>NC_090445.1:25079480-25719980 GCF_031143425.1 Pleurodeles waltl | reverse complement strand
TGTTGGATCGCCACCAGCCGAGTCGGGGTCGCCGGGTGCAGTGTTGCAAGTCTCACGCCTTTTGCGGGGAGCTTGCAGGGTTCTTTAAAGCTGCTGGAAACAAAGTTGCAGCTTTTCTTGGAGCAGGTCCGCTGTCCTCGGGAGTTTCTTGTCTTTTCGAAGTAGGGGCAGTCCTCAGAGGATGTCGAGGTCGCTGGTCCCTTTGGAAGGCGTCGCTGGAGCAGGATCTTTGGAAGGCAGGAGACAGGCCGGTGAGTTTCTGGAGCCGAGGCAGTTGTCGTCTTCTGGTCTTCCTCTGCAGGGGTTTTTCAGCTAGGCAGTCCTTCTTCTTGTAGTTGCAGGAATCTAATTTTCTAGGGTTCAGGGTAGCCCTTAAATACTAAATTTAAGGGCGTGTTTAGGTCTGGGGGGTTAGTAGCCAATGGCTACTAGCCCTGAGGGTGGGTACACCCTCTTTGTGCCTCCTCCCAAGGGGAGGGGGTCACAATCCTAACCCTATTGGGGGAATCCTCCATCTGCAAGATGGAGGATTTCTAAAAGTCAGAGTCACCTCAGCTCAGGACACCTTAGGGGCTGTCCTGACTGGCCAGTGACTCCTCCTTGTTGCTTTCTTTGTTCCCTCCAGCCTTGCCGCCAAAAGTGGGGGCCGTGGCCGGAGGGGGCGGGCAACTCCACTAAGCTGGAGTGCCCTGCTGGGCTGTGACAAAGGGGTGAGCCTTTGAGGCTCACCGCCAGGTGTCACAGCTCCTGCCTGGGGGAGGTGTTAGCATCTCCACCCAGTGCAGGCTTTGTTACTGGCCTCAGAGTGACAAAGGCACTCTCCCCATGGGGCCAGCAACATGTCTCTGGTGTGGCAGGCTGCTGGAACTAGTCAGCCTACACAGACAGTCGGTTAAGTTTCAGGGGGCACCTCTAAGGTGCCCTCTGTGGTGTATTTTACAATAAAATGTACACTGGCATCAGTGTGCATTTATTGTGCTGAGAAGTTTGATACCAAACTTCCCAGTTTTCAGTGTAGCCATTATGGTGCTGTGGAGTTCGTGTTTGACAGACTCCCAGACCATATACTCTTATGGCTACCCTGCACTTACAATGTCTAAGGTTTTGTTTAGACACTGTAGGGGTACCATGCTCATGCACTGGTACCCTCACCTATGGTATAGTGTACCCTGCCTTAGGGCTGTAAGGCCTGCTAGAGGGGTGTCTTACCTATACTGCATAGGCAGTGAGAGGCTGGCATGGCACCCTGAGGGGAGTGCCATGTCGACTTACTCGTTTTGTCCTCACTAGCACACACAAGCTGGCAAGCAGTGTGTCTGTGCTGAGTGAGAGGTCTCCAGGGTGGCATAAGACATGCTGCATCCCTTAGAGACCTTCCTTGGCATCAGGGCCCTTGGTACTAGAAGTACCAGTTACAAGGGACTTATCTGGATGCCAGGGTCTGCCAATTGTGGATACAAAAGTACAGGTTAGGGAAAGAACACTGGTGCTGGGGCCTGGTTAGCAGGCCTCAGCACACTTTCAATTGTAAACATAGCATCAGCAAAGGCAAAAAGTCAGGGGGCAACCATGCCAAGGAGGCATTTCCTTACAGTAGTGCAAAGCATTTGTTGTACACACGCAGACAAATGAACACACACTCAATGACTAACTCCAGGCCAATTGTTTTTATATAGCAAAAATATATTTTGTTGGTTTATTTCTAGAACCAACAGATTCTCATTACAGGTAAGTACATTTGCAAGTAAGTAGCAAGCATATGTATTAACACCACTTTGTTTCTTTTGTTAGCAGGAGGTTACTTCCCAGAGCAGCATTGGAGTGTCATTGAGAGGGAGGCCTTTGCTGTGGTTTGGTCCCTGGAAAAAGTTGAGACCATACTTGTTTCGTGTACTCACTTTACTGTGCAAACTGACCACAGAGCTCTCAGATGGCTAATGCAAATGAAAGGTGAGAACCCTAAACGTTTGAGGTGGTTTCTTTCCACCCCCCCCTTGATATTTATGCCAACTTGACTGAGTGCTGGGATCATGCTAACTAGACCCCAGCACTAGTGTTCTATCCCAAAAACTGTACCATTGTTCCCACAATTGGCACACAATTAAGTCCCTTGTAAGAGGTACCCATGGCCCTGTGGCCAGAGAAGGTCCCCAAGGCTGCAGCATGTATTGTGGCACTCTAAGGGGCCCCTCACCAAGCACATGCACACTGCCATTACAGATGGTGTGTACTGGTGGGGAGAAAAAGGTAAAGTCGACATAGCATCCCTCTCAGGGTGCCATGCCCACCAACCACAGCCGGTGACTTAGGCAAGTCACCCCTCTAGCAGGCCTTACAGCCGTAAGACAGGGTGCACTATACCACAGGTGAGGGCATAGCTGCATGAGCAATATGCCCCTACAGTGTCTAAACCCATTCTTAGACATTGTAAGTGCAGTGAGGCTATATAAAGGACATGGGCTGGGAGTTTGTCATTACGAACTCCACAGATCCTTAGCAATGTAATCGATACCTAGAACACTGTTTTTAATGCGAGTTGTCAGAGTGTGGTCTTCTGCACTGGTTCAAAAGGTGCTTTTGATCAATCTAACCTGCACTCTGTTCAGATCCCAGGTGTAGGTCACATGCTCACTGTCACCGGAACCAAGCTATATCTGGATGATTTGTAGTAATCAGGGCAAAACTGGTCCTGGGCTGCATATGTTTTGGTTCAGGGAGGACTTGGGCTTGCAGTTTGGGATGGACTACTTCTATAGGAGAAGGGTCAAGACTGATTTGCATATGGCTAGGTCTAAGCTGAGTGGACACAGTGGGTGAACACCAAAGCACTGGGATGTGGCCCAAGCGAATGCAATAGCTGAGATTAATTAAAGCATTCCATCCATCACCTTGTTCTTGTTGAGGTACAATGCTGGGTAGCATGGGTAGATACTGGTTCCTTTTGTAGACCAGCGCCATTGTTTCAATGAGAAAACATGCCTTATTCCTTTCCACCGGAAGGCCCCTGCTGCTTTCGCCACAGCTGCATGGTTGGTTAAATTGGTGTACGAAGGGGATGGCCTCAAGAGATAGGATTCTATGTTCTCCTGAGGTGGTTCAACCTCAGTCTTCTCACAGCATTTCTTCTTGTGGTTGAGACCCATGTCTACAGGGGTGAATGCTGAAAATGCACCCCCCCCCCCCCCCTTCCCAATCTCTGGCCTGTGTTTACTTGAGTGTTCCTTCCTGCTGTGTTATCTCTTGTGCAGGTCTCCTAACCCCTACCGCCCTTCCTTCCAAGGAATCACAGCTTCCTCATAGGTTCTTTTTTTTGACTGAGTGCACTGAGGCCTGCTAACAAGACCTCACTGCCCATGCTCTGACTCCAAAGTGTGTATGTTACACTGGCTACACCCAAGTGGCATAGGCCAACTTACCTTCGAGTCCCTAGTATATGGTACCCAGGGCCTGTAAGTTAGGGAGTCACCCCATGGATTGCAGCACAGGGGGTGCCACCGTGGGTCTGGCAAAGGTAAAACAAGTTTCCCAGTCTGCCACCACAGACTAGAATAACAGTTTCAACTGCTAGCTGGCAGTCTATTAAAACCACAAATGTCCCCTTGAAACGTGTACATCACCTCTATGGCAGGCCTACTGAGCCGTAAGGCAGGGTGCAGCATATTTCATGGGCAGACTTTTTTTTTTTACATGTTCTGGCAGCAAAAACAAAAAAGTTGTTCCGTTGGTGAGTACAGGGTTACACACTGACAATCTCAGCTGTGCTAAATCCTGACAGTACGACCAAAGTTGGCATTCCAAGGAATCAAACAACTCATTACATGAAGCCTGACTTGACACTCAAGTTGAAATTATTCTAACGAGTCATAGTGTGCAACTTTTACGAACTTGATACTTTGTTGCTTTCATTATCCTGTGCCCTTAATGGTTACACAACGAGCTTTAACTGAACAAAGCTTTCTGCCCTCCTGGGGAGACGCGCTAACAACTCCCAGGAAAGAAGAGAAAAGGGGCCTGTACTGGAGAGGCGGTACCTTCATCCTGCAGGAAGCCACATCTGTTGGCCCAAAAATCAAGTGTCAAATCTGAAGCCACCTTTGAAGTAATGAAAATGTCACTTACCCAGTGTACATCTGTTCGTGGCATGTGTAGCTGCAGATTCACATGTTGGGCATAGCCCGCCATCTGGTGTTGGGTCGGAGTGTTACAAGTTGTTTTTCTTCGAAGAAGTCTTTCGAGTCACGAGACCGAGGGACTCCTCTTTTGCTTCCATTGCGCATGGGCGTCGACTCCATCTTCGATTGTTTTCTTTCCGCCATCGGGTTCGGACGTGTTCCTTTTCGCTCCGGGTTTCGGAAAGTAAATGGGGAACACAAGGGAGGAGCAGCCCCATTGTTTAAGTAGAGTTGCTGGCTCGCAGGAAGGAGAGGATAGATCTGTTAAACCAGGTTTCCAGGGGCAGATAGCCCCCTTGGTAACCACAACTATGTTGGACTAGGGATCTCTGGACGTTAAGAGTGGGTTGCCATCTTTGAAGTGGGCAGAAAGGTGCATCCCGAGACAGGTAGATGCCATACTTCCAAAAATGTGGTCATCAGGAGGTAGCCTGGTATAACATTGGCTACTAACCGCATCCTACCTGGAGGGCATTTTCTGAGCATAAATAGGGCAACTCCTAGACCCAGGCCTCAGACCTCGACTGGACTAGAAGAACCAAAGAAGGACAGCACTGCTGAACCATCGAACTGGCAAAGAGGTTGCACCAGCATGGACTGCACCTGCTGAGCATGGTGGTTAGAGAAGAAGGACTGTGCCTACTGCATCCCACTTGTGGAAAAGTAGTCTCCAAAGCCCAGCAAAAGTAAGGAGAATCCAAGGGTCAGCTCGCTGTTCACAGCAAAGGGCCACAACAGCTGAGAAACATGCTAAGGCAAGTTGGTAGCCTAGATTCTTCAGATGGCCACCAACTGCCACCAATGCAACAGAGACCAAGAACCAATGCTCAAATCTGCACCTGAGGTTGCTGAGCCCGGGGGAGAGTCGGAGTGCAGGTTGGTAACACGGAAGCAGAGTTAGTGCCCAGGAAAGGATTTGGCTTTCACCACAAGAGCAGCGACTGGTAGACCAGTGGAGACTGGACTTCTACTAGAAACGAGAGGACTTTGAGGGATGTCAACCCTGTGGACTAGAATGGCCTCCTACCCTTTGTGGACTGAGGAGCAGTTACAGGAAGACCCCCGTGAGGAAATGGGGTGCATTATGTGTTGTGGTTGTGCGACCTCACCCCATTAGTAACTGTAGGTTGTATTTGCTAAACCTATAGCTCAACCCTGGGTAGCTGTGGCTGAGCAGCAAGAATTACGCAATGGAACAAGCGTTTAAAATTTAACCAGCATCAAAACAATTGAAGGAATAAACAAGTCAAAGAAATAAGTCACCAATTTACAAAAATAGACTATTTTTACATATGTTTAGACACCTAGTCGACCAGCACTATAGGACTGGTAGGTTTCAGGGGACAACTCTAAGGTACCATTTGCTTGCACGTCATCATAAATCCAATACGGTCATCAGTATTGATTAATTAAGAAGAGGTGTTTGATATCAAACGCCGTTATATTCTGTGCAGCCATCATGTAGCTGGGTCACTTGTGATGACCAGTGCCCAATACATGTTCTAAGATGGCTGCCCAGTGTAGGAAACTGGGGTTTGGTTGCAGTAGCCCCCCGCCCCCACTTTTTGCTGGGTATTTGATGAAACTTCGACTGAAGTACACTGGGTTCCTGTTAACCAGGTTCCCAATGCCAGTGTTCCATCCCCAAAAACAAGACAGCTGGTCACATGATCCTCAAATGACCAGGCCTTTAGCACCGCTGTAAGTTCCTAGTAAGTGGTATCTCGGGCATAGGTACTAAAGAGGGGACCCAGCACCACACTCGCACAGACTGCCACTGCACGATGCATGACAAGGTGCTCCAAAAAGCTTGTGCCATGTCCACTTACACTGCCTGTAATATTTGTAAGTCACCTGTCAGGAAATGCCTCCTTGGCATGGTTACCCCCTGACTTTTTGCCTTTGCTGATGCTATGTTTTGAATTGAAAGTGTGCGGAGGCCTGCTAACCAGGCCCCAGCACCAGTGTTCTTTCCCTAACCTGTACTTTTGATTCCACAATTGGCACACCCTGGCATCCAGATAAGTCCCTTGTAACTGGTACCTCTGGTACCAAGGGCCCTGATGCCAGGGAAGGTCTCTAAGGGCTGCAGCATGTATTATGCCACCCTGGAGACCCCTCACTCAGCACAGACACACTGCTTACCAGCTTGTGTGTGCTAGTGAGAACAAAACGAGTAAGTCGACATGGCACTCCCCTCAGGGTGCCATGCCAGCCTCTCACTGCCTATGCAGTATAGGTAAGACACCCCTCTAGCAGGCCTTACAGCCCTAAGGCAGGGTGCACTATACCATAGGTGAGGGTACCAGTGCATGAGCATGGTACCCCTACAGTGTCTAAACAAAACCTTAGACATTGTAAGTGCAGGGTAGCCATAAGAGTATATGGTCTGGGAGTCTGTCAAACACGAACTCCACAGCACCATAATGGCTACACTGAAAACTGGGAAGTTTGGTATCAAACTTCTCAGCACAATAAATGCACACTGATGCCAGTGTACATTTTATTGTAAAATACACCAGAGGGCACCTTAGAGGTGCCCCCTGAAACTTAACCGACTGTCTGTGTAGGCTGACTAGTTCCAGCAGCCTGCCACACTAGAGACATGTTGCTGGCCCCATGGGGAGAGTGCCTTTGTCACTCTGAGGCCAGTAACAAAGCCTGCACTGGGTGGAGATGCTAACACCTCCCCCAGGCAGGAGCTGTAACACCTGGCGGTGAGCCTCAAAGGCTCACCCCTTTGTCACAGCCCAGCAGGGCACTCCAGCTAGTGGAGTTGCCCGCCCCCTCCGGCCACGGCCCCCACTTTTGGCGGCAAGGCTGGAGGGAACAAAGAAAGCAACAAGGAGGAGTCACTGGCCAGTCAGGACAGCCCCTAAGGTGTCCTGAGCTGAGGTGACTAACTTTTAGAAATCCTCCATCTTGCAGATGGAGGATTCCCCCAATAGGGTTAGGATTGTGACCCCCTCCCCTTGGGAGGAGGCACAAAGAGGGTGTACCCACCCTCAGGGCTAGTAGCCATTGGCTACTAACCCCCCAGACCTAAACACGCCCTTAAATTTAGTATTTAAGGGCTACCCTGAACCCTAGAAAATTAGATTCCTGCAAACTACAAGAAGAAGGACTGCCCAGCTGAAAACCCCTGCAGAGGAAGACCAGAAGACAACAACTGCCTTGGCTCCAGAAACTCACCGGCCTGTCTCCTGCCTTCCAAAGAACTCTGCTCCAGCGACGCCTTCCAAAGGGACCAGCGACCTCTGAATCCTCTGAGGACTGCCCTGCTTCGACGACGACCAGAAACTCCCGAGGACAGCGGACCTGCTCCAAAAAGACTGCAACTTTCTTTCAAGAAGCAGCTTTAAAGAACCCTGCAACTCCCCGCAAGAAGCGTGAGACTTGCAACACTGCACCCGGCGACCCCGACTCGGCTGGTGGAGAACCAACACCTCAGGGAAGACCCCCGGACTACTCTCCGACTGAGTACCAAAACCTGTCCCCCCTGAGCCCCCACAGCGCCGCCTGCAGAGGGAGTCCCGAGGCTTCCCCTGACCGCGACTCTCTGAAACCTAAGTCCCGACGCCTGGAAAAGACCCTGCACCCGCAGCCCCCAGGACCTGAAGGACCGGACTTTCACTGGAGAAGTGACCCCCAGGAGTCCCTCTCCCTTGCCCAAGTGGAGGTTTCCCCGAGGAAGCCCCCCCTTGCCTGCCTGCAGCGCTGAAGAGATCCCTTGATCTCTCATTGACTAACATTGCAAACCCGACGCTTGTTTCTACACTGCACCCGGCCGCCCCCGCGCTGCTGAGGGTGAAATTTCTGTGTGGGCTTGTGTCCCCCCCGGTGCCCTACAAAACCCCCCTGGTCTGCCCTCCGAAGACGCGGGTACTTACCTGCAAGCAGACCGGAACCGGGGCACCCCCTTCTCTCCATTCTAGCCTATGCGTTTTGGGCACCACTTTGGACTCTGCACCTGACCGGCCCTGAGCTGCTGGTGTGGTGACTTTGGCGTTGCTCTGAACCCCCAACGGTGGGCTACCTTGGACCAAGAACTGAACCCTGTAAGTGTCTTACTTACCTGGTAAAACTAACAAAAACTTACCTCCCCCAGGAACTGCGAAAATTGCACTGTGTCCACTTTTAAAGTAGCTATTTGTGAATAACTTGAAAAGTATACATGCAATTGAAATGATTCAAAGTTCCTAATGTACTTACCTGCAATACCTTTCAAACAAGATATTACATGTTAAATTTGAACCTGTGGTTCTTAAAATAAACTAAGAAAAGATATTTTTCTATAACAAAACTGTAGGAAGTTGGCTCTGTATGTGCTATTTCAAAGTAAGGAATAGCATGCACAGAGTCCAAGGGTTCCCCTTAGAGGTAAAATAGTGGTAAAAATAGATAATACTAATGCTCTATTTTGTGGTAGTGTGGTCGAGCAGTAGGCTTATCCAAGGAGTAGTGTTAAGCATTTGTTGTACATACACATAGACAATAAATGAGGTACACACACTCAGAGACAAATCCAGCCAATAGGTTTTTATATAGAAAAATATCTTTTCTTAGTTTATTTTAAGAACCACAGGTTCAAATTCTACATGTAATAGCTCATTCGAAAGGTATTGCAGGTAAGTACTTTAGGAACTTCAAATCATCAAAATTGCATGTATACTTTTCAAGTCATTCACAAATAGTTGTTTTAAAAGTGGACACTTAGTGCAATTTTCACAGTTCCTAGGGGAGGTAAGTATTTGTTAGTTTTACCAGGTAAGTAAGACACTTACAGGGTTCAGTTCTTGGTCCAAGGTAGCCCACCGTTGGGGGTTCAGAGCAACCCCAAAGTCACCACACCAGCAGCTCAGGGCCGGTCAGGTGCAGAGTTCAAAGTGGTGCCCAAAACACATAGGCTAGAATGGAGAGAAGGGGGTGCCCCGGTTCCGGTCTGCTTGCAGGTAAGTACCCGCGTCTTCGGAGGGCAGACCAGGGGGGTTTTGTAGGGCACCGGGGGGGACACAAGTCCACACAGAACTTTCACCCTCAGCGGCGCGGGGGCGGCCGGGTGCAGTGTAGAAACAAGCGTCGGGTTCGCAATGTTAGTCTATGAGAGATCTCGGGATCTCTTCAGCGCTGCAGGCAGGCAAGGGGGGGGTTCCTCGGGGAAACCTCCACTTGGGCAAGGGAGAGGGACTCCTGGGGGTCACTTCTCCAGTGAAAGTCCGGTCCTTCAGGTCCTGGGGGCTGCGGGTGCAGGGTCTCTCCCAGGCGTCGGGACTTTAGATTCAAAGAGTCGCGGTCAGGGGAAGCCTCGGGATTCCCTCTGCAGGCGGCGCTGTGGGGGCTCAGGGGGGACAGGTTTTGGTACTCACAGTATCAGAGTAGTCCTGGGGTCCCTCCTGAGGTGTCGGGTCTCCACCAGCCGAGTCGGGGTCGCCGGGTGCAGTGTTGCAAGTCTCACGCTTCTTGCGGGGAGCTTGCAGGGTTCTTTAAAGCTGCTGGAAACAAAGTTGCAGCTTTTCTTTGGAGCAGGTCCGCTGTCCTCGGGAGTTTCTTGTCTTTTCGAAGCAGGGGCAGTCCTCAGAGGATGTCGAGGTCGCTGGTCCCTTTGGAAGGCGTCGCTGGAGCAGGATCTTTGGAAGGCAGGAGACAGGCCGGTGAGTTTCTGGAGCCAAGGCAGTTGTCGTCTTCGGGTCTTCCTCTGCAGGGGTTTTTCAGCTAGGCAGTCCTTCTTCTTGTAGTTGCAGGAATCTAATTTTCTAGGGTTCAGGGTAGCCCTTAAATACTAAATTTAAGGGCGTGTTTAGGTCTGGGGGGTTAGTAGCCAATGGCTACTAGCCCTGAGGGTGGGTACACCCTCTTTGTGCCTCCTCCCGAGGGGAGGGGGTCACATTCCTAACCCTATTGGGGGAATCCTCCATCTGCAAGATGGAGGATTTCTAAAAGTTAGAGTCACCTCAGCTCAGGACACCTTAGGGGCTGTCCTGACTGGCCAGAGACTCCTCCTTGTTATTCTCATTATTTTCTCCGGCCTTGCCGCCAAAAGTGGGGCCTGGCCGGAGGGGGCGGGCAACTCCACTAGCTGGAGTGTCCTGCTGGGTTGGCACAAAGGAGGTGAGCCTTTGAGGCTCACCGCCAGGTGTGACAATTCCTGCCTGGGAGAGGTGTTAGCATCTCCACCCAGTGCAGGCTTTGTTACTGGCCTCAGAGTGACAAAGGCACTCTCCCCATGGGGCCAGCAACATGTCTCGGTTTGTGGCAGGCTGCTAAAACTAGTCAGCCTACACAGATAGTCGGTTAAGTTTCAGGGGGCACCTCTAAGGTGCCCTCTGGGGTGTATTTTACAATAAAATGTACACTGGCATCAGTGTGCACTTATTGTGCTGAGAAGTTTGATACCAAACTTCCCAGTTTTCAGTGTAGCCATTATGGTGCTGTGGAGTTCGTGTTTGACAGACTCCCAGACCATATACTCTTATGGCTACCCTGCACTTACAATGTCTAAGGTTTTGTTTAGACACTGTAGGGGTACCATGCTCATGCATTGGTACCCTCACCTATGGTATAGTGCACCCTGCCTTAGGGCTGTAAGGCCTGCTAGAGGGGTGTCTTACCTATACTGCATAGGCAGTGAGAGGCTGGCATGGCACCCTGAGGGGAGTGCCATGTCGACTTACTCGTTTTGTCCTCACTAGCACACACAAGCTGGTAAGCAGTGTGTCTGTGCTGAGTGAGAGGTCTCCAGGGTGGCATAAGACATGCTGCAGCCCTTAGAGACCTTCCTTGGCATCAGGGCCCTTGGTACTAGAAGTACCAGTTACAAGGGACTTATCTGGATGCCAGGGTCTGCCAATTGTGGATACAAAAGTACAGGTTAGGGAAAGAACACTGGTGCTGGGGCCTGGTTAGCAGGCCTCAGCACACTTTCAATTGTAAACATAGCATCAGCAAAGGCAAAAAGTCAGGGGGCAACCATGCCAAGGAGGCATTTCCTTACACAACCCCCCCCCAAACGAAAGAGGATGAGACTAACCTTTCCCAAGAGAGTCTTCATTTTCTAAGTGGAAGAACCTGGAAAGGCCATCTGCATTGGCATGGGCAGTCCCAGGTCTGTGTTCCACTATAAAGTCCATTCCCTGTAGGGAGATGGACCACCTCAACAGTTTAGGATTTTCACCTTTCATTTGCATCAGCCATTTGAGAGGTCTGTGGTCGGTTTGAACTAGGAAGTGAGTCCCAAAGAGGTATGGTCTCAGCTTCTTCAGGGACCAAACCACAGCAAAGGCCTCCCTCTCAATGGCACTCCAACGCTGCTCCCTGGGGAGTAACCTCCTGCTAATGAAAGCAACAGGCTGGTCAAGGCCATCATCATTTGTTTGGGACAAAACTGCCCCTATCCCATGTTCAGAGGCATCAGTCTGCACAATGAACTGCTTAGAATAATCTGGAGCTTTGAGAACTGGTGCTGAGCACATTGCCTGTTTCAGGGTGTCAAAGGCCTGTTGGCAGTCCACAGTCCAGTTTACTTTCTTGGGCATTTTCTTGGAGGTGAGTTCAGTGAGGGCTGTCACAATGGATCCATATCCCTTCACAAACCTCCTGTAATACCCAGTCAAGCCAAGGAATGCCCTGACTTGAGTCTGGGTTTTTGGAGCTACCCAGTCCAGAATAGTCTGGATCTTGGGTTGGAGTGGCTGAACTTGGCCTCCACCTACAAGGTGTCCCAAGTAAACCACAGTTCCCTGCCCTATCTGGCATTTGGATGCCTTGATAGAGAGGCCTGCAGATTGCAGAGCCTTCAAAACCTTCCTCAGGTGGACCAGGTGATCCTGCCAGGTGGAGCTAAAGACAGCAATATCATCAAGATAAGCTGTGCTAAAGGACTCCAAGCCAGCAAGGACTTGATTCACCAACCTTTGGAAGGTGGCAGGGGCATTCTTTAAACCAAAGGGCATAACAGTAAACTGATAATGCCCATCAGGTGTGGAGAATGCTGTCTTTTCTTTTGCTCCAGGTGCCATTTTTATTTGCCAGTACCCTGCTGTCAAGTCAAAGGTACTTAAGAATTTGGCAGCACCTAATTTGTCTATGAGCTCGTCAGCTCTTGGAATTGGATGAGCATCTGTCTTGGTGACAGAATTGAGCCCTCTGTAGTCCACACAAAACCTCATCTCTTTCTTTCCATCTGTGGTGTGAGGTTTGGGGACTAAGACCACTGGGCTAGCCCAGGGGCTGTCAGAGCGCTCAATGACTCCCAATTCCAGCATCTTGTGGACTTCCACCTTGATGCTTTCCTTAACATGGTCAGACTGTCTAAAGATTTTGTTCTTGACAGGCATGCTGTCTCCTGTGTCCACATCATGGGTACACAGGTGTGTCTGACCAGGGGTTAAGGAGAAGAGTTCAGGAAACTGTTGTAGGACTCTCCTACAATCAGCTTGTTGTTGGCCAGAGAGGGTGTCTGAGTAGATCACTCCATCTACTGTACCATCTTTTGGGTCTGATGACAGAAGATCAGGGAGAGGTTCACTCTCTGCCTCCTGATCCTCATCTGTTACCATCAACAGATTGACATCAGCCCTGTCGTGGAAGAGCTTAAGGCGGTTTACATGGATCACCCTTTTGGGGCTCCTGCTTGTGCCCAGGTCCACCAAGTAGGTGACCTGACTCTTCCTCTCTAGTACTGGGTAAGGGCCACTCCATTTGTCCTGGAGTGCCCTGGGAGCCACAGGCTCCAGAACCCAGACTTTCTGCCCTGGTTGGAACTCAACCAGTGCAGCCTTTTGGTCATACCAAAACTTCTGGAGCTGTTGGCTGGCCTCAAGGTTTTTGGTTGCCTTTTCCATGTACTCTGCCATTCTAGAGCGAAGGCCAAGTACATAGTCCACTATGTCCTGTTTAGGCTCATGGAGAGGTCTCTCCCAGCCTTCTTTAACAAGGGCAAGTGGTCCCCTTACAGGATGACCAAACAGAAGTTCAAAGGGTGAGAACCCTACTCCCTTCTGTGGTACCTCCCTGTAAGCGAAAAGCAGACATGGCAGGAGGACATCCCATCTCCTTTTGAGTTTTTCTGGGAGCCCCATGATCATGCCCTTTAATGTCTTGTTGAATCTCTCAACCAAGCCATTAGTTTGTGGATGGTATGGTGTAGTGAATTTATAAGTCACTCCACACTCATGCCACATGTGCTTTAGGTATGCTGACATGAAGTTGGTACCTCTGTCAGACACCACCTCCTTAGGGAAACCCACTCTGGTAAAGATACCAATGAGGGCCTTGGCTACTGCAGGGGCAGTAGTCGACCTAAGGGGAATAGCTTCAGGATACCTGGTAGCATGATCCACTACTACCAGGATATACATATTTCCTGAGGCTGTGGGAGGTTCCAGTGGACCAACTATGTCCACACCCACTCTTTCAAAGGGGACCCCCACCACTGGAAGTGGAATGAGGGGGGCCTTTGGGTGCCCACCTGTCTTACCACTGGCTTGACAGGTGGGGCAGGAGAGGCAAAACTCCTTAACCATGTTGGACATATTGGGCCAGTAGAAGTGGTTGACCAACCTCTCCCACGTCTTGGTTTGTCCCAAATGTCCAGCAAGGGGAATGTCATGGGCCAATGTTAGGATGAACTCTCTGAACAGCTGAGGCACTACCACTCTCCTAGTGGCACCAGGTTTGGGGTCTCTGGCCTCAGTGTACAGGAGTCCATCTTCCCAATAGACCCTATGTGTTCCATTTTTCTTGCCCTTGGACTCTTCAGCAGCTTGCTGCCTAAGGCCTTCAAGAGAGGGACAGGTTTCTTGTCCCTTACACAGCTCCTCCCTTGAGGGTCCCCCTGGGCCTAAGAGCTCAACCTGATAAGGTTCAAGCCCCAAAGGCTCAGTTCCCTCAGAGGGCAGAACTTCTTCCTGAGAAGAGAGGTTCCCTTTCTTTTGCTGTGTTGCAGTTGGTTTCTCAACTGACTTTCCTGTTCTCTTGGTAGGCTGGGCCATTCTTCCAGACTCCAGCTCTACTTGTTCACCCTGTGCCTTGCACTGTGCTCTTGTTTTCACACACACCAGTTCAGGGATACCCAGCATTGCTGCATGGGTTTTTAGTTCTACCTCAGCCCATGCTGAGGACTCCAGGTCATTTCCAAGCAGACAGTCCACTGGGATATTTGAGGAGACCACCACCTGTTTCAGGCCATTGACCCCTCCCCATTCTAAAGTAACCATTGCCATGGGATGTACTTTTCTCTGATTGTCAGCGTTGGTGACTGTGTAAGTTTTTCCAGTCAGGTATTGGCCAGGGGAAACCAGTTTCTCTGTCACCATGGTGACACTGGCACCTGTATCCCTCAGGCCCTCTATTCTAGTCCCATTAATTAAGAGTTGCTGTCTGTATTTTTGCATGTTAGGCGGCCAGACAGCTAGTGTGGCTAAATCCACCCCACCCTCAGAAACTAGAGTAGCTTCAGTGTGGACCCTGATTTGCTCTGGGCACACTGTTGATCCCACTTGGAGACTAGCCATACCAGTGTTACCTGGATGGGAGTTTGGAGTGGAACCTTTCTTGGGACAGGCCTTGTCTCCAGTTTGGTGTCCATGCTGTTTACAGCTATGACACCAGGCCTTTTTGGGATCAAAGTTTTTACCCTTGTACCCATTGTTTTGTGAAGAGGCTCTGGGCCCACCCTCCTGTGCAGGTTTTTGGGGGCCTGTAGAAGACTCTTTACTATTTTTAGTTTTGGTTGTCTCTTCACCCTTCTGTTGGGGAGTCTTTGTGACCCCTTTCTTTTGGTCACCCCCTGTTGAAGTCTTGGACACCCTTGTCTTGACCCAATGGTCCGCCTTCTTTCCCAATTCTTGGGGAGAAATTGGTCCTAGGTCTACCAGATGCTGATGCAGTTTATCATTGAAACAATTACTTAACAGGTGTTCTTTCACAAATAAATTGTACAGCCCATCATAATTACTTACACCACTGCCTTGAATCCAACCATCTAGTGTTTTCACTGAGTAGTCAACAAAGTCAACCCAGGTCTGGCTCGAGGATTTTTGAGCCCCCCTGAACCTAATCCTGTACTCCTCAGTGGAGAATCCAAAGCCCTCAATCAGGGTACCCTTCATGAGGTCATAAGATTCTGCATCTTGTCCAGAGAGTGTGAGGAGTCTATCCCTACACTTTCCTGTGAACATTTCCCAAAGGAGAGCACCCCAGTGAGATCTGTTCACTTTTCTGGTTACACAAGCCCTCTCAAAAGCTGTGAACCATTTGGTGATGTCATCACCATCTTCATATTTAGTTACAATCCCTTTGGGGATTTTCAACATGTCAGGAGAATCTCTGACCCTATTTATGTTGCTGCCACCATTGATGGGTCCTAGGCCCATCTCTTGTCTTTCCCTCTCTATGGCTAGGATCTGTCTTTCCAAAGCCAATCTTTTGGCCATCCTGGCTAACTGGATGTCCTCTTCACTGGAGTTATCCTCAGTGATTTCAGAGTTGTTGGTCCCTCCTGTGAGGGAACCAGCATCTCTGACTATTATTTGTGGAGTCAGGGCTTGAGAAGCCCTGCTCTCCCTAAGTAGGACTGGAGGGGGGGAATTTCCCTCCAAGTCACTATCTTCATCCTCTGAGTTGCCATCCTCAGAGGGGTTGGCCTTTTCAAACTCTGCCAAAAGCTCCTGGAGCTGTACTTTGGTAGGTTTGGGGCCCATTGCTATTTTCTTTAGTTTACAGAGTGACCTTAGCTCTCTCATCTGTAGATGGAGGTAAGGTGTGGTGTCGAGTTCCACCACATTCACATCTGTGCTAGACATTTTGCTTCTAAAAGTTGGAATACTTTTTAAGAATCTACAACTGGTTCTAGAATCTAATTCAAACTTTTACAAACTTTTAAACTCTAAAAGAAATGCTAAACAGGATCTAACACAAGGCCCTAGCAGGTCTTTTAAGAATTTAGAAAACTTTTCAAATTGCAAAAATCAATTTCTAATGACAATTTTGGAATTTGTCGTGTGATCAGGTATTGGCTGAGTAGTCCAGCAAATGCAAAGTCTTGTACCCCACCGCTGATCCACCAATGTAGGAAGTTGGCTCTGTATGTGCTATTTCAAAGTAAGGAATAGCATGCACAGAGTCCAAGGGTTCCCCTTAGAGGTAAAATAGTGGTAAAAATAGATAATACTAATGCTCTATTTTGTGGTAGTGTGGTCGAGCAGTAGGCTTATCCAAGGAGTAGTGTTAAGCATTTGTTGTACATACACATAGACAATAAATGAGGTACACACACTCAGAGACAAATCCAGCCAATAGGTTTTTATATAGAAAAATATCTTTTCTTAGTTTATTTTAAGAACCACAGGTTCAAATTCTACATGTAATAGCTCATTCGAAAGGTATTGCAGGTAAGTACTTTAGGAACTTCAAATCATCAAAATTGCATGTATACTTTTCAAGTCATTCACAAATAGTTGTTTTAAAAGTGGACACTTAGTGCAATTTTCACAGTTCCTAGGGGAGGTAAGTATTTGTTAGTTTTACCAGGTAAGTAAGACACTTACAGGGTTCAGTTCTTGGTCCAAGGTAGCCCACCGTTGGGGGTTCAGAGCAACCCCAAAGTCACCACACCAGCAGCTCAGGGCCGGTCAGGTGCAGAGTTCAAAGTGGTGCCCAAAACACATAGGCTAGAATGGAGAGAAGGGGGTGCCCCGGTTCCGGTCTGCTTGCAGGTAAGTACCCGCGTCTTCGGAGGGCAGACCAGGGGGGTTTTGTAGGGCACCGGGGGGGACACAAGTCCACACAGAACTTTCACCCTCAGCGGCGCGGGGGCGGCCGGGTGCAGTGTAGAAACAAGCGTCGGGTTCGCAATGTTAGTCTATGAGAGATCTCGGGATCTCTTCAGCGCTGCAGGCAGGCAAGGGGGGGGTTCCTCGGGGAAACCTCCACTTGGGCAAGGGAGAGGGACTCCTGGGGGTCACTTCTCCAGTGAAAGTCCGGTCCTTCAGGTCCTGGGGGCTGCGGGTGCAGGGTCTCTCCCAGGCGTCGGGACTTTAGATTCAAAGAGTCGCGGTCAGGGGAAGCCTCGGGATTCCCTCTGCAGGCGGCGCTGTGGGGGCTCAGGGGGGACAGGTTTTGGTACTCACAGTATCAGAGTAGTCCTGGGGTCCCTCCTGAGGTGTCGGGTCTCCACCAGCCGAGTCGGGGTCGCCGGGTGCAGTGTTGCAAGTCTCACGCTTCTTGCGGGGAGCTTGCAGGGTTCTTTAAAGCTGCTGGAAACAAAGTTGCAGCTTTTCTTTGGAGCAGGTCCGCTGTCCTCGGGAGTTTCTTGTCTTTTCGAAGCAGGGGCAGTCCTCAGAGGATGTCGAGGTCGCTGGTCCCTTTGGAAGGCGTCGCTGGAGCAGGATCTTTGGAAGGCAGGAGACAGGCCGGTGAGTTTCTGGAGCCAAGGCAGTTGTCGTCTTCGGGTCTTCCTCTGCAGGGGTTTTTCAGCTAGGCAGTCCTTCTTCTTGTAGTTGCAGGAATCTAATTTTCTAGGGTTCAGGGTAGCCCTTAAATACTAAATTTAAGGGCGTGTTTAGGTCTGGGGGGTTAGTAGCCAATGGCTACTAGCCCTGAGGGTGGGTACACCCTCTTTGTGCCTCCTCCCGAGGGGAGGGGGTCACATTCCTAACCCTATTGGGGGAATCCTCCATCTGCAAGATGGAGGATTTCTAAAAGTTAGAGTCACCTCAGCTCAGGACACCTTAGGGGCTGTCCTGACTGGCCAGAGACTCCTCCTTGTTATTCTCATTATTTTCTCCGGCCTTGCCGCCAAAAGTGGGGCCTGGCCGGAGGGGGCGGGCAACTCCACTAGCTGGAGTGTCCTGCTGGGTTGGCACAAAGGAGGTGAGCCTTTGAGGCTCACCGCCAGGTGTGACAATTCCTGCCTGGGAGAGGTGTTAGCATCTCCACCCAGTGCAGGCTTTGTTACTGGCCTCAGAGTGACAAAGGCACTCTCCCCATGGGGCCAGCAACATGTCTCGGTTTGTGGCAGGCTGCTAAAACTAGTCAGCCTACACAGATAGTCGGTTAAGTTTCAGGGGGCACCTCTAAGGTGCCCTCTGGGGTGTATTTTACAATAAAATGTACACTGGCATCAGTGTGCACTTATTGTGCTGAGAAGTTTGATACCAAACTTCCCAGTTTTCAGTGTAGCCATTATGGTGCTGTGGAGTTCGTGTTTGACAGACTCCCAGACCATATACTCTTATGGCTACCCTGCACTTACAATGTCTAAGGTTTTGTTTAGACACTGTAGGGGTACCATGCTCATGCATTGGTACCCTCACCTATGGTATAGTGCACCCTGCCTTAGGGCTGTAAGGCCTGCTAGAGGGGTGTCTTACCTATACTGCATAGGCAGTGAGAGGCTGGCATGGCACCCTGAGGGGAGTGCCATGTCGACTTACTCGTTTTGTCCTCACTAGCACACACAAGCTGGTAAGCAGTGTGTCTGTGCTGAGTGAGAGGTCTCCAGGGTGGCATAAGACATGCTGCAGCCCTTAGAGACCTTCCTTGGCATCAGGGCCCTTGGTACTAGAAGTACCAGTTACAAGGGACTTATCTGGATGCCAGGGTCTGCCAATTGTGGATACAAAAGTACAGGTTAGGGAAAGAACACTGGTGCTGGGGCCTGGTTAGCAGGCCTCAGCACACTTTCAATTGTAAACATAGCATCAGCAAAGGCAAAAAGTCAGGGGGCAACCATGCCAAGGAGGCATTTCCTTACAAAAACCTATTGGCTGGATTTGTCTCGGAGTGTGTGTACCTCATTTATTGTCTATGTGTATGTACAACAAATGCTTAACACTACTCCTTGGATAAGCCTACTGCTCGACCACACTACCACAAAATAGAGCATTAGTATTATCTATTTTTACCACTATTTTACCTCTAAGGGGAACCCTTGGACTCTGTGCATGCTATTCCTTACTTTGAAATAGCACATACAGAGCCAACTTCCTACATTGGTGGATCAGCGGTGGGGTACAAGACTTTGCATTTGCTGGACTACTCAGCCAATACCTGATCACACGACAAATTCCAAAATTGTCATTAGAAATTGATTTTTGCAATTTGAAAAGTTTTCTAAATTCTTAAAAGACCTGCTAGGGCCTTGGTTTAGATCCTGTTTAGCATTTCTTTTAGAGTTTAAAAGTTTGTAAAAGTTTGAATTAGATTCTAGAACCAGTTGTAGATTCTTAAAAAGTATTCCAACTTTTAGAAGCAAAATGTCTAGCACAGATGTGACTGTGGTGGAACTCGACACCACACCTTACCTCCATCTTAAGATGAGGGAGCTAAGGTCACTCTGTAAAATAAAGAAAATAACAATGGGCCCCAAACCTACCAAAATACAGCTCCAGGAGCTTTTGGCAGAGTTTGAAAAGGCCAACCCCTCTGAGGGTGGCAACTCAGAGGAAGAGGATAGTGACTTGGAGGAAAATTCCCCCCTACCAGTCCTATCTAGGGAGAACAGGGTCTCTCAAACCCTGACTCCAAAAATAATAGTCAGAGATGCTGGTTCCCTCACAGGAGAGACCAACACCTCTGAAATCACTGAGGATAACTCCAGTGAAGAGGACATCCAGTTAGCCAGGATGGCCAAAAGATTGGCTTTGGAAAGACAGATCCTAGCCATAGAGAGGGAAAGACAAGAGATGGGCCTAGGACCCATCAATGGTGGCAGCAACATAAATAGGGTCAGAGATTCTCCTGACATGTTGAAAATCCCAAAAGGGATTGTAACTAAATATGAAGATGGTGATGACATCACCAAATGGTTCACAGCTTTTGAGAGGGCTTGTGTAACCAGAAAAGTGAACAGATCTCACTGGGGTGCGCTCCTTTGGGAAATGTTCACAGGAAAGTGTAGGGATAGACTCCTCACACTCTCTGGACAAGATGCAGAATCTTATGACCTCATGAAGGGTACCCTGATTGAGGGCTTTGGATTCTCCACTGAGGAGTATAGGATTAGATTCAGGGGGGCTCAAAAATCCTCGAGCCAGACCTGGGTTGACTTTGTAGACTACTCAGTAAAAACACTAGATGGTTGGATTCAAGGCAGTGGTGTAAGTAATTATGATGGGCTGTACAATTTATTTGTGAAAGAACACCTGTTAAGTAATTGTTTCAATGATAAACGGCATCAGCATCTGGTAGACCTAGGACCAATTTCTCCCCAAGAATTGGGAAAGAAGGCGGACCATTGGGTCAAGACTAGGGTGTCCAAAACTTCCACAGGGGGTGACCAAAAGAAAGGGGTCACAAAACCTCCCCAGGGGAAAGGTGGTGAGACAGCCAAAAATAAAAATAGTCAAGAGTCTTCTAAAGGCCCCCAAAAACCTGCACAGGAGGGTGGGCCCAGAGCCTCTTCACAAAACAATCCTGGGTACAAGGGTAAAAACTTTGATCCCAAAAAGGCCTGGTGTCGAAACTGTAGTCAGTCTGGACACCAAACTGGAGACAAGGCCTGTCCCAAGAAAGGTTCCACTCCAAACTCCAATCCAGGTAACACTGGAATGGCTAGTCTCCAAGTGGGATCAACAGTGTGCCCAGAGCAAATCAGGGTCCACACTGAAGCTACTCTAGTCTCTGAGGGTGGGGTAGATTTAGCCACACTAGCTGCCTGGCCCCCTAACATGCAAAAATACAGGCAGCAGCTCTTTATTAATGGGACAAGTGTAGAGGGGCCTGAGGGATACAGGTGCCAGTGTCACCATGGTGACAGAGAAACTGGTTTCCCCTGGCCAATACCTGACTGGAAAAACTTATACAGTCACCAATGCTGACAATCAAACTAAAGCACATCCCATGGCAATGGTAACTTTAGAATGGGGAGGGGTCAATGGCCTGAAACAGGTGGTGGTCTCCTCAAACATCCCAGTAGACTGTCTGCTTGGAAATGACCTGGAGTCCTCAGCATGGGCTGAGGTAGAACTAAAAACCCATGCAGCCATGCTGGGTATCCCTGAACTGGTGTGTGTAAAAACAAGAGCACAATGCAAGGCACACGGTGAAAAAGTAGAGCTGGAGTCTGGAAAAATGGCCCAGCCTACCAAGAGAAAAGGAAAGTCAGTTGGGAAACCAACTGCAACACAGTCAGAAAAAGAGAACCTCTCTTCTCAGGAAGAAGTTCTGCCCTCTGAGGGAACTGAGCCTTTGGAGCTTGAACCTTATCAGGTTGAGCTCTTAGGCCCAGGGGGACCCTCAAGGGAGGAGCTGTGTAAGGGACAAGAAACCTGTCCCTCTCTTGAAGGCCTTAGGCAGCAAGCTGCTGAAGAGTCCAAGGGCAAGAAAAATGGAACACATAGTGAAGGAAGTTGGCTCTGTATGTGCTATTTCAAAGTAAGGAATAGCATGCACAGAGTCCAAGGGTTCCCCTTAGAGGTAAAATAGTGGTAAAAGGAGATAATACTAATGCTCTATTTTGTGGTAGTGTGGTCGAGCAGTAGGCTTATCCAAGGAGTAGTGTTAAGCATTTGTTGTACATACACATAGACAATAAATGAGGTACACACACTCAGAGACAAATCCAGCCAATAGGTTTTGTTATAGAAAAATATCTTTTCTTAGTTTATTTTAAGAACCACAGGCTCAAATTTAACATGTAATATCTTGTTTGAAAGGTATTGCAGGTAAGTACATTAGGAACTTTGAATCATTTCAATTGCATGTATACTTTTCAAGTTATTGACAAATAGCTACTTTAAAAGTGGACACTTAGTGCAATTTTCACAGTTCCTGGGGGAGGTAAGTTTTTGTTCGTTTTACCAGGTAAGTAAGACACTTACAGAGTTCAGTTCTTGGTCCAAGGTAGCCCACCGTTGGGGGTTCAGAGCAACCCCAAAGTCACCACACCAGCAGCTCAGGGCCGGTCAGGTGCAGAGTTCAAAGTGGTGCCCAAAACGCATAGGCTAGAATGGAGAGAAGGGGGTGCCCCGGTTCCGGTCTGCTTGCAGGTAAGTACCCGCGTCTTCGGAGGGCAGACCAGGGGGGTTTTGTAGGGCACCGGGGGGGACACAAGCCCACACAGAGATTTCACCCTCAGCAGCGCGGGGGCGGCCGGGTGCAGTGTAGAAACAAGCGTCGGGTTTTCAATGTTAGTCTATGAGAGATCAACGGATCTCTTCAGCGCTGCAGGCAGGCAAGGGGGGGCTTCCTCGGGGAAACCTCCACTTGGGCAAGGGAGAGGGACTCCTGGGGGTCACTTCTCCAGTGAAAGTCCGGTCCTTCAGGTCCTGGGGGCTGCGGGTGCAGGGTCTCTTCCAGGCGTCGGGACTTAGGTTTCAGAGAGTCGCGGTCAGGGGAAGCCTCGGGATTCCCTCTGCAGGCGGCGCTGTGGGGGCTCAGGGGGGACATGTTTTGGTACTCACAGTCGTAGAGTAGTCCGGGGGTCCTCCCTGAGGTGTTGGTTCTCCACCAGCCGAGTCGGGGTCGCCGGGTGCAGTGTTGCAAGTCTCACGCTTCTTGCGGGGAGATTGCAGGGTCTTTAAAGCTGCTCCTTGAAACAAAGTTGCAGTCTTTTTGGAGCAGGTCCGCTGTCCTCTGGAGTTTCTTGTCTTTTTCGAAGCAGGGCAGTCCTCAGAGGTTTCAGAGGTCGCTGGTCCCTTGGAAGGCGTCGCTGGAGCAGAGTTCTTTGGAAGGCAGGAGACAGGCCGGTGAGTTTCTGGAGCCAAGGCAGTTGTCGTCTTCTGGTCTTCCTCTGCAGGGGTTTTCAGCTAGGCAGTCCTTCTTCTTGTAGTTTGCAGGAATCTAATTTTCTAGGGTTCAGGGTAGCCCTTAAATACTAAATTTAAGGGCGTGTTTAGGTCTGGGGGGTTAGTAGCCAATGGCTACTAGCCCTGAGGGTGGGTACACCCTCTTTGTGCCTCCTCCCAAGGGGAGGGGGTCACAATCCTAACCCTATTGGGGGAATCCTCCATCTGCAAGATGGAGGATTTCTAAAAGTTAGAGTCACCTCAGCTCAGGACACCTTAGGGGCTGTCCTGACTGGCCAGTGACTCCTCCTTGTTGCTTTCTTTGTTCCCTCCAGCCTTGCCGCCAAAAGTGGGGGCCGTGGCCGGAGGGGGCGGGCAACTCCACTAAGCTGGAGTGCCCTGCTGGGCTGTGACAAAGGGGTGAGCCTTTGAGGCTCACCGCCAGGTGTCACAGCTCCTGCCTGGGGGAGGTGTTAGCATCTCCACCCAGTGCAGGCTTTGTTACTGGCCTCAGAGTGACAAAGGCACTCTCCCCATGGGGCCAGCAACATGTCTCTGGTGTGGCAGGCTGCTGGAACTAGTCAGCCTACACAGACAGTCGGTTAAGTTTCAGGGGGCACCTCTAAGGTGCCCTCTGGGGTGTATTTTGCAATAAAATGTACACTGGCATCAGTGTGCATTTATTGTGCTGAGAAGTTTGATACCAAACTTCCCAGTTTTCAGTGTAGCCATTATGGTGCTGTGGAGTTCGTGTTTGACAAACTCCCAGACCATATACTCTTATGGCTACCCTGCACTTACAATGTCTAAGGTTTTGTTTAGACACTGTAGGGGTACCATGCTCATGCACTGGTACCCTCACCTATGGTATAGTGCACCCTGCCTTAGGGCTGTAAGGCCTGCTAGAGGGGTGACTGACCTATACTTGCATAGGCAGTGAGAGGCTGGCATGGCACCCTGAGGGGAGTGCCATGTCGACTTACTCGTTTTGTTCTCACTAGCACACACAGGCTGGCAAGCAGTGTGTCTGTGCTGAGTGAGAGGTCTCCAGGGTGGCATAAGACATGTTGCAGCCCTTAGAGACCTTCCTTGGCATCAGGGCCCTTGGTACTAGAAGTACCAGTTACAAGGGACTTATCTGGATGCCAGGGTCTGCCAATTGTGGATACAAAAGTACAGGTTAGGGAAAGAACACTGGTGCTGGGGCCTGGTTAGCAGGCCTCAGCACACTTTCAATTGTAAACATAGCATCAGCAAAGGCAAAAAGTCAGGGGGCAACCATGCCAAGGAGGCATTTCCTTACACAACCCCCCCCCCAAACGAAAGAGGATGAGACTAACCTTTCCCAAGAGAGTCTTCATTTTCTAAGTGGAAGAACCTGGAAAGGCCATCTGCATTGGCATGGGCAGTCCCAGGTCTGTGTTCCACTATAAAGTCCATTCCCTGTAGGGAGATGGACCACCTCAACAGTTTAGGATTTTCACCTTTCATTTGCATCAGCCATTTGAGAGGTCTGTGGTCAGTTTGAACCAGGAAGTGAGTCCCAAAGAGGTATGGTCTCAGCTTCTTCAGGGACCAAACCACAGCAAAGGCCTCCCTCTCAATGGCACTCCAACGCTGCTCCCTGGGGAGTAACCTCCTGCTAATGAAAGCAACAGGCTGGTCAAGGCCATCATCATTTGTTTGGGACAAAACTGCCCCTATCCCATGTTCAGAGGCATCTGTCTGCACAATGAACTGCTTAGAATAATCTGGAGCTTTTAGAACTGGTGCTGAGCACATTGCTTGTTTCAGGGTGTCAAAGGCCTGTTGGCATTCCACAGTCCAGTTCACTTTCTTGGGCATTTTCTTGGAGGTGAGTTCAGTGAGGGCTGTCACAATGGATCCATATCCCTTCACAAACCTCCTGTAATACCCAGTCAAGCCAAGGAATGCCCTGACTTGAGTCTGGGTTTTTGGAGCTACCCAGTCCAGAATAGTCTGGATCTTGGGTTGGAGTGGCTGAACTTGGCCTCCACCTACAAGGTGGCCCAGGTAAACCACAGTTCCCTGCCCTATCTGGCATTTGGATGCCTTGATAGAGAGGCCTGCAGATTGCAGAGCCTTCAAAACCTTCTTCAGGTGGACCAGGTGATCCTGCCAGGTGGAGCTAAAGACAGCAATATCATCAAGATAAGCTGTGCTAAAGGACTCCAAGCCAGCAAGGACTTGATTCACCAACCTTTGGAAGGTGGCAGGGGCATTCTTTAAACCAAAGGGCATAACAGTAAACTGATAATGCCCATCAGGTGTGGAGAATGCTGTTTTCTCTTTTGCTCCAGGTGCCATTTTTATTTGCCAGTACCCTGCTGTCAAGTCAAAGGTACTTAGGAATTTGGCAGCACCTAATTTGTCTATGAGCTCATCAGCTCTTGGAATTGGATGAGCATCTGTCTTGGTGACAGAATTGAGCCCTCTGTAGTCCACACAAAACCTCATCTCTTTCTTTCCATCTTTGGTGTGAGGTTTGGGGACTAAGACCACTGGGCTAGCCCAGGGGCTGTCAGAGCGCTCAATCACTCCCAATTCCAGCATCTTGTGGACTTCCACCTTGATGCTTTCCTTAACATGGTCAGACTGTCTAAAGATTTTGTTCTTGACAGGCATGCTGTCTCCTGTGTCCACATCATGGGTACACAGGTGTGTCTGACCAGGGGTTAAGGAGAAGAGTTCAGGAAACTGTTGTAGGACTCTCCTACAATCAGCTTGCTGTTGGCCAGAGAGGGTGTCTGAGTAGATCACTCCATCTACTGTGCCATCTTTTGGGTCTGATGACAGAAGATCAGGGAGAGGTTCACTCTCTGCCTCCTGATCCTCATCTGTTACCATCAACAGATTCACATCAGCCCTGTCATGGAAGAGCTTAAGGCGGTTCACATGGATCACCCTCTTGGGGCTCCTGCTTGTGCCCAGGTCCACCAGGTAGGTGACCTGACTCTGGGAGCCACAGGCTCTAGAACCCAGACTTTCTGCCCTGGTTGGAACTCAACCAGTGCAGCCTTTTGGTCATACCAAAACTTCTGGAGCTGTTGGCTGGCCTCAAGGTTTTTGGTTGCCTTTTCCATGTACTCTGCCATTCTAGAGCGAAGGCCAAGTACATAGTCCACTATGTCTTGTTTAGGCTCATGAAGAGGTCTCTCCCAGCCTTCTTTAACAAGAGCAAGTGGTCCCCTTACAGGGTGACCAAACAGAAGTTCAAAGGGTGAGAATCCTACTCCCTTCTGTGGCACCTCTCTGTAAGCGAAAAGCAGACATGGCAAGAGGACATCCCATCTCCTTTTGAGTTTTTCTGGGAGCCCCATGATCATGCCTTTTAATGTCTTGTTGAATCTCTCAACCAAGCCATTAGTTTGTGGATGGTATGGTGTAGTGAATTTGTAAGTCACTCCACACTCATTCCACATGTGTTTTAGGTATGCTGACATGAAGTTGGTACCTCTGTCAGACACCACCTCCTTAGGGAAACCCACTCTGGTAAAGATACCAATGAGGGCCTTGGCTACTGCAGGGGCAGTAGTCGACCTAAGGGGAATAGCTTCAGGATACCTAGTAGCATGATCCACTACTACTAGGATGTACATATTTCCTGAGGCTGTGGGAGGTTCCAGTGGACCAACTATGTCCACACCCACTCTTTCAAAGGGGACCCCCACCACTGGAAGTGGAATGAGGGGGGCCTTTGGGTGCCCACCTGTCTTACCACTGGATTGACAGGTGGGGCAGGAGAGGCAAAACTCCTTAACCTTCTGGGACATATTGGGCCAGTAGAAGTGGTTGACTAACCTCTCCCACGTCTTGGTTTGTCCCAAATGCCCAGCAAGGGGAATATCATGGGCTAAGGTCAGAATAAACTCTCTGAACGACTGAGGCACTACCACTCTCCTAGTGGCACCAGGTTTGGGGTCTCTGGCCTCAGTGTACAGGAGTCCATCTTCCCAATAGACCCTATGTGTTCCATTTTTCTTGCCCTTGGACTCTTCAGCAGCTTGCTGCCTAAGGCCTTCAAGAGAGGGACAGGTTTCTTGTCCCTTACACAGCTCCTCCCTTGAGGGTCCCCCTGGGCCTAAGAGCTCAACCTGATAAGGTTCAAGCTCTAAAGGCTCAGTTCCCTCAGAGGGCAGAACTTCTTCCTGAGAAGAGAGGTTCCCTTTTTCTGAATGTGTTGCAGTTGGTTTCCCAACTGACTTTCCTTTTCTCTTGGTAGGCTGGGCCATTTTTCCAGACTCCAGCTCTACTTTTTCACCCTGTGCCTTGCATTGTGCTCTTGTTTTTACACACACCAGTTCAGGGATACCCAGCATGGCTGCATGGGTTTTTAGCTCTACCTCAGCCCATGCTGAGGACTCCAGGTCATTTCCAAGCAGACAGTCTACTGGGATGTTTGAGGAGACCACCACCTGTTTCAGGCCATTGACCCCTCCCCATTCTAAAGTTACCATTGCCATGGGATGTGCTTTAGTTTGATTGTCAGCATTGGTGACTGTATAAGTTTTTCCAGTCAGGTATTGGCCAGGGGAAACCAGTTTCTCTGTCACCATGGTGACACTGGCACCTGTATCCCTCAGGCCCTCTACACTTGCCCCATTAATAAAGAGCTGCAGCCTGTATTTTTGCATGTTAGGCGGCCAGGCAGCTAGTGTGGCTAAATCCACCCCACCCTCAGAGACTAGAGTAGCTTCAGTGTGGACCCTGATTTGCTCTGGGCACACTGTTGATCCCACTTGGAGACTAGCCATTCCAGTGTTACCTGGATTGGAGTTTGGAGTGGAACTTTTCTTGGGACAGGCCTTGTCTCCAGTTTGGTGTCCAGACTGACTACAGTTTCGACACCAGGCCTTCTTGGGATCAAAGTTTTTACCCTTGTACCCAGGATTGTTTTGTGAAGAGGCTCTGGGCCCACCCTCCTGTGCAGGTTTTTGGGGGCCTTTAGAAGACTCTTGACTATTTTTATTTTTGGCTGTCTCACCACCTTTCCCCTGGGGAGGTTTTGTGACCCCTTTCTTTTGGTCACCCCCTGTGGAAGTTTTGGACACCCTAGTCTTGACCCAATGGTCCGCCTTCTTTCCCAATTCTTGGGGAGAAATTGGTCCTAGGTCTACCAGATGCTGATGCAGTTTATCATTGAAACAATTACTTAACAGGTGTTTGTAGGAAGTTGGCTCTGTATGTGCTATTTCAAAGTAAGGAATAACATGCACAGAGTCCAAGGGTTCCCCTTAGAGGTAAAATAGTGGTAAAAATAGATAATACTAATGCTCTATTTTGTGGTAGTGTGGTCGAGCAGTAGGCTTATCCAAGGAGTAGTGTTAAGCATTTGTTGTACATACACATAGACAATAAATGAGGTACACACACTCAGAGACAAATCCAGCCAATAGGTTTTGTTATAGAAAAATATCTTTTCTTAGTTTATTTTAAGAACCACAGGTTCAAATTCTACATGTAATATCTCATTCGAAAGGTATTGCAGGTAAGTACTTTAGGAACTTTAAATCATAAAAATTGCATGTATACTTTTCAAGTTATTGACAAATAGCTGTTTTAAAAGTGGACACAGTGCAATTTTCACAGTTCCTAGGGGAGGTAAGTTTTTGTTAGGTTAACCAGTTAAGTACGACACTTACAGGGCTTAGTTCTTGGTCCAAGGTAGCCCACCGTTGGGGGTTCAGAGCAACCCCAAAGTCACCACACCAGCAGCTCAGGGCCGGTCAGGTGCAGAGTTCAAAGTGGTGCCCAAAACACATAGGCTAGAATGGAGAGAAGGGGGTGCCCCGGTTCCGGTCTGCTTGCAGGTAAGTACCCGCGTCTTCGGAGGGCAGACCAGGGGGGTTTTGTAGGGCACCGGGGGGGACACAAGCCCACACAGAAATTTCACCCTTAGCAGCGCGGGGGCGGCCGGGTGCAGTGTAGAAACCGGCGTCGGGTTCGCAATGTTAGTCTATGAGAGATCTCGGGATCTCTTCAGCGCTGCAGGCAGGCAAGGGGGGGGTTCCTCGGGGAAACCTCCGCTTGGGCCAGGGAGAGGGACTCCTGGGGGTCACTTCTCCAGTGAAAGTCCGGTCCTTCAGGTCCTGGGGGCTGCGGGTGCAGGGTCTCTCCCAGGCGTCGGGACTTTAGGTTCAAAGAGTCGCGGTCAGGGGAAGCCTCGGGATTCCCTCTGCAGGCGGCGCTGTGGGGGCTCAGGGGGGACAGGTTTTTGTACTCACAGTCTTAGAGTAGTCCTGGGGTCCCTCCTGAGGTGTTGGATCGCCACCAGCCGAGTCGGGGTCGCCGGGTGCAGTGTTGCAAGTCTCACGCTTCTTGCGGGGAGCTTGCAGGGTTCTTTGGAGCTGCTGGAAACAAAGTTGCAGCTTTTCTTGGAGCAGGTCCGCTGTCCTCGGGAGTTTCTTGTCTTTTCGAAGCAGGGGCAGTCCTCAGAGGATGTCGAGGTCGCTGGTCCCTTTGGAAGGCGTCGCTGGAGCAGGATCTTTGGAAGGCAGGAGACAGGCCGGTGAGTTTCTGGAGCCAAGGCAGTTGTCGTCTTCTGGTCTTCCGCTGCAGGGGTTTTCAGCTAGGCAGTCCTTCTTCTTGTAGTTGCAGGAATCTAATTTTCTAGGGTTCAGGGTAGCCCTTAAATACTAAATTTAAGGGCGTGTTTAGGTCTGGGGGGTTAGTAGCCAATGGCTACTAGCCCTGAGGGTGGGTACACCCTCTTTGTGCCTCCTCCCAAGGGGAGGGGGTCACAATCCTAACCCTATTGGGGGAATCCTCCATCGGCAAGATGGAGGATTTCTAAAAGTCAGAGTCACCTCAGCTCAGGACACCTTAGGGGCTGTCCTGACTGGCCAGTGACTCCTCCTTGTTTTTCTCATTATTTTCTCCGGCCTTGCCGCCAAAAGTGGGGCCTGGCCGGAGGGGGCGGGCAACTCCACTAGCTGGAGTGTCCTGCTGGGTTGGCACAAAGGAGGTGAGCCTTTGAGGCTCACCGCCAGGTGTGACAATTCCTGCCTGGGGGAGGTGTTAGCATCTCCACCCAGTGCAGGCTTTGTTACTGGCCTCAGAGTGACAAAGGCACTCTCCCCATGGGGCCAGCAACATGTCTCGGTTCGTGGCAGGCTGCTAAAACTAGTCAGCCTACACAGATAGTCGGTTAAGTTTCAGGGGGCACCTCTAAGGTGCCCTCTGTGGTGTATTTTACAATAAAATGTACACTGGCATCAGTGTGCATTTATTGTGCTGAGAAGTTTGATACCAAACTTCCCAGTTTTCAGTGTAGCTATTATGGTGCTGTGGAGTTCGTGTTTGACAGACTCCCAGACCATATACTCTTATGGCTACCCTGCACTTACAATGTCTAAGGTTTTGTTTAGACACTGTAGGGGTACCATGCTCATGCACTGGTACCCTCACCTATGGTATAGTGCACCCTGCCTTAGGGCTGTAAGGCCTGCTAGAGGGGTGGCTTACCTATACTGCATAGGCAGTGAGAGGCTGGCATGGCACCCTGAGGGGAGTGCCATGTCGACTTACTCGTTTTGTCCTCACTAGCACACACAAGCTGGCAAGCAGTGTGTCTGTGCTGAGTGAGAGGTCTCCAGGGTGGCATAAGACATGCTGCAGCCCTTAGAGACCTTCCTTGGTATCAGGGCCCTTGGTACTAGAAGTACCAGTTACAAGGGACTTATCTGGATGCCAGGGTCTGCCAATTGTGGATACAAAAGTACAGGTTAGGGAAAGAACACTGGTGCTGGGGCCTGGTTAGCAGGCCTCAGCACACTTTCAATTGTAAACATAGCATCAGCAAAGGCAAAAAGTCAGGGGGCAACCATGCCAAGGAGGCATTTCCTTACACAACCCCCCCCCAAACGAAAGAGGATGAGACTAACCTTTCCCAAGAGAGTCTTCATTTTCTAAGTGGAAGAACCTGGAAAGGCCATCTGCATTGGCATGGGCAGTCCCAGGTCTGTGTTCCACTATAAAGTCCATTCCCTGTAGGGAGATGGACCACCTCAACAGTTTAGGATTTTCACCTTTCATTTGCATCAGCCATTTGAGAGGTCTGTGGTCAGTTTGAACCAGGAAGTGAGTCCCAAAGCGGTATGGTCTCAGCTTCTTCAGGGACCAAACCACAGCAAAGGCCTCCCTCTCAATGGCACTCCAACGCTGCTCCCTGGGGAGTAACCTCCTGCTAATGAAAGCAACAGGCTGGTCAAGGCCATCATCATTTGTTTGGGACAAAACTGCCCCTATCCCATGTTCAGAGGCATCTGTCTGCACAATGAACTGCTTAGAATAATCTGGAGCTTTTAGAACTGGTGCTGAGCACATTGCCTGTTTCAGGGTGTCAAAGGCCTGTTGGCATTCCACAGTCCAGTTCACTTTCTTGGGCATTTTCTTGGAGGTGAGTTCAGTGAGGGCTGTCACAATGGATCCATATCCCTTCACAAACCTCCTGTAATACCCCGTCAAGCCAAGGAATGCCCTGACTTGAGTCTGGGTTTTTGGAGCTACCCAGTCCAGAATAGTCTGGATCTTGGGTTGGAGTGGCTGAACTTGGCCTCCACCTACAAGGTGGCCCAAGTAAACCACAGTTCCCTGCCCTATCTGGCATTTGGATGCCTTGATAGAGAGGCCTGCAGATTGCAGAGCCTTCAAAACCTTCTTCAGGTGGACCAGGTGATCCTGCCAGGTGGAGCTGAAGACAGCAATATCATCAAGATAAGCTGTGCTAAAGGACTCCAAGCCAGCAAGGACTTGATTCACCAACCTTTGGAAGGTGGCAGGGGCATTCTTTAAACCAAAGGGCATAACAGTAAACTGATAATGCCCATCAGGTGTGGAGAATGCTGTCTTTTCTTTTGCTCCAGGTGCCATTTTTATTTGCCAGTACCCTGCTGTCAAGTCAAAGGTACTTAGGAATTTGGCAGCACCTAATTTATCAATGAGCTCATCAGCTCTTGGAATTGGATGGGCATCTGTCTTGGTGACAGAGTTGAGCCCTCTGTAGTCCACACAAAACCTCATCTCTTTCTTTCCATCTTTGGTGTGAGGTTTGGGGACTAAGACCACTGGGCTAGCCCAGGGACTGTCAGAGCGCTCAATAACTCCCAATTCCAGCATCTTGTGGACTTCCACCTTGATGCTTTCTTTAACATGGTCAGATTGTCTAAAGATTTTGTTCTTGACAGGCATGCTGTCTCCTGTGTCCACATCATGGGTACACAGGTGTGTCTGACCAGGGGTTAAGGAGAAGAGTTCAGGAAACTGTTGTAGGACTCTCCTACAATCAGCTTGCTGTTGGCCAGAGAGGGTGTCTGAGTAGATCACTCCATCTACTGTACCATCTTTTGGGTCTGATGACAGAAGATCAGGGAGAGGTTCACTCTCTGCCTCCTGATCCTCATCTGTTACCATTAACAGATTCACATCAGCCCTGTTGTGGAAGAGCTTAAGGCGGTTCACATGGATCACCCTCTTGGGGCTCCTGCTTGTGCCCAGGTCCACCAGGTAGGTGACCTGACTCTTCCTCTCTAGCACTGGGTAAGGGCCACTCCATTTGTCCTGGAGTGCCCTGGGAGCCACAGGCTCCAGAACCCAGACTTTCTGCCCTGGTTGGAACTCAACCAGTGCAGCCTTTTGGTCATACCAAAACTTCTGGAGCTGTTGGCTGGCCTCAAGGTTTTTGGTTGCCTTTTCCATGTACTCTGCCATTCTAGAGCGAAGGCCAAGTACATAGTCCACTATGTCCTGTTTAGGCTCATGGAGAGGTCTCTCCCAGCCTTCTTTAACAAGGGCAAGTGGTCCCCTTACAGGATGTCCAAACAGAAGTTCAAAGGGTGAGAATCCTACTCCCTTCTGTGGCACCTCTCTGTAAGCGAAAAGCAGACATGGCAAGAGGACATCCCATCTCCTTTTGAGTTTTTCTGGGAGCCCCATGATCATGCCTTTTAATGTCTTGTTGAATCTCTCAACCAAGCCATTAGTTTGTGGATGGTATGGTGTAGTGAATTTATAAGTCACTCCACACTCATTCCACATGTGCTTTAGGTATGCTGACATGAAGTTGGTACCTCTGTCAGACACCACCTCCTTAGGGAAACCCACTCTGGTAAAGATACCAATGAGGGCCTTGGCTACTGCAGGGGCAGTAGTCGACCTAAGGGGAATAGCTTCAGGATACCTGGTAGCATGATCCACTACTACCAGGATATACATATTTCCTGAGGCGGTGGGAGGTTCTAGTGGACCAACTATGTCCACACCCACTCTTTCAAAGGGAACCCCCACCACTGGAAGTGGAATGAGGGGGGCCTTTGGATGCCCACCTGTCTTACCACTGGCTTGACAGGTGGGGCAGGAGAGGCAAAACTCCTTAACCATGTTGGACATATTGGGCCAGTAGAAGTGGTTGACTAACCTCTCCCACGTCTTGGTTTGTCCCAAATGTCCAGCAAGGGGAATGTCATGGGCCAATGTTAGGATGAACTTCCTGAACAGCTGAGGCACTACCACTCTCCTAGTGGCACCAGGTTTGGGGTCTCTGGCCTCAGTGTACAGGAGTCCATCTTCCCAATAGACCCTATGCGTTCCATTTTTCTTGCCTTTGGACTCTTCAGCAGCTTGCTGCCTAAGGCCTTCAAGAGAGGGACAGGTTTCTTGTCCCTTACACAGCTCCTCCCTTGAGGGTCCCCCTGGGCCCAAGAGCTCAACCTGATAAGGTTCAAGCTCCAAAGGCTCAGTTCCCTCAGAGGGCAGAACTTCTTCCTGAGAAGAGAGGTTCCCTTTCTTTTGCTGTGTTGTAGTTGGTTTCCCAACTGACTTTCCTTTCCTCTTGGTAGGCTGGGCCATTCTTCCAGACTCCAGCTCTACTTGTTCACCCTGTGCCTTGCACTGTGCTCTTGTTTTCACACACACCAGTTCAGGGATACCCAGCATTGCTGCATGGGTTTTTAGTTCTACCTCAGCCCATGCTGAGGACTCCAGGTCATTTCCAAGCAGACAGTCCACTGGGATATTTGAGGAGACCACCACCTGTTTCAGGCCATTGACCCCTCCCCATTCTAAAGTAACCATTGCCATGGGATGTACTTTTCTCTGATTGTCAGCGTTGGTGACTGTGTAAGTTTTTCCAGTCAGGTATTGGCCAGGGGAAACCAGTTTCTCTGTCACCATGGTGACACTGGCACCTGTATCCCTCAGGCCCTCTATTCTAGTCCCATTAATTAAGAGTTGCTGTCTGTATTTTTGCATGTTAGGCGGCCAGACAGCTAGTGTGGCTAAATCCACCCCACCCTCAGAAACTAGAGTAGCTTCAGTGTGGACCCTGATTTGCTCTGGGCACACTGTTGATCCCACTTGGAGACTAGCCATACCAGTGTTACCTGGATGGGAGTTTGGAGTGGAACCTTTCTTGGGACAGGCCTTGTCTCCAGTTTGGTGTCCATGCTGTTTACAGCTATGACACCAGGCCTTTTTGGGATCAAAGTTTTTACCCTTGTACCCATTGTTTTGTGAAGAGGCTCTGGGCCCACCCTCCTGTGCAGGTTTTTGGGGGCCTGTAGAAGACTCTTTACTATTTTTAGTTTTGGTTGTCTCATCACTCTTCCCCTGGGGAGTCTTTGTGACCCCTTTCTTTTGGTCACCCCCTGTTGAAGTCTTGGACACCCTTGTCTTGACCCAATGGTCCGCCTTCTTTCCCAATTCTTGGGGAGAAATTGGTCCTAGGTCTACCAGATGCTGATGCAGTTTATCATTGAAACAATTACTTAACAGGTGTTCTTTCACAAATAAATTGTACAGCCCATCATAATTACTTACACCACTGCCTTGAATCCAACCATCTAGTGTTTTCACTGAGTAGTCAACAAAGTCAACCCAGGTCTGGCTCGAGGATTTTTGAGCCCCCCTGAACCTAATCCTGTACTCCTCAGTGGAGAATCCAAAGCCCTCAATCAGGGTACCCTTCATGAGGTCATAAGATTCTGCATCTGGTCCAGAGAGTGTGAGGAGTCTATCCCTACACTTCCCTGTGAACATTTCCCAAAGGAGAGTACCCCAGTGAGATCTGTTCACTTTTCTGGTTACACAAGCCCTCTCAAAAGCTGTGAACCATTTGGTGATGTCATCACCATCTTCATATTTAGTTACAATCCCTTTAGGGATTTTCAACATGTCAGGAGAATCTCTGACCCTATTTATGTTGCTGCCACCATTGATGGGTCCTAGGCCCATCTCTTGTCTTTCCCTCTCTATGGCTAGGATCTGTCTTTCCAAAGCCAATCTTTTGGCCATCCTGGCTAACTGGATGTCCTCTTCACTGGGGCTATCCTCAGTGATTTCAGAGGTGTTGGTCTCTCCTGTGAGGGAACCAGCATCTCTGACTATTATTTTAGGAGTCAGGGTTTGAGGGACCCTGTTCTCCCTAGATAGGACTGGTAGGGGGGAATTGTCCTCCAAGTCACTATCCTCTTCCTCTGAGTTGCCACCCTCAGAGGGGTTGGCCTTTTCAAACTCTGCCAAAAGCTCCTGGAGCTGTATTTTGGTAGGTTTGGGGCCCATTGTTATTTTCTTTATTTTACAGAGTGACCTTAGCTCCCTCATCTTAAGATGGAGGTAAGGTGTGGTGTCGAGTTCCACCACAGTCTCATCTGTGCTAGACATTTTGCTTCTAAAAGTTGGAATACTTTTTAAGAATCTACAACTGGTTCTAGAATCTAATTCAAACTTTTACAAACTTTTAAACTCTAAAAGAAATGCTAAACAGGGACTTAACACACAAGGCCCTAGCAGGACTTTTAAGAATTTAGAAAAATTTCAAATTGCAAAAATGAATTTCTAATGACAATTTTGGAATTTGTCGTGTGATCAGGTATTGGCTGAGTAGTCCAGCAAATGCAAAGTCTTGTATCCCACCGCTGATCCACCAATGTAGGAAGTTGGCTCTGTATGTGCTATTTCAAAGTAAGGAATAACATGCACAGAGTCCAAGGGTTCCCCTTAGAGGTAAAATAGTGGTAAAAATAGATAATACTAATGCTCTATTTTGTGGTAGTGTGGTCGAGCAGTAGGCTTATCCAAGGAGTAGTGTTATGCATTTGTTGTACATACACATAGACAATAAATGAGGTACACACACTCAGACACAAATCCAGCCAATAGGTTTTGTTATAGAAAAATATATTTTCTTAGTTTATTTTAAGAACCACAGGTTCAAATTCTACATGTAATATCTCATTCGAAAGGTATTGCAGGTAAGTACTTTAGGAACTTTAAATCATAAAAATTGCATGTATACTTTTCAAGTTATTGACAAATAGCTGTTTTAAAAGTGGACAGTGCAATTTTCACAGTTCCTAGGGGAGGTAAGTTTTTGTTAGGTTAACCAGGTAAGTACGACACTTACAGGGCTTAGTTCTTGGTCCAAGGTAGCCCACCGTTGGGGGTTCAGAGCAACCCCAAAGTCACCACACCAGCAGCTCAGGGCCGGTCAGGTGCAGAGTTCAAAGTGGTGCCCAAAACACATAGGCTAGAATGGAGAGAAGGGGGTGCCCCGGTTCCGGTCTGCTTGCAGGTAAGTACCCGCGTCTTCGGAGGGCAGACCAGGGGGGTTTTGTAGGGCACCGGGGGGGACACAAGTCCACACAGAAATTTCACCCTTAGCAGCGCGGGGGCGGCCGGGTGCAGTGTAGAAACCGGCGTCGGGTTCGCAATGTTAGTCTATGAGAGATCTCGGGATCTCTTCAGCGCTGCAGGCAGGCAAGGGGGGGGTTCCTCGGGGAAACCTCCGCTTGGGCCAGGGAGAGGGACTCCTGGGGGTCACTTCTCCAGTGAAAGTCCAGTCCTTCAGGTCCTGGGGGCTGCGGGTGCAGGGTCTCTCCCAGGCGTCGGGACTTTAGGTTCAAAGAGTCGCGGTCAGGGGAAGCCTCGGGATTCCCTCTGCAGGCGGCGCTGTGGGGGCTCAGGGGGGACAGGTTTTTGTACTCACAGTCTTAGAGTAGTCCTGGGGTCCCTCCTGAGGTGTTGGATCGCCACCAGCCGAGTCGGGGTCGCCGGGTGCAGTGTTGCAAGTCTCACGCTTCTTGCGGGGAGCTTGCAGGGTTCTTTGGAGCTGCTGGAAACAAAGTTGCAGCTTTTCTTGGAGCAGGTCCGCTGTCCTCGGGAGTTTCTTGTCTTTTCGAAGCAGGGGCAGTCCTCAGAGGATGTCGAGGTCGCTGGTCCCTTTGGAAGGCGTCGCTGGAGCAGGATCTTTGGAAGGCAGGAGACAGGCCGGTGAGTTTCTGGAGCCAAGGCAGTTGTCGTCTTCTGGTCTTCCGCTGCAGGGGTTTTCAGCTAGGCAGTCCTTCTTCTTGTAGTTGCAGGAATCTAATTTTCTAGGGTTCAGGGTAGCCCTTAAATACTAAATTTAAGGGCGTGTTTAGGTCTGGGGGGTTAGTAGCCAATGGCTACTAGCCCTGAGGGTGGGTACACCCTCTTTGTGCCTCCTCCCAAGGGGAGGGGGTCACAATCCTAACCCTATTGGGGGAATCCTCCATCGGCAAGATGGAGGATTTCTAAAAGTCAGAGTCACCTCAGCTCAGGACACCTTAGGGGCTGTCCTGACTGGCCAGTGACTCCTCCTTGTTTTTCTCATTATTTTCTCCGGCCTTGCCGCCAAAAGTGGGGCCTGGCCGGAGGGGGCGGGCAACTCCACTAGCTGGAGTGTCCTGCTGGGTTGGCACAAAGGAGGTGAGCCTTTGAGGCTCACCGCCAGGTGTGACAATTCCTGCCTGGGGGAGGTGTTAGCATCTCCACCCAGTGCAGGCTTTGTTACTGGCCTCAGAGTGACAAAGGCACTCTCCCCATGGGGCCAGCAACATGTCTCGGTTCGTGGCAGGCTGCTAAAACTAGTCAGCCTACACAGATAGTCGGTTAAGTTTCAGGGGGCACCTCTAAGGTGCCCTCTGTGGTGTATTTTACAATAAAATGTACACTGGCATCAGTGTGCATTTATTGTGCTGAGAAGTTTGATACCAAACTTCCCAGTTTTCAGTGTAGCTATTATGGTGCTGTGGAGTTCGTGTTTGACAGACTCCCAGACCATATACTCTTATGGCTACCCTGCACTTACAATGTCTAAGGTTTTGTTTAGACACTGTAGGGGTACCATGCTCATGCACTGGTACCCTCACCTATGGTATAGTGCACCCTGCCTTAGGGCTGTAAGGCCTGCTAGAGGGGTGGCTTACCTATACTGCATAGGCAGTGAGAGGCTGGCATGGCACCCTGAGGGGAGTGCCATGTCGACTTACTCGTTTTGTCCTCACTAGCACACACAAGCTGGCAAGCAGTGTGTCTGTGCTGAGTGAGAGGTCTCCAGGGTGGCATAAGACATGCTGCAGCCCTTAGAGACCTTCCTTGGTATCAGGGCCCTTGGTACTAGAAGTACCAGTTACAAGGGACTTATCTGGATGCCAGGGTCTGCCAATTGTGGATACAAAAGTACAGGTTAGGGAAAGAACACTGGTGCTGGGGCCTGGTTAGCAGGCCTCAGCACACTTTCAATTGTAAACATAGCATCAGCAAAGGCAAAAAGTCAGGGGGCAACCATGCCAAGGAGGCATTTCCTTACAGTGTTCTTTCACAAATAAATTGTACAGCCCATCATAATTACTTACACCACTGCCTTGAATCCAACCATCTAGTGTTTTTACTGAGTAGTCTACAAAGTCAACCCAGGTCTGGCTCGAGGATTTTTGAGCCCCCCTGAATCTAATCCTATACTCCTCAGTGGAGAATCCAAAGCCCTCAATCAGGGTACCCTTCATGAGGTCATAAGATTCTGCATCTTGTCCAGAGAGTGTGAGGAGTCTATCCCTACACTTTCCTGTGAACATCTCCCAAAGGAGAGCACCCCAGTGAGATTTGTTCACTTTTCTGGTTACACAAGCCCTCTCAAAAGCTGTGAACCATTTGGTGATGTCATCACCATCTTCATATTTAGTTACAATCCCTTTAGGGATTTTCAACATGTCAGGAGAATCTCTGACCCTATTTATGTTGCTGCCACCATTGATGGGTCCTAGGCCCATCTCTTGTCTTTCCCTCTCTATGGCTAGGATCTGTCTTTCCAAAGCCAATCTTTTGGCCATCCTGGCTAACTGGATGTCCTCTTCACTGGAGTTATCCTCAGTGATTTCAGAGGTGTTGGTCTCTCCTGTGAGGGAACCAGCATCTCTGACTATTATTTTTGGAGTCAGGGTTTGAGGGACCCTGTTCTCCCTAGATAGGACTGGTAGGGGGGAATTTTCCTCCAAGTCACTATCCTCTTCCTCTGAGTTGCCACCCTCAGAGGGGTTGGCCTTTTCAAACTCTGCCAAAAGCTCCTGGAGCTGTATTTTGGTAGGTTTGGGGCCCATTGTTATTTTCTTTATTTTACAGAGTGACCTTAGCTCCCTCATCTTAAGATGGAGGTAAGGTGTGGTGTCTAGTTCCACCACAGTCACATCTGTGCTAGACATTTTGCTTCTAAAAGTTGGAATACTTTTTAAGAATCTACAACTGGTTCTAGAATCTAATTCAAACTTTTACAAACTTTTAAACTCTAAAAGAAATGCTAAACAGGATCTAACACAAGGCCCTAGCAGGTCTTTTAAGAATTTAGAAAACTTTTCAAATTGCAAAAATCAATTTCTAAAGACAACTTTGGAATTTGTCGTGTGATCAGGTATTGGCTGAGTAGTCCAGCAAATGCAAAGTCTTGTACCCCACCGCTGATCCACCAATGTAGGAAGTTGGCTCTGTATGTGCTATTTCAAAGTAAGGAATAGCATGCACAGAGTCCAAGGGTTCCCCGTAGAGGTAAAATAGTGGTAAAAGGAGATAATACTAATGCTCTATTTTGTGGTAGTGTGGTCGAGCAGTAGGCTTATCCAAGGAGTAGTGTTAAGCATTTGTTGTACATACACGTAGACAATAAATGAGGTACACACACTCAGAGACAAATCCAGCCAATAGGTTTTGTTATAGAAAAATATATTTTCTTAGTTTATTTTAAGAACCACAGGCTCAAATTTAACATGTAATATCTTGTTCGAAAGGTATTGCAGGTAAGTACATTAGGAACTTTGAATCATTTCAATTGCATGTATACTTTTCAAGTTATTGACAAATAGCTACTTTAAAAGTGGACACAGTGCAATTTTCACAGTTCCTGGGGGAGGTAAGTTTTTGTTAGTTTTACCAGGTAAGTAAGACACTTACAGAGTTCAGTTCTTGGTCCAAGGTAGCCCACCATTGGGGGTTCAGAGCAACCCCAAAGTCACCACACCAGCAGTTCAGGGCCGGTCAGGTGCAGAGTTCAAAGTGGTGCCCAAAACGCATAGGCTAGAATGGAGAGAAGGGGGTGCCCCGGTTCCGGTCTGCTTGCAGGTAAGTACCCGCGTCTTCGGAGGGCAGACCAGGGGGGTTTTGTAGAGCACCGGGGGGGGACACAAGCCCACACAGAGATTTCACCCTCAGCAGCGCGGGGGCGGCCGGGTGCAGTGTAGAAACAAGCGTCGGGTTTTCAATGTTAGTCTATGAGAGATCAACGGATCTCTTCAGCGCTGCAGGCAGGCAAGGGGGGGCTTCCTCGGGGAAACCTCCACTTGGGCAAGGGAGAGGGACTCCTGGGGGTCACTTCTCCAGTGAAAGTCCGGTCCTTCAGGTCCTGGGGGCTGCGGGTGCAGGGTCTTTTCCAGGCGTCGGGACTTAGGTTTCAGAGAGTCGCGGTCAGGGGAAGCCTCGGGATTCCCTCTGCAGGCGGCGCTGTGGGGGCTCAGGGGGGACAGGTTTTGGTACTAACAGTCGTAGAGTAGTCCGGGGGTCCTCCCTGAGGTGTTGGTTCTCCACCAGCCGAGTCGGGGTCGCCGGGTGCAGTGTTGCAAGTCTCACGCTTCTTGCGGGGAGATTGCAGGGTCTTTAAAGCTGCTCCTTGAAACAAAGTTGCAGTCTTTTTGGAGCAGGTCCGCTGTCCTCGGGAGTTTCTTGTCTTTTTCGAAGCAGGGCAGTCCTCAGAGGTTTCAGAGGTCGCTGGTCCCTTGGAAGGCGTCGCTGGAGCAGAGTTCTTTGGAAGGCAGGAGACAGGCCGGTGAGTTTCTGGAGCCAAGGCAGTTGTCGTCTTCTGGTCTTCCTCTGCAGGGGTTTTCAGCTAGGCAGTCCTTCTTGTAGTTTGCAGGAATCTAATTTTCTAGGGTTCAGGGTAGCCCTTAAATACTAAATTTAAGGGCGTGTTTAGGTCTGGGGGGTTAGTAGCCAATGGCTACTAGCCCTGAGGGTGGGTACACCCTCTTTGTGCCTCCTCCCAAGGGGAGGGGGTCACAATCCTAACCCTATTGGGGGAATCCTCCATCTGCAAGATGGAGGATTTCTAAAAGTTAGAGTCACCTCAGCTCAGGACACCTTAGGGGCTGTCCTGACTGGCCAGTGACTCCTCCTTGTTGCTTTCTTTGTTCCCTCCAGCCTTGCCGCCAAAAGTGGGGGCCGTGGCCGGAGGGGGCGGGCAACTCCACTAAGCTGGAGTGTCCTGCTGGGCTGTGACAAAGGGGTGAGCCTTTGAGGCTCACCGCCAGGTGTCACAGCTCCTGCCTGGGGGAGGTGTTAGCATCTCCACCCAGTGCAGGCTTTGTTACTGGCCTCAGAGTGACAAAGGCACTCTCCCCATGGGGCCAGCAACATGTCTCTGGTGTGGCAGGCTGCTGGAACTAGTCAGCCTACACAGACAGTCGGTTAAGTTTCAGGGGGCACCTCTAAGGTGCCCTCTGGGGTGTATTTTGCAATAAAATGTACACTGGCATCAGTGTGCATTTATTGTGCTGACAAGTTTGATACCAAACTTCCCAGTTTTCAGTGTAGCCATTATGGTGCTGTGGAGTTCGTGTTTGACAAACTCCCAGACCATATACTCTTATGGCTACCCTGCACTTACAATGTCTAAGGTTTTGTTTAGACACTGTAGGGGTACCATGCTCATGCACTGGTACCCTCACCTATGGTATAGTGCACCCTGCCTTAGGGCTGTAAGGCCTGCTAGAGGGGTGACTGACCTATACTTGCATAGGCAGTGAGAGGCTGGCATGGCACCCTGAGGGGAGTGCCATGTCGACTTACTCGTTTTGTCCTCACTAGCACACACAAGCTGGCACGCAGTGTGTCTGTGCTGAGTGAGAGGTCTCCAGGGTGGCATAAGACATGCTGCAGCCCTTAGAGACCTTCCTTGGCATCAGGGCCCTTGGTACTAGAAGTACCAGTTACAAGGGACTTATCTGGATGCCAGGGTCTGCCAATTGTGGATACAAAAGTACAGGTTAGGGAAAGAACACTGGTGCTGGGGCCTGGTTAGCAGGCCTCAGCACACTTTCAATTGTAAACATAGCATCAGCAAAGGCAAAAAGTCAGGGGGCTACCATGCCAAGGAGGCATTTCCTTACACATAGGGTCTATTGGGAAGATGGACTCCTGTACACTGAGGCCAGAGACCCCAAACCTGGTGCCACTAGGAGAGTGGTAGTGCCTCAGTCGTTCAGAGAGTTTATTCTGACCTTAGCCCATGATATTCCCCTTGCTGGGCATTTGGGACAAACCAAGACGTGGGAGAGGTTAGTCAACCACTTCTACTGGCCCAATATGTCCCAGAAGGTTAAGGAGTTTTGCCTCTCCTGCCCCACCTGTCAATCCAGTGGTAAGACAGGTGGGCACCCAAAGGCCCCCCTCATTCCACTTCCAGTGGTGGGGGTCCCCTTTGAAAGAGTGGGTGTGGACATAGTTGGTCCACTGGAACCTCCCACAGCCTCAGGAAATATGTACATCCTAGTAGTAGTGGATCATGCTACTAGGTATCCTGAAGCTATTCCCCTTAGGTCGACTACTGCCCCTGCAGTAGCCAAGGCCCTCATTGGTATCTTTACCAGAGTGGGTTTCCCTAAGGAGGTGGTGTCTGACAGAGGTACCAACTTCATGTCAGCATACCTAAAACACATGTGGAATGAGTGTGGAGTGACTTACAAATTCACTACACCATACCATCCACAAACTAATGGCTTAGTTGAGAGATTCAACAAGACATTAAAAGGCATGATCATGGGGCTCCCAGAAAAACTCAAAAGGAGATGGGATGTCCTCTTGCCATGTCTGCTTTTCGCTTACAGAGAGGTGCCACAGAAGGGAGTAGGATTCTCACCCTTTGAACTTCTGTTTGGCCACCCTGTAAGGGGACCACTTGCTCTTGTTAAAGAAGGCTGGGAGAGACCTCTTCATGAGCCTAAACAAGACATAGTGGACTATGTACTTGGCCTTCGCTCTAGAATGGCAGAGTACATGGAAAAGGCAACCAAAAACCTTGAGGCCAGCCAACAGCTCCAGAAGTTTTGGTAGGACCAAAAGGCTGCACTGGTTGAGTTCCAACCAGGACAGAAAGTCTGGGTTCTGGAGCCTGTGGCTCCCAGGGCACTCCAGGACAAATGGAGTGGCCCTTACCCAGTGCTAGAAAGGAAGAGTCAGGTCACCTACCTGGTGGACCTGGGCACAAGCAGGAGCCCCAAGAGGGTGATCCATGTGAACCGCCTTAAGCTCTTCCATGACAGGGCTGATGTGAATCTGTTGATGGTAACAGATGAGGATCAGGAGGCAGAGAGTGAACCTCTCCCTGATCTTCTGTCATCAGACCCAAAAGATGGCTCAGTAGATGGAGTGATCTACTCAGACACCCTCTCTGGCCAACAGCAAGCTGATTGTAGGAGAATCCTACAACAGTTTCCTGAACTCTTCTCCTTAACCCCTGGTCAGACACACCTGTGTACCCATGATGTGGACACAGGAGACAGCATGCCTGTCAAAAACAAAATCTTTAGACAGTCTGACCATGTTAAGGAAAGCATCAAGGTGGAAGTCCACAAGATGCTGGAATTGGGAGTAATTGAGCGCTCTGACAGCCCCTGGGCTAGCCCAGTGGTCTTAGTCCCCAAACCTCACACCAAAGATGGAAAGAAAGAGATGAGGTTTTGTGTGGACTACAGAGGGCTCAATTCTGTCACCAAGACAGATGCTCATCCAATTCCTAGAGCTGGTGAGCTCATAGATAAATTAGGTGCTGCCAAATTCTTAAGTACCTTTGACTTGACAGCAGGGTACTGGCGAATAAAAATGGCACCTGGAGCAAAAGAGAAAACAGCATTCTCCACACCTGATGGGCATTATCAGTTTACTGTTATGCCCTTTGGTTTAAAGAATGCCCCTGCCACCTTCCAAAGGTTGGTGAATCAAGTCCTTGCTGGCTTGGAGTCCTTTAGCACAGCTTATCTTGATGATATTGCTGTCTTTAGCTCCACCTGGCAGGATCACCTGGTCCACCTGAAGAAGGTTTTGAAGGCTCTGCAATCTGCAGGCCTCTCTATCAAGGCATCCAAATGCCAGATAGGGCAGGGAACTGTGGTTTACTTGGGCCACCTTGTAGGTGGAGGCCAAGTTCAGCCACTCCAACCCAAGATCCAGACTATTCTGGACTGGGTAGCTCCAAAAACCCAGACTCAAGTCAGGGCATTCCTTGGCTTGACTGGGTACTACAGGAGGTTTGTGAAGGGATATGGATCCATTGTGACAGCCCTCACTGAACTCACCTCCAAGAAAATGCCCAAGAAAGTGAACTGGACTGTGGAATGCCAACAGGCCTTTGACACCCTGAAACAAGCAATGTGCTCAGCACCAGTTCTAAAAGCTCCAGATTATTCTAAGCAGTTCATTGTGCAGACAGATGCCTCTGAACATGGGATAGGGGCAGTTTTGTCCCAAACAAATGATGATGGCCTTGACCAGCCTGTTGCTTTCATTAGCAGGAGGTTACTCCCCAGGGAGCAGCGTTGGAGTGCCATTGAGAGGGAGGCCTTTACTGTGGTTTGGTCCCTGAAGAAGCTGAGACCATACCTCTTTGGGACTCACTTCCTAGTTCAAACTGACCACAGACCTCTCAAATGGCTGATGCAAATGAAAGGTGAAAATCCTAAACTGTTGAGGTGGTCCATCTCCCTACAGGGAATGGACTTTATAGTGGAACACAGACCTGGGACTGCCCATGCCAATGCAGATGGCCTTTCCAGGTTCTTCCACTTAGAAAATGAAGACTCTCTTGGGAAAGGTTAGTCTCATCCTCTTTCGTTTGGGGGGGGGGGGGGGGGTTGTGTAAGGAAATGCCTCCTTGGCATGGTTGCCCCTGACTTTTTGCCTTTGCTGATGCTATGTTTACAATTGAAAGTGTGCTGAGGCCTGCTAACCAGGCCCCAGCACCAGTGTTCTTTCCCTAACCTGTACTTTTGTATCCACAATTGGCAGACCCTGGCATCCAGATAAGTCCCTTGTAACTGGTACTTCTAGTACCAAGGGCCCTGATGCCAAGGAAGGTCTCTAAGGGCTGCAGCATGTCTTATGCCACCCTGGAGACCTCTCACTCAGCACAGACACACTGCTTGCCAGCTTGTGTGTGCTAGTGAGAACAAAACGAGTAAGTCGACATGGCACTCCCCTCAGGGTGCCATGCCAGCCTCTCACTGCCTATGCAGTATAGGTAAGACACCCCTCTAGCAGGCCTTACAGCCCTAAGGCAGGGTGCACTATACCATAGGTGAGGGTACCGGTACATGAGCATGGTACCCCTACAGTGTCTAAACAAAACCTTAGACATTGTAAGTGCAGGGTAGCCATAAGAGTATATGGTCTGGGAGTCTGTCAAACACGAACTCCACAGCACCATAATGGCTACACTGAAAACTGGGAAGTTTGGTATCAAACTTCTCAGCACAATAAATGCACACTGATGCCAGTGTACATTTTATTGTAAAATACACCACAGAGGGCACCTTAGAGGTGCCCCCTGAAACTTAACCGACTGTCTGTGTAGGCTGACTAGTTCCAGCAGCCTGCCACACTAGAGACATGTTGCTGGCCCCATGGGGAGAGTGCCTTTGTCACTCTGAGGCCAGTAACAAAGCCTGCACTGGGTGGAGATGCTAACACCTCCCCCAGGTAGGAGCTGTAACACCTGGCGGTGAGCCTCAAAGGCTCACCCCTTTGTCACAGCCCAGCAGGGCACTCCAGCTTAGTGGAGTTGCCCGCCCCCTCCGGCCACGGCCCCCACTTTTGGCGGCAAGGCTGGAGGGAACAAAGAAAGCAACAAGGAGGAGTCACTGGCCAGTCAGGACAGCCCCTAAGGTGTCCTGAGCTGAGGTGACTAACTTTTAGAAATCCTCCATCTTGCAGATGGAGGATTCCCGCAATAGGGTTAGGATTGTGACCCCCTCCCCTTGGGAGGAGGCACAAAGAGGGTGTACCCACCCTCAGGGCTAGTAGCCATTGGCTACTAACCCCCCAGACCTAAACACGCCCTTAAATTTAGTATTTAAGGGCTACCCTGAACCCTAGAAATGAAAATGTCACTTACCCAGTGTACATCTGTTCGTGGCATCAGTCGCAGTAGATTCGCATGTTCTGCAATAGCTCGCCATCTGGTGTTGGGCCGGAGTGTTACAAGTTGTTTTTCTTCGAAGAAGTCTTTCGAGTCACGGGACCGAGTGACTCCTCCTTTTGTCTCCATTGCGCATGGGCGTCGACTCCATCTTCGATTGTTTTTCCCCCGCAGAGGGTGAGGTAGGAGTTGAATTGTAGTAATAGTGCCCATGCAATGGAGTGACTAAGTATGCACCTATTTAAGGTTGAGATGATACATATATAAATAATTGAAGCTAACTTCCAAACTGCTACAGGCTCCCGGGGAGGCGGGTGGGCACATGCGAATCTACTGCGACTGATGCCACGAACAGATGTACACTGGGTAAGTGACATTTTCAGTTCGATGGCATCTGTCGCTGTAGATACGCATGTTCTGCATAGACTAGTAAGCAGTTATTTCCCCAAAAGCGGTGGATCAGCCTGTAGGAGTGGAAGTAGTCTGAAATAATGTCCTTAATACGGCTTGACCTACTGTGGCTTGTTGTGCGGATAACACGTGTACACAGTAGTGCTTGGTGAATGTGTGAGGCGTAGACCATGTGGCTGCCTTACATATTTCTTGCATTGGGATGTTTCCTAGAAAGGCCATGGTAGCACCTTTCTTTCTGGTTGAGTGTGCCCTTGGTGTAATGGGCAGCTGTCGTTTAGCTTTAAGGTAGCAGATTTGGATGCATTTAACTATCCATCTGGCTATACCTTGTTTTGAAATTGGGTTTCCTGCGTGAGGTTTTTGAAATGCAATAAAGAGTTGTTTAGTCTTTCTGATGTTTTTTGTTCTGTCAATGTAATACATTAATGCTCTTTTGACATCTAATGTATGTAGTGCCCTTTCAGCTACGGTATCTGGCTGTGGAAAGAACACTGGAAGTTCCACTGTTTGATTTAGATGGAACGGTGAAATAACCTTTGGCAAAAATTTAGGATTGGTCCTTAGGACGACTTTATTTTTGTGTAGTTGTATAAAAGGTTCCTGTATAGTAAACGCCTGAATCTCGCTTACTCTTCTTAGGGAAGTAATGGCGATGAGAAATGCCACCTTCCAGGTTAGGAACTGTATGTCGCAGGAGTGCATGGGTTCAAAAGGTGGACCCATAAGTCTAGTTAGGACAACATTTAGGTTCCATGAAGGAACAGGTAGTGTTCTTGGTGGAATAATTCTCCTAAGGCCCTCCATGAATGCTTTAATGACTGGTATTTTATATAGGGAAGTTGAATAGGTAGTTTGCAGGTATGCAGATATTGCTGCAAGGTGAATCTTAATGGAAGAGAAAGCTAGGTTAGATTTTTGTAAGTGAAGCAAGTAACCCACTACATGTTCTGGAGTTGTGTGTAATGGTTGTATTTGATTAATATGGCAGTAGCAAACAAACCTCTTCCATTTACTTGCATAGCAGTGCCTGGTGGATGGCCTTCTTGCTTGTTTTATGACTTCCATACATTCTTGGGTAAGTTGTAAGTGCCCGAATTCTAGGATTTCAGGAGCCAGATTGCTAGATTCAGCGATGCTGGATCTGGGTGTCTGATCTTTTGGTTGTGCTGTGTCAACAGATCTGGCCTGTTGGGCAATTTGATGCAGGGTACCACTGATAGGTCTAGCAGCGTTGTGTACCAGGGTTGCCTTGCCCAAGTTGGTGCTATCAATATGAGTTTGAGTTTGCTTTGACTGAGTTTGTTTACCAGGTAAGGAAGGAGAGGGAGAGGAGGAAAAGCGTAAGCAAATATCCCTGACCAGTTCATCCATAGGGCATTGCCTTGGGATTGTTTGTGTGGGTATCTGGATGCGAAGTTTTGGCATTTTGCGTTCTCCCTTGTCGCAAACAAGTCTATCTGAGGTGTTCCCCAGAGTTTGAAATAAGTGTTCAGAATTTGGGGGTGAATTTCCCATTCGTGGACCTGTTGGTGATCTCGAGAGAGATTGTCTGCGAGTTGATTTTGTATCCCTGGTATAAACTGTGCAATTAGGCGAATTTGGTTGTGAATTGCCCAATGCCAAATTTTTTGTGCTAGCAGGCTTAACTGCGTGGAGTGCGTCCCCCCCTGCTTGTTTAGATAATACATTGTTGTCATGTTGTCTGTTTTGACGAGAATGTATTTGTGAACTATTATTGGTTGGAAAGCTTTTAGTGCTTGAAAAACTGCTAGAAGTTCTAGGTGATTGATATGCAGTTTTGTTTGATGTACGTTCCATTGTCCTTGTATGCTGTGTTGATTGAGGTGTGCTCCCCACCCTGTCATGGAAGCATCTGTTGTTATTACGTATTGTGGCACTGGGTCTTGGAAAGGCCGCCCCTTGTTTAAATTTATGTTGTTCCACCACAGAAGCGAGAGGTAAGTTTGGCGGTCTATTAACACCAGATCTAGAAGGTGACCCTGTGCTTGAGACCACTGTGATGCTAGGCATTGTTGTAAGGGCCTCATGTGCAGTCTTGCGTTTGGGACAATGGCTATGCATGATGACATCATGCCTAGGAGTTGTAATACCATCTTTGCTTGTATCTTTTGTGTTGGATACATGCGTTGTATGATGGTGTTGAAATTTGGAATTCTTTGTGGACTTGGAGTGGCTACTCCTTTTGATGTGTCTATTATGGCTCCCAGGTATTGTTGTACCTTGCGTGGCAGAATTTTGGATTTTGTGAAATTGACGGTGAACCCTAGTTTGAAGAGGGTTTGTATGATATGATTTGTGTGATTTGAGCACTCTATTAACGAATGGGCCTTGATTAGCCAGTCGTCTAGATATGGGAACACATGTATCTGCTGCCTTCTTATGTGTGCTGCGACTACCGCTAGACATTTGGTAAAGACTCTTGGTGCGGTTGTTAATCCGAAAGGCAGTACCTTGAATTGGTAATGTATTCCTTTGAATACAAACCTTAGGTATTTCCTGTGCGATGGGTGTATTGGTATATGGAAATAAGCATCCTTGAGGTCTAAAGTTGCCATGTAGTCGTGCAGTTTTAGCAATGGCAATACTTCTTGTAGTGTGACCATGTGGAAGTGGTCTGATTTGATGAAAGTGTTCACTACTCTGAGGTCTAGGATTGGTCTCAGTGTTTTGTCCTTCTTTGGTATCAGAAAGTACAGTGAGTAAACTTCTGTGTTTATTTGTGTGTTTGGCACTAATTCGATTGCATTCTTTTGCAATAGTGCCTGCACTTCTATCTCCAGGAGATTGGAATGGTGTGTTGTTAAATTTTGTGCTTTTGGTGGTATGTTTGGAGGGAATTGTAGAAATTCTATGCAATAACCATGTTGGATAATTGCTAGAACCCAAGTGTCTGTAGTGATTTCCTCCCATGCTTTGTAATAATGACCTATTCTTCCCCCCACTGGTGTTGTGTGGAGGGGGTGAGTGACCTGTGAGTCACTGTTTAGTAGTAGGGGCTTTGAAATCTTCCTCTATTTCTAGGGAATTGCCCTCCTCTATATTGTCCCCGAAAACCTCCTCTATACTGTCCCTGGTAACTGGACGGTGTGGCTTGTGAGGTGCTGGCTTGTGTGCTTTGACCTCGAAACCCCCCTCGAAAGGGCGTTTTACGGAATGTGCTGTAATTCCCTCTGCTCTGCGGGGAGTAGAGTGCGCCCATGGCTTTGGCAGTGTCCGTATCTTTTTTGAGTTTCTCAATCGCTGTGTCCACTTCTGGACCGAACAGTTCTTTTTCATTAAAAGGCATATTGAGAACTGCTTGTTGAATCTCTGGTTTAAATCCAGACGTTCGGAGCCATGCATGCCTTCTGATAGTTACAGATGTATTAATTGTCCGTGCAGCTGTATCTGCAGCGTCCATGGAGGAGCGGATCTGGTTGTTGGAAATGGTCTGTCCTTCCTCGACCACTTGCTTTGCCCTATTTTGTAAGTCCTTGGGCAGATGTTCAATGAGATGTTGCATCTCGTCCCAGTGGGCTCTGTCATAGCGCGCAAGTAGTGCCTGGGAGTTCGCGATGCGCCACTGGTTTGCAGCTTGTGCTGCGACTCTCTTACCAGCTGCATCGAACTTGCGGCTTTCTTTATCTGGGGGTGGTGCATCTCCAGATGTGTGGGAGTTGGCCCTTTTCCTAGCTGCTCCTACAACAACAGAGTCTGGTGGCAGCTGTGTAGTGATGAAAACCGGGTCCGTAGGAGGCGGCTTATACTTTTTTTCCACCCTTGGTGTGATTGCCCTACTTTTGACCGGCTCCTTAAATATGTCTTTTGCGTGCCGGAGCATACCAGGGAGCATAGGCAGGCTTTGGTATGAGCTGTGGGTGGAGGAGAGTGTGTTGAACAAGAAATCATCCTCGACCTGTTCTGAGTGGAGGCTTACATTGTGATATTGTGCTGCTCTAGCCACCACCTGAGAGTACGCGGTGCTGTCTTCTAGTGGAGATGGCTTTGTAGGGTATGCCTCCGGGCTGTTATCTGACACTGGGGCGTCGTATAGGTCCCATGCGTCCTGATCTTGGTCACCCTGGCTCATGGTGGTGTGAGCTGGGGAGTGTGATGGAGTTTGTGCTGGTGAAACGTCAATCACGGGCGGAGGAGAGGGTGGTGGTGTAACTCTTTTCACCACTTTTGGTTGTGGTGTTTGTTCCGTCTGGAACTCCAACCTCCTCTTTCTCCTAATGGGGGGAAGGGTGCTTATTTTTCCTGTCCCCTGCTGAATGAAGATACGCTTTTGCGTATGGTCCACATCAGTTGCTTGTAGCTCTTCCTCAAACCTATGCTTCTGCATTTGGGAGGTTAGCGAGTGCTCTTCTGTATAAGAGCCTGCAGTTTGTTTCGGCATCGAAACTTTGTCTGCGTGTTTTTCGGCTCCGAGGTGACTTTTTTCCTTTTCGGGGCCGAAACCTCTCGGCGTCGATCTGTTTCGGTGCCGCTGTCTCGGCGTCGAGCCGTGTCCACACCGGCATCTCGGTGTCGAGGCTTGTCTCCAGCACTTTCTCGGTCCCGAGAAGGCTGCGTGCCGGTGTCTCGACCGGAGTCGGACGATCTCGGCACTGTTTGGGCCTTTTTCGGTGCCGACGGTCGGTCACCGAATTTATGGGTCGAGCCATGGCCTGGTGGCAGTGGCGTCCCCTGGGCCTTGTAAATGTTTCTCTGTGTGGTTTTTGACGTCTTACTCACGGTTTGTGTATCGTCGAATCCTTCGGAGTCTGAGTCTTGGATCGAGAAGGTACCTTCCTCTTCCTGTTCCTCGAACTCCCGTTGGGCTGTCGGTGCAGACGCCATCTGAAGTCTTCTGGCTCGACGGTCTCGGAGTGTTTTTCGGGACCGGAACGCACGACAGGCCTCGCAGGTGTCTTCGCTGTGCTCAGGTGACAGGCACAGGTTGCAGACCAAGTGTTGGTCTGTGTAGGGGTATTTATTGTGGCATTTGGGGCAGAAACGAAACGGGGTCCGTTCCATCGGCGTTCTTCAGCACGCGGTCGGGCCGACCAGGCCCCGACGGAGGATCGAAAAACTACCCCGAAGGGCACCGGAGCTCTTCGATCTTCGATGCGGTGTTGAATGTAAGTACGCCGATCCCGAACACAACAATACCGACGAAAATCTTCCGAAATTAGCTAATTTTCCGTTCCGAAACTCGGAGCGACAGGAACACGTCCGAACCCGATGGCGGAAAAAAAACAATCGAAGATGGAGTCGACGCCCATGCGCAATGGAGACAAAAGGAGGAGTCACTCGGTCCCGTGACTCGAAAGACTTCTTCGAAGAAAAACAACTTGTAACACTCCGGCCCAACACCAGATGGCGAGCTATTGCAGAACATGCGTATCTACAGCGACAGATGCCATCGAACATTAGATTCCTGCAAACTACAAGAAGAAGGACTGCCCAGCTGAAAACCCCTGCAGAGGAAGACCAGAAGACAACAACTGCCTTGGCTCCAGAAACTCACCGGCCTGTCTCCTGCCTTCCAAAGAACTCTGCTCCAGCGACGCCTTCCAAAGGGACCAGCGACCTCTGAATCCTCTGAGGACTGCCCTGCTTCGACGACGACCAGAAACTCCCGAGGACAGCGGACCTGCTCCAAAAAGACTGCAACTTTGTTTCAAGAAGCAGCTTTAAAGAACCCTGCAACTCCCCGCAAGAAGCGTGAGACTTGCAACACTGCACCCGGCGACCCCGACTCGGCTGGTGGAAAACCAACACCTCAGGGAGGACCCCCGGACTACTCTCCGACTGAGTACCAAAACCTGTCCCCCCTGAACCCCCACAGCGCCGCCTGCAGAGGGAGTCCCGAGGCTTCCCCTGACCGCGACTCTCTGAAACCTAAGTCCCGACGCCTGGAAAAGACCCTGCACCCGCAGCCCCCAGGACCTGAAGGACCGGACTTTCACTGGAGAAGTGACCCCCAGGAGTCCCTCTCCCTTGCCCAAGTGGAGGTTTCCCCGAGGAAGCCCCCCCCCTTGCCTGCCTGCAGCGCTGAAGAGATCCGTTGATCTCTCATAGACTAACATTGCAAACCCGACGCTTGTTTCTACACTGCACCCGGCCGCCCCCGCGCTGCTGAGGGTGAAATTTCTGTGTGGGCTTGTGTCCCCCCTGGTGCCCTACAAAACCCCCCTGGTCTGCCCTCCGAAGACGCGGGTACTTACCTGCAAGCAGACCGGAACCGGGGCACCCCCTTCTCTCAATTCTAGCCTATGCGTTTTGGGCACCACTTTGAACTCTGCACCTGACCGGCCCTGAGCTGCTGGTGTGGTAACTTTGAGGTTGCTCTGAACCCCCAACGGTGGGTTACCTTGGACCAAGAACTGAACCCTGTAAGTGTCGTACTTACCTGGTAAACCTAACAAAAACTTACCTCCCCCAGGAACTGTGAAAATTGCACTAAGTGTCCACTTTTAAAATAGCTTTTTGTGAATAACTTGAAAAGTATACATGCAATTGAAATGATTCAAAGTTCCTAATGTACTTACCTGCAATAGCTTTCAAACAAGATATTACATGTTAAATTTGAACCTGTGGTTCTTAAAATAAACTAAGAAAAGATATTTTTCTATAACAAAACCTATTGGCTGGATTTGTCTCTGAGTGTGTGTACCTCATTTATTGTCTATGTGTATGTACAACAAATGCTTAACACTACTCCTTGGATAAGCCTACTGCTCGACCACACTACCACAAAATAGAGCATTAGTATTATCTATTTTTACCACTATTTTACCTCTAAGGGGAACCCTTGGACTCTGTGCATGCTATTCCTTACTTTGAAATAGCACATACAGAGCCAACTTCCTACAATTACCGCACCCAAAAAATGCACATGCTTAGCACTACCCCATAAAAGAGCATTGGAAGTGTCACATGTGCCTCTGGAGCTACCTTGGGGTTTGCCTGGGCTCCCAGTGAATCTCTTTTTGGTCCACTATAGAAAGAGCCAGCTTCCTACAACCGGTCACTTGTGATATTTAGTACTAGAATTGGACATCACAGGGGTATATCTGCTCATGCAGGTATGAGCTCACATGTATAATAACGCACCCTGCCTTGGGCCTCTTAAGGCCTGCTGTAGGGGTGACTTACATGTAATACATGAAGTGATTTTGTTTTCAAAGGGTTGCATCCTGACACGCTGTGCTATTTGTGTGTCAGTTCCTTAGGGTAGCATGAGATGTTGCAGCCCTTAAGAACCCTCTTTAGTGCCTTTGCCCTGTATACTAGGGATACCATTTACTAGGAACACACAGGGGTGCTGAAGTCCTGTGCAACTGTAAAACAATCAGACCTTCTTTTTTTTTAAAAGAAAAGAGCACTGGCAAGGAGGTCTGTTTAGCAGCCCTCAGTGCACTATCAGTTGGAAATCAGCATTTAGTAGTTCTAAAGAGTGAACAAAGTCATGAAGAGTGGGGGGTGGGAGGACACCTGCAAAAACAGCCCAGTTTCCCACAAGGAAACTATGAAGTGAAAAAGGAATGTTGTGAAGGTAGGGAGTGAAACGGGAATGCTGTGAAAGTGAGGAGTGAGTGTAAGGGAGAGAGTTGTGGAGAGCGATTGTGAAAACTAGAAAAACCATACAGAACTCCACAAATGACTGTGCCTGGGGCTCAAGTTTTTTTGACAACCAATTTCCTGAGTTGTATCGCCACACAACAGGGGACTTACTGCTGTAGCTGCCGTCATACTGCACCAAGGTTTCTGAAGTCTTCTGCGTGGAGGATTTAGGTTCCTTGTCGTGCTTCTTCCCTGGAGTGTCTGGTGAGTCTGCGCTGCTGTGTGTAGACCGCTCCATGCTGTACAGCGAGTGGTTACTGCCACTGTCCAATCGGCTGAGCGCAGAAAAGGTCTCGTCCACAGGGGACCTGCTGCATCAAGAGAGGACAGTTTCATGAACAAAACAGACAACACTAAATAAGTTCAACAAAACAGCAACTGCTTGCTTGGGGAAGGGGGACACTTTAGTATTTAGCGAACTTTCCCAAGCTGCCAGTTCACATGTTCTTTCAGGCTGCAGAACAGCAGATATCAAGAATTAACAAGACTCACAGGCATCACCTGCAGACAGCCGTGAATGCTTTTCAAGAGGTGCAACCATGGGATGACAAGGAGCAAGAAAAAGGGTTTTGGAAAGAAGAACCAATGAGAACGGCAAAGATAAAAAAAGAAATTCAGGGGCGATATTGATTTCATGTTAAACACCAGAAAATGACTCGCCTTGAAATGCATTCCCACCATCCAGGTATATAAACAGTACACAATGAGCATGACATCACCTTTGTTACTACCCAGTAACCCTTTGAGTAAACTGACCAAAGACAATCCAAAGTCTATTTTAACAAAGGGGTAAGGGATACAGTCTCAATTTCCAGTGATTTCGGGCCCATTTTCAAAATTTTGACTGAATTTTTCCCAAAAGATACTAATCTACCCCCCAGTATCTTAATGGCACAGCTCCAAGAGCCGCACTGCACTTGCATAATGGAGCAACTTGAAATGTTCCTGGTTTGCTCTAGTGATTTTTGACAGTTGTAGCCTTTTGTGGCTGAACGGATTTTGAACAATGCTCGCCCACATATGAGCCCCAACTCATTGGGAGAAAAATGATTAGAGTTTTGCTTTCCAAGGAGAGCCAACTTTGATCATGTAGCAAAACACTTACTTTCAAGTGATACAGGATCAACAATGTGGCAGAGAAGACCACACAGTTCTCTTCCCCTTCTGCAGTAAGAAAAAGCACGCTGCAATCCTGGGACAAGTATTTTTGCAATTTCAGAAATTACTACAATATTTAGAAATAATTAGGCCTCAAGCTCAAATGCCAGCCACCTGATTTTCAATCTAATCGTGGCAGGCGAGCTGGAAATCGCACTGAAAGTTGAGACAATTGAGGAAGCACACAGCCTGTGCACCCCAATTTCATTCAACTGTATGCACGTCCAATTGTCTAAAGAATTTGCATGCAAACATATCTGTGCAATTAAACTTTAACCAAGCAAGGTGTTTCACAAAGCACAGACTGAACTTTCAAATCTAGGGTTTACCTTTCAGTCTTTATTGGAGATCCACTGGGGTCGTTTTGAGCACTATTCCCACTAGACTTTCCCAATGTCTCCACATACCCAGTAGTATCCACCTTTCGGCTCTGCCTGTCCGTGAGGGGTCTCTGGCTGGAGAAACTCCTCTTGGACATCTCCCGCTTCTCACCCAAGCTGCCACTTGACAGGCTGCCATCCACCTCTGGCGGGCCTTCCCGCCTCTCACTGAAGTCACTACTTTCAGAAGCAGTCTCCCACTCTTCAATGGCCTGATCTGAGCAGTTATGGTTGGTCAGCTCTGGAGATCTTGTCACAGGTGGACCATTTCTGTCTGATGGAGACAACATGGACTGCCCTGACCACTGAGTTTGAACTACATTTGCCCCAACCGTACGAGTTAATTGGCCAACAGGGTCTTTCTCTTGCTGAAGACGTCGGAACCGTGGTGGTTTGTCTTGCCGAGGGGCCCTTCTCCTCCTTGAAGCTCTATTATCCATGCCCTCTGTATCATAATCGTCTTGATTAAAAATACATCCACCATCTTGGTACCCATCATAAACCTGTGCAGAAAAGGAGTCTGAAAACCTGTTGGGATTGCGCGCATAGTCATTCTCAGAAGGACCTCTATATCCAAATGCATCAGATGGAGGACCATCTCCTTGCCAACGGTTGCTCTTCCCCCGCCAGTTGAGAGACTCCTTGGATTCAAAACCTCTTTGTCCTGTTAGCCTGGGTGGCAGTGACCTTCCAAACACTCTCTGTGTTCTTAACCTTGAGTCCAGACTGCTAGGCTCAGAGTAAATTTTGTTTGACCGCCATGAGTCTCTTAAATCCCCCCTCTGTAGGGTGTTGCCCTCCCTTTCAGGAAGGACTCCTTCATTGCCATTATCATAACCCCTTTCTCTTCGACGCTTGGGAAGCTCCTCATATTCAGATCCTTCACTAGGTGTCTCATTGAGTACTCTGCGTCTCATAGGCCTGCCTCTTGTGAAGGCATTAATCTGGATGAACTCACGATAGCCTCGGCCTCTGGCATTTCTTGTACTGCTGTAAGTTCCTTTGCCTCGACCACCACGGATCGTGAACTCCTTAAAAGCACGGCTTCTTCCTCTGACTTGGCCTCTGTCTCCAAAAGCCTGCTCTTCATCTATGAAAATCCAGTTACTTCGTTTAATGGGAGGAGGGTACTTGGCCTCTGGAAACTTGCTCTCACAAAGTCTTGCTGACTTGTCTTCATAAGGTTTCTCAGATTCCCTGGTGTAACTGCTGTAACCACACGTTTTATCCTCTAATAAAGATCCATCAGGAGTAGGTGAGGAGTCAGGATAGATACTGGCTTCATTGCCAATGGTGGAAGAGTTTTCAACTTTTTCTTTTGTAGTCTGTGCATGCTCTTCAGCATCTGGCTTGATCTTCACCAACTCCTTTGTCTCCTCCACCTTGAGGTCTTTCAGGATTGGTTTTTTATTAGGACCAGATCTCCTTGTCCTTCCCATTTGTTCCTGACAATTGGTACTCCTTGAAGCCTCAGAACCCCAATCTCCTGTTGGCAACTCGTCAAACATTTCCTTCCAAGAAACTGGGTGTGTGGTGTGGTCATCCTTGCATGATTCCTCTTCCACACTGCTAGAAGTGTCTGAAGATTTAGGGCACTGCGGTATATCCCATCCATTATAGTGAGCTTTATCACCCTGTATAAAGTCAGAGTCACTTAAAGGAGAACCCTTGAAGTTCCCCTGTCGAGCTCTACAATCGCACTGGCCTGGCAGCATTTCCTGAGGTTCAAATAACATTTCCTGATCTTTTCGAGGAGATATGCAGCAGCTATAGTGTACTTGGGGCTTCAGATCATAATTGCTGGTTGTTGAGTACTCTTCCCCTCGCTCCTCAAATTGGTCTCTTTGGGCGTGTATGCCCTCTGACCTTTCCACTGAGGTTGCATAAGCGCTTTCATTCCTAAAAGGAAATCAGAGAAAGGAGTCAGTGGGATTGGAGCACTGCTCCACATTCCAAGCAGAGCCAAATGGATTACGCTTACTGCGTACTCGTTCTACATCACAGCACATTTGACTGACTGCATTCCTCCCAGGACACAGAGTTTAAAGGGGCAACTCTTTGGAAGGCTGAAGGTCAACTACCTCGTAATAGGGCCTCCAAGGTGAGCAACCATCTGGGGTAGTGGCCACAAATGCCACAGTCCCTCCTACAAAACAAGCTAAACCAGTTCACAGGACTCTTGCAAGTGGAGGGCAGATGATCCATGAAGGTGATGGGCTGGAGTCTGAGGGCAGAAGGGAAGGGGCAGGAGAGATGGTGGCACATACGTGCCTGTGACTAACTGGCCCTTTCCCTTGAAGTCAGCTGTTGTTGACATGTGCCAACACTGGACTGACCGACTGTGAAGGGCCACTGGGATGGAACGAGAAGCTTGGTGCCCAAAGGCAAATTTGACATGAATAGGTTGTTTAAAAATAAATAAATGTAGGTATTTGGTGTAGATAATTCCGCTCAATCCCCACCACAGTAATAAATTCTACTTATGAATTCCTCAATCATGTTCAATTTCTGCAATTAGCAAAACTGTCCCAGGATACAGACGGCTGAGCATGAAAACGCTTAGCAGACCAAACTAAAAACAGAAAAAAAGGAAGAAAAATTGGAAGGGTGAAAAAGGAAAAACTCAAAAAAAGAGGCGAGAATATGACATGTTAAAATCAAGTCACATCAACTGTCTACACAAATGAAGATGCAGACCAGCAGAAAGAAACTGGAAAGCACAATAAATATCTATTTTCTAGAAAAACTTCACTGATCTTAAAAAGTATTCCACACACCAATCAAGGGGTAAGAACGCCAATCACTACCAGTTTGTCAGCCTTCGTAAGAAAAAAAACAGCAGGTTACCAACTCCCCACACCCAAACTCTAATATAGGGTAACTTTCGCATAAGTGCCTTCTTTGCGGAGAACTCTGGGCTGCTTTTAGTGCACTTCTCATTCAACTGAAAGATTTTTTTTTAAACAAGGATTAATTACACTTGGTTTTGAAATATTCAAATAGGTTTTAAAACCTTAATGCAGCATCTGCATATGGGTGTGAAAGATGGGTGCATGTTTCTGCACCCGTTTAGTCATGTGAAATCTGGAACTTAAGATTTGTGCCACTTTAAGAGACAAAACCGAAGGCCGAGCACCTAGGGATCGTAGACAATTAAAACATTTGACCACTTCTCTGCTTGAAAGGTTTCTCCATGAACAGTGTGTGGAATACCTTTAATAAGTAAATGCCTCCTCTGGTTCACCCAGTGTGTCACATATGCCATCAGTAAAGACACTGAAACCAGACAGACTGACCTGCTGTGCACTCCGTCCACCCCAATAGCTTCAGCTTGCCTGTGCTGGCCCAGGGTGTAGCCCTTGTTCTGAATAGGAGAGTAACTCTCCTGACTCCAGGACTGGGGAAGCTCTGTGGAAGGAGGCCGTCTCTCTTGCTGCATGGAAGGCTGGCAGCTCTCGTCAGGCCGGCAGTGGTCAGACCTGCAGCCGCTTGGCCCGTTCATAGAGTCCTGCTGAGCCATCTGTTTCATGGTCCCTGCAGCAGAAAAGACAACAGGAATAAAACTGGCAGTTGCAAGCACAAAGGACAATTCCAATTTGTTCAAAACATAGCATCTGCTAAGGGTGGGGTTTAGGAAATTGGGCTTCTTTGCAGATACCCCTCTCCCCACCTTTTGCCCCCTTTTATGACTACTAAATACTGGTTTTCGAGTGACAGTGCACTGAGGTCTGCTAATCAGACCCTGGTGTCGGTATTTGTAGGAAAATACCTCTTTGACATGGTCACCCCCCCCACTTTTTACTTGGTTTCTGGTGTAATTGAGACTAAAAGTGCACTGGGTCCCTGCTAACCAGGTCCCCAGTGCCAGATTTCGTCCCCAAAACTGCACAGCTGTTTCCTCCTCTCCACCCTCCCCGCCCCCACCCCCACCCCCTTAACGGCAAAACCTTTAGCACCCACCGTAAGTCCCTAGTAAATGGTACCTTGGGGTACTATAGAGGGTACTTAAGGGCAGAAGGACAAATTGTGCCACCCTAAGGGACCGCTCACCAAGCACGACAGGCTGCCATTGCAGGCTGCGTGTCTTGGTGAGGACAAAAGTGAAAACACAACATAGCATACAGTGTGCCACGTCCCCTACACAGTGCATGCAATATAAGCAAGTCACCCCTCTAGCAGGCCTTACAGCCCTAAGGCGGGGTGCATTATATTACATGTGAGGGCATATCTGCAAGAGCAGATATGCCCCTGCTAAGTCTTTGTCGATTCTCAGATATAGTGAGTGTAGGAAGTTGGCTCTGTATGTGCTATTTCAAAGTAAGGAATAGCATGCACAGAGTCCAAGGGTTCCCCTTAGAGGTAAAATAGTGGTAAAAAGAGATAATACTAATGCTCTATTTTGTGGTAGTGTGGTCGAGCAGTAGGCTTATCCAAGGAGTAGTGTTAAGCATTTGTTGTACATACACATAGACAATAAATGAGGTACACACACTCAGAGACAAATCCAGCCAATAGGTTTTTATATAGAAAAATATCTTTTCTTAGTTTATTTTAAGAACCACAGGTTCAAATTCTACATGTAATAGCTCATTCGAAAGGTATTGCAGGTAAGTACTTTAGGAACTTCAAATCATCAAAATTGCATGTATACTTTTCAAGTTATTCACAAATAGCTGTTTTAAAAGTGGACACTTAGTGCAATTTTCACAGTTCCTAGGGGAGGTAAGTATTTGTTAGTTTTACCAGGTAAGTAAGACACTTACAGGGTTCAGTTCTTGGTCCAAGGTAGCCCACCGTTGGGGGTTCAGAGCAACCCCAAAGTCACCACACCAGCAGCTCAGGGCCGGTCAGGTGCAGAGTTCAAAGTGGTGCCCAAAACACATAGGCTAGAATGGAGAGAAGGGGGTGCCCCGGTTCCGGTCTGCTTGCAGGTAAGTACCCGCGTCTTCGGAGGGCAGACCAGGGGGGTTTTGTAAGGCACCGGGGGGAACACAAGCCCACACAGAAATTTCACCCTCAGCAGCGCGGGGGCGGCCGGGTGCAGTGTGGAAACAGGCGTCGGGTTTTCAATGTTAGTCTATGAGAGATCTCGGGATCTCTTCAGCGCTGCAGGCAGGCAAGGGGGGGATTCCTCGGGGAAACCTCCACTTGGGCAAGGGAGAGGGACTCCTGGGGGTCACTTCTCCAGTGAAAGTCCGGTCCTTCAGGTCCTGGGGGCTGCGGGTGCAGGGTCTCTCCCAGGCGTCGGGACTTTAGGTTCAAAGAGTCGCGGTCAGGGGAAGCCTCGGGATTCCCTCTGCAGGCGGCGCTGTGGGGGCTCAGGGGGGACAGGTTTTTGTACTCACAGTCTTAGAGTAGTCCTGGGGTCCCTCCTGAGGTGTTGGATCGCCACCAGCCGAGTCGGGGTCGCCGGGTGCAGTGTTGCAAGTCTCACGCTTCTTGCGGGGAGCTTGCAGGGTTCTTTGGAGCTGCTGGAACCAAAGTTGCAGCTTTTCTTGGAGCAGGTCCGCTGTCCTCGGGAGTTTCTTGTCTTTTCGAAGCAGGGGCAGTCCTCAGAGGATGTCGAGGTCGCTGGTCCCTTTGGAAGGCGTCGCTGGAGCAGGATCTTTGGAAGGCAGGAGACAGGCCGGTGAGTTTCTGGAGCCAAGGCAGTTGTCGTCTTCTGGTCTTCCGCTGCAGGGGTTTTCAGCTAGGCAGTCCTTCCTCTTGTAGTTGCAGGAATCTAATTTTCTAGGGTTCAGGGTAGCCCTTAAATACTAAATTTAAGGGCGTGTTTAGGTCTGGGGGGTTAGTAGCCAATGGCTACTAGCCCTGAGGGTGGGTACACCCTCTTTGTGCCTCCTCCCAAGGGGAGGGGGTCACAATCCTAACCCTATTGGGGGAATCCTCCATCTGCAAGATGGAGGATTTCTAAAAGTTAGAGTCACCTCAGCTCAGGACACCTTAGGGGCTGTCCTGACTGGCCAGTGACTCCTCCTTGTTATTCTCATTATTTTCTCCGGCCTTGCCGCCAAAAGTGGGGGCCGGGCCGGAGGGGGCGGGCAACTCCACTAGCTGGAGTGTCCTGCTGGGTTGGCACAAAGGCGGTGAGCCTTTGAGGCTCACCGCCAGGTGTGACAATTCCTGCCTGGGAGAGGTGTTAGCATCTCCACCCAGTGCAGGCTTTGTTACTGGCCTCAGAGTGACAAAGGCACTCTCCCCATGGGGCCAGCAACATGTCTCGGTTTGTGGCAGGCTGCTAAAACTAGTCAGCCTACACAGATAGTCGGTTAAGTTTCAGGGGGCACCTCTAAGGTGCCCTCTGTGGTGTATTTTACAATAAAATGTACACTGGCATCAGTGTGCATTTATTGTGCTGAGAAGTTTGATACCAAACTTCCCAGTTTTCAGTGTAGCCATTATGGTGCTGTGGAGTTCGGGTTTGACAGACTCCCAGACCATATACTCTTATGGCTACCCTGCACTTACAATGTCTAAGGTTTTGTTTAGACACTGTAGGGGTACTATGCTCATGCACTGGTACCCTCACCTATGGTATAGTGCACCCTGCCTTAGGGCTGTAAGGCCTGCTAGAGGGGTGTCTTACCTATACTGCATAGGCAGTGAGAGGCTGGCATGGCACCCTGAGGGGAGTGCCATGTCGACTTACTCGTTTTGTCCTCACTAGCACACACAAGCTGGTAAGCAGTGTGTCTGTGCTGAGTGAGAGGTCTCCAGGGTGGCATAAGACATGCTGCAGCCCTTAGAGACCTTCCTTGGCATCAGGGCCCTTGGTAATAGAAGTACCAGTTACAAGGGACTTATCTGGATGCCAGGGTCTGCCAATTGTGGATACAAAAGTACAGGTTAGGGAAAGAACACTGGTGCTGGGGCCTGGTTAGCAGGCCTCAGCACACTTTCAATTGTAAACATAGCATCAGCAAAGGCAAAAAGTCAGGGGGCAACCATGCCAAGGAGGCATTTCCTTACACAACCCCCCCCCAAACGAAAGAGGATGAGACTAACCTTTCCCAAGAGAGTCTTCATTTTCTAAGTGGAAGAACCTGGAAAGGCCATCTGCATTGGCATGGGCAGTCCCAGGTCTGTGTTCCACTATAAAGTCCATTCCCTGTAGGGAGATGGACCACCTCAACAGTTTAGGATTTTCACCTTTCATTTGCATCAGCCATTTGAGAGGTCTGTGGTCAGTTTGAACTAGGAAGTGAGTCCCAAAGAGGTATGGTCTCAGCTTCTTCAGGGACCAAACCACAGCAAAGGCCTCCCTCTCAATGGCACTCCAACGCTGCTCCCTGGGGAGTAACCTCCTGCTAATGAAAGCAACAGGCTGGTCAAGGCCATCATCATTTGTTTGGGACAAAACTGCCCCTATCCCATGTTCAGAGGCATCAGTCTGCACAATGAACTGCTTAGAATAATCTGGAGCTTTGAGAACTGGTGCTGAGCACATTGCCTGTTTCAGGGTGTCAAAGGCCTGTTGGCAGTCCACAGTCCAGTTCACTTTCTTGGGCATTTTCTTGGAGGTGAGCTCAGTGAGGGCTGTCACAATGGATCCATATCCCTTCACAAACCTCCTGTAGTACCCAGTCAAGCCAAGGAATGCCCTGACTTGAGTCTGGGTTTTTGGAGCTACCCAGTCCAGAATAGTCTGGATCTTGGGTTGGAGTGGCTGAACTTGGCCTCCACCTACAAGGTGTCCCAAGTAAACCACAGTTCCCTGCCCTATCTGGCATTTGGATGCCTTGATAGAGAGGCCTGCAGATTGCAGAGCCTTCAAAACCTTCCTCAGGTGGACCAGGTGATCCTGCCAGGTGGAGCTAAAGACAGCAATATCATCAAGATAAGCTGTGCTAAAGGCCTCCAAGCCAGCAAGGACTTGATTCACCAACCTTTGGAAGGTGGCAGGGGCATTCTTTAAACCAAAGGGCATAACAGTAAACTGATAATGCCCATCAGGTGTGGAGAATGCTGTCTTTTCTTTTGCTCCAGGTGCCATTTTTATTTGCCAGTACCCTGCTGTCAAGTCAAAGGTACTTAGAAATTTAGCAGCACCTAATTTATCAATGAGCTCATCAGCTCTTGGAATTGGATGAGCATCTGTCTTGGTGACAGAATTGAGCCCTCTGTAGTCCACACAAAACCTCATCTCTTTCTTTCCATCTGTGGTGTGAGGTTTGGGGACTAAGACCACTGGGCTAGCCCAGGGGCTGTCAGAGCGCTCAATGACTCCCAATTCCAGCATCTTGTGGACTTCCACCTTGATGCTTTCCTTAACATGGTCAGACTGTCTAAAGATTTTGTTCTTGACAGGCATGCTGTCTCCTGTGTCCACATCATGGGTACACAGGTGTGTCTGACCAGGGGTTAAGGAGAAGAGTTCAGGAAACTGTTGTAGGACTCTCCTACAATCAGCTTGCTGTTGGCCAGAGAGGGTGTCTGAGTAGATCACTCCATCTACTGTACCATCTTTTGGGTCTGATGACAGAAGATCAGGGAGAGGTTCACTCTCTGCCTCCTGATCCTCATCTGTTACCATCAACAGATTGACATCAGCCCTGTCGTGGAAGAGCTTAAGGCGGTTTACATGGATCACCCTTTTGGGGCTCCTGCTTGTGCCCAGGTCCACCAAGTAGGTGACCTGACTCTTCCTCTCTAGTACTGGGTAAGGGCCACTCCATTTGTCCTGGAGTGCCCTGGGAGCCACAGGCTCCAGAACCCAGACCTTCTGCCCTGGTTGGAACTCAACCAGTGCAGCCTTTTGGTCATACCAAAACTTCTGGAGCTGTTGGCTGGCCTCAAGGTTTTTGGTTGCCTTTTCCATGTACTCTGCCATTCTAGAGCGAAGGCCAAGTACATAGTCCACTATGTCCTGTTTAGGCTCATGGAGAGGTCTCTCCCAGCCTTCTTTAACAAGGGCAAGTGGTCCCCTTACAGGATGACCAAACAGAAGTTCAAAGGGTGAGAACCCTACTCCCTTCTGTGGTACCTCCCTGTAAGCGAAAAGCAGACATGGCAGGAGGACATCCCATCTCCTTTTGAGTTTTTCTGGGAGCCCCATGATCATGCCCTTTAATGTCTTGTTGAATCTCTCAACCAAGCCATTAGTTTGTGGATGGTATGGTGTAGTGAATTTATAAGTCACTCCACACTCATTCCACATGTGCTTTAGGTATGCTGACATGAAGTTGGTACCTCGGTCAGACACCACCTCCTTAGGGAAACCCACTCTGGTAAAGATACCAATGAGGGCCTTGGCTACTGCAGGGGCAGTAGTTGACCTAAGGGGAATAGCTTCAGGATACCTGGTAGCATGATCCACTACTACCAGGATATACATATTTCCTGAGGCTGTGGGAGGTTCCAGTGGACCAACTATGTCCACACCCACTCTTTCAAAGGGCACCCCCACCACTGGAAGTGGAATGAGGGGGGCCTTTGGATGCCCACCTGTCTTACCACTGGCTTGACAGGTGGGGCAGGAGAGGCAAAACTCCTTAACCATGCTGGACATATTGGGCCAGTAGAAGTGGTTGACTAACCTCTCCCACGTCTTGGTTTGTCCCAAATGTCCAGCAAGGGGAATGTCATGGGCCAATGTTAGGATGAACTCTCTGAACAGCTGAGGCACTACCACTCTCCTAGTGGCACCAGGTTTGGGGTCTCTGGCCTCAGTGTACAGGAGCCCATCTTCCCAATAGACCCTATGTGTTCCATTTTTCTTGCCTTTGGACTCTTCAGCAGCTTGCTGCCTAAGGCCTTCAAGAGAGGGACAGGTTTCTTGTCCCTTACACAGCTCTTCCCTTGAGGGTCCCCCTGGGCCTAAGAGCTCAACCTGATAAGGTTCAAGTTCCAAAGGCTCAGTTCCCTCAGAGGGCAGAACTTCTTCCTGAGAAGAGAGGTTCCCTTTCTTTTGCTGTGTTGCAGTTGGTTTCCCAACTGACTTTCCTGTTCTCTTGGTAGGCTGGGCCATTTTTCCAGACTCCAGCTCTACTTTTTCACCCTGTGCCTTGCATTGTGCTCTTGTTTTCACACACACCAGTTCAGGGATACCCAGCATTGCTGCATGGGTTTTTAGCTCTACCTCAGCCCATGCTGAGGACTCCAGGTCATTTCCAAGCAGACAGTCCACTGGGATATTTGAGGAGACCACCACCTGTTTCAGGCCATTGACCCCTCCCCATTCTAAAGTAACCATTGCCATGGGATGTACTTTTCTCTGATTGTCAGCGTTGGTGACTGTGTAAGTTTTTCCAGTCAGGTATTGGCCAGGGGAAACCAGTTTCTCTGTCACCATGGTGACACTGGCACCTGTATCCCTCAGGCCCTCTATTCTAGTCCCATTAATTAAGAGTTGCTGTCTGTATTTTTGCATGTTAGGCGGCCAGACAGCTAGTGTGGCTAAATCCACCCCACCCTCAGAAACTAGAGTAGCTTCAGTGTGGACCCTGATTTGCTCTGGGCACACTGTTGATCCCACTTGGAGACTAGCCATACCAGTGTTACCTGGATGGGAGTTTGGAGTGGAACCTTTCTTGGGACAGGCCTTGTCTCCAGTTTGGTGTCCATGCTGTTTACAGCTATGACACCAGGCCTTTTTGGGATCAAAGTTTTTACCCTTGTACCCATTGTTTTGTGAAGAGGCTCTGGGCCCACCCTCCTGTGCAGGTTTTTGGGGGCCTGTAGAAGACTCTTTACTATTTTTAGTTTTGGTTGTCTCATCACCCTTCTGCTGGGGAGTCTTTGTGACCCCTTTCTTTTGGTCACCCCCTGTTGAAGTCTTGGACACCCTTGTCTTGACCCAATGGTCCGCCTTCTTTCCCAATTCTTGGGGAGAAATTGGTCCTAGGTCTACCAGATGCTGATGCAGTTTATCATTGAAACAATTACTTAACAGGTGTTCTTTCACAAATAAATTGTACAGCCCATCATAATTACTTACACCACTGCCTTGAATCCAACCATCTAGTGTTTTCACTGAGTAGTCAACAAAGTCAACCCAGGTCTGGCTCGAGGATTTTTGAGCCCCCCTGAACCTAATCCTGTACTCCTCAGTGGAGAATCCAAAGCCCTCAATCAGGGTACCCTTCATGAGGTCATAAGATTCTGCATCTTGTCCAGAGAGTGTGAGGAGTCTATCCCTACACTTTCCTGTGAACATTTCCCAAAGGAGAGCACCCCAGTGAGATCTGTTCACTTTTCTGGTTACACAAGCCCTCTCAAAAGCTGTGAACCATTTGGTGATGTCATCACCATCTTCATATTTAGTTACAATCCCTTTGGGGATTTTCAACATGTCAGGAGAATCTCTGACCCTATTTATGTTGCTGCCACCATTGATGGGTCCTAGGCCCATCTCTTGTCTTTCCCTCTCTATGGCTAGGATCTGTCTTTCCAAAGCCAATCTTTTGGCCATCCTGGCTAACTGGATGTCCTCTTCACTGGAGTTATCCTCAGTGATTTCAGAGTTGTTGGTCCCTCCTGTGAGGGAACCAGCATCTCTGACTATTATTTGTGGAGTCAGGGCTTGAGAAGCCCTGCTCTCCCTAAGTAGGACTGGAGGGGGGGAATTTCCCTCCAAGTCACTATCTTCATCCTCTGAGTTGCCATCCTCAGAGGGGTTGGCCTTTTCAAACTCTGCCAACAGCTCCTGGAGCTGTACTTTGGTAGGTTTGGGGCCCATTGCTATTTTCTTTAGTTTACAGAGTGACCTTAGCTCTCTCATCTGTAGATGGAGGTAAGGTGTGGTGTCGAGTTCCACCACATTCACATCTGTGCTAGACATTTTGCTTCTAAAAGTTGGAATACTTTTTAAGAATCTACAACTGGTTCTAGAATCTAATTCAAACTTTTACAAACTTTTAAACTCTAAAAGAAATGCTAAACAGGATCTAACACAAGGCCCTAGCAGGTCTTTTAAGAATTTAGAAAACTTTTCAAATTGCAAAAATCAATTTCTAATGACAATTTTGGAATTTGTCGTGTGATCAGGTATTGGCTGAGTAGTCCAGCAAATGCAAAGTCTTGTACCCCACCGCTGATCCACCAATGTAGGAAGTTGGCTCTGTATGTGCTATTTCAAAGTAAGGAATAGCATGCACAGAGTCCAAGGGTTCCCCTTAGAGGTAAAATAGTGGTAAAAAGAGATAATACTAATGCTCTATTTTGTGGTAGTGTGGTCGAGCAGTAGGCTTATCCAAGGAGTAGTGTTAAGCATTTGTTGTACATACACATAGACAATAAATGAGGTACACACACTCAGAGACAAATCCAGCCAATAGGTTTTTATATAGAAAAATATCTTTTCTTAGTTTATTTTAAGAACCACAGGTTCAAATTCTACATGTAATAGCTCATTCGAAAGGTATTGCAGGTAAGTACTTTAGGAACTTCAAATCATCAAAATTGCATGTATACTTTTCAAGTTATTCACAAATAGCTGTTTTAAAAGTGGACACTTAGTGCAATTTTCACAGTTCCTAGGGGAGGTAAGTATTTGTTAGTTTTACCAGGTAAGTAAGACACTTACAGGGTTCAGTTCTTGGTCCAAGGTAGCCCACCGTTGGGGGTTCAGAGCAACCCCAAAGTCACCACACCAGCAGCTCAGGGCCGGTCAGGTGCAGAGTTCAAAGTGGTGCCCAAAACACATAGGCTAGAATGGAGAGAAGGGGGTGCCCCGGTTCCGGTCTGCTTGCAGGTAAGTACCCGCGTCTTCGGAGGGCAGACCAGGGGGGTTTTGTAAGGCACCGGGGGGAACACAAGCCCACACAGAAATTTCACCCTCAGCAGCGCGGGGGCGGCCGGGTGCAGTGTGGAAACAGGCGTCGGGTTTTCAATGTTAGTCTATGAGAGATCTCGGGATCTCTTCAGCGCTGCAGGCAGGCAAGGGGGGGATTCCTCGGGGAAACCTCCACTTGGGCAAGGGAGAGGGACTCCTGGGGGTCACTTCTCCAGTGAAAGTCCGGTCCTTCAGGTCCTGGGGGCTGCGGGTGCAGGGTCTCTCCCAGGCGTCGGGACTTTAGGTTCAAAGAGTCGCGGTCAGGGGAAGCCTCGGGATTCCCTCTGCAGGCGGCGCTGTGGGGGCTCAGGGGGGACAGGTTTTTGTACTCACAGTCTTAGAGTAGTCCTGGGGTCCCTCCTGAGGTGTTGGATCGCCACCAGCCGAGTCGGGGTCGCCGGGTGCAGTGTTGCAAGTCTCACGCTTCTTGCAGGGAGCTTGCAGGGTTCTTTGGAGCTGCTGGAACCAAAGTTGCAGCTTTTCTTGGAGCAGGTCCGCTGTCCTCGGGAGTTTCTTGTCTTTTCGAAGCAGGGGCAGTCCTCAGAGGATGTCGAGGTCGCTGGTCCCTTTGGAAGGCGTCGCTGGAGCAGGATCTTTGGAAGGCAGGAGACAGGCCGGTGAGTTTCTGGAGCCAAGGCAGTTGTCGTCTTCTGGTCTTCCGCTGCAGGGGTTTTCAGCTAGGCAGTCCTTCCTCTTGTAGTTGCAGGAATCTAATTTTCTAGGGTTCAGGGTAGCCCTTAAATACTAAATTTAAGGGCGTGTTTAGGTCTGGGGGGTTAGTAGCCAATGGCTACTAGCCCTGAGGGTGGGTACACCCTCTTTGTGCCTCCTCCCAAGGGGAGGGGGTCACAATCCTAACCCTATTGGGGGAATCCTCCATCTGCAAGATGGAGGATTTCTAAAAGTTAGAGTCACCTCAGCTCAGGACACCTTAGGGGCTGTCCTGACTGGCCAGTGACTCCTCCTTGTTATTCTCATTATTTTCTCCGGCCTTGCCGCCAAAAGTGGGGGCCGGGCCGGAGGGGGCGGGCAACTCCACTAGCTGGAGTGTCCTGCTGGGTTGGCACAAAGGCGGTGAGCCTTTGAGGCTCACCGCCAGGTGTGACAATTCCTGCCTGGGAGAGGTGTTAGCATCTCCACCCAGTGCAGGCTTTGTTACTGGCCTCAGAGTGACAAAGGCACTCTCCCCATGGGGCCAGCAACATGTCTCGGTTTGTGGCAGGCTGCTAAAACTAGTCAGCCTACACAGATAGTCGGTTAAGTTTCAGGGGGCACCTCTAAGGTGCCCTCTGTGGTGTATTTTACAATAAAATGTACACTGGCATCAGTGTGCATTTATTGTGCTGAGAAGTTTGATACCAAACTTCCCAGTTTTCAGTGTAGCCATTATGGTGCTGTGGAGTTCGGGTTTGACAGACTCCCAGACCATATACTCTTATGGCTACCCTGCACTTACAATGTCTAAGGTTTTGTTTAGACACTGTAGGGGTACTATGCTCATGCACTGGTACCCTCACCTATGGTATAGTGCACCCTGCCTTAGGGCTGTAAGGCCTGCTAGAGGGGTGTCTTACCTATACTGCATAGGCAGTGAGAGGCTGGCATGGCACCCTGAGGGGAGTGCCATGTCGACTTACTCGTTTTGTCCTCACTAGCACACACAAGCTGGTAAGCAGTGTGTCTGTGCTGAGTGAGAGGTCTCCAGGGTGGCATAAGACATGCTGCAGCCCTTAGAGACCTTCCTTGGCATCAGGGCCCTTGGTAATAGAAGTACCAGTTACAAGGGACTTATCTGGATGCCAGGGTCTGCCAATTGTGGATACAAAAGTACAGGTTAGGGAAAGAACACTGGTGCTGGGGCCTGGTTAGCAGGCCTCAGCACACTTTCAATTGTAAACATAGCATCAGCAAAGGCAAAAAGTCAGGGGGCAACCATGCCAAGGAGGCATTTCCTTACAGTGAGTGAACAGGGAAGCCATTTTAAATGCATGTGCTGGACACTGGTCATTACGAGTTTCCCAGCTACATGATGGGTGCGCTGAATATATTGATGTTTGGTATCAAACATCTCACATTAATAAAGCCCTCACTGATGCCAGTGAGGGATTTATTAGTGACTGCACCCAGAGGGCAACTTAGAGGTGCCCCCTGAAAAACCAACCAGCTATTAGAGTATTGACTAACTGGTCCTGACCAATTCAGCCATTCTACACATGTTTCTGGTCCCCCCCAAGGTGAGAGCCAGAACTCTTGCGGACCAGAGGCAAAAGCCTGCACTGGTAAGGGGTGTTAACATCTCTCCCAGGCAGGATGGACATTCCAGGGCGGGAAACTTCAAAGGCCTAGCCACCTTTGAAATGCGACCCAAGACTCTCCAGATGGTGGAGTACCGAACCCCCTGTCCTGACCCCACTTTTGGCGGCAGCACAGGCAGGAAAATTAGGCAGATTAGATGTGTGTATTTCATGCAAGCCGCACCCCAAAGGTGGACGAGCTGAAGCGGACACTACTTTTTAAATTTCTCCATCTTGTTTGGAACGTTTTACGCCACTATTGTTATGCCCACTTCCCAGCGGAAGTGGTCATAGAAAGGGTATAGTCACCGTAAAGGTGGTCAGCCCATTGGCTACCACCTGGCACTTACTGTAACACCCCTTGAGTATTTAGGTGGCACCCCTGAACCCTAGAATTCAGATCCTGACTACCTACGAAGCCAAGGACAAAGAAGAGTCCCATCCTTGAAGAAGAGGAAGAAGCAGCTAACTCTGTGCCAGCCCTACCAGCTGACCTCGCCGGACTGTGCCCAAGAACTCGTCCTGCAGCTGCGCCTGCAAGAAAACCAGGAGGACTGCCTGCCTTCTACAAAGACTCAGACTCCCATGAGCAGCGGAACTGCTCTGCAGCAAAGTTTAAAGAGCGGACTCTGCAGCCCCTGAAACAGAAAAGAGCCAACACCTGAAGTGACCTCTGCGCCAGACGTCCCTGACCCGAGGAGAAGCCAACCAATAGTACCAACTAAGTTCTCCAGATGCTTAGAGTCAGAGTCCACTCAGGTTTCACCCCTCTCATGCAGCCTTGTGGTGAGAAAACTAGACTCCTCCAGCAACCACTGCACCCGTCAGCCCCAACGCAATCGGAGGTGGGTCACCGGTGCCAATGACATCTGCCAGCTCCCCGAGATCAAATTCACCCTGGTGTCCGTACGCCATAGGAGAACATTGAAAGAACTACACTTAGTGTTGATTTCAGGAACTGAAAAGTGTTTCTGCTCAAAAGTCTATTTACCGGATCACAAAGTTCTTGGGTTTGAAACATATATAAAAAGAATTGGGTTTTTTTCTAATTTGATCTCGGATTTATTCTTTGAGTGTGTGTCTCATTTATTGCCTCTGTGAGTACAACAAATGCTTAGCACTACCCAATGACAAGCCTAACTGCTCGCCCACACTACCACAAATTAGAGCAGTAGTCCTATCACTTTTGCCCGGCAAAACAATTTATGGATCCACTGGACTCTCTGCACTGTGTACTTTTTAGTGCACCATATAGACAGTGTAAGGAAATGCCTCCTTGGCATGTTTACCCCCTGACTTTTTGCCTTTGCTGATGCTATGTTTTGAATTGAAAGTGTGCTGAGGCCTGCTAACCAGGCCCCAGCACCAGTGTTCTTTCCCTAACCTGTACTTTTGTATCCACGATTGGCACACCCTGGCATCCAGATAAGTCCCTTGTAAGTGGTACCCCTGGTACCAAGGGCCCTGATGCCAAGGAAGGTCTCTAAGGGCTGCAGCATGTCTTATGCCACCCTGGAGACCCCTCACTCAGCACAGACACACTGCTTGCCAGCTTGTGTGTGCTGGGGAGAACAAAACGAGTAAGTCGACATGGCACTCCCCTCAGGGTGCCATGCCAGCCTCTCACTGCCTATGCAGGTATAGATAAGTCACCCCTCTAGTAGGCCTTACAGCCCTAAGGCAGGGTGCACTATACCATAGGTGAGGGCACCAGTGCATGAGCACTGTGCCCCTACAGTGTCTAAGCAATACCTTAGACATTGTAAGTGCAGGGTAGCCATAAGAGTATATGGTCTGGGAGTCTGTTTTACACGAACTCCACAGCACCATAATGGCTACACTGAAAACTGGGAAGTTTGGTATCAAACTTCTCAGCACAATAAATGCACACTGATGCCAGTGTACATTTTATTGTAAAATACACCACAGAGGGCACCTTAGAGGTGCCCCCTGAAACCTTAACCGACTATCTGTGTAGGCTGACTGGTTCCAGCAGCCTGCCACATCCGAGACATGTTGCTGGCCCCATGGGGAGAGTGCCTTTGTCACTCTGAGGCCAGTAACAAAGCCTGCACTGAATGGAGATGCTAACACCTCCCCCAGGCAGGAGCTGTCACACCTGGCGGTGAGCCTCAAAAGGCTCACCCCTTTGTGCCAGCACAGCAGGACACTCCAGCTAGTGGAGTTGCCCGCCCCCTCCGGCCACGGCCCCCACTTTTGGCGGCAAGGTCGGAGAAAATAATGAGAATAACAAGGAGGAGTCACTGGCCAGTCAGGACAGCCCCTAAGGTGTCCTGAGCTGAAGTGACCAACTTTTAGAAATCCTCCATCTTGGAGATGGAGGATTCCCCCAATAGGATTAGGGATGTGACCCCATCCCCTTGGGAGGAGGCACAAAGAGGGTGTACTCACCCTCAGGGCTAGTAGCCATTGGCTACTAACCCCCCAGACCTAAACACGCCCTTAAATTTAGTATTTAAGGGCTCCCCTGAACCTAAGAATTTAGATTCCTGAAACTACAAGAAGAGGACTGCTGAGCTGAAAAACCCCTGCAGAGGAAGAACAGAAGACACCAACTGCTTTGGCCCCAGACTCACCGGCCTGTCTCCTGCCTTCCAAAGAAACCTGCTCCAGCGACGCTTTCCAAGGGACCAGCGACCTCTGAATCCTCTGAGGACTGCCCTGCTTCGAGAAAGACAAGAAACTCCCGAGGACAGCGGCCCTGCTCCAAAAGAACTGCAACTTTGTTTCAAGTAGCAGATTTAAAGACCCCTGCAACTCCCCGCAAGAAGCGTGAGACTTGCAACACTGCACCCGGCGACCCTGACTCGAATGATGGAGAACCAACACCTCAGGGAGGACCCTCCGGCGACTCCAAGACTGTGAGTAACCAAAGTTGTCCCCCCTGAGCCCCCACAGCGACGCCTGCAGAGGGAATCCCGAGGCTCCCCCTGACCGCGACTGCCTGAACTCCATTTCCCGACGGCTGGAAAAGACCCTGCACCCGCAGCCCCCAGCACCTAAAGGAACGGAACTCCTGTGCAGGAGTGACCCCCAGGAAGCCCTCTCCCTTGTCCAGGTGGTGGCTACCCCGAGGAGCCCCCCCCTTGCCTGCCTGCAACTCTGAAGAGATCCCTTGGTCTCTCATTGATTTACATTGAAAACCCGACGCTTGTTTCTACACTGCACCCGGCCGCCCCAGTGCCGCTGAGGGTGTACTTTGTGTGAACTTGTGTCCCCCCCCGGTGCCCTACAAAACCCCCCTGGTCTGCCCTCCGAAGACGCGGGTACTTACCTGCTGGCAGACTGGAACCGGGGCACCCCCTTCTCTCCATTGAAGCCTATGTGGTTTGGGCACCTCTTTGACCTTTGCACCTGACCGGCCCTGAGCTGCTGGTGTGATAACTTTGGGGTTGCTCTGAACCCCCAACGGTGGGCTACCTTGGACCCAAAACTGAAACCTGTAAGTGACTTACTTACCTGTTAAAACTAACATTACTTTACCTCCCCCAGGAACTGTGAAAATTGCACTGTGTCCACTTTTAAAACAGCTTATTGTGTTTTATGTGAAAAGTATACATGCTAATGTAATGATTCAAAGTTCCTAAAGTACTTACCTGCAATACCTTTCAAATGAGATATTACATGTTACATTTGAACCTGTGGTTCTTAAAATAAACTAAGAAATGATATTTTTCTATACAAAACTTATTGGCTGGATTAGTCTCTGAGTGTGTGTTCCTCATTTATTGCCTGTGTGTATGTACAACAAATGCTTAACACTACTCCTTGGATAAGCCTACTGCTCGACCACACTACCACAAAATAGAGCATTAGTATTATCTCTTTTTACCACTATTTTACCTCTAAGGGGAACCCTTGGACTCTGTGCATGCTATTTCTTACTTTGAAATAGTGCATACAGAGCCAACTTCCTACAGACAGCCAGTTTCCAACAGTGCTCTTTTCTTAAAACCAAGCATGTCTGATTGTTTCGCAACTGGCACAGCCTTCAGCACCCCTTTAAGGGCATAGTAAATGGTACCCCAGGTACCTAGGGCATGGGAACTAAAAAGACTCCCCAAGGTCTGCTGCATAACTTACACCACCCTAAGAAACCCCCACACAAACTGCACACAGCTCATCACTGCAGACTGTGTGTGACATGAGTGAAGACATGATTGAAAACATGACGTGGTACACACATTGTGTGCCATGTCAAAGTCGCTGCATGCAAGTCATCCTTACAGCAGGCCAAAATGGCTTAAGGTAGGGTGCATTATAATACACGTGAGAACATATCTTAAACATTACCGCCCCAGAAATTACACTGTCAACTTTACGAACGTATAAAAATAAATCTCTCAATAAGTACTTATCTGATTTTGAGGATCTTGGTATGTAAATTTATTTAAAAACAAGTTACTTTAATAAATTAGTGTTGGATTTCTTTGAGTGCGTCTCGCTGGCTGTGTGTGCGCGCAATAAATGCATAACACTGTTGTAGGATGTTAGCTCAGTATGTGCTATTTCAAAGTAAGGAATAGCATGCACAGAGTCCAAGGGTTCCCCTTAGAGGTAAAATAGTAGTAAAAAGAGATAATACTAATGCTCTATTTTGTGGTAGTGTGGTCGAGCAGTAGGCTTATCCAAGGAGTAGTGTTAAGCATTTGTTGTACATACACAGACAATAAATGAGGTACACACACTCAGAGACAAATCCAGCCAATAGGTTTTGTATAGAAAATGAAAATGTCACTTACCCAGTGTACATCTGTTCGTGGCATCAGTCGCTGAGATTCACATGGTATGCATGAGCTCGCCATCTGGTGTTGGGTCGGAGTGTTACAAGTTGTTTTTCTTCGAAGAAGTGTTTTCGAGTCACGGGACCGAGTGACTCCACCTTCTGTGCTCATTGCGCATGGGCGTCGACTCCATCTTCGATTGTTTTCCCCGCAGAGGGTGAGGTAGGAGTTGTACTATAGTAATAGTGCCCGCGCAATGAAAAATGTAAGTATGTACCTATTAAAGGATTAAGTAATATATACAAATGTACAAAATTGAAGGTAACTTCTGAACTGCTACAGGCTTCCGGGGAGGTGGGTGGGTCCATGTGAATCTCAGCGACTGATGCCACGAACAGATGTACACTGGGTAAGTGACATTTTCAGTTCGATGGCATCTGTCGCTGTAGATACACATGGTATGCATAGACTAGTAAGCAGTTAGTTCCCCATAAGCGGTGGTTTAGCCTGTAGGAGTAGAAGTTGTCTGAAATAGAGTTCTTAATACAGCTTGACCTACTGTAGCTTGTTGTGCGGATAGCACATCTATACAGTAGTGTTTGGTGAATGTGTGAGGCGTAGACCAAGTGGCTGCCTTACATATTTCCTGCATTGGGATGTTTCCTAAAAAGGCCATTGAAGCACCTTTTTTCCTTGTTGAATGTGCCCTGGGAGTAATGGGCAGTTGTCTTTTTGCTTTAAGGTAGCAGATTTGGATGCATTTAACTATCCATCTGGCTATACCTTGTTTTGATATTGGGTTACCTGCATGAGGTTTTTGGAATGCAATAAATAGCTGTTTAGTTTTTCTGATGTTCTTTGTTCTGTCAATGTAGTACATTAATGCTCTTTTGACATCTAATGTATGTAGTGCTCTTTCAGCCACAGAATCTGGCTGTGGGAAAAATACTGGTAGTTCTACCGTTTGATTTAGATGGAATGGTGAAATAACTTTTGGTAAAAATTTTGGATTAGGTCGTAGGACGACCTTATTTTTATGTATTTGTATAAAAGGCTCTTGTGTTGTGAACGCTTGAATTTCACTTACTCTTCTTAGAGATGTAATGGCGATGAGAAAGGCAACTTTCCAGGTTAGGAATTGTATTCCGCAAGAGTGCATGGGTTCGAAAGGTGGGCCCATGAGTCTTGTTAGAACCACGTTTAGGTTCCATGAAGGAACAGGTGGTGTTCTTGGTGGTATAATTCTTTTAAGCCCTTCTATAAATGCTTTGATAACTGGTATCCTATACAAGGAAGTTGAATAGGTAGTTTGCAGGTATGCAGATATTGCTGCAAGGTGTATTTTAATAGAAGAGAAGGCTAGCTTTGCTTTTTGTAAATGGAGCAAGTAATTTACTATATGTTTTGGAGTTGCATCTAGCGGTTGTATCTGATTATGATGGCAGTACCAAACAAATCTTTTCCACTTACTTGCGTAGCAGTGTCTAGTGGATGGCCTTCTGGCCTGCTTTATGACTTCCATACACTCTTGGCTAAGTTGTAAGTGTCCGAATTCTAGGATTTCAGGAGCCAGATTGCTAGATTCAGCGATGCTGGGTCCGGGTGTCTGATCTGTTGGTTGTGTTGCGTTAACAGATCTGGTTTGTTGGGCAGTTTGATGTGTGGTACTACAGACAGATCTAGCAGTGTTGTGTACCAGGGTTGTCTTGCCCAAGTTGGTGCTATTAAAATGAGTTTGAGTTTGTTTTGACTCAATTTGTTTACTAGGTAAGGAAGGAGAGGGAGAGGAGGAAAAGCGTAAGCAAATATTCCTGACCAGTTCATCCATAGGGCATTGCCTTGGGATTGCTTGTGTGGGTATCTGGACGCGAAGTTTTGGCATTTTGCGTTCTCTTTTGTTGCAAATAAGTCTATTTGTGGTGTTCCCCAGAGTGTGAAGTAGGTGTACAGAATCTGTGGGTGGATTTCCCATTCGTGGACTTGCTGGTGATCTCGAGAGAGATTGTCTGCCAGCTGATTCTGGATCCCCGGAATAAACTGTGCTATTAGACCAATCTGATGGTGGATTGCCCACTTCCATATTTTTTGAGCTAACAAGCTTAACTGCGTTGAATGTGTTCCTCCTTGTTTGTTTAGATAATACATCGTTGTCATGTTGTCTGTTTTGACAAGGATGTATTTGTGGGTTATGATTGGTTGGAAAGCTTTTAGTGCTTGAAAAACTGCTAATAATTCTAGATGATTTATATGCAGTTTTGTTTGATGTATGTTCCATTGTCCTCTTATGTTGTGTTGATTGAGATGTGCTCCCCACCCTGTCATGGAAGCATCTGTTGTTATTACGTACTCTGGCACTGGGTCTTGGAAAGGCCGCCCTATGTTTAAATTTATACTGTTCCACCATAGAAGCGAGAGGTAAGTTTGGCGGTCTAGCAACACCAGATCTAGAAGGTGACCCTGTGCTTGAGACCACTGTGAGGCTAGGCACTGTTGTAAGGGCCTCATGTGCAGTCTTGCGTTTGGGACAATGGCTATGCATGAGGACATCATGCCTAGGAGCTGTAGTATTGTTCTTGCTTGTATTGTTTGGTTTGGAGACATGTGTTGAATGACCCTGTTGAAATTGTGGATCCTTTGTGGAGTTGGCGTTGCTACTCCTTTTGTCGTGTCTATTATGGCTCCTAGATATTGCTGTACTTTGCTTGGCAGAATGTTTGATTTTGCAAAGTTGACGGTGAACCCTAGTTTGTAGAGGGTTTGTATGACTTGATTTGTGTGGTTTGAGCATTGTGTGAGCGAACTGGTTTTGATTAGCCAGTCGTCTAGATACGGGAACACATGTATTTGCTGCCTTCTGATGTGTGCAGCGACTACTGCTAGGCATTTTGTGAATACTCTTGGAGCGGTTGTTAAACCAAAAGGCAATACTTTGAATTGGTAATGTATTCCTTTGAATACAAACCTTAGATATTTCCTGTGTGATTGATGTATTGGTATATGGAAATATGCGTCCTTGAGGTCTAGGGTTGTCATGTAGTCGTGTTTTTTGAGCAATGGTAACACTTCTTGTAGTGTGACCATGTGAAAGTGGTCTGATTTGATGAATGTGTTTACTACTCTGAGGTCTAGAATTGGTCTCAGTGTTTCGTCCTTTTTTGGTATCAAGAAGTACAGTGAATAAACTCCTGTGTTTATTTGTGTGCTTGGTACTAATTCTATTGCATTTTTTTGCAGTAGTGCTTGAACTTCTATCTCTAGAAGCTGTGAATGGTATTTTGTTAAATTTTGTGATTTTGGTGGTATGTCTGGAGGGAATTGCAGGAATTCTATGCAATAACCATGCTGGATAATTGCTAGGACCCATGTGTCTGTAGTTATTTTGTCCCATGCTTCGTAATATTGACGTATCCTCCCCCCCACTGGTGTTGTGTGGGAGGGGTGTGTGACATGTGAGTCACTGCTTGTTGGTAGTGGTTTTGGGGCTTTGAAATCTTCCCCTATTCCTAGGGAATTGCCCCCCTCTATACTGGCCCCGAAAACCTCCCCTGTACTGTCCCTGGTAGGTGGGCGGTGCGGACTGTGAGGTGCTAGCTTGTGTGGCCTGACCCCGAAACCCTCCTCTAAAAGGTGTTTTGCGGAAGGTGTTATAAGATCCTCTGCTCTGCGGGGAGTAGAGTGCGCCCATGGCCTTGGCAGTGTCAGTGTCCTTCTTGAGCTTTTCTATAGCTGTGTCGACCTCCGGACCGAACAGAAGTTTCTCGTTTACTGGCATGTTAAGCACTGCCTGTTGAATTTCTGGCTTGAATCCAGACGTTCTGAGCCATGCGTGCCTACGGATGGTAACCGACGTATTAATGGTTCTTGCGGCCGTGTCTGCTGCATCCATGGAGGAGCGTATTTGATTGTTGGAAATGTTTTGACCCTCCTCAACAACCTGTTTTGCTCTTTTTTGCAGATCTTTTGGGAGATGTTCAATGAGATGCTGCATCTCATCCCAGTGGGCTCTGTCGTATCGCGCTAGCAGCGCTTGTGAATTTGCGATGCGCCACTGGTTTGCTGCTTGGACAGCAACCCTCTTCCCGGCTGCATCGAACTTCCTACTTTCTTTATCTGGGGGAGGTGCATCCCCAGAAGTGTGTGAGTTTGCCCGTTTTCTGGCAGCCCCTACCACCACAGAGTCTGGTGGCAGCTGAGAGGTGATGAAGACAGGGTCCGTAGGAGGCGCCTTATACTTTTTGTCCACCCTAGGCGTCACTGCCCTACTTTTAACTGGCTCCTTGAAAATGTCCTTTGCATGGCGTAGCATGCCTGGGAGCATCGGCAGGCTTTGGTAGGAGCTGTGGGTTGAGGAGAGGGTGTTAAATAAAAAATCATCCTCTACTTGTTCCGAGTGTAGTTCCACATTATGGAATAGAGCTGCTCTAGCCACCACTTGCGAGTAGGCTGTGCTGTCTTCCGGTGGTGATGGCCTAGTTGGGTATGTGTCTGGGCTGTTATCAGACACTGGTGCGTCGTACAAGTCCCACGCATCCTGATCTTGGTCGTCGTGGCTCATGGCGGTGTGAGCTGGCGAATGTGACGGGGTGTAAGTTGGCGAAGCCGGAGTTACAGGTGGAGGCGAGGGAGGAGGTGTTACCTTTTGTGTTGTTTGTTGCTGAGGAGTAAACTGAAGCGTTCTCTTTCGTTTGACAGGTGGGAGGGTACTGATCTTCCCAGTCCCCTGCTGAATAAAGATACGCTTTTGCGTGTGATCCACGTCAGTGGATTGCAGTTCTTGTTCAAATCTATGTTTCTTCATTTGAGAAGACATAGAATGCTCTTCGGTATAGGAGCCAGAAACAGGGTCTGATGTCGCTTTTTTCGGCTCCGAAAGCCCTGTCGATTGTTTTTTCGGCTCCGAGGTAACCTTCCTCTTTTTCTGTGCCGAAAATTCTTGGCCTCTATGGTCTTCGGCGCCACTGTCTCGGCGTCGATCGGTGTCGACACCGAACTCTCGGTGTCGATGCTTCTGTTTAGCACTCTCTCGGTCCCGAGGAGGCTGCGTGCCGGTGTCTCGACCGAAGTCGGACGATCTCGACACTGAATGGGCCTTTTTCGGTGCCGATTGTTGGTCACCGAGAATTTGGGTGGAGCCATGGCCGGTTGGCAGTGGCGTCCCCTGGGCCTTCTTTCCTTTTTTAAGGTTTGATCTCGACGTCTTACTCACAGTTCTTGTAGAGTGTAGCTCGTCGGAGTCTGAATCCTGGATGGAAAAGGATTCCTCCTGTTCCTCTTCTGTCTCGAACTGTGGACGCTCTTTTGGCGTGGACGCCATCTGGAGTCTTCTCGCTCGACGGTCGCGCAGAGTTTTTCGGGACCGGAACGCCCGACAGGCCTCACAGGATTCTTCGCTGTGCTCGGGTGACAGGCACAGATTACAGACCGAGTGTAGGTCCGTATAAGGATATTTGTTGTGGCATTCGGGGCAGAATCGAAACGGGGTCCGATCCATCGGCGTTGTCCTCCACGCGGTCGGGCCGACTAGGCCCCGACGGGGTGCCGAAATCTACCCCGAAGGGCACCGAGGCGCTTCGATGTTGAACGCGTCGTCGTATGTGTCTATCTCTAACCGGATCGCAACGATACCGTCGAAAATCTTCCGTCTTCAGCTAACTTTCCGTTCCGAAACTCGGAGCGACAGGAACACGTCCGAACCCGATGGCGGAAAGAAAACAATCGAAGATGGAGTCGACGCCCATGCGCAATGAGCACAGAAGGTGGAGTCACTCGGTCCCGTGACTCGAAAACACTTCTTCGAAGAAAAACAACTTGTAACACTCCGACCCAACACCAGATGGCGAGCTCATGCATACCATGTGTATCTACAGCGACAGATGCCATCGAACATATAATTTCTTAGTTTATTTTAAGAACCACAGGTTCAAATTTAACATGTAATATCTTGTTTGAAAGGTATTGCAGGTAAGTACATTAGGAACTTTGAATCATTTCAATTGCATGTATACTTTTCAAGTTATTCACAAATAGCTATTTTAAAAGTGGACACTTAGTGCAATTTTCACAGTTCCTGGGGGAGGTAAGTTTTTGTTAGTTTTACCAGGTAAGTAAGACACTTACAAGGTTCAGTTCTTGGTCCAAGGTAGCCCACCGTTGGGGGTTCAGAGCAACCCCAAAGTTCCCACACCAGCAGCTCAGGGCCGGTCAAGTGCAGAGTTCAAAGTGGTGCCCAAAACGCATAGGCTCCAATGGAGATAAGGGGGTGCCCCGGTTCCAGTCTGCCAGCAGGTAAGTACCCGCGTCTTCGGGGGGCAGACCAGGGGGGTTTTGTAGGGCACCGGGGGGGGGACACAAGCCCACACAGAAATTTCACCCTCAGCGGCGCGGGGGCGGCCGGGTGCAGTGTTAGAACAAGCGTCGGGTTCGCAATGGAAGTCAATGAGAGATCAAGGGATCTCTTCAGCGCTGCAGGCAGGCAAGGGGGGGCTTCCTCGGGGAAACCTCCACTTGGGCAAGGGAGAGGGACTCCTGGGGGTCACTTCTGCAGTGAAAGTCCGGTCCTTCAGGTCCTGGGGGCTGCGGGTGCAGGGTCTTTTCCAGGCGTCGGGACTTAGGTTTCAGAGAGTCGCGGTCAGGGGAAGCCTCGGGATTCCCTCTGCAGGCGGCGCTGTGGGGGCTCAGGGGGGACAGGTTTTGGTACTCACAGTCGTAGAGTAGTCCGGGGGTCCTCCCTGAGGTGTTGGTTCTCCACCAGCCGAGTCGGGGTCGCCGGGTGCAGTGTTGCAAGTCTCACGCTTCTTGCGGGGAGATTGCAGGGTTCTTTAAAGCTGCTCCTTTGGATAAAGTTGCAGTCTTTTTGGAGCAGGTCCGCTGTCCTCGGGAGTTTCTTGTCGTCGTCGAAGCAGGGCAGTCCTCAGAGGATTCAGAGGTCGCTGGTCCCTTTGGAAGGCGTCGCTGGAGCAGAGTTCTTTGGAAGGCAGGAGACAGGCCGGTGAGTTTCTGGAGCCAAGGCAGTTGTTGTCTTCTGGTCTTCCTCTGCAGGGGTTTTCAGCTAGGCAGTCCTTCTTGTTGTTGCAGGAATCTAGTTTCTAGGTTTAGGGAGAGCCCTTAAATACTAAATTTAAGGGCGTGTTTAGGTCTGGGGGGTTAGTAGCCAATGGCTACTAGCCCTGAGGGTGGGTACACCCTCTTTGTGCCTCCTCCCAAGGGGAGGGGGTCACATCCCTAATCCTATTGGGGGAATCCTCCATCTGCAAGATGGAGGATTTCTAAAAGTTAGAGTCACCTCAGCTCAGGACACCTTAGGGGCTGTCCTGACTGGCCAATGACTCCTCCTTGTTGCTTTCTTTGTTCCCTCCAGCCTTGCCGCCAAAAGTGGGGGCCGTGGCCGGAGGGGGCGGGCAACTCCACTAAGCTGGAGTGCCCTGCGGTGCTGTGACAAAGGGGTGAGCCTTTGAGGCTCACCGCCAGGTGTTACAGCTCCTGCCTGGGGGAGGTGTTAGCATCTCCACCCAGTGCAGGCTTTGTTACTGGCCTCAGAGTGACAAAGGCACTCTCCCCATGGGGCCAGCAACATGTCTCTAGTGTGGCAGGCTGCTGGAACCAGTCAGCCTACACAGATAGTCGGTTAAGTTTCAGGGGGCACCTCTAAGGTGCCCTCTGTGGTGTATTTTACAATAAAATGTACACTGGCATTAGTGTGCATTTATTGTGCTGAGAAGTTTGATACCAAACTTCCCAGTTTTCAGTGTAGCCATTATGGTGCTGTGGAGTTCGTGTAAAACAGACTCCCAGACCATATACTCTTATGGCTACCCTGTACTTACAATGTCTAAGGTTTTGCTTAGACACTGTAGGGGCACAGTGCTCATGCACTGGTACCCTCACCCATGGTATAGTGCACCCTGCCTTAGGGCTGTAAGGCCTGCTAGAGGGGTGTCTTACCTATACTGCATAGGCAGTGAGAGGCTGGCATGGCACCCTGAGGGGAGTGCCATGTCGACTTACTCATTTTGTTCTCACTAGCACACACAAGCTGGTAAGCAGTGTGTCTGTGCTGGGTGAGGGGTCTCTAGGGTGGCATAATACATGCTGCAGCCCTTAGAGACCTTCCCTGGCATCAGAGCCCTTGGTACCAGAGGTACCAGTTACAAGGGACTTATCTGGGTGCCAGGGTGTGCCAATTGTGGAATCAAAAGTACAGGTTAGGGAAAGAACACTGGTGCTGGGGCCTGGTTAGCAGGCCTCAGCACACTTTCAATTCAAAACATAGCATCAGCAAATGCAAAAAGTCAGGGGGTAACCATGCCAAGGAGGCATTTCCTTACAACTGTCCTCTGATAAGCCCAACTGCTCACCTGCACTACCACAAGAGCGCTTTTAGAGTTATATTAACCACTGTCATCCAATTAGGGTTGATTGGACTATCTGCACAGTGCCCTCTTCACTAGTACACTTCACAGATAACCAGCCTCCTACATGGGGCAGTTTATGGATGAGGTCAGATCTATGGCCATCGCTTCCCTGGCTATGAAAGCATTGGCTATGCTATTCTTAAGTGTTTCATGCACCACTCAGTTTTTATTTTACTTGGTAAGATTATGTCCTGTCATACTGGAACATGTTTATTCTAGTGTGGATACTATCTTAGGAGAAAGGCTTCTTGAATGGGCCCACACACACAAGTAACAAAAGGGTGCACATCGTCACCAAGAAATCTTCTTTGAACGGATTTCATCAATCCACATTGTACTGCACAACCGGTGGACACTGGACAACAGTGTTATGACCAACGCAAACACTAGGCATGACTTAAACTACCTTTTTTTACAAAGGGAACACAACAATTTACAGGAACATAACAAAATCGGGCCAGATATAGGTTTATGTAGAAGCAGTACTGCAAGGGTTTTCAATCTGTTTTCATTATGTGTAATGGAGATTTTGTAGTATTGTGTAAATAATTTTGTTGACCAGGATACAAGTCATATAAAGGATCAGTGTAAGGAAATGCCTCCTTGGCATGGTTACCCCCTGACATTTTGCCTTTGCTGATGCTATGTTTTGAATTGAAAGTGTGCTGAGGCCTGCTGTAGGAAGTTGCTCTGTATGCACTATTTCAAAGTAAGGAATAGTATGCAGAGTCCAAGGGTTCCCCTTAGAGGTAAGATAGTGGCAAAAAGAGATAATACTAATGCTCTATTTTGTGGTAGTGTGGTCGAGCAGTAGGCTTATCAAAGGAGTAGTGTTAAGCATTTGTTGTATGTAAGGAAATGCCTCCTTGGCATGGTTGCCCCCTGACTTTTTGCCTTTGCTGATGCTATGTTTACAATTGAAAGTGTGCTGAGGCCTGCTAACCAGGCCCCAGCACCAGTGTTCTTTCCCTAACCTGTACTTTTGTATCCACAATTGGCAGACCCTGGCATCCAGATAGGTCCCTTGTAACTGGTACTTCTAGTACCAAGGGCCCTGATGCCAAGGAAGGTCTCTAAGGGCTGCAGCATGTCTTATGCCACCCTGGAGACCTCTCACTCTGCACAGACACACTGCTTGCCAGCTTGTGTGTGCTAGTGAGGACAAAACGAGTAAGTCGACATGGCACTCCCCTCAGGGTGCCATGCCAGCCTCTCACTGCCTATGCAGTATAGGTAAGACACCCCTCTAGCAGGCCTTACAGCCCTAAGGCAGGGTGCACTATACCATAGGTGAGGGTACCAGTGCATGAGCATGGTACCCCTACAGTGTCTAAATAAAACCTTAGACATTGTAAGTGCAGGGTAGCCATAAGAGTATATGGTCTGGGAGTATGTCAAACACGAACTCCACAGCACCATAATGGCTACACTGAAAACTGGGAAGTTTGGTATCAAACTTCTCAGCACAATAAATGCACACTGATGCCAGTGTACATTTTATTATAAAATACACCACAGAGGGCACCTTAGAGGTGCCCCCTGAAACTTAACCGACTATCTGTGTAGGCTGACTAGTTTTAGCAGCCTGCCACAAACCGAGACATGTTGCTGGCCCCATGGGGAGAGTGCCTTTGTCACTCTGAGGCCAGTAACAAAGCCTGCACTGGGTGGAGATGCTAACACCTCTCCCAGGCAGGAATTGTCACACCTGGCGGTGAGCCTCAAAGGCTCACCTCCTTTGTGCCAACCCAGGAGGACACTCCAGCTAGTGGAGTTGCCCGCCCCCTCCGGCCAGGCCCCACTTTTGGCGGCAAGGCCGGAGAAAATAATGAGAATAACAAGGAGGAGTCACTGGCCAGTCAGGACAGCCCCTAAGGTGTCCTGAGCTGAGGTGACTCTAACTTTTAGAAATCCTCCATCTTGCAGATGGAGGATTCCCCCAATAGGGTTAGGATTGTGACCCCCTCCCCTTGGGAGGAGGCACAAAGAGGGTGTACCCACCCTCAGGGCTAGTAGCCATTGGCTACTAACCCCCCAGACCTAAACACGCCCTTAAATTTAGTATTTAAGGGCTACCCTGAACCCTAGAAAATTAGATTCCTGCAACTACAAGAAGAAGGACTGCCTAGCTGAAAACCCCTGCAGCGGAAGACCAGAAGACGACAACTGCCTTGGCTCCAGAAACTCACCGGCCTGTCTCCTGCCTTCCAAAGATCCTGCTCCAGCGACGCCTTCCAAAGGGACCAGCGACCTCGACATCCTCTGAGGACTGCCCCTGCTTCGAAAAGACAAGAAACTCCCGAGGACAGCGGACCTGCTCCAAAGAAAAGCTGCAACTTTGTTTCCAGCAGCTTTAAAGAACCCTGCAAGCTCCCCGCAAGAAGCGTGAGACTTGCCACACTGCACCCGGCGACCCCGACTCGGCTGGTGGCGATCCAACACCTCAAGAGGGACCCCAGGACTACTCTGATACTGTGAGTACCAAAACCTGTCCCCCCTGAGCCCCCACAGCGCCGCCTGCAGAGGGAATCCCGAGGCTTCCCCTGACCGCGACTCTTTGAACCTAAAGTCCCGACGCCTGGGAGAGACCCTGCACCCGCAGCCCCCAGGACCTGAAGGACCGGACTTTCACTGGAGGAGTGACCCCCAGGAGTCCCTCTCCCTCGCCCAAGTGGAGGTTTCCCCGAGGAATCCCCCCCTTGCCTGCCTGCAGCGCTGAAGAGATCCCTAGATCTCCCATTGACTTCCATTACAAACCCGACGCTTGTTTCTACACTGCACCCGGCCGCCCCCGCGCTGCTGAGGGTGAAATTTCTGTGTCAACTTGTGTCCCCCCAGGTGCCCTACAAAACCCCTCTGGTCTGCCCTCCGAAGACGCGGGTACTTACCTGCAAGCAGATCGGAACCGGGGCACCCCCTTCTCTCCATTCTAGCCTATGTGTTTTGGGCACCACTTTGAACTCTGCACCTGACCGGCCCTGAGCTGCTGGTGTGGTGACTTTGGGGTTGCTCTGAACCCCCAACGGTGGGCTACCTTGGACCAAGAACTGAACCCTGTAAGTGTCCTACTTACCTGGTAAAACTAACAAAAACTTACCTCCCCCAGGAACTGTGAAAATTGCACTAAGTGTCCACTTTTGAAACAGCTATTTGACAATAACTTGAAAAGTATACATGCAATTTTGATGATTTGAAGTTCCTAAAGTACTTACCTGCAATACCTTTCGAACGAGATATTACATGTTAAATTTGAACCTGTGGTTCTTAAAAATAAACTAAGAAAAGATATTTTTCTATATAAAAACCTATTGGCTGGATTTGTCTCTGAGTGTGTGTACCTCATTTATTGTCTATGTGTATGTACAACAAATGCTTAACACTACTCCTTGGATAAGCCTACTGCTCGACCACACTACCACAAAATAGAGCATTAGTATTATCTATTTTTACCACTATTTTACCTCTAAGGGGAACCCTTGGACTCTGTGCATGCTATTCCTTACTTTGAAATAGCACATACAGAGCCAACTTCCTACATTGTACATACACACAGGCAATAAATGAGGAACACACACTCAGAGACAAATCCAGCCAATAGGTTTTGTTATAGAAAAATATATTTTCTTAGTTTATTTTAAGAACCACAGGTTCAAATTCTACATGTAATATCTCATTTGAAAGGTATTGCACGTAAGTACTTTAGGAACTTTGAATCATTACATTAGCATGTATATGTATACTTTTTACATAAAACACAATAAGCTGTTTTAAAAGTGGACACTTGGTGCAATTTTCACAGTTCCTGGGGGAGGTAAGTTTTTGTTAGTTTTGTCAGGTAAGTAAATCACTTACAAGTCTCAGGTTTGGGTCCAAGGTAGCCCACCGTTGGGGGTTCAGAGCAACCCCAAAGTTATCACACCAGCAGCTCAGGGCCGGTCAGGTGCAAAGGTCAAAGAGGTGCCGAAAACACAGGCTTCAATGGAGAGAAGGGGGTGCCCCGGTTCCAGTCTGCCAGCAGGTAAGTACCCGCGTCTTCAGAGGGCAGACCAGGGGGGTTTTGTAGGGCACCGGGGGGGGGGGGGGGGGGGGGGGGGGGACACAAGTCAGCACAAAAAGTACACCCTCAGCAGCGCGGGGGCGGCCGGGTGCAGTGTGCAAACATGCGTAGGGTTTTCAATGGTTTTCAATGAGAAATCAAGGGATCTCTTTAGCGTTGCAGGCAGGCAAGGGGGGGGCTCCTCGGGGTAGCCACCACCTGGGCAAGGGAGAGGGCCTCCTGGGGGTCACTCCTGCACAGAAGTTCCGATCCTTCAGGTGCTGGGGGCTGCGGGTGCAGGGTCTTTTCCAGCCGTCGGGAAATGGAGTTCAGACAGTCGCGGTCAGGGGGAGCCTGGGGATTCCCTCTGCAGGCGTCGCTGTGGGGGCTCAGGGGGGACAACTTTGGTTACTCACAGTCGTAGAGTCGCCGGAGGGTCCTCCCTGAAGCGCTGTTTCTCCACCAGTCGAGTCGGGGTCGCCGGGTGCAGTGTTGCAAGTCTCACGCTTCTTGCGGGGAGTTGCAGGGGTCTTTAAATCTGCTACTTGAAACAAAGTTGCAGTTCTTTTGGAGCAGGGCCGCTGTCCTCGGGAGTTTCTTGTCTTTCTCGAAGTCGGGCAGTCCTCAGAGGATTCAGAGGTCGCTGGTCCCTTGGAAAGCGTAGCTGGAGCAGGTTTCTTTGGAAGGCAGGAGACAGGCCGGTAGGACTGGGGCCAAAGCAGTTGGTGTCTTCTGTTCTTCCTCTGCAGGGGTTTTTCAGCTCAGCAGTCTTCTTCTTCAGGTAAGTTGCAGGAATCTAAATTCTTAGGTTCAGGGGAGCCCTTAAATACTAAATTTAAGGGTGTGTTTAGGTCTGGGGGGTTAGTAGCCAATGGCTACTAGCCCTGAGGGTGGGTACACCCTCTTTGTGCCTCCTCCCAAGGGGAGGGGGTCACATCCCTAATCCTATTGGGGGAATCCTCCTTCTACAAGATGGAGGATTTCTAAAAGTCAGAGTCACCTCAGCTCAGGACACCTTAGGGGCTGTCCTGACTGGCCAGTGACGACTCCTTGTTTTTCTCATTATCTCTCCTGGACTTGCCGCCAAAAGTGGGGGCTGTATCCAGGGGGCGGGCATCTCCACTAGCTGGAGTGCCCTGGGGCATTGTAACACGAAGCTTGAGCCTTTGAAGCTCACTGCTAGGTGTAACAGTTCCTGCAGGGGGGAGGTGTGAAGCACCTCTACCCAGAGCAGGCTTTGTTTCTGTCCTCAGAGAGCACAAAGGCTCTCACCGCATGAGGTCAGACACTCGTCTCTCACCAGCAGGCTGGCACAGACCAGTCAGTCCTGCACTGAACAATTGGGTAAAATACAGGGGGTATCTCTAAGATGCCCTCTGTGTGCATTTTTTAATAAATCCAACACTGGCATCAGTGTGGGTTTATTATTCTGAGAAGTTTGATACTAAACTTCCCAGTATTCAGTGTAGCCATTATGGAGCTGTGGAGTTCGTTTTTGACAGACTCCCAGACCATATACTCTTATGGCTACCCTGCACTTACAATGTCTAAGGTTTTGCTTAGACACTGTAGGGGCATAGTGCTCATGCACATATGCCCTCACCTATGGTATAGTGCACCCTGCCTTAGGGCTGTAAGGCCTACTAGAGGGGTGACTTATCTATACTGCATAGGCAGTGTGAGGTTGGCATGGCACCCTGAGGGGAGTGCCATGTCGACTTACTCGTTTTGTTCTCATCAGCACACACAAGTTGGCAAGCAGTGTGTTTGTGCTGAGTGAGGGGTCCCCAGGGTGGCATAAGATATGCTGCAGCCCTTAGAGACCTTCCCTGGCATCAGGGCCCTTGGTACCAGGGGTACCAGTTAAAAGGGACTTACCTGGATGCCAGGGTGTGCCAATTGTGGAATCAAAAGCACATTTTAGGTGAAAGAACACTGGTGATGGGGCCTGGTTAGCAGGGTCCCAGCACACTTCTCAGTCAAGTCAGCATCAGTATCAGGCAAAAAGTGGGGGGTAACTGCAACAGGGAGCCATTTCTTTACACCTGCTAACCAGGCCCCAGCACCAGTGTTCTTTCCCTAACCTGTACTTTTGATTCCACAATTGGCAATTGGAAGCTCCCTTCCCTGGAATGCAGATTTGCAGGTCATCCTGTTGGAAGGGGTGTGTTAACACCCCTGCCACAGCAAGCTTTGTTCCTGCCTGCCCGAGAGCAAAGGCGTTTCATCCTTTTGGGGCTAGGGGGAGGAGGAGGAGGTGGTTGGGGAGAGGCAGGGGTCAGAAACGCACCTGTTGGCGGCAGACTGGTGGAAACTAGCTCACTAGCAGTTGGTAGATTTTCAGGGGGCACATCAAAGGTGCACTCTCGGTGCATGTGTTAATAAATCCATCACTGGAATCAGAGTGGGTTTATTAATACAAGATGTTTGATAACGAACATCCCTATTTTCAGTGAAGTCATCATGTAACTGGGGAACTTATATTGACCTGTGTCCAGCATATGTACTTAAAATGGTTTCCCTGTTCACTTACTATGTCTAAGAATCGACAGACATAGTTGGTGTATATTTGCTACTGCACATATGCCCTCCCCTGTAATATAATGTACCCCGCTTGGGTCTGTAAGGGTTGCTGTAGGGGTGACTTGAATGAAAATGTCACTTACCCAGTGTACATCTGTTCGTGGCATCAGTCGCTGGAGATTCACATGTTCTGCATAGCTCGCCATCTGGTGTTGGGTCGGAGTGTTACAAGTTGTTTTTCTTCGAAGAAGTCTTTCGAGTCACGGGACCGAGTGACTCCTCCTTCTGTCTCCATTGCGCATGGGCGTCGACTCCATCTTCGATTGTTTTCCCCGCAGAGGGTGAGGTAGGAATTGTGTTGTAGTAATAGTGCCCATGCAATGGAGTGACTAAGTATGTACCTATTTAAGGTTAAAATAATATATATACAAATGTACAAAGTTGAAGCTAACTTCTGAACTGCTACAGGCTCCCGGGGAGGAGGGTGGGCACATGTGAATCTCCAGCGACTGATGCCACGAACAGATGTACACTGGGTAAGTGACATTTTCAGTTCGATGGCATCTGTCGCTGTAGGTACACATGTTCTGCATAGACTAGTAAGCAGTTATCTCCCCAAAAGCGGTGGCTCAGCCTGTAGGAATGGAAGTGGTTTGAAATAATGTTCTTAACATGGCTTGACCTACTGTGGCTTGCTGTGCGGATAGCACGTCTACACAGTAGTGCTTGGTGAACGTGTGTGGCGTAGACCATGTGGCTGCCTTACATATTTCTTGCATTGGGATGTTTCCTAGAAAGGCCATGGTAGCATCTTTTTTTCTGGTTGAGTGTGCCCTTGGTGTAATGGGCAGTTGTCGTTTTGCTTTAAGGTAGCAGATTTGGATGCATTTAACTATCCATCTGGCTATACCTTGTTTTGATATTGGGTTTCCTGCATGAGGTTTTTGGAATGCAATAAATAGTTGTTTAGTCTTTCTGATGTTTTTCGTTCTGTCAATGTAGTACATTAATGCTCTTTTGACATCTAATGTATGTAGTGCCCTCTCAGCTACGGAATCTGGCCGTGGGAAGAACACTGGTAGTTCCACTGTTTGATTTAGGTGGAACGGTGAAATAACCTTGGGTAAAAATTTAGGATTAGTCCTTAGGACGACTTTATTTTTGTGTAGTTGTATAAAAGGTTCTTGTATTGTAAACGCCTGAATTTCGCTTACTCTTCTTAGAGATGTAATGGCGATGAGAAATGCAACCTTTCAGGTTAGGAACTGTATTTCGCAAGAGTGCATGGGTTCAAAAGGTGGACCCATGAGTCTTGTTAAGACAACATTTAAGTTCCATGAAGGAACAGGTGGTGTCCTTGGTGGTATAATTCTTTTAAGGCCTTCCATGAATGCTTGAATGACTGGTATCCTATATAGGGAAGTTGAATAGGTAGTCTGCAGGTATGCAGAAATTGCCGCAAGGTGTATTTTAATGGAAGAGAAGGCTATGTTCGATTTCTGTAAGTGAAGCAAGTAACCCACTACATCCTTTGGAGTTGCGTGTAAAGGTTGGATCTGATTATGATGGCAGTAGCAGACAAACCTCTTCCATTTACTTGCATAGCAGTGCCTAGTGGACGGCCTTCTGGCTTGCTTTATGACTTCCATACATTCTTGGGTAAGTTGTAAGTGTCCGAATTCTAGGATTTCAGGAGCCAGATTGCTAGATTCAGCGATGCTGGATCTGGATGTCTGATCTGTTGGTTGTGTTGTGTTAACAGATCCGGCCTGTTGGGCAATTTGATGTGGGGTACTACTGATAGGTCTAGCAGTGTTGTGTACCAGGGTTGCCTTGCCCAAGTTGGTGCTATTAAAATGAGTTTGAGTTTGTTTTGACTCAATTTGTTTACCAGATAAGGAAGGAGAGGGAGAGGAGGAAAAGCGTAGGCAAATATCCCTGACCAGTTCATCCATAGGGCATTGCCTTGGGACTGCCTGTGTGGGTATCTGGATGCGAAGTTTTGGCATTTTGCGTTCTCTCTTGTTGCAAACAAGTCTATTTGAGGTGTTCCCCAGAGTCTGAAGTAAGTGTTTAGAATTTGGGGGTGAATTTCCCATTCTTGGACTTGTTGGTGATCTCGAGAGAGATTGTCTGCAAGTTGATTCTGGTTCCCTGGAATAAACTGCGCTATTAGGCGAATGTGGTTGTGAATTGCCCATCGCCATATCTTCTGTGCTAGAAGGCTCAACTGCGTTGAGTGTGTCCTCCCGTTTGTTTAGATAATACATTGTTGTCATGTTGTCTGTTTTGACAAGAATGTATTTGTGAGTTATAATTGGTTGGAAAGCCCTTAATGCTTGAAAAACTGCTAGCATTTCTAGGTGATTTATATGCAGTTTTGTTTGATGTACGTTCCATTGTCCTTGTATGCTGTGTTGATCGAGGTGTGCTCCCCACCCTGTCATGGAAGCATCTGTTGTTATTACGTATTGTGGCACTGGGTCTTGGAATGGCCGCCCTTTGTTTAAATTTATACTGTTCCACCATAGAAGCGAGAGATAAGTTTGGCGGTCTATCAACACCAGATCTAGAAGGTGACCCTGTGCTTGTGACCATTGTGATGCTAGGCACTGTTGTAAGGGCCTCATGTGTAGTCTTGCGTTCAGGACAATGGCTATGCATGAAGACATCATGCCTAGGAGTTGTAATATCATCTTTGCTTGTATTGTTTGTGTTGGATACATGCGTTGTATGATCTTGTTGAAATTTTGAATTCTTTGTGGACTTGGAGTGGCTACTCCTTTTGTTGTGTCTATTATGGCTCCCAGGTATTGTTGTACTTTGCACGGCAAAATGTTGGATTTTGCAAAGTTGACGGTGAAACCTAGTTTGTAGAGGGTTTGTATGATTTGATTTGTGTGTTGTAAGCACTTGGTTAGTGAATTGGTTTTGATTAGCCAGTCGTCTAGATACGGGAATACATGTATTTGCTGCCTTCTGATGTGTACAGCCACTACTGCTAGACATTTTGTAAAGACTCTTGGTGCGGTTGTTAAACCAAAAGGCAATACTTTGAATTGGTAATGTATTCCTTTGAATACGAACCGTAGGTATTTTCTGTGAGACTGATGTATTGGTATATGGAAATACGCGTCTTTGAGGTCTAAGGTTGTCATGTAGTCCTGTAGTTTTAGCAATAGTAACACCTCTTGTAGCGTGACCATGTGAAAGTGGTCTGATTTGATGTAGGTGTTTAGTATTCCGAGGTCTAGGATTGGTCTCAGTGTTTTGTCCTTTTTTGGTATTAAGAAGTACAGTGAATAGACTCCTGTGTTTGTTTGTGTGTTTGGTACTAATTCGATTGCATTCTTTTGCAATAGTGCTTGAACTTCTATTTCCAGAAGTTCGGAATGTTGTTTTGATAAATTCTGTGCTTTTGGTGGTATGTTTGGAGGGAATTGTAGGAATTCTATGCAATAACCATGTTGGATAATTGCTAAGACCCAAGTGTCTGTAGTTATTTCCTCCCATGCTTTGTAATAATGACCTATTCTTCCCCCCACTGGTGTTGTGTGGAGGGGGTGAGTGACGTGTGAGTCACTGCTTGGTTGTAGGGGTTTTGGGGCTTTGAAATTTTCCTCTATTCCTAGGGAATTGCCCTCCTCTGTATTGGCCCCGAAAGCCTCCCCTGTACTGTCCCTGGTAGCTGGACGGTGTTGCCTGCGAGGTGCTGGATTGTGTGGCCTGACCCCGAAACCCCCCTCTAAAGGGTGTCTTGCGGAAGGTGCTGTAGGTTCCTCTGCTCTGCGGGGAGTAGAGTGCGCCCATGGCTTTAGCAGTGTCAGTGTCTTTTTTAAGTTTTTCGATTGCCGTGTCCACTTCTGGTCCGAACAGTTGTTTTTCGTTGAATGGCATATTGAGCACTGCCTGCTGTATCTCTGGTTTGAACCCAGACGTTCTTAGCCATGCGTGCCTTTTAATGGTCACAGATGTATTAATTGTTCTTGCAGCTGTGTCTGCTGCGTCCATAGAAGATCGTATCTGGTTATTTGATATGTTCTGTCCTTCCTCAACCACCTGCTTTGCCCTTTTTTGTAGTTCCTTGGGTAGATGCTTGTAGGAAGTTGGCTCTGTATGTGCTATTTCAAAGTAAGGAATAGCATGCACAGAGTCCAAGGGTTCCCCTTAGAGGTAAAATAGTGGCAAAAAGAGATAATACCAATGCTCTATTTTGTGGTAGTGTGGTCGAGCAGTAGGCTTATCCAAGGAGTAGTGTTAAGCATTTGTTGTACATACACATAGACAATAAATGAGGTACACACACTCAGAGACAAATCCAGCCAATAGGTTTTTGTATAGAAAAATATATTTTCTTAGTTTATTTTAAGAACCACAGGTTCAAATTCTACATGTAATATCTCATTCGAAAGGTATTGCAGGTAAGTACTTTAGGAACTTCAAATCATCAAAATTGCATGTATACTTTTCAAGTTATTCACAAATAGCCGTTTTAAAAGTGGACACTTAGTGCAATTTTTAAAGTTCCTAGGGGAGGTAAGTATTTGTTAGGTTAACCAGGTAAGTAAGACACTTACAGGGCTTAGTTCTTGGTCCAAGGTAGCCCACCGTTGGGGGTTCAGAGCAACCCCAAAGTCACCACACCAGCAGCTCAGGGCCGGTCAGGTGCAGAGTTCAAAGTGGTGCCCAAAACACATAGGCTAGAATGGAGAGAAGGGGGTGCCCCGGTTCCGGTCTGTTTGCAGGTAAGTACCCGCGTCTTCGGAGGGCAGACCAGGGGGGTTTTGTAGGGCACCGGGGGGGACACAGGTCCACACAGAAATTTCACCCTCAGCGGCGCGGGGCAGCCGGGTGCAGTGTAGAAACAAGCGTCGGGTTCGCAATGTTAGTCTATGAGAGATCTCGGGATCTCTTCAGCGCTGCAGGCAGGCAAGGGGGGGATTCCTCGGGGAAACCTCCACTTGGGCAAGGGAGAGGGACTCCTGGGGGTCACTTCTCCAGTGAAAGTCCGGTCCTTCAGGTCCTGGGGGCTGCGGGTGCAGGGTCTCTCCCAGGTGTCGGGACTTAGGATTCAAAGAGTCGCGGTCAGGGGAAGCCTCGGGATTCCCTCTGCAGGCGGCGCTGTGGGGGCTCAGGGGGGACAGGTTTTTGTACTCACAGTCTTAGAGTAGTCCTGGGGTCCCTCCTGAGGTGTCGGATCTCCACCAGCCGAGTCGGGGTCGCCGGGTGCAGTGTTGCAAGTCTCACGCTTCTTGCGGGGAGCTTGCAGGGTTCTTTAAAGCTGCTGGAAACAAAGTTGCAGCTTTTCTTGGAGCAGGTCCGCTGTCCTCGGGAGTTTCTTGTCTTTTCGAAGCAGGGGCAGTCCTCAGAGGATGTCGAGGTCGCTGGTCCCTTTGGAAGGCGTCGCTGGAGCAGGATCTTTGGAAGGCAGGAGACAGGCCGGTGAGTTTCTGGAGCCAAGGCAGTTGTCGTCTTCTGGTCTTCCTCTGCAGGGGTTTTCAGCTAGGCAGTCCTTCTTGTAGTTGCAGGAATGAAAATGTCACTTACCCAGTGTACATCTGTTCGTGGCATCAGTCGCTGAGATTCACATGGTATGCATGAGCTCGCCATCTGGTGTTGGGTCGGAGTGTTACAAGTTGTTTTTCTTCGAAGAAGTGTTTTCGAGTCACGGGACCGAGTGACTCCACCTTCTGTGCTCATTGCGCATGGGCGTCGACTCCATCTTCGATTGTTTTCCCCGCAGAGGGTGAGGTAGGAGTTGTACTATAGTAATAGTGCCCGCGCAATGAAAAATGTAAGTATGTACCTATTAAAGGATTAAGTAATATATACAAATGTACAAAATTGAAGGCAACTTCTGAACTGCTACAGGCTTCCGGGGAGGTGGGTGGGTCCATGTGAATCTCAGCGACTGATGCCACGAACAGATGTACACTGGGTAAGTGACATTTTCAGTTCGATGGCATCTGTCGCTGTAGATACACATGGTATGCATAGACTAGTAAGCAGTTAGTTCCCCATAAGCGGTGGTTTAGCCTGTAGGAGTAGAAGTTGTCTGAAATAGAGTTCTTAATACAGCTTGACCTACTGTAGCTTGTTGTGCGGATAGCACATCTATACAGTAGTGTTTGGTGAATGTGTGAGGCGTAGACCAAGTGGCTGCCTTACATATTTCCTGCATTGGGATGTTTCCTAAAAAGGCCATTGAAGCACCTTTTTTCCTTGTTGAATGTGCCCTGGGAGTAATGGGCAGTTGTCTTTTTGCTTTAAGGTAGCAGATTTGGATGCATTTAACTATCCATCTGGCTATACCTTGTTTTGATATTGGGTTACCTGCATGAGGTTTTTGGAATGCAATAAATAGCTGTTTAGTTTTTCTGATGTTCTTTGTTCTGTCAATGTAGTACATTAATGCTCTTTTGACATCTAATGTATGTAGTGCTCTTTCAGCCACAGAATCTGGCTGTGGGAAAAATACTGGTAGTTCTACCGTTTGATTTAGATGGAATGGTGAAATAACTTTTGGTAAAAATTTTGGATTAGGTCGTAGGACGACCTTATTTTTATGTATTTGTATAAAAGGCTCTTGTGTTGTGAACGCTTGAATTTCACTTACTCTTCTTAGAGATGTAATGGCGATGAGAAAGGCAACTTTCCAGGTTAGGAATTGTATTCCGCAAGAGTGCATGGGTTCGAAAGGTGGGCCCATGAGTCTTGTTAGAACCACGTTTAGGTTCCATGAAGGAACAGGTGGTGTTCTTGGTGGTATAATTCTTTTAAGCCCTTCTATAAATGCTTTGATAACTGGTATCCTATACAAGGAAGTTGAATAGGTAGTTTGCAGGTATGCAGATATTGCTGCAAGGTGTATTTTAATAGAAGAGAAGGCTAGCTTTGCTTTTTGTAAATGGAGCAAGTAATTTACTATATGTTTTGGAGTTGCATCTATCGGTTGTATCTGATTATGATGGCAGTACCAAACAAATCTTTTCCACTTACTTGCGTAGCAGTGTCTAGTGGATGGCCTTCTGGCCTGCTTTATGACTTCCATACACTCTTGGCTAAGTTGTAAGTGTCCGAATTCTAGGATTTCAGGAGCCAGATTGCTAGATTCAGCGATGCTGGGTCCGGGTGTCTGATCTGTTGGTTGTGTTGCGTTAACAGATCTGGTTTGTTGGGCAGTTTGATGTGTGGTACTACAGACAGATCTAGCAGTGTTGTGTACCAGGGTTGTCTTGCCCAAGTTGGTGCTATTAAAATGAGTTTGAGTTTGTTTTGACTCAATTTGTTTACTAGGTAAGGAAGGAGAGGGAGAGGAGGAAAAGCGTAAGCAAATATTCCTGACCAGTTCATCCATAGGGCATTGCCTTGGGATTGCTTGTGTGGGTATCTGGACGCGAAGTTTTGGCATTTTGCGTTCTCTTTTGTTGCAAATAAGTCTATTTGTGGTGTTCCCCAGAGTGTGAAGTAGGTGTACAGAATCTGTGGGTGGATTTCCCATTCGTGGACTTGCTGGTGATCTCGAGAGAGATTGTCTGCCAGCTGATTCTGGATCCCCGGAATAAACTGTGCTATTAGACCAATCTGATGGTGGATTGCCCACTTCCATATTTTTTGAGCTAACAAGCTTAACTGCGTTGAATGTGTTCCTCCTTGTTTGTTTAGATAATACATCGTTGTCATGTTGTCTGTTTTGACAAGGATGTATTTGTGGGTTATGATTGGTTGGAAAGCTTTTAGTGCTTGAAAAACTGCTAATAATTCTAGATGATTTATATGCAGTTTTGTTTGATGTATGTTCCATTGTCCTCTTATGTTGTGTTGATTGAGATGTGCTCCCCACACTGTCATGGAAGCATCTGTTGTTATTACGTACTCTGGCACTGGGTCTTGGAAAGGCCGCCCTATGTTTAAATTTATACTGTTCCACCATAGAAGCGAGAGGTAAGTTTGGCGGTCTAGCAACACCAGATCTAGAAGATGACCCTGTGCTTGAGACCACTGTGAGGCTAGGCACTGTTGTAAGGGCCTCATGTGCAGTCTTGCGTTTGGGACAATGGCTATGCATGAGGACATCATGCCTAGGAGCTGTAGTATTGTTCTTGCTTGTATTGTTTGGTTTGGAGACATGTGTTGAATGACCCTGTTGAAATTGTGGATCCTTTGTGGAGTTGGCGTTGCTACTCCTTTTGTCGTGTCTATTATGGCTCCTAGATATTGCTGTACTTTGCTTGGCAGAATGTTTGATTTTGCAAAGTTGACGGTGAACCCTAGTTTGTAGAGGGTTTGTATGACTTGATTTGTGTGGTTTGAGCATTGTGTGAGCGAACTGGTTTTGATTAGCCAGTCGTCTAGATACGGGAACACATGTATTTGCTGCCTTCTGATGTGTGCAGCGACTACTGCTAGGCATTTTGTGAATACTCTTGGAGCGGTTGTTAAACCAAAAGGCAATACTTTGAATTGGTAATGTATTCCTTTGAATACAAACCTTAGATATTTCCTGTGTGATTGATGTATTGGTATATGGAAATATGCGTCCTTGAGGTCTAGGGTTGTCATGTAGTCGTGTTTTTTGAGCAATGGTAACACTTCTTGTAGTGTGACCATGTGAAAGTGGTCTGATTTGATGAATGTGTTTACTACTCTGAGGTCTAGAATTGGTCTCAGTGTTTCGTCCTTTTTTGGTATCAAGAAGTACAGTGAATAAACTCCTGTGTTTATTTGTGTGCTTGGTACTAATTCTATTGCATTTTTTTGCAGTAGTGCTTGAACTTCTATCTCTAGAAGCTGTGAATGGTATTTTGTTAAATTTTGTGATTTTGGTGGTATGTCTGGAGGGAATTGCAGGAATTCTATGCAATAACCATGCTGGATAATTGCTAGGACCCATGTGTCTGTAGTTATTTTGTCCCATGCTTCGTAATATTGACGTATCCTCCCCCCCACTGGTGTTGTGTGGGAGGGGTGTGTGACATGTGAGTCACTGCTTGTTGGTAGTGGTTTTGGGGCTTTGAAATCTTCCCCTATTCCTAGGGAATTGCCCCCCTCTATACTGGCCCCGAAAACCTCCCCTGTACTGTCCCTGGTAGGTGGGCGGTGCGGACTGTGAGGTGCTAGCTTGTGTGGCCTGACCCCGAAACCCTCCTCTAAAAGGTGTTTTGCGGAAGGTGTTATAAGATCCTCTGCTCTGCGGGGAGTAGAGTGCGCCCATGGCCTTGGCAGTGTCAGTGTCCTTCTTGAGCTTTTCTATAGCTGTGTCGACCTCCGGACCGAACAGAAGTTTCTCGTTTACTGGCATGTTAAGCACTGCCTGTTGAATTTCTGGCTTGAATCCAGACGTTCTGAGCCATGCGTGCCTACGGATGGTAACCGACGTATTAATGGTTCTTGCGGCCGTGTCTGCTGCATCCATGGAGGAGCGTATTTGATTGTTGGAAATGTTTTGACCCTCCTCAACAACCTGTTTTGCTCTTTTTTGCAGATCTTTTGGGAGATGTTCAATGAGATGCTGCATCTCATCCCAGTGGGCTCTGTCGTATCGCGCTAGCAGCGCTTGTGAATTTGCGATGCGCCACTGGTTTGCTGCTTGGACAGCAACCCTCTTCCCGGCTGCATCGAACTTCCTACTTTCTTTATCTGGGGGAGGTGCATCCCCAGAAGTGTGTGAGTTTGCCCGTTTTCTGGCAGCCCCTACCACCACAGAGTCTGGTGGCAGCTGAGAGGTGATGAAGACAGGGTCCGTAGGAGGCGCCTTATACTTTTTGTCCACCCTAGGCGTCACTGCCCTACTCTTAACTGGCTCCTTGAAAATGTCCTTTGCATGGCGTAGCATGCCTGGGAGCATCGGCAGGCTTTGGTAGGAGCTGTGGGTTGAGGAGAGGGTGTTAAATAAAAAATCATCCTCTACTTGTTCCGAGTGTAGTTCCACATTATGGAATAGAGCTGCTCTAGCCACCACTTGCGAGTAGGCTGTGCTGTCTTCCGGTGGTGATGGCCTAGTTGGGTATGTGTCTGGGCTGTTATCAGACACTGGTGCGTCGTACAAGTCCCACGCATCCTGATCTTGGTCGTCGTGGCTCATGGCGGTGTGAGCTGGCGAATGTGACGGGGTGTAAGTTGGCGAAGCCGGAGTTACAGGTGGAGGCGAGGGAGGAGGTGTTACCTTTTGTGTTGTTTGTTGCTGAGGAGTAAACTGAAGCGTTCTCTTTCGTTTGACAGGTGGGAGGGTACTGATCTTCCCAGTCCCCTGCTGAATAAAGATACGCTTTTGCGTGTGATCCACGTCAGTGGATTGCAGTTCTTGTTCAAATCTATGTTTCTTCATTTGAGAAGACATAGAATGCTCTTCGGTATAGGAGCCAGAAACAGGGTCTGATGTCGCTTTTTTCGGCTCCGAAAGCCCTGTCGATTGTTTTTTCGGCTCCGAGGTAACCTTCCTCTTTTTCTGTGCCGAAAATTCTTGGCCTCTATGGTCTTCGGCGCCACTGTCTCGGCGTCGATCGGTGTCGACACCGAACTCTCGGTGTCGATGCTTCTGTTTAGCACTCTCTCGGTCCCGAGGAGGCTGCGTGCCGGTGTCTCGACCGAAGTCGGACGATCTCGACACTGAATGGGCCTTTTTCGGTGCCGATTGTTGGTCACCGAGAATTTGGGTGGAGCCATGGCCGGTTGGCAGTGGCGTCCCCTGGGCCTTCTTTCCTTTTTTAAGGTTTGATCTCGACGTCTTACTCACGGTTCTTGTAGAGTGTAGCTCGTCGGAGTCTGAATCCTGGATGGAAAAGGATTCCTCCTGTTCCTCTTCTGTCTCGAACTGTGGACGCTCTTTTGGCGTGGACGCCATCTGGAGTCTTCTCGCTCGACGGTCGCGCAGAGTTTTTCGGGACCGGAACGCCCGACAGGCCTCACAGGATTCTTCGCTGTGCTCGGGTGACAGGCACAGATTACAGACCGAGTGTAGGTCCGTATAAGGATATTTGTTGTGGCATTCGGGGCAGAATCGAAACGGGGTCCGATCCATCGGCGTTGTCCTCCACGCGGTCGGGCCGACTAGGCCCCGACGGGGTGCCGAAATCTACCCCGAAGGGCACCGAGGCGCTTCGATGTTGAACGCGTCGTCGTAGGTGTCTATCTCTAACCGGATCGCAACGATACCGTCGAAAATCTTCCGTCTTCAGCTAACTTTCCGTTCCGAAACTCGGAGCGACAGGAACACGTCCGAACCCGATGGCGGAAAGAAAACAATCGAAGATGGAGTCGACGCCCATGCGCAATGAGCACAGAAGGTGGAGTCACTCGGTCCCGTGACTCGAAAACACTTCTTCGAAGAAAAACAACTTGTAACACTCCGACCCAACACCAGATGGCGAGCTCATGCATACCATGTGAATCTCAGCGACAGATGCCATCGAACTCTAATTTTCTAGGGTTCAGGGTAGCCCTTAAATACTAAATTTAAGGGCGTGTTTAGGTCTGGGGGGGTTAGTAGCCAATGGCTACTAGCCCTGAGGGTGGGTACACCCTCTTTGTGCCTCCTCCCAAGGGGAGGGGGTCACAATCCTAACCCTATTGGGGGAATCCTCCATCTGCAAGATGGAGGATTTCTAAAAGTTAGAGTCACTTCAGCTCAGGACACCTTAGGGGCTGTCCTGACTGGCCAGTGACTCCTCTTTGTTTTTCTCATAATTTTCTCCGGCCTTGCCGCCAAAAGTGGGGCCTGGCCGGAGGGGGCGGGCAACTCCACTAGCTGGAGTGTCCTGCTGGGTTGGCACAAAGGAGGTGAGCCTTTGAGGCTCACCGCCAGGTGTGACAATTCCTGCCTGGGGGAGGTGTTAGCATCTCCACCCAGTGCAGGCTTTGTTACTGGCCTCAGAGTGACAAAGGCACTCTCCCCATGGGGCCAGCAACATGTCTCGGTTTGTGGCAGGCTGCTAAAACTAGTCAGCCTACACAGATAGTCGGTTAAGTTTCAGGGGGCACCTCTAAGGTGCCCTCTGGGGTGTATTTTACAATAAAATGTACACTGGCATCAGTGTGCATTTATTGTGCTGAGAAGTTTGATACCAAACTTCCCAGTTTTCAGTGTAGCCCTTATGGTGCTGTGGAGTTCGTGTTTGACAGACTCCCAGACCATATACTCTTATGGCTACCCTGCACTTACAATGTCTAAGGTTTTGTTTAGACACTGTAGGGGTACCATGCTCATGCACTGGTACCCTCACCTATGGTATAGTGCACCCTGCCTTAGGGCTGTAAGGCCTGCTAGAGGGGTGTCTTACCTATACTGCATAGGCAGTGAGAGGCTGGCATGGCACCCTGAGGGGAGTGCCATGTCGACTTACTCGTTTTGTCCTCACTAGCACACACAAGCTGGCAAGCAGTGTGTCTGTGCTGAGTGAGAGGTCTCCAGGGTGGCATAAGACATGCTGCAGCCCTTAGAGACCTTCCTTGGCATCAGGGCCCTTGGTACTAGAAGTACCAGTTACAAGGGACTTATCTGGATGCCAGGGTCTGCCAATTGTGGATACAAAAGTACAGGTTAGGGAAAGAACACTGGTGCTGGGGCCTGGTTAGCAGGCCTCAGCACACTTTCAATTGTAAACATAGCATCAGCAAAGGCAAAAAGTCAGGGGGCAACCATGCCAAGGAGGCATTTCCTTACAATGCTCGATGAGGTGTTGCATCTCATCCCAATGGGCTCTGTCATAGCGTGCAAGTAGTGCTTGAGAGTTAGCGATGCGCCACTGGTTTGCAGCTTGTACTGCGACTCTTTTCCCAGCTGCATCGAACTTGCGGCTCTCTTTATCTGGGGGTGGTGCATCCCCAGATGTGTGGGAGTTGGCTCTTTTCCGAGCTGCTCCTACTACGACGGAATCTGGTGGCAGCTGTGTGGTGATGAAAACAGGGTCTGTAGGAGGTGCCTTACATTTCTTTTCCACCCTTGGCGTTATTGCCCTACTTTTGACCGGCTCCTTGAAGATTTCCTTTGCGTGCCGAAGCATACCTGGCAGCATAGGCAGGCTTTGGTAGGAGCTGTGGGTGGAGGAGAGGGTGTTGAATAAAAAGTCATCCTCGACTTGTTCTGAGTGGAGGTTTACGTTGTGGAATTGTGCTGCTCTAGCCACCACTTGAGAATATGCTGTGCTGTCTTCTGGTGGTGAGGGCTTTGTTGGATATGCCTCCGGACTGTTGTCCGACACTGGGGCGTCATATAAGTCCCAAGCGTCTTGATCCTGGTCACCTTGGCTCATGCTGGTGTGAGCCGGGGAATGTGACGGAGTTTGCGTTGGTGAGACGTTAATTACAGGTGGAGGAGAGGGTGGCGGAGTCACCTTTTTCACCATTTTTGTTTGTGGCGCCTGGTCTGTTTGAAACTCCAGTCTCCTTTTTCTCCTAATAGGGGGAAGGGTGCTTATTTTTCCTGTTCCCTGCTGTATGAAAATACGTTTTTGCGTATGGTCCACTTCGGTGGATTGCAGCTCTTCCTCAAACCTATGCTTTCGCATCTGAGAGGACAGTGATTGCTCCTCTGTATAAGAGCCTGGACCTGGGTCGGTTACGGGTTGTTTCGGCACCGAAACCCTGCCTGTATCTTTTTTCGGCTCCGAGGTGGCTTATTTCTTTTTTGGAGTCGAAAACTCTCGGCGTCGATCTTCGTCGGTGCCGCTGTCTCGGCGTCGAGCCGTTTCTACACCGCTATCTCGGTGTCGTTGCTTTTCCCCAGCACTTTCTCGATCCCGAGAAGGCTGCGTGCCGGTGTCTCGACCGGAGTCGGACGATCTCGGCACTGTTTGGGCCTTTTTCGGTGCCAATGGTCGGTCACCGAATTTATGGGTGGAGCCATGGCCTGGTGGCAGTGGCGTCCCCTGGGCCTTGTCACTTTTCTTATGTGTAGTTTTCGACATCTTACTCACGGCTCTTTGATCGTCGAATTCCTCGGAGTCCGATTCGTGGATCGAAAAGGTTTCTTCTTCCTCTTGTTCCTCGAACTCTCGGTGCGCTGTCGGCGTGGACGCCATCTGAAGTCTCCTGGCTCGACGGTCACGGAGTGTCTTTCGGGACCGGAACGCGCGACAGGCCTCGCAAGTCTCCTCACTGTGCTCAGGTGACAGGCACAGGTTACAGACCAAATGTTGGTCTGTATACGGGTATTTGTTGTGGAATTTGGGACAAAAACGGAATGGGGTCCGTTCCATCGGCGTTGTTCGACACGCGGTCGGGCCGACCAGGCCCCGACGGGGGATCGAAAACTACCCAGAAGGGCACCAGAGCGCGTCGATCTTCGATGCGGTGTTGAATCTAACTACGCCGATCCAGAACGCAACAATACCAACGAAAATCTTCCGATATTTACTAACTTTCCGTTCCGAAACTCGGAGCGACAGGAACACGTCCGAACCCGATGGCGGAAAGAAAACAATCGAAGATGGAGTCGACGCCCATGCGCAATGGAGACAGAAGGAGGAGTCACTCGGTCCCGTGACTCGAAAGACTTCTTCGAAGAAAAACAACTTGTAACACTCCGACCCAACACCAGATGGCGAGCTATGCAGAACATGTGTATCTACAGCGACAGATGCCATCGAACAGTTTTAAAGGCAGTGTTAAGGTACATGGTACACAAGTGTGCACCACGTTGTGTTTTCACTTTTTGGAGCGCCTTGCCACCTAGCCTACAGCGGCAGTCTGTGTGAGTTTAATGCTGGGTCCCTTAGAGTGGCACAGGCTATGCTGCAGCTCTTGGGAGTATCTTCTTAGGTACCCCTGCCCTAGGTACCATTTACTAGGGACTTAGAGGTGCTAAAGGGCCTGGCCACTTGAGAGCAAGTGACCAAGTGTCTTGTTTTGGGAAAGGAACACTGGCTCTGGGGACCTGGTTAGCAGGAACCCAGTGCACGTCAGTCAAAGATGCATCAAAAAATACAGGCAAAACTTGCTGGGCTTCTGCAACCAGAACCCAGTTTCCTACACTAGGTCAACAAGACAACATACGCACACACAAGCACCATAATGGTTCCTCAAATCACACCATGCTACCACACCTGCTCACTTATAGTGGTAGTTACCTGAGGACAGGTGCTAATTGTGCCCTGCGGTTTCACCATGGTATCTGTTTCTAGCAAGCAATTTGCACATTAACTCAATAAGGTGAAATGTGCTGACACCACCATTTGGAAGGGTTAATGAAAACACTTACATAGCGAGTGAGGCTTGCACTGAAAATATGAGGAAATACCTGAAGGGTGAATGGCTGAGGGATAAAAATCAACAGGGCTTCGACCTTGAGCCATCCGTGGATCCATGTATGGGGGCATCATCATCCATCGGGGGTCGAACCCAAGCATTTGAGGGTGGGGCGGGTAAAAGTTGCGCTGATGGGAGTGAGAAGGGGGTGCATAGGCCTGCTGCTGCTGTTGCTGCTGCTGCCAGTGCTGCATTTTGTAGAGCTGTTCCTGAAGGAGAAGATGAATAGAAACCGTCAACACAGAAGACATTTAAAAGATTGAACTGGTTAATAAGAGATAAATAGGCGCACATTCTGCTGCTGTGAAAGTTGTGTTCGCAAACGTGTGGGAAATGTTCAAATATGCAAACAAAAGAACAACTTACTGATATTACTGGCTGACTAGGGTTCCTTCTCTGAAATCCAGGTGGCAAGGTGAGCAATTACTTTCAACTAGTTTATATCTAGGGATAACACCAGCCAGACAATGACCTGCATGACTAGCTGCGCAGCAAAGCTACAATCAACCACTAGGAACAGACTCACTTTTCCTCATTACGCCTTCAGAAGTAAAGGCCTCCCCATAGCTGTGGCGCTTACAATATTCTCGATTTCTCAATATGTTCCTCACAGCTGCTATGCCCAGGGACGTGAGGTGGCGGATGTTACTGATTATACTACACATCATCCCTAGAGACTTACTCTCTGCATAGAGATTTTCGGTAGTTACCCCCTCTACCGAAAATCTCTATGCAGAGAGTAAGTCCCTAGGGATGATGTGTAGTATAATTTTAACTGCTTCCAACCGTCTGCACAACTTGCTCGAGGAGCATCAAACACCTGGTGTGTTGTAGGTTTACCTGCTGCTGCTGGCGTTGAAATCGTGGTGGCAACGACTTCTGGTACTTGCTAAATTCTTGAACTGGTGACGTGGGTTCTGGAAGTTCCTCGTCGTCATCCTCACTGGTGCTGACCTCTTCTGCTTGAGGCTCTGCTGGCTGTTCTTCAAGGTAAACAGGAGCAGTTTCTTGTGCAGGGAACTCGGGGGTGACTGTCAATGTGAGAAGAAAGGTACGCTGCGATTTACATGCCAGGCGTAAGTAACAGTGTGCGAGGAATAAAAACAGATTCTCCAAAGGGGACACTGACTAGTTCAGAGGCTAGTATATGTATATATTTTTTTAACCTCTAGGACCTCAATGCCTACGCAGGAAGCAGTCTGAGAACCTGGATTAGTTTGAGGAAGCTCTCACTACCTAGGTTCGGGGCTGTGCTAGAAAAAAAATAATAATAATTGAGGAGAAAACCTGGCTTAACACCTGGCAGCAAGCAATACAAAGTACTAAGCTTTTTTCCAGAGAAACATGTTAAGCACCAAACACGAAACTGAGTAAAAATTCTTAATAAACTTTGTAAAATGGAAAAATATGTAAATGAAGAAACAAAAATCATACAGTAAAAATCAGGTTTGTAAACCAAAGATATGACAATAGTTATAAGTTAAAAAATAAACTATAGTGTCAAAATAAGACTGTCTGCTTTACTAAAAGAAACTACCAAATATTTTTTACAGAAATAAAAAGCAGATAAAAGTCAGCTGTTTTGCCTCACATAGGAATTTTTCTCCACCCAAGACATACACAGGGGAAGGAATAGTTTTACTTGTAACTCCATTTCTTTGGTAGGGCAATCTCCATCGAAGTTATAAGCACGGAATAGTCTTGCCCGTGTGAGGGGATCCTAGAGCACTTTTTCATAATATCTTTTTAAGTGTACATGTTCAACTTTCAGGTTACAATGGCCTAATTCTTCATCTTGTACTTTAAAAAGGGGTGTGTGCGCTTGTATATATACATACATAGACACACATACATTTACATTTCATGTTGTTTTGTAAAACAGCATAAATGTCTTTCACAAACCCTTTTTTGACAGAGTATATAGATGAAGCCAAGCAGAACAATGCAGTTACATAAGCTGTCAATATGAGTTAAAAATAGAGACTGACTTAAAGAACCTAGAGACCACCAGTATCCCATCATGCTCAGCAGGTGGCAGTTACTTCAGTTCTTTTGGAGGAGATATTTGAACAGTATGTAACGTTTGTCCACTCCATAGGCGAGGAGGGAGGCTGCTCAGCAATTCAATGGAGATTCCCCTGCGAGAGAACTGGAGTTACAGGTGAGAAACTGTTCCTTCTCTTGTAGGGGATCTCCAGTGACAGCCATAAGCACTGAATACAGTGGCAAACCCATCCCCCACCAAAGGTGGTGGGGAAGACAGAGGTAGGATTAAAGTAGCTATCTAAGCAAAGACATCTTAAGGGGAGGCCTGTCCTACAGGGACATCTGCTCTAGAGTCAGAGTCCAGGCAGTAGTGCTGGGTGAATGTGTGAACAGATCTCCACGTGGCTGCCTTCCAAGTATCTACTAGAGCGACGTTACTCAAAGTACGGCCCGCGGGCCGCCAGCGGCCCCACCTTGGCGGCCCGCAAGACGCACAACAAACGCCATATGATAATGGCCGCAGTATGTAAACATAGAAGAGGGCCGCGGGAGCATGCGCAACAGTGGCTTCTTTGCACATGCTCCCGCGGCCCTCCTCTGTTTACGTACGGCGGCCATTGTTTATGGCGTTACCGTGACGATCCTGGAAGCCAAAGCCCCATAAAAGTCAGCGCTTGCAGCTAACTTTTACGGGCTTTGTCGTCTGCTTCCTGTCACCGGCTCCACGTCTGCTGCCCGCCTGCCTGCCTGCCTGCCGTTCTACATTTGTGGCATCTTTACAGTGCTTTGAGTCAGGTAAGGCTCTTTGGTTATTTATTTATTTGTTTTTAATGTAGTGTGTGTTACTGGGGTAGGGGTGAGAGCAGATTGCGCTGTGTGTGTGTGTGTTACCGGGGTAGGGGTGAGAGCAGATGGCGCAGTGTGTGTTACTGGGGTAGGGTGAGAGCAGATGGCGCTGTGTGCAGATGGCGCTGTGTGTGTTACTGGGGTAGGGGTGAGTGCTGATGGCGCTGTGTGTGTTACTGGGGTAGGGGTGGGAGCAGATGGCGCTGTGTGTGTTACAATGTTTTGAAAAAGGGGGTGGGGTGGTGTAGGAAGTTGGCTTTATATGCACTATTTCAAAGTAAGGAATAGCATGCACAGAGTCCAAGGGTTCCCCTTAGAGGTAAGATAGTGGCAAAAAGAGATAATACTAATGCTCTATTTTGTGGTAGTGTGGTCGAGCAGTAGGCTTATCAAAGGAGTAGTGTTAAGCATTTGTTGTACATACACAAGCAATAAATGAGGAACACACACTCAAAGACAATTCCAGGCCAATAGGTTTTTGTATAGAAAAATATATTTTCTTAGTTTATTTTAAGAACCACAGGTTCAAGATTTACATGTAATACTTCAAATGAAAGGTATTGCAGGTAGGTACTTTAGGAACTTTGAATTAGCAAAATAGCATATACAGTTTTCACATAAATCACATATAGCTATTTTAAAACTAGACAGTGCAATTTTCAACAGTTCATAGGGGGAGTAAGAGTTTGTTAGTTTTTGCAGGTAAGTAAACCAGCTACGGGGTTCAAGTTTGGGTCAAAGGTAGCCCACCGTTGGGGGTTCAGAGCAACCCCAAAGTTACCACACCAGCAGCTCAGGGCCGGTCAGGTGCAGAGGTCAAAGTGGTGCCCAAAACACATAGGCTTCAATGGAGAAGGGGGTGCCCCGGTTCCAGTCTGCCAGCAGGTAAGTACCCGCGTCTTCGGAGGGCAGACCAGGGGGGTTTTGTAGGGCACCGGGGGGGACACAAGTCAACACAGAAAGTACACCCTCAGCAGCACGGGGCGGCCGGGTGCAGTGTGCAAACACGCGTCGGGGTTTCAATAGGTTTCAACTGGAGACCAAGGGGTCTCTTCAGCGATGCAGGCAGGCAAGGGGGGGGGCTCCTCGGGGTAGCCACCACCTGGGCAAGGGAGAGGACCTCCTGGAGGTCACTCCTGCACTGGAGTTCGGATCCTTCAGGTCCTGGGGGCGCAGAGTCTTTACCAGGCGTCAGGATCTGAGGAGCAGGCAGTCGCGGTCAGGGGGAGCCTCGGGATTCCCTCTGCAGGTGTCGCTGTGGGGGCTCAAGGGGGGCAACTCTGGCTACTCACGGTCTTGCAGTCGACGGGGAGTCCTCCCTGAAGTGATTGTTCTCCACAAGTCGAGCCGGGGGCGTCGGGTGCAGAGTGGCAAGTCTCATGCTTCTGGCGGGAAACGCAAGTTGTTTCAAAGTTGCTGCTTTGTTTCAAAGTTGCAGTCTTTGGTGAACAGAGCCGCTGTCCTCGGGAGTTCTTGGTCCTTCTAGAGCAGGGCAGTCCTCTGAGGATTCAGAGGTTGCTGGTCCCTGGGTAAAGCGTCGCTTGAGCAGTGTCTTTAGAAGTGGGGAGACAGGCCGGTAGGGCTGGGGCCAAAGCAGTTGGTGTCTCCGTCTTCTCTGCAGGGTTTTTCAGCTTAGCAGTCCTCTTCTTCTTAGGTTGCAGGAATCTAGTTTCCTAGGTTCTGGGGAGCCCCTTAATACTGAATTTAGGGGTGTGTTTAGGTCTGGGAGGGCAGTAGCCAATGGCTACTGTCCTTGAGGGTGGCTACACCCCCTTGGTGCCTCCTCCCTGAGGGGAGGGGGGCACATCCCTAATCGTATTGGGGGAATCCTCCATCTGCAAGATGGAGGATTTCTAAAAGTCAGAGTCACCTCAGCTCAGGAAACCTTAGGGGCTGTCCTGACTGGCCAGTGACTTCTCCTTGTTTTTCTCATTATCTCTCCTGGACTTGCCACCGAAAGTGGGGGCTGTGTCCAGGGGGCGGGCATCTCCACTAGCTGGTGTGCCCTGGGGCATTGTAACACAAAGCCTGAGCCTTTGAGGCTCACTGCTAGGTGTTACAGTTCCTGCAGGGGGGAGGTGTGAAGTACCTCCACCCAGAGCAGGCTTTTGTTTCTGTCCTCAGAGAGCACAAAGGCCCTCACCACATGGGGTCAGAAACTCGTCTCTCAGCAGCAGGCTGGCACAGACCAGTCAGTCCTGCACTGAACAATTGGGTAAAATACAGGGGGCATCTCTAAGATGCCCTCTGTGTGCATTTTTTTTTTTATAAATCCAACACTGGCATCAGAGTGGGTTTATTATTCTGAGAAGTTTGATACCAAACTTCCCAGTATTCAGTGTAGCCATTATGGAGCTGTGGAGTTCGTTTTTGACAGACTCCCAGACCATATACTCTTATGGCTACTGTAAGGAAATGCCTCCTTGGCATGGTTGCCCCCTGACTTTTTGCCTTTGCTGATGCTATGTTTACAATTGAAAGTGTGCTGAGGCCTGCTAACCAGGCCCCAGCACCAGTGTTCTTTCCCTAACCTGTACTTTTGTATCCACAATTGGCAGACCCTGGCATCCAGATAAGTCCCTTGTAACTGGTACTTCTAGTACCAAGGGCCCTGATGCCAAGGAAGGTCTCTAAGGGCTGCAGCATGTCTTATGCCACCCTGGAGACCTCTCACTCAGCACAGACACCCTGCTTGCCAGCTTGTGTGTGCTAGTGAGGACAAAACGAGTAAGTCGACATGGCACTCCCCTCAGGGTGCCATGCCAGCCTCTCACTGCCTATGCAGTATAGGTAAGACACCCCTCTAGCAGGCCTTACAGCCCTAAGGCAGGGTGCACTATACCATGGGTGAGGGTACCAGTGCATGAGCATGGTACCCCTACAGTGTCTAAACAAAACCTTAGACATTGTAAGTGCAGGGTAGCCATAAGAGTATATGGTCTGGGAGTCTGTCAAACACGAACTCCACAGCACCATAATGGCTACACTGAAAACTGGGAAGTTTGGTATCAAACTTCTCAGCACAATAAATGCACACTGATGCCAGTGTACATGTTATTGAAAAATACACCACAGAGGGCACCTTAGAGGTGCCCCCTGAAACTTAACCGACTATCTGTGTAGGCTGACTAGTTTTAGCAGCCTGCCACAAACCGAGACATGTTGCTGGCCCCATGGGGAGAGTGCCTTTGTCACTCTGAGGCCAGTAACAAAGCCTGCACTGGGTGGAGATGCTAACACCTCTCCCAGGCAGGAATTGTCACACCTGGCGGTGAGCCTCAAAGGCTCACCTCCTTTGTGCCAACCCAGCAGGACACTCCAGCTAGTGGAGTTGCCCGCCCCCTCCGGCCAGGCCCCACTTTTGGCGGCAAGGCCGGAGAAAATAATGAGAAAAACAAGGAGGAGTCACTGGCCAGTCAGGACAGCCCCTAAGGTGTCCTGAGCTGAAGTGACTCTAACTTTTAGAAATCCTCCATCTTGCAGATGGAGGATTCCCCCAATAGGGTTAGGATTGTGACCCCCTCCCCTTGGGAGGAGGCACAAAGAGGGTGTACCCACCCTCAGGGCTAGTAGCCATTGGCTACTAACCCCCCAGACCTAAACACGCCCTTAAATTTAGTATTTAAGGGCTACCCTGAACCCTAGAAAATTAGATTCCTGCAACAACAAGAAGAAGGACTGCCTAGCTGAAAACCCCTGCAGAGGAAGACCAGAAGACAACTACTGCCTTGGCTCCAGAAACTCACCGGCCTGTCTCCTGCCTTCCAAAGATCCTGCTCCAGCGACGCCTTCCAAAGGGACCAGCGACCTCGACATCCTCTGAGGACTGCCCCTGCTTCGAAAAGACAAGAAACTCCCGAGGACAGCGGACCTGCTCCAAGAAAAGCTGCAACTTTGTTTCCAGCAGCTTTAAAGAACCCTGCAAGCTCCCCGCAAGAAGCGTGAGACTTGCAACACTGCACCCGGCGACCCCGACTCGGCTGGTGGCGATCCAACACCTCAGGAGGGACCCCAGGACTACTCTGATACTGTGAGTACCAAAACCTGTCCCCCCTGAGCCCCCACAGCGCCGCCTGCAGAGGGAATCCCGAGGCTTCCCCTGACCGCGACTCTTTGAACCTAAAGTCCCGACGCCTGGGAGAGACCCTGCACCCGCAGCCCCCAGGACCTGAAGGACCGGACTTTCACTGGAGGAGTGACCCCCAGGAGTCCCTCTCCCTTGATCAAGTGGAGGTTTCCCCGAGGAATCCCCCCCTTGCCTGCCTGCAGCGCTGAAGAGATCCCGAGATCTCTCATAGACTAACATTGCGAACCCGACGCTTGTTTCTACACTGCACCCGGCCGCCCCCGAGCCGCTGAGGGTGAAATTTCTGTGTGGACTTGTGTCCCCCCCGGTGCCCTACAAAACCCCCCTGGTCTGCCCTCCGAAGACGCGGGTACTTACCTGCAAGCAGACCGGAACCGGGGCACCCCCTTCTCTCCATTCTAGCCTATGTGTTTTGGGCACCACTTTGAACTCTGCACCTGACCGGCCCTGAGCTGCTGGGGTGGTGACTTTGGGGTTGTTCGGAACCCCCAACGGTGGGCTACCTTGGACCAAGAACTGAACCCTGTAAGTGTCTTACTTACCTGGTAAAACTAACCAAAACTTACCTCCCCTAGGAACTGTGAAAATTGCACTAAGTGTCCACTTTTAAAACAGCTATTTGTCAACAAACTTGAAAAGTATACATGCAATTTTGATGATTTTAAGTTCCTAAAGTACTTACCTGCAATACCTTTCGAATGAGATATTACATGTAGAATTTGAACCTGTGGTTCTTAAAATAAACTAAGAAAAGATATTTTTCTATATATAAACCTATTGGCTGGATTTGTCTCTGAGTGTGTGTACCTCATTTATTGTCTATGTGTATGTACAACAAATGCTTAACACTACTCCTTGGATAAGCCTACTGCTCGACCACACTACCACAAAATAGAGCATTAGTATTATCTATTTTTACCACTATTTTACCTCTAAGGGGAACCCTTGGACTCTGTGCATGCTATTCCTTACTTTGAAATAGCACATACAGAGCCAACTTCCTACATTGGTGGATCAGCGGTGGGGTACAAGACTTTGCATTTGCTGGACTACTCAGCCAATACCTGATCACACGACAAATTCCAAAATTGTCATTAGAAATTCATTTTTGCAATTTGAAAAGTTTTCTAAATTCTTAAAAGACCTGCTAGGGCCTTGTGTTAGATCCTGTTTAGCATTTCTTTTAGAGTTTAAAAGTTTGTTAAAAGTTTGAATTAGATTCTAGAACCAGTTTTAGTTTCTTAAAAAGTATTCCAACTTTTAGAAGCATAATGTCTAGCACAGATGTGAATGTGGTGGAACTCGACACCACACCTTACCTCCATCTACAGATGAGAGAGCTAAGGTCACTCTGTAAACTAAAGAAAATAGCAATGGGCCCCAAACCTACCAAAGTACAGCTCCAGGAGCTTTTGGCAGAGTTTGAAAAGGCCAACCCCTCTGAGGATGGCAACTCAGAGGATGAAGATAGTGACTTGGAGGGAAATTCCCCCCCTCCAGTCCTACTTAGGGAGAGCAGGGCTTCTCAAGCCCTGACTCCACAAATAATAGTCAGAGATGCTGGTTCCCTCACAGGAGGGACCAACAACTCTGAAATCACTGAGGATAACTCCAGTGAAGAGGACATCCAGTTAGCCAGGATGGCCAAAAGATTGGCTTTGGAAAGACAGATCCTAGCCATAGAGAGGGAAAGACAAGAGATGGGCCTCGGACCCATCAATGGTGGCAGCAACATAAATAGGGTCAGAGATTCTCCTGACATGTTGAAAATCCCTAAAGGGATTGTAACTAAATATGAAGATGGTGATGACATCACCAAATGGTTCACAGCTTTTGAGAGGGCTTGTGTAACCAGAAAAGTGAACAGATCTCACTGGGGTGCTCTCCTTTGGGAAATGTTCACAGGAAAGTGTAGGGATAGACTCCTCACACTCTCTGGACAAGATGCAGAATCTTATGACCTCATGAAGGGTACCCTGATTGAGGGCTTTGGATTCTCCACTGAGGAGTATAGGATTAGATTCAGGGGGGCTCAAAAATCCTCGAGCCAGACCTGGGTTGACTTTGTAGACTACTCAGTGAAAACACTAGATGGTTGGATTCAAGGCAGTGGTGTAAGTAATTATGATGGGCTGTACAATTTATTTGTGAAAGAACACCTGTTAAGTAATTGTTTCAATGATAAACTGCATCAGCATCTGGTAGACCTAGGACCAATTTCTCCCCAAGAATTGGGAAAGAAGGCGGACCATTGGGTCAAGACAAGGGTGTCCAAGACTTCAACAGGGGGTGACCAAAAGAAAGGGGTCACAAAGACTCCCCAAGGGAAGGGTGATGAGACAACCAAAACTAAAAATAATAAAGAGTCTTCTACAGGCCCCCAAAAACCTGCACAGGAGGGTGGGCCCAGAGCCTCTTCACAAAACAATGGGTACAAGGGTAAAAACTTTGATCCCAAAAAGGCCTGGTGTCATAGCTGTAAACAGCATGGACACCAAACTGGAGACAAGGCCTGTCCCAAGAAAGGTTCCACTCCAAACTCCCATCCAGGTAACACTGGTATGGCTAGTCTCCAAGTGGGATCAACAGTGTGCCCAGAGCAAATCAGGGTCCACACTGAAGCTACTCTAGTTTCTGAGGGTGGGGTGGATTTAGCCACACTAGCTGTCTGGCCGCCTAACATGCAAAAATACAGACAGCGACTCTTAATTAATGGGACTAGAATAGAGGGCCTGAGGGATACAGGTGCCAGTGTCACCATGGTGACAGAGAAACTGGTTTCCCCTGGCCAATACCTGACTGGAAAAACTTACACAGTCACCAACGCTGACAATCAGAGAAAAGTACATCCCATGGCAATGGTTACTTTAGAATGGGGAGGGGTCAATGGCCTGAAACAGGTGGTGGTCTCCTCAAATATCCCAGTGGACTGTCTGCTTGGAAATGACCTGGAGTCCTCAGCATGGGCTGAGGTAGAACTAAAAACCCATGCAGCAATGCTGGGTATCCCTGAACTGGTGTGTGTGAAAACCAGAGCACAATGCAAGGCACAGGGTGAACAAGTAGAGCTGGAGTCTGGAAGAATGGCCCAGCCTACCAAGAGGAAAGGAAAGTCAGTTGGGAAACCAACTGCAACACAGCAAAAGAAAGGGAACCTCTCTTCTCAGGAAGAAGTTCTGCCCTCTGAGGGAACTGAGCCTTTGGAGCTTGAACCTTATCAGGTTGAGCTCTTAGGCCCAGGGGGACCCTCAAGGGAGGAGCTGTGTAAGGGACAAGAAACCTGTCCCTCTCTTGAAGGCCTTAGGCAGCAAGCTGCTGAAGAGTCCAAAGGCAAGAAAAATGGAACCCATAGGGTCTATTGGGAAGATGGACTCCTGTACACTGAGGCCAGAGACCCCAAACCTGGTGCCACTAGGAGAGTGGTAGTGCCTCAGCTGTTCAGAGAGTTCATCCTAACATTGGCCCATGACATTCCCCTTGCTGGACATTTGGGACAAACCAAGACGTGGGAGAGGTTAGTCAACCACTTCTACTGGCCCAATATGTCCAACATGGTTAAGGAGTTTTGCCTCTCCTGCCCCACCTGTCAAGCCAGTGGTAAGACAGGTGGGCATCCAAAGGCCCCCCTCATTCCACTTCCAGTGGTGGGGGTGCCCTTTGAAAGAGTGGGTGTGGACATAGTTGGTCCACTAGAACCTCCCACAGCCTCAGGAAATATGTATATCCTGGTAGTAGTGGATCATGCTACCAGGTATCCTGAAGCTATTCCCCTTAGGTCGACTACTGCCCCTGCAGTAGCCAAGGCCCTCATTGGTATCTTTACCAGAGTGGGTTTCCCTAAGGAGGTGGTGTCTGACAGAGGTACCAACTTCATGTCAGCATACCTAAAGCACATGTGGAATGAGTGTGGAGTGACTTATAAATTCACTACACCATACCATCCACAAACTAATGGCTTGGTTGAGAGATTCAACAAGACATTAAAAGGCATGATCATGGGGCTCCCAGAAAAACTCAAAAGGAGATGGGATGTCCTCTTGCCATGCCTGCTTTTCGCTTACAGAGAGGTGCCACAGAAGGGAGTAGGATTCTCACCCTTTGAACTTCTGTTTGGTCATCCTGTAAGGGGACCACTTGCCCTTGTTAAAGAAGGCTGGGAGAGACCTCTCCATGAGCCTAAACAGGACATAGTGGACTATGTACTTGGCCTTCGCTCTAGAATGGCAGAGTACATGGAAAAGGCAACCAAAAACCTTGAGGCCAGCCAACAGCTCCAGAAGTTTTGTTATGACCAAAAGGCTGCACTGGTTGAGTTCCAACCAGGGCAGAAAGTCTGGGTTCTGGAGCCTGTGGCTCCCAGGGCACTCCAGGACAAATGGAGTGGCCCTTACCCAGTACTAGAGAGGAAGAGTCAGGTCACCTACTTGGTGGACCTGGGCACAAGCAGGAGCCCCAAGAGGGTGATCCATGTGAACCGCCTTAAGCTCTTCCATGACAGGGCTGATGTGAATCTGTTGATGGTAACAGATGAGGATCAGGAAGCAGAGAGTGAACCTCTCCCTGATCTTCTGTCATCAGACCCAAAAGATGGCACAGTAGATGGAGTGATCTACTCAGACACCCTCTCTGGCCAACAGCAAGCTGATTGTAGGAGAGTCCTACAACAGTTTCCTGAACTCTTCTCCTTAACCCCTGGTCAGACACACCTGTGTACCCATGATATGGACACAGGAGACAGCATGCCTGTCAAAAACAAAATCTTTAGACAGTCTGACCATGTTAAGGAAAGCATCAAGGTGGAAGTCCACAAGATGCTGGAATTGGGAGTAATTGAGCGCTCTGACAGCCCCTGGGCTAGCCCAGTGGTCTTAGTCCCCAAGCCTCACACCAAAGATGGAAAGAAAGAGATGAGGTTTTGTGTGGACTACAGAGGGCTCAATTCTGTCACCAAGACAGATGCCCATCCAATTCCAAGAGCTGATGAGCTCATTGATAAATTAGGTGCTGCCAAATTTCTAAGTACCTTTGACTTGACAGCAGGGTACTGGCAAATAAAAATGGCACCTGGAGCAAAAGAAAAGACAGCATTCTCCACACCTGATGGGCATTATCAGTTTACTGTTATGCCCTTTGGTTTAAAGAATGCCCCTGCCACCTTCCAAAGGTTGGTGAATCAAGTCCTTGCTGGCTTGGAGTCCTTTAGCACAGCTTATCTTGATGATATTGCTGTCTTTAGCTCCACCTGGCAGGATCACCTGGTCCACCTGAGGAAGGTTTTGAAGGCTCTGCAATCTGCAGGCCTCTCTATCAAGGCATCCAAATGCCAGATAGGGCAGGGAACTGTGGTTTACTTGGGCCACCTTGTAGGTGGAGGCCAAGTTCAGCCACTTCAACCCAAGATCCAGACTATTCTGGACTGGGTAGCTCCAAAAACCCAGACTCAAGTCAGGGCATTCCTTGGCTTGACTGGGTATTACAGGAGGTTTGTGAAGGGATATGGATCCATTGTGACAGCCCTCACTGAACTCACCTCCAAGAAAATGCCCAAGAAAGTGAACTGGACTGTGGAATGCCAACAGGCCTTTGACACCCTGAAACAGGCAATGTGCTCAGCACCAGTTCTCAAAGCTCCAGATTATTCTAAGCAGTTCATTGTGCAGACTGATGCCTCTGAACATGGGATAGGGGCAGTTTTGTCCCAAACAAATGATGATGGCCTTGACCAGCCTGTTGCTTTCATTAGCAGGAGGTTACTCCCCAGGGAGCAGCGTTGGAGTGCCATTGAGAGGGAGGCCTTTGCTGTGGTTTGGTCCCTGAAGAAGCTGAGACCATACCTCTTTGGGACTCACTTCCTAGTTCAAACTGACCACAGACCTCTCAAATGGCTGATGCAAATGAAAGGTGAAAATCCTAAACTGTTGAGGTGGTCCATCTCCCTACAGGGAATGGACTTTATAGTGGAACACAGACCTGGGACTGCCCATGCCAATGCAGATGGCCTTTCCAGGTTCTTCCACTTAGAAAATGAAGACTCTCTTGGGAAAGGTTAGTCTCATCCTCTTTCGTTTGGGGGGGGGGGTTGTGTAAGGAAATGCCTCCTTGGCATGGTTGCCCCCTGACTTTTTGCCTTTGCTGATGCTATGTTTACAATTGAAAGTGTGCTGAGGCCTGCTAACCAGGCCCCAGCACCAGTGTTCTTTCCCTAACCTGTACTTTTGTATCCACAATTGGCAGACCCTGGCATCCAGATAAGTCCCTTGTAACTGGTACTTCTAGTACCAAGGGCCCTGATGCCAAGGAAGGTCTCTAAGGGCTGCAGCATGTCTTATGCCACCCTGGAGACCTCTCACTCAGCACAGACACCCTGCTTGCCAGCTTGTGTGTGCTAGTGAGGACAAAACGAGTAAGTCGACATGGCACTCCCCTCAGGGTGCCATGCCAGCCTCTCACTGCCTATGCAGTATAGGTAAGACACCCCTCTAGCAGGCCTTACAGCCCTAAGGCAGGGTGCACTATACCATGGGTGAGGGTACCAGTGCATGAGCATGGTACCCCTACAGTGTCTAAACAAAACCTTAGACATTGTAAGTGCAGGGTAGCCATAAGAGTATATGGTCTGGGAGTCTGTCAAACACGAACTCCACAGCACCATAATGGCTACACTGAAAACTGGGAAGTTTGGTATCAAACTTCTCAGCACAATAAATGCACACTGATGCCAGTGTACATGTTATTGAAAAATACACCACAGAGGGCACCTTAGAGGTGCCCCCTGAAACTTAACCGACTATCTGTGTAGGCTGACTAGTTTTAGCAGCCTGCCACAAACCGAGACATGTTGCTGGCCCCATGGGGAGAGTGCCTTTGTCACTCTGAGGCCAGTAACAAAGCCTGCACTGGGTGGAGATGCTAACACCTCTCCCAGGCAGGAATTGTCACACCTGGCGGTGAGCCTCAAAGGCTCACCTCCTTTGTGCCAACCCAGCAGGACACTCCAGCTAGTGGAGTTGCCCGCCCCCTCCGGCCAGGCCCCACTTTTGGCGGCAAGGCCGGAGAAAATAATGAGAAAAACAAGGAGGAGTCACTGGCCAGTCAGGACAGCCCCTAAGGTGTCCTGAGCTGAAGTGACTCTAACTTTTAGAAATCCTCCATCTTGCAGATGGAGGATTCCCCCAATAGGGTTAGGATTGTGACCCCCTCCCCTTGGGAGGAGGCACAAAGAGGGTGTACCCACCCTCAGGGCTAGTAGCCATTGGCTACTAACCCCCCAGACCTAAACACGCCCTTAAATTTAGTATTTAAGGGCTACCCTGAACCCTAGAAAATTAGATTCCTGCAACAACAAGAAGAAGGACTGCCTAGCTGAAAACCCCTGCAGAGGAAGACCAGAAGACAACTACTGCCTTGGCTCCAGAAACTCACCGGCCTGTCTCCTGCCTTCCAAAGATCCTGCTCCAGCGACGCCTTCCAAAGGGACCAGCGACCTCGACATCCTCTGAGGACTGCCCCTGCTTCGAAAAGACAAGAAACTCCCGAGGACAGCGGACCTGCTCCAAGAAAAGCTGCAACTTTGTTTCCAGCAGCTTTAAAGAACCCTGCAAGCTCCCCGCAAGAAGCGTGAGACTTGCAACACTGCACCCGGCGACCCCGACTCGGCTGGTGGCGATCCAACACCTCATGAGGGACCCCAGGACTACTCTGATACTGTGAGTACCAAAACCTGTCCCCCCTGAGCCCCCACAGCGCCGCCTGCAGAGGGAATCCCGAGGCTTCCCCTGACCGCGACTCTTTGAACCTAAAGTCCCGACGCCTGGGAGAGACCCTGCACCCGCAGCCCCCAGGACCTGAAGGACCGGACTTTCACTGGAGAAGTGACCCCCAGGAGTCCCTCTCCCTTGCCCAAGTGGAGGTTTCCCCGAGGAATCCCCCCCTTGCCTGCCTGCAGCGCTGAAGAGATCCCGAGATCTCTCATAGACTAACATTGCGAACCCGACGCTTGTTTCTACACTGCACCCGGCCGCCCCCGCGCCGCTGAGGGTGAAATTTCTGTGTGGACTTGTGTCCCCCCCGGTGCCCTACAAAACCCCCCTGGTCTGCCCTCCGAAGACGCGGGTACTTACCTGCAAGCAGACCGGAACCGGGGCACCCCCTTCTCTCCATTCTAGCCTATGTGTTTTGGGCACCACTTTGAACTCTGCACCTGACCGGCCCTGAGCTGCTGGGGTGGTGACTTTGGGGTTGTTCGGAACCCCCAACGGTGGGCTACCTTGGACCAAGAACTGAACCCTGTAAGTGTCTTACTTACCTGGTAAAACTAACCAAAACTTACCTCCCCTAGGAACTGTGAAAATTGCACTAAGTGTCCACTTTTAAAACAGCTATTTGTCAACAAACTTGAAAAGTATACATGCAATTTTGATGATTTGAAGTTCCTAAAGTACTTACCTGCAATACCTTTCGAATGAGATATTACATGTAGAATTTGAACCTGTGGTTCTTAAAATAAACTAAGAAAAGATATTTTTCTATATATAAACCTATTGGCTGGATTTGTCTCTGAGTGTGTGTACCTCATTTATTGTCTATGTGTATGTACAACAAATGCTTAACACTACTCCTTGGATAAGCCTACTGCTCGACCACACTACCACAAAATAGAGCATTAGTATTATCTATTTTTACCACTATTTTACCTCTAAGGGGAACCCTTGGACTCTGTGCATGCTATTCCTTACTTTGAAATAGCACATACAGAGCCAACTTCCTACAGCTACCCTGCACTTACAATGTCTAAGGTTTTGCTTTGACACTGTAGGGGCATAGTGCTCATGCACCTATGCCCTCACCTGTGGTATAGTGCACCCTGCCTTAGGGCTGTAAGGCCTGCTAGAGGGGTGACTTACCTATGCCACAGGCAGTGTGAGGTTGGCATGGCACCCTGAGGGGAGTGCCATGTCGAATTAGTCATTTTATCCCCACTAGCACACACAAGCTGGCAAGCAGTGTGTCTGTGCTGAGTGAGGGGTCCCCAGGGTGGCATAAGATATGCTGCAGCCCTTAGAGACCTTCCCTGGCATCAGGGCCCTTGGTACCAGGGGTACCAGTTACAAGGGACTTACCTGGGTGCCAGGGTTGTGCCAATTGTGGAGACAATGGTACATTTTAGGTGAAAGAACACTGGTGCTGGGGCCTGGTTAGCAGGGTCCCAGCACACTTCTCAGTCAAGTCAGCATCAGTATCAGTATCAGGCAACAAGTGGGGGTAACTGCAACAGGGAGCCATTTCTTTACAGGTGGTTGTTCCCCCTCTAAGCCCCGCCCCCCTAAGCCCCGCCTCCCCCCCCGCTGTCACTTCAGTGCAGCCCTCGGCCGCAAACCATACTGCAATTTTGGCCCCCGAGAAAAAGTTTGTGAGTACCCATGTACTAGAGGGATATGCCTCATTAAAGCCGTAGTAGCCGCTTTACACCTAGTGGAGTGAGTTTTCGGTCTAGCTAGGAGTGGGGTAACTTTGGGGTTACTCTGAACCCCCAATGGTGGGCTACCTTGGACCCAAACTTGAACCCCGTAGGTGGTTTACTTACCTGCAAAAACTAACAAACTCTTACTCCCCCTAGGAACTGTTGAAAATTGCACTGTGTCTAGTTTTAAAATAGCTATATGTGATTTATGTGAAAACTGTATATGCTATTTTGCTAATTCAAAGTTCCTAAAGTACCTACCTGCAATACCTTTCATTTGAAGTATTACATGTAAATCTTGAACCTGTGGTTCTTAAAATAAACTAAGAAAATATATTTTTCTATACGAAAACCTATTGGCCTGGAATTGTCTCTGAGTTTGTGTTACTCATTTATTGCCTGTGTGTGTGCAACAAATGCTTAACACTACTCCTTTGATAAGCCTACTGCTCGACCACACTACCACAAAATAGAGCATTAGAATTACCTCTTTTTGCCACTATCTTACCTCTAAGGGGAACCCTTGGACTCTGTGCATGCTATTTCTTACATTGAAATAGTACATACAGAGCCAACTTCCTACACTAGGAAACTAGAAGAAGAAGAAGAAGGACTGCTGAGCTGAAAAACCTGCAGAGAAGACTGAGACACCAACTGCTTTGGCCCCAGCTCTACCGGCCTGTCTCCCCACTTCTAAAGACACTGCTCCAGCGACGCGTTCCACAGGGTCCAGCGACCTCTGAAGCCTCAGAGGACTACCCTGCATCTAGAAGGACCAAGAACTCCAGAGGACAGCGGCTCTGTTCCACAAAGACTGCAACTTTGCAACAAAGAAGCAACTTTGAAACCACACACGTTTCCCGCCGGAAGCGTGAGACTTTGCACTCTGCACCCGACGCCCCCGGCTCGACTTGTGGAGAACAAACACCACAGGGAGGACTCCCCGGCGACTACGAGACCGTGAGTAGCCAGAGTTGACCCCCCCTGAGCCCCCACAGCGACGCCTGCAGAGGGAATCCAGAGGCTCCCCCTGACTGCGACTGCCTGCTTCAAAGACCAGACGCCTGGTAAAGACACTGCACTCGCAGCCCCCAGGACCTGAAGGATTCGACCTCCAGTGCAGGAGCGACCCCCAGGTGGCCCTCTCCCTTGCTCAGGTGGTGGCTACCCCGAGGAGCCCCCCCCCCCCCCCCCTCATCGCTGAAGAGACCCCTTGGTCTCCCATTGAATTCTATTGCGAACCCCACACCTGTTTGCACACTGCACCCGGTCGCCCCCGTGCCGCTGAGGGTGTACTTTTTGTGCTGACTTGTGTCCCCTTCAAAACCCCCCTGGTCTGCCCTCCGAAGACACAGGTACTTACCTGCTGGCAGACTGGAACCGGGGCACCCCCTTCTCCATTGAAGCCTATGCATTTTGGGCACCACTTTGACCTCTGCACCGGACCAGCCCTGAGCTGCTGGTGTGGTAACTTTGGGGTTGCTCTGAACCCCCAATGGTGGGCTACCTTGGACCCAACTTTGAACCCTGTAGGTGGTTTACTTACCTGCAAAACTAACAAACACTTACCTCCCCCAGGAACTGTTGAAAATTGCACTGTCTAGTTTTAAAATAGCTATATGTCATTTGTGTGAAAACTGTATATGCTATTTTGCTAATTCAAAGTTCCTAAGTGAAATACCTTTCATTTAAAGTATTGTTTGTAAATCTTGAACCTGTGGTTCTTAAAATAAACTAAGAAAATATATTTTTCTATACAAAAACCTATTGGCCTGGAATTGTCTCTGAGTGTGTGTTCCTCATTTATTGCCTGTGTGTGTACAACAAATGCTTAACACTACCCTCTGATAAGCCTACTGCTCGACCACACTACCACAAAATAGAGCATTAGAATTATCTCTTTTTGCCACTATCTTACCTCTAAGGGGAACCCTTGGACTCTGTGCATACTATTCCTTACTTTGAAATAGTGCATACAGAGCCAACTTCCTACAAACTCATTTTACGTAAGGGGCACAACCAGGGCTGCAAGCCTGGGGTAATCCTGTAACGTATATGCCCAGGGCCCCATACTCGAAGGACTTAGTTAAGTTTGCCATTTCCAAGTGGGCAAAGTCAAGTTGACATCATAAACTTTAGGGTCAGGGCACTGGCAAGTAGGATTGGTCAGCAGGCCTTAGTGCACTCCTACTCTGAAAATCCAGCAGCATCAGTCAAAAAACCTGGGGATGGCCATACAGAGAGGCATTTTCTTAAAGACTCAATCTTGGAAAATTCCAAGAGTGAATTCCAAAATCCTATGCTATGCAAAGTCCAAGGCTACATAATCTATCCACATGCTGAGAAGCAACTTAGAGTTAACATTCCAAAACAGTTCAAAATTAATATGCATTAACCTCTGAACTTACAACACAACCGGACTTCCCTAGCAGGTCATTAGAGGGGTCATGAATCGCCCAATGTACCAGCGAATCTAGTGAGTCTATATTCTCGATTAAGGTGCTTTAAAGATAAATGTCTGAGAGTTGAGCTCCTATATTTGCAATGAAAAAGCAGTGTTATAATTTTGGATTCCTCCAAAGTGACTACTTGGCAACACTACCAGGGATCTTAAGGCAAGCACAGGCTTTAGTAAAGAATGATGTAAACAAAACATTCCAGTAGTTGCACTAGAGGGACTGGACAGGAAAATACACAAGTGGCTGTACTCTGCTTATGCACTGATACCCCTCAGCAGCTGAGGCTGTACCATTCAAACATGGCAACAAAATAAATGTTGCCAAGGAAGGGTTTCCCCCAGCTACCCAATAATTGTATTTAAAAAAAAAAAATGAATTGCTGATGTAATAAAGTATTACTACTATCTGAAGGAAAATCTTGGTAGGAATATTTACTACACCTGCAACTTCTCTAGGGGCCCCAAAAAGCTGGACACTGCACACCCTCTTGATGCACAAGTTGAAAAACCTAAAGGCTAACTTGATGCAAGAAAATACATTCAATATAATTCACAAATGTCAAATTGATGAATCCCAGCTCAAACCACTTACCAGCAGTTCTTCTCACTTCCTCTCTGGCACCCTGGGGCACTCCAACCTCACCTGTAAAATTAGAAGAAAAAACAGACCCTTTTGTGAGGATTGAAGCTTCCCACTCACCTTTTACACAAAGAAAAGTAGAGGAAATGGGACAGGAAGAGATGAGGTTGAAGTGTAACGGAAGCAAGGCTGGGCACTGCTCTGCCCAGTGACTAACTGCCCCAAGCATCTAAAGAAAGCTAGAGAGCATGGCTGACCTCACACGTAACTTACCTTTAACATGGGAACGATCATTGCTAGGAGGGCTACTCTTCTCAAACACAGGAGATCTAGGGTCCTCATTTTCTTTGTTATCCACCTGCTTTGGGGCATCAACTGACTTCTGGGCGAGTTTGCTCTTCTGATCTAGTTGCTTCAGTTTGGCAGCACAGGCAGCAAGTCGTTCATCCCTGGCTCTGCGTTCCTCCTCTTCACGCCTCCTACGGGCTCTCTCCACTGCCTCAGAAATCTCAGAGGGGACAAATTTCTGCCTCACCGGAAGCTTGTCATCCTTCTCCTCTGCAGACTGCTGGCGTAAAAAGCTTGCAGGTGGAGCCTTCTATCAAATGGGGAAAGAAAAAAAATTAGGAGAACTGCGTAATAATCAAGCTGCTAAAGTAACTGCAGCACAGCTACTACTTTGTTCTGGAATAACGTCTAAGGTGTCAACTAAAGATATCTTCAGCAGCCTGTTAAAGACCTACAGTCTACAATGCAATAAATACATTTGCTCGCAATGGGACGGTTTCACTTATCTTGCCAACTTTATTAAATGGCTGTCCTCAGTCTCGTTCCCAGAGTAGTAATTCTTAACCATATTTGATTGGACAAGTTGTATCCTTCCAATACTGACATTTGAGAATGTAAAGCTTCTTACCTGTAGGTGTAGTTCTGCACCTTGACGAATTTTCTGGATTCACATGCTGTGCATTATTCCACCATCTAGTGGGTGGGTCTGGAATTTTCTATTTCACTAATTTGTTTAGTCAATTTTTTTTCTACCTTTCTTTGTTGGTGGGCGTCTATGGAAGCTCCATTTGGTGCCCCCTTGTGATGTTGTCGTACTTACTCCAGATGTTCGCACCTTAGTTTGCCATCGCAGATTTTTTCTTTTCCTTTCTTATCGGTGACGGTGTGTAGGGCACTTGTGAATCCAGAAACTTCTTCAAGCTGCAAAATGGCACCTACAGGTAAGAAAGTTTACATTTTGCAGTACAAATCCTTTCTGGACTCACATGCTGTGCATTGATCTTATAGTTGTTTTCTTACAGTGGTGGCCGGGTTGAAGATGGGCACTGACTTGTGAATAGATGCTTTAGTACAATTTGTCCCACTTGAGCTTCTCTGTTCATCTGGTGCTGTGAAACAACTTCTCCCCATTTGTCCTCTTGTATTAGCCACTGTTGCTGCCAGATGAACATCTAACAAATAAGAGCTTCTTGTAAAAGATAAAATTAAATATTAAAAAATTGTCTTCCTTCGTGACTTTCTAGTTTAGCTTATTTTTAACACATCAAATTGAGAATGTCTTCCATTTTGCCATATACGACTTTGTTATTGGTCCTGTTGCCTCTCTTAGTAGAGCCATTGTCCAGTAACTGCATATGACCAAATTCTAAGTCTTTGGGAACCATGCTGTATTCTGGGTGTAACACTGTTCCCCTTTCCATTGTTAGTAGATCCTGTCTTTTTGGAAGTTTTTGAAACCTTTCTTGAGCTAGTTGTACTATCTCTGAGTACCAAGTTTGACTTGCCCATTGCAGTGCAATTAAAATCATGGTCATGTGCCTTCTCTTGCATTTGTTGATTACTTTGTGCAACAGAGGAATTGGGGAGGGAAGTATATGAAAAATGTCCCAGACCAGTTTATTGAGAGGGCATTCCCCAGAGACTGAGGGTGTGGTTGTCTGGAGGAAAGGTTTTGGCATTTTGTGTTCAGAGGTGTTGCAAACAGATCTATTGTTAGTGTCCCACTTCTGAAAAATTGCTTGTAGAACACTCTGACCCCATTCGTGGGAACATGAAACCAGTCTGCTCCGTCCGTCCACTTCGCAGTTTTCTTTCCCTGGTAGTGTTATCGCTTGAATCTCCAAGTTCTCTGAATTGCCCATCTCCAGAGTTCCTGAGCACCCCCGTTTGTTCATGTAAAACAATTCTGTCTGAATGGATACAAATCTTTCTCGACAAACGTCTCTGGAAAGCTTTCAAAGCTACAAAAAAGGCTTACATTCCAGGATGTTTGTGTGTTGTACTGCACTCTGATCTCTCCGATTACTCTTATTTTCAGGGAACCCATATGTGCTCCCCGTCCTATATGGAGGTGCCTGTGGTTATTGTCACTGACTGAGTTGATAGCAGAAAGGGCCTTCCTCGTGCAATGTTTTCCCGTTGAGCCACACTATTTCTTCCTGAATTTTCTGGGTGACAACCACTAGATCTCCACCCTCACCCCCGTTGCTTGTGATCATGGATTTTGGAGCCACTCTTCGGTTGGTCTCATATGCAGCCTCACATTCAGGAAAAAGGGAATGCATGATGCCATCTTTCCCAATAACTTCCCCACAATCCTCAATGTCAGGGCTTGCCCCTTCTAGTAAAGGAGAATTTCCTCCAGAAGGAACAGCTTTTTTTCTCGTTGGGAAATACCTTCCCTTGAACAGAGTTTAATCTTGCTCCCAAGTAGATCTTCTCCTGCTCTGGTTCAGGAGATGATTTCTCTGTTTAATGAGAAACCATCAAAATGTCTCATTTACATTTCTGGCAAGTATGTGCTCTCACTAACCAATCAGCGGTAAGGATATATATGTATACCCAATCTTCTGCAATGTGCTGCTGCTGTAGCTTGACACTTCAAGAATACACTTGGTGCCGATTTCATTCAAAGGTTAGCAATTTGCATTGAAAATGTCTTGTTTGCCACAAATCTTAGAAATTTTTGTGCTTTGCATTCACTGGGATATGCAAGTAAGAATCATTTAAGTCTATAGTTGCTAAAAAATCTCCTTTTTGCAACTGAGGAATAACTTCCTGAAGAGTCGTCATCTTGAACTTTTTAGTCTTTAAAAAAAAAACTTGTTGATAAACCAAAGACCTAGGATTGGGCGCAGGAATCCATGCACCTTTGTTGTTAGAAAATACGTTGAATAATTTCCGTTGTTGATTTCTTGCTTTGCTACCAATTCTATTGCTTGTTTGGCTAACAGTTCGTCGACCTCCTTGAGAAGTCACTTTGTTTCCTCCTTTGACTGAAACTTTTTCCTTGGACCCCTTGTTGGTGGGTAGTTGATTTATTCTACGCAATACCCAAATTCTATTGTGTTTAAAATCCATTTGTCTGAAGTTATTTTCCTCTATTCCTGGAGAAACATTAGCAATTTTCCACCCACTGGAATGTTGTGATGGTACTCTGATTTTTTTTTCAGTTTTCTTTCACAGATGGTATACGAGATATTGTTATGGCTGTAGTGCAGTCATTTGCTTGAAGGAGTTGAATCTCCTCTAGCTAGATGTTCTCTTCTCTAGCTCGTCCCGAAACAAATTTCTCCCTTGTTGCTGGTACTGCCAGTTTTGTTGTGAGGAAGTGGCTTGTGTGCCACTGTTGAAGTCTTGATGGGAACTTCCTGACTTGAAGCTACCCCGAGAGGCTGGTCTTCTTGCTGAGAAAGATCACCTTCGTATTCATCCATGAAACTGCAATGCACCCATGGACTTTGGGGTTTCATTGTCCTTTTTCAGTTGATTCAGGCTATCGTCAACTAAGTTCCTGAATCACTGTTGGCATTAAAAGGAGTGTTCATTAAGTCTGCTTGGATTAGCCAAGAGTGACGTGTTGCATAACCCCCATCATTGGCTGGTGACCAGACATGCCCGCTGCATCCAGCGCAGATTTTAAGCAACTATTTGCTATCTTCTTTCCACCAGATGTGCTACCCTTTTTATATTGCTCAGGAAGAGGTTTCCTTAATTTTCCTATTTCCTCCCAATGTTGGTGGGTGTGTCTATTGAGTAAAGGATTGAAGATAGCGATACATCACAGAATTGCTACACTCCGTTCCATCCTCCCACCCATGAGTTCCACCTTTATCTGGGGATGGCCCAGATGTTGAGGGATACTAGTCCTTTTCCTTACAGTCTACATTATCATCAAGTCTGCTGGGACAGTACCTTTAATGTATGCCAGATCTATTGAAGAGAAGGATAAGTTACTTACCTGTAATTCTAGTTCTCTTCCAGGGGAATCCTCAGAGACATAAGCACTGACTAGGTTTGTCCTCGTGTGGGGAGCCCGGAGCACAAATTTATTTTATGTATATGTAAATCATAAAAATTCTATCGAGAGTTGTAGAAAAAAAAAATATATATATTTATAATAATAATATGTCACTTACCCAGTGTACATCAATTCGTGGCATGTTCCGCTGCAGATTCACATGCTGTGCAAACGTCTGCCATCTAGTGTTGGGCTCGGAGTGTTACAAGTTATTTTTCTTCAAAGAAGTGTTTGAGTCATGGAATCGAGTGACGACTCCATTGCGCATGGGCATCGACTCCATCTTAGATTGTTTTCCCGCAGAGGGTAAGGTAGGAGTGATAGAGTATAAAGAAAAGAGATGTCCATGCAAATGGAATATATATATATATATATATATATATATATATTCAGTCAACTTCAAACGCTCAAAGTGAACTCAATGGCCCAAGAGGGGTGGTGCAGAGACCGGTACGAGCAAGCCGGTATAATAAGTCCAACAACAAAAGAAAAAAGTATATCAGCACGCTCAGGATTCAGGTAAAGTGAAAGACAAGTTTAATCGAAACACAACGCGTTTCGGCTGACACAGCAGCCTTGGTCACGTGTTATTAATCACCCATCCACCATTGTTAAATACTAACCAGTCAGACATAGAAATGAGACAAACAACAGCAGATATCAGGTAAGAGAAGAAAAAAAGAACCTTAAATACAACACCTCATAAAAAATTGCTTACAACCTCATAGAAAAATATATCTAGGTTACAATAATTCATCAGATCTGTAACACTATACACAATTATCATATATATAGATAAATAAATATGTATAGATATATAGACATATAAATATATAAATATCTAAATACCTAATTCTGCAATCATGGAACCGTAAAGATAGATATATAATGGGGTAAAATAGCATGCATGGATGGAAGGAAAAAATATATCATAGATTGAAAGTCCACCAGACTCATATTATAATTAAATATTATTACTTATAGGTCCAATGGTGAACTACAACCAAGCGATGTAAAAATTAGTTGAAAACCTTAACCACACTAACTGCAATAGTAAAACCCCTATATCCCTGCTTATACAGTTGATGTTAATAAGACAGATCAGCAATATCGGACAGATTCTATAACATTTTCTTATCTGATAATCAGCATAGACAACACCCAACAACGTGCAATGTAGAGAGAGAGCGCGGTAGCAGGTAGAAAGCAGCATTAGTTTCATCCGACCCATTAAATCTGAAAAAACACATAAATACATATAATAAATGACCATTTATCCCCAAATCCAAAATAGAAGATTTTTATCAGATAAGAAAATGTTATAGAATCTGTCCGATATTGCTGATCTGTCTTATTAACATCAACTGTATAAGCAGGGATATAGGGGTTTTACTATTGCAGTTAGTGTGGTTAAGGTTTTCAACTAATTTTTACATCGCTTGGTTGTAGTTCACCATTGGACCTATAAGTAATAATATTTAATTATAATATATGAGTCTGGTGGACTTTCAATCTATGATATATTTTTTCCTTCCATCCATGCATGCTATTTTACCCCATTATATATCTATCTTTACGGTTCCATGATTGCAGAATTAGGTATTTATATGTCTATAGATCTATACATATTTATTCATCTATATATATGATAATTGTGTATAGTGTTACAGATCTGATGAATTATTGTAACCTAGATATATTTTTCTATGAGGTTGTAAGCAATTTTTTATGAGGTGTTGTATTTAAGGTTCTTTTTTTCTTCTCTTACCTGATATCTGCTGTTGTTTGTCTCATTTCTATGTCTATGACTGGTTAGTATTTAACAATGGTGGATGGGTGATTAATAACACGTGACCAATGCTGCTGTGTCAGCTGAAACGCGTTGTGTTTCGATTAAACTTGTCTTTCACTTTACCTGAATCCTGAGCGTGCTGATATACTTTTTTCTTTTGTTGTTGGATATATATATATATATATATATATATATATATATATATATATATATATATATATATATATACACACTGTAGGAAGTTGGCTCTGTATGTGCTATTTCAAAGTAAGGAATAGTATGCACAGAGTCCAAGGGTTCCCCTTAGAGGTAAAATAGTGGTAAAAAGAGATAATACTAATGCTCTATTTTGTGGTAGTGTGGTCGAGCAGTAGGCTTATCCAAGGAGTAGTGTTAAGCATTTGTTGTACATACACATAGACAATAAATGAGGTACACACACTTAGAGACAAATCCAGCCAATAGGTTTTGTTATAGAAAAATATATTTTCTTTGTTTATTTTAAGAACCACAGGTTCAAATTTAACATGTAATATCTTGTTTGAAAGGTATTGCAGGTAAGTACATTAGGAACTTTGAATCATTTCAATTGCATGTATACTTTTCAAGTTATTCATAAATAGCTATTTCAAAAGTGGACACTTAGTGCAATTTTCACAGTTCCTGGGGGAGGTAAGTTTTTGTTAGTTTTACCAGGTAAGTAAGACACTTACAGGGTTCAGTTCTTGGTCCAAGGTAGCCCACCGTTGGGGGTTCAGAGCAACCCCAAAGTCACCACACCAGCAGCTCAGGGCCGGTCAGGTGCAGAGTTCAAAGTGGTGCCCAAAACGCATAGGCTAGAATGGAGAGAAGGGGGTGCCCCGGTTCCGGTCTGCTTGCAGGTAAGTACCCGCGTCTTCGGAGGGCAGACCAGGGGGGTTTTGTAGGGCACCGGGGGGGACACAAGCCCACACAGAAATTTCACCCTCAGCAGCGCGGGGGCGGCCGGGTGCAGTGTAGAAACAAGTGTCGGGTTCGCAATGTTAGTCTATGAGAGATCAACGGATCTCTTCAGCGCTGCAGGCAGGCAAGGGGGGGCTTCCTCAGGGAAACCTCCACTTGGGCAAGGGAGAGGGACTCCTGGGGGTCACTTCTCCAGTGAAAGTCCGGTCCTTCAGGTCCTGGGGGCTGCGGGGGCAGGGTCTTTTCCAGGCGTCGGGACTTAGGTTTCAGAGAGTCGCGGTCAGGGGAAGCCTCGGGATTCCCTCTGCAGGCGGCGCTGTGGGGGCTCAGGGGGGACAGGTTTTGGTACTCACAGTCGTAGAGTAGTCCGGGGGTCCTCCCTGAGGTGTTGGTTCTCCACCAGCCGAGTCGGGGTCGCCGGGTGCAGTGTTGCAAGTCTCACGCTTCTTGCGGGGAGTTCCAGGGTTCTTTAAAGCTGCTCCTTTGGATAAAGTTGCAGTCTTTTTGGAGCAGGTCCGCTGTCCTCGGGAGTTTCTTGTCGTCGTCGAAGCAGGGCAGTCCTCAGCGGATGCAGAGGTCGCTGGTCCCTTTGGAAGGCGTCGCTGGAGCAGAGTTCTTTGGAAGGCAGGAGACAGGCCGGTGAGTTTCTGGAGCCAAGGCAGTTGTTGTCTTCTGGTCTTCCTCTGCAGGGGTTTTCAGCTAGGCAGTCCTTCTTCTTGTTGTTGCAGGAATCTAATTTTCTAGGGTTCAGGGTAGCCCTTAAATACTAAATTTAAGGGCGTGTTTAGGTCTGGGGGGTTAGTAGCCAATGGCTACTAGCCCTGAGGGTGGGTACACCCTCTTTGTGCCTCCTCCCAAGGGGAGGGGGTCACAATCCTAACCCTATTGGGGGAATCCTCCATCTGCAAGATGGAGGATTTCTAAAAGTTAGAGTCCCCTCAGCTCAGGACACCTTAGGGGCTGTCCTGACTGGCCAGTGACTCCTCCTTGTTATTCTTATTATTTTCTCCGGCCTTGCCGCCAAAAGTGGGGGCCGGGCCGGAGGGGGCGGGCAAATCCACTAGCTGGAGTGTCCTGCGGTGCTGTGACAAAGGGGTGAGCCTTTGAGGCTCACCGCCAGGTGTTACAGCTCCTGCCTGGGGGAGGTGTTAGCATCTCCACCCAGTGCAGGCTTTGTTACTGGCCTCAGAGTGACAAAGGCACTCTCCCCATGGGGCCAGCAACATGTCTCTAGTGTGGCAGGCTGCTGGAACTAGTCAGCCTACACAGATAGTCGGTTAAGTTTCAGGGGGCACCTCTAAGGTGCCCTCTGGGGTGTATTTTGCAATAAAATGTACACTGCCATCAGTGTGCATTTATTGTGCTGAGAAGTTTGATACCAAACTTCCCAGTTTTCAGTGTAGCCATTATGGTGCTGTGGAGTTCGTGTTTGACAAACTCCCAGACCATATACTCTTATGGCTACCCTGCACTTACAATGTCTAAGGTTTTGTTTAGACACTGTAGGGGTACCATGCTCATGCACTGGTACCCTCACCTATGGTATAGTGCACCCTGCCTTAGGGCTGTAAGGCCTGCTAGAGGGGTGTCTTACCTATACTGCATAGGCAGTGAGAGGCTGGCATGGCACCCTGAGGGGAGTGCCATGTCGACTTACTCGTTTTGTCCTCACTAGCACACACAAGCTGGCAAGCAGTGGGTCTGTGCTGAGTGAGAGGTCTCCAGGGTGGCATAAGACATGCTGCAGCCCTTAGAGACCTTCCTTGGCATCAGGGCCCTTGGTACTAGAAGTACCAGTTACAAGGGACTTATCTGGATGCCAGGGTCTGCCAATTGTGGATACAAAAGTACAGGTTAGGGAAAGAACACTGGTGCTGGTGCCTGGTTAGCAGGCCTCAGCACACTTTCAATTGTAAACATAGCATCAGCAAAGGCAAAAAGTCAGGGGGCAACCATGCCAAGGAGGCATTTCCTTACACAACCCCCCCCCAAACGAAAGAGGATGAGACTAACCTTTCCCAAGAGAGTCTTCATTTTCTAAGTGGAAGAACCTGGAAAGGCCATCTGCATTGGCATGGGCAGTCCCAGGTCTGTGTTCCACTATAAAGTCCATTCCCTGTAGGGAGATGGACCACCTCAACAGTTTAGGATTTTCACCTTTCATTTGCATCAGCCATTTGAGAGGTCTGTGGTCAGTTTGAACTAGGAAGTGAGTCCCAAAGAGGTATGGTCTCAGCTTCTTCAGGGACCAAACCACAGCAAAGGCCTCCCTCTCAATGGCACTCCAACGCTGCTCCCTGGGGAGTAACCTCCTGCTAATGAAAGCAACAGGCTGGTCAAGGCCATCATCATTTGTTTGGGACAAAACTGCCCCTATCCCATGTTCAGAGGCATCTGTCTGCACAATGAACTGCTTAGAATAATCTGGAGCTTTTAGAACTGGTGCTGAGCACATTGACACCCTGAAACAAGCAAAGGCCTGTTGGCATTCCACAGTCCAGTTCACTTTCTTGGGCATTTTCTTGGAGGTGAGTTCAGTGAGGGCTGTCACAATGGATCCATATCCCTTCACAAACCTCCTGTAATACCCAGTCAAGCCAAGGAATGCCCTGACTTGAGTCTGGGTTTTTGGAGCTACCCAGTCCAGAATAGTCTGGATCTTGGGTTGGAGTGGCTGAACTTGGCCTCCACCTACAAGGTGGCCCAAGTAAACCACAGTTCCCTTCCCTATCTGGCATTTGGATGCCTTGATAGAGAGGCCTGCAGATTGCAGAGCCTACAAAACCTTCTTCAGGTGGACCAGGTGATCCTGCCAGGTGGAGCTAAAGACAGCAATATCATCAAGATAAGCTGTGCTAAAGGACTCCAAGCCAGCAAGGACTTGATTCACCAACCTTTGGAAGGTGGCAGGGGCATTCTTTAAACCAAAGGGCATAACAGTAAACTGATAATGCCCATCAGGTGTGGAGAATGCTGTTTTCTCTTTTGCTCCAGGTGCCATTTTTATTTGCCAGTACCCTGCTGTCAAGTCAAAGGTACTTAGGAATTTGGCAGCACCTAATTTATCTATGAGCTCATCAGCTCTAGGAATTGGATGAGCATCTGTCTTGGTGACAGAATTGAGCCCTCTGTAGTCCACACAAAACCTCATCTCTTTCTTTCCATCTTTGGTGTGAGGTTTGGGGACTAAGACCACTGGGCTAGCCCAGGGGCTGTCAGAGCGCTCAATTACTCCCAATTCCAGCATGTTGTGGACTTCCACCTTGATGCTTTCCTTAACATGGTCAGACTGTCTAAAGATTTTGTTTTTGACAGGCATGCTGTCTCCTGTGTCCACATCATGGGTACACAGGGGTGTCTGACCAGGGGTTAAGGAGAAGAGTTCAGGAAACTGCTGTAGGACTCTCCTACAATCAGCTTGCTGTTGGCCAGAGAGGGTGTCTGAGTAGATCACTCCATCTACTGTGCCATCTTTTGGGTCTGATGACAGAAGATCAGGGAGAGGTTCACTCTCTGCCTCCTGATCCTCATCTGTTACCATCAACAGATTCACATCAGCCCTGTCATGGAAGAGCTTAAGGCGGTTCACATGGATCACCCTCTTGGGGCTCCTGCTTGTGCCCAGGTCCACCAGGTAGGTGACCTGACTCTTCCTTTCTAGCACTGGGTAAGGGCCACTCCATTTGTCCTGGAGTGCCCTGGGAGCCACAGGCTCCAGAACCCAGACTTTCTGCCCTGGTTGGAACTCAACCAGTGCAGCCTTTTGGTCATACCAAAACTTCTGGAGCTGTTGGCTGGCCTCAAGGTTTTTGGTTGCCTTTTCCATGTACTCTGCCATTCTAGAGCGAAGGCCAAGTACATAGTCCACTATGTCTTGTTTAGGCTCATGAAGAGGCCTCTCCCAGCCTTCTTTAACAAGAGCAAGTGGTCCCCTTACAGGGTGACCAAACAGAAGTTCAAAGGGTGAGAATCCTACTCCCTTCTGTGGCACCTCTCTAAGCGAAAAGCAGACATGGCAAGAGGACATCCCATCTCCTTTTGAGTTTTTCTGGGAGCCCCATGATCATGCCTTTTAATGTCTTGTTGAATCTCTCAACTAAGCCATTAGTTTGTGGATGGTATGGTGTAGTGAATTTGTAAGTCACTCCACACTCATTCCACATGTGTTTTAGGTATGCTGACATGAAGTTGGTACCTCTGTCAGACACCACCTCCTTAGGGAAACCCACTCTGGTAAAGATACCAATGAGGGCCTTGGCTACTGCAGGGGCAGTAGTCGACCTAAGGGGAATAGCTTCAGGATACCTAGTAGCATGATCCACTACTACTAGGATGTACATATTTCCTGAGGCTGTGGGAGGTTCCAGTGGACCAACTATGTCCACACCCACTCTTTCAAAGGGGACCCCCACCACTGGAAGTGGAATGAGGGGGGCCTTTGGGTGCCCACCTGTCTTACCACTGGATTGACAGGTGGGGCAGGAGAGGCAAAACTCCTTAACCTTCTGGGACATATTGGGCCAGTAGAAGTGGTTGACTAACCTCTCCCACGTCTTGGTTTGTCCCAAATGCCCAGCAAGGGGAATATCATGGGCTAAGGTCAGAATAAACTCTCTGAACGACTGAGGCACTACCACTCTCCTAGTGGCACCAGGTTTGGGGTCTCTGGCCTCAGTGTACAGGAGTCCATCTTCCCAATAGACCCTATGTGTTCCATTTTTCTTGCCCTTGGACTCTTCAGCAGCTTGCTGCCTAAGGCCTTCAAGAGAGGGACAGGTTTCTTGTCCCTTACACAGCTCCTCCCTTGAGGGTCCCCCTGGGCCCAAGAGCTCAACCTGATAAGGTTCAAGCTCCAAAAGCTCAGTTCCCTCAGAGGGCAGAACTTCTTCCTGAGAAGAGAGGTTCCCTTTTTCTGACTGTGTTGCAGTTGGTTTCCCAACTGACTTTCCTTTTCTCTTGGTAGGCTGGGCCATTTTTCCAGACTCCAGCTCTACTTTTTCACCCTGTGCCTTGCATTGTGCTCTTGTTTTTACACACACCAGTTCAGGGATACCCAGCATGGCTGCATGGGTTTTTAGTTCTACCTCAGCCCATGCTGAGGACTCCAGGTCATTTCCAAGCAGACAGTCTACTGGGATGTTGGAGGAGACCACCACCTGTTTCAGGCCATTGACCCCCCCCCCCCATTCTAAAGTTACCATTGCCATGGGATGTGCTTTAGTTTGATTGTCAGCATTGGTGACTGTATAAGTTTTTCCAGTCAGGTATTGGCCAGGGGAAACCAGTTTCTCTGTCACCATGGTGACACTGGCACCTGTATCCCTCAGGCCCTCTACACTTGTCCTATTAATAAAGAGCTGCTGCCTGTATTTTTGCATGTTAGGGGGCCAGGCAGCTAGTGTGACTAAATCCACCCCACCCTCAGAGACTAGAGTAGCTTCAGTGTGGACCCTGATTTGCTCTGGGCACACTGTTGATCCCACTTGGAGACTAGCCATTCCAGTGTTACCTGGATTGGAGTTTGGAGTGGAACTTTTCTTGGGACAGGCCTTGTCTCCAGTTTGGTGTCCAGACTGACTACAGTTTCGACACCAGGCCTTTTTGGGATCAAAGTTTTTACCCTTGTACCCAGGATTGTTTTGTGAAGAGGCTCTGGGCCCACCCTCCTGTGCAGGTTTTTGGGGGCCTTTAGAAGACTCTTGACTATTTTTATTTTTGGCTGTCTCACCACCTTTCCCCTGGGGAGGTTTTGTGACCCCTTTCTTTTGGTCACCCCCTGTGGAAGTTTTGGACACCCTAGTCTTGACCCAATGGTCCGCCTTCTTTCCCAATTCTTGGGGAGAAATTGGTCCTAGGTCTACCAGATGCTGATGCAGTTTATCATTGAAACAATTACTTAACAGGTGTTCTTTCACAAATAAATTGTACAGCCCATCATAATTACTTACACCACTGCCTTGAATCCAACCATCTAGTGTTTTTACTGAGTAGTCTACAAAGTCAACCCAGGTCTGGCTCGAGGATTTTTGAGCCCCCCTGAATCTAATCCTATACTCCTCAGTGGAGAATCCAAAGCCCTCAATCAGGGTACCCTTCATGAGGTCATAAGATTCTGCATCTTGTCCAGAGAGTGTGAGGAGTCTATCCCTACACTTTCCTGTGAACATTTCCCAAAGGAGAGCACCCCAGTGAGATCTGTTCACTTTTCTGGTTACACAAGCCCTCTCAAAAGCTGTGAACCATTTGGTGATGTCATCACCATCTTCATATTTAGTTACAATCCCTTTAGGGATTTTCAACATGTCAGGAGAATCTCTGACCCTATTTATGTTGCTGCCACCATTGATGGGTCCTAGGCCCATCTCTTGTCTTTCCCTCTCTATGGCTAGGATCTGTCTTTCCAAAGCCAATCTTTTGGCCATCCTGGCTAACTGGATGTCCTCTTCACTGGAGTTATCCTCAGTGATTTCAGAGGTGTTGGTCTCTCCTGTGAGGGAACTAGCATCTCTGACTATTATTTTTGGAGTCAGGGTTTGAGAGACCCTGTTCTCCCTAGATAGGACTGGTAGGGGGGAATTTTCCTCCAAGTCACTATCCTCTTCCTCTGAGTTGCCACCCTCAGAGGGGTTGGCCTTTTCAAACTCTGCCAAAAGCTCCTGGAGCTGTATTTTGGTAGGTTTGGGGCCCATTGTTATTTTCTTTATTTTACAGAGTGACCTTAGCTCCCTCATCTTAAGATGGAGGTAAGGTGTGGTGTCGAGTTCCACCACAGTCACATCTGTGCTAGACATTTTGCTTCTAAAAGTTGGAATACTTTTTAAGAATCTACAACTGGTTCTAGAATCTAATTCAAACTTTTACAAACTTTTAAACTCTAAAAGAAATGCTAAACAGGATCTAACACAAGGCCCTAGCAGGTCTTTTAAGAATTTAGAAAACTTTTCAAATTGCAAAAATCAATTTCTAATGACAATTTTGGAATTTGTCGTGTGATCAGGTATTGGCTGAGTAGTCCAGCAAATGCAAAGTCTTGTACCCCACCGCTGATCCACCAATGTAGGAAGTTGGCTCTGTATGTGCTATTTCAAAGTAAGGAATAGCATGCACAGAGTCCAAGGGTTCCCCTTAGAGGTAAAATAGTGGTAAAAAGAGATAATACTAATGCTCTATTTCGTGGTAGTGTGGTCGAGCAGTAGGCTTATCCAAGGAGTAGTGTTAAGCATTTGTTGTACATACACATAGACAATAAATGAGGTACACACACTCAGAGACAAATCCAGCCAATAGGTTTTGTTATAGAAAAATATATTTTCTTTGTTTATTTTAAGAACCACAGGTTCAAATTTAACATGTAATATCTTGTTTGAAAGGTATTGCAGGTAAGTACATTAGGAACTTTGAATCATTTCAATTGCATGTATACTTTTCAAGTTATTCATAAATAGCTATTTCAAAAGTGGACAGTGCAATTTTCACAGTTCCTGGGGGAGGTAAGTTTTTGTTAGTTTTACCAGGTAAGTAAGACACTTACAGGGTTCAGTTCTTGGTCCAAGGTAGCCCACCGTTGGGGGTTCAGAGCAACCCCAAAGTCACCACACCAGCAGCTCAGGGCCGGTCAGGTGCAGAGTTCAAAGTGGTGCCCAAAACGCATAGGCTAGAATGGAGAGAAGGGGGTGCCCCGGTTCCGGTCTGCTTGCAGGTAAGTACCCGCGTCTTCGGAGGGTAGACCAGGGGGGTTTTGTAGGGCACCGGGGGGGACACAAGCCCACACAGAAATTTCACCCTCAGCAGCGCGGGGGCGGCCGGGTGCAGTGTAGAAACAAGCGTCGGGTTCGCAATGTTAGTCTATGAGAGATCAACGGATCTCTTCAGCGCTGCAGGCAGGCAAGGGGGGGCTTCCTCGGGGAAACCTCCACTTGGGCAAGGGAGAGGGACTCCTGGGGGTCACTTCTCCAGTGAAAGTCCGGTCCTTCAGGTCCTGGGGGCTGCGGGGGCAGGGTCTTTTCCAGGCATCGGGACTTAGGTTTCAGAGAGTCGCGGTCAGGGGAAGCCTCGGGATTCCCTCTGCAGGCGGCGCTGTGGGGGCTCAGGGGGGACAGGTTTTGGTACTCACAGTCGTAGAGTAGTCCGGGGGTCCTCCCTGAGGTGTTGGTTCTCCACCAGCCGAGTCGGGGTCGCCGGGTGCAGTGTTGCAAGTCTCACGCTTCTTGCGGGGAGTTGCAGGGTTCTTTAAAGCTGCTCCTTTGGATAAAGTTGCAGTCTTTTTGGAGCAGGTCCGCTGTCCTCGGGAGTTTCTTGTCGTCGTCGAAGCAGGGCAGTCCTCAGCGGATGCAGAGGTCGCTGGTCCCTTTGGAAGGCGTCGCTGGAGCAGAGTTCTTTGGAAGGCAGGAGACAGGCCGGTGAGTTTCTGGAGCCAAGGCATTTGTTGTCTTCTGGTCTTCCTCTGCAGGGGTTTTCAGCTAGGCAGTCCTTCTTCTTGTTGTTGCAGGAATCTAATTTTCTAGGGTTCAGGGTAGCCCTTAAATACTAAATTTAAGGGCGTGTTTAGGTCTGGGGGGTTAGTAGCCAATGGCTACTAGCCCTGAGGGTGGGTACACCCTCTTTGTGCCTCCTCCCAAGGGGAGGGGGTCACAATCCTAACCCTATTGGGGGAATCCTCCATCTGCAAGATGGAGGATTTCTAAAAGTTAGAGTCCCCTCAGCTCAGGACGCCTTAGGGGCTGTCCTGACTGGACAGTGACTCCTCCTTGTTATTCTCATTATTTTCTCCGGCCTTGCCGCCAAAAGTGGGGGCCGGGCCGGAGGGGGCGGGCAACTCCACTAGCTGGAGTGTCCTGCGGTGCTGTGACAAAGGGGTGAGCCTTTGAGGCTCACCGCCAGGTGTTACAGCTCCTGCCTGGGGGAGGTGTTAGCATCTCCACCCAGTGCAGGCTTTGTTACTGGCCTCAGAGTGACAAAGGCACTCTCCCCATGGGGCCAGCAACATGTCTCTAGTGTGGCAGGCTGCTGGAACTAGTCAGCCTACACAGATAGTCGGTTAAGTTTCAGGGGGCACCTCTAAGGTGCCCTCTGGGGTGTATTTTGCAATAAAATGTACACTGGCATCAGTGTGCATTTATTGTGCTGAGAAGTTTGATACCAAACTTCCCAGTTTTCAGTGTAGCCATTATGGTGCTGTGGAGTTCGTGTTTGACAAACTCCCAGACCATATACTCTTATGGCTACCCTGCACTTACAATGTCTAAGGTTTTGTTTAGACACTGTAGGGGTACCATGCTCATGCACTGGTACCCTCACCTATGGTATAGTGCACCCTGCCTTAGGGCTGTAAGGCCTGCTAGAGGGGTGTCTTACCTATACTGCATAGGCAGTGAGAGGCTGGCATGGCACCCTGAGGGGAGTGCCATGTCGACTTACTCGTTTTGTCCTCACTAGCACACACAAGCTGGCAAGCAGTGTGTCTGTGCTGAGTGAGAGGTCTCCAGGGTGGCATAAGACATGCTGCAGCCCTTAGAGACCTTCCTTGGCATCAGGGCCCTTGGTACTAGAAGTACCAGTTACAAGGGACTTATCTGGATGCCAGGGTCTGCCAATTGTGGATACAAAAGTACAGGTTAGGGAAAGAACACTGGTGCTGGGGCCTGGTTAGCAGGCCTCAGCACACTTTCAATTGTAAACATAGCATCAGCAAAGGCAAAAAGTCAGGGGGCAACCATGCCAAGGAGGCATTTCCTTACATACACACACACAGGGAGTGCAGAATTATTAGGCAAATGAGTATTTTGACCACATCATCCTCTTTATGCATGTTGTCTTACTCCAAGCTGTATAGGCTCGAAAGCCTACTACCAATTAAGCATATTAGGTGATGTGCATCTCTGTAATGAGAAGGGGTGTGGTCTAATGACATCAACACCCTATATCAGGTGTGCATAATTATTAGGCAACTTCCTTTCCTTTGGCAAAATGGGTCAAAAGAAGGACTTGACAGGCTCCGAAAAGTCAAAAATAGTGAGATATCTTGCAGAGGGATGCAGCACTCTTAAAATTTCAAAGCTTCTGAAGCGTGATCATCGAACAATCAAGCATTTCATTCAAAATAGTCAACAGGGTCGCAAGAAGCGTGTGGAAAAACCAAGGCGCAAAATAACTACTCATGAACTGAGAAAAGCAAGCGTGCAGCTGCCACAATGCGCCACTTGCCACCAGTTTGGCCATATTTCAGAGCTGCAACATCACTGGAGTGCCCAAAAGCACAAGGTGTGCAATACTCAGAGACATGGCCAAGGTAAGAAAGGCTGAAAGACGACCACCACTGAACAAGACACACAAGCTGAAACGTCAAGACTGGGCCAAGAAATATCTCAAGACTGATTTTTCAAAGGTTTTATGGACTGATGAAATGAGTGAGTCTTGATGGGCCAGATGGATGGGCCCGTGGCTGGATTGGTAAAGGGCAGAGAGCTCCAGTCCGACTCAGACGCCAGCAAGGTGGAGGTGGAGTACTGGTTTGGGCTGGTATCAAAGATGAGCTTGTGGGGCCTTTTCGGGTTGAGGATGGAGTCAAGCTCAACTCCCAGTCATACTGCCAGTTCCTGGAAGACACCTTCTTCAAGCAGTGGTACAGGAAGAAGTCTGCATCCTTCAAGAAAAACATGATTTTCATGCAGGACAATGCTCCATCACACGCGTCCAAGTACTCCACAGCGTGGCTGGCAAGAAAGGGTATAAAAGAAGGAAATCTAATGACATGGCCTCCTTGTTCACCTGATCTGAACCCCATTGAGAACCTGTGGTCCATCATCAAATGTGAGATTTACAAGGAGGGAAAACAGTACACCTCTCTGAACAGTGTCTGGGAGGCTGTGGTTGCTGCTGCACGCAATGTTGATGGTGAACAGATCAAAACACTGACAGAATCCATGGATGGCAGGCTTTTGAGTGTCCTTGCAAAGAAATGTGGCTATATTAGTCACTGATTTGTTTTTGAATGTCAGAAATGTATATTTGTGAATGTTGAGATGTTATATTGGTTTCACTGGTATTAATAAATAATTGAAATGGGTATATATTTGTTTTTTGTTAAGTTGCCTAATAATTATGCACAGTAATAGTCACCTGCACACACAGATATCCCCCTAACATAGCTAAAACTAAAAACAAACTAAAAACTACTTCCAAAAATATTCAGCTTTGATATTAAAGAGTTTTTTGGGTTCATTGAGAACATGGTTGTTGTTCAATAATAAAATTAATCCTGAAAAATACAACTTGCCTAATAATTCTGCACTCCCTATATATATATATATATATATATATATATATATATAGAGAGAGATATAGATATATATATATATATATATATATATATATATATATATATATATATATATATAGAGATATATATATAGATATATATATATCTATATCTATATGGAAAATGTCACTTACCCAGTGTACATCTGTTCGTGGCATTAGTCGCTGCAGATTCACATGCTGTGCACATCCCGCCATCTGGTGTTGGGCTCGGAGTGTTACAAGTTGTTTTTCTTCGAAGAAGTCTTTTCGAGTCACGAGACCGAGGGACTCCTCCCATTTCGACTCCATTGCGCATGGGCGTCGACTCCATCTTAGATTTTTATTTATTTTTTTCCGCCATTGGGTTCGGACGTGTTCCTTTTCGCTCCGTGTTTCGGGTCGGAAAGTTAGTTAGAATCTCGGAAAAATCGTCGGTATTGTTTGCGTTCGGTATCGGGTTAGTTACAACAGATCGACACCGAATTTTGAAGAGCTCCGGTGGCCCTTCGGGGTTTTTTCGATCCCCCGTCTGGGCCTGGTCGGCCCGGCCACGTGTGACTTCAAGGCTGATGGAACGGACACCATTCCACTTATGTCCAAAATGCTATAACAAGTATCCATATACGGATCAGCATCTGGTCTGTAACTTGTGCTTGTCCCCAGAGCACAAGGAAGATACTTGTGAGGCCTGTCGAGCGTTTCGGTCCAGAAAGACGTTAAGAGACCGAAGAGCCAGAAGACTGCAGGTGGCGTCGACGCAGACAGGACAAGAGCGTTTCGAAGATGAAGAGGAAGCTTTCTCTATCCACGAGTCGGACTCAGAAGAGCTCGAGCCCGAAGAAATGCCGAAAACCGTGAGTAAGACGTCGAAACATAAGACTCACGAGAAGTCAACAAAAGCCCAGGGGACGCCACCGCCAACAGGCCATGGCTTAACCCAAAAACTAGGTGACCGAGCCAAGGCACCGAAAAAGGGCACGCTGGTGTCGAGGTCATCTGACTCCGGTCGAGATACCGCCACACAGCAATCTTGGACCCGAGACATCGGCTCCGAGAAATTTCGGTGCCGCGACAGTGGCACCGAACAAATTCGGCACTGAGACACCACCACGCCGAAAATTACAAAGGTTTCTTCGGAGCCTAAAAAGACGTTGGTTCCGAAACATCCAGCCTCGGAGCCGAAAACAGGTTCCTATACAGAGGAACAAGGATTGTCCTCCCAAATGCAAAAACATAGATTTAGAGAGGAACTTCAAGCTGTAGAGCCAGACTATAACTCAAAGGAGGCTCCACATTCATCAAGGCACAGGGAAGATAACCACTCTTCCGCCAATTAAAATAAAAAGAAAACTTGCCTTTCAAGAGAAGGACAAGGAGCCACAGGCAAAGGTGGCAAAGAAAACAACTCCACCACAGTCTCCACCACCATCAGTGCACACATCACCAGTAGCAACTCCTCCACTGATTCACTCCCCGACTCATACTGCTATGAGTCAAGATGATCCCGATGCATGGGGCCTTTACAATGCTCCAGTATCGGACAACAGCCCAGACTCGTACCCTGCCAGGCCGTCTCCTCCTGAGGACAGTACATCTTACACACAGGTGATCGCAAGGGCAGCTGCTTTCCATAACGTCACCTTGCATTCCGAACCAATTGAGGATGATTTTTTGTTTAACACGCTATCCTCCACTCATAGCCAATACCAAAGACTACCTATGCTCCCAGGAATGCTAAAACATTCAAAACAAATCTTTCAGGATCCTGTTAAAGGCCGAGCCATAACTCCAAGGGTGGAAAAAAAAAAGAAGCCACCGCCAACAGATCCTGTTTATATTATAACGCAGTTAACACCAGACTCGGTAGTTGTCGGGGCAGCTCGTAAGAGAGCAAACTCTCATACTTCGGGGGACGCACCACCTCCAGACAAAGAGTCGCAAATTTGATACTGCGGGCAAAAGGGTTTCAGCTCAAGCAGCAAACCAATGGCGCATTACCAATTCACAAGCACTTTTGGCAAGATATGATAGAGCTCACTGGGATGAGATGCAACATATATATATATGCACACACATATATATACACATATGTACAAGTTTAGAACAAATTGGCCACAGCACACAGAATATATTGTCCAATCATGTAGTGAGGATAAAAAAATCCCTGGTGGTGCGTTGAAGGTGTAGAGGAAGTATGAGGTAAAGAGAAATCTTGAGTCTTGTTAGTAGATGGTGTCTTTATTTGTGGAAATTAGAAATCATAATGTCATCATAGATATACAGCCAACACGTGTTTCGTCACACAAGTGACTTCATCAAGGCTGGGCCGTCCGGCCAGAGTAGTAGATAATAATCAGCTAAGTAGGCGACGCTCCAAGACGACTCACCGCGCCTCTACATCCGACACTGATCAGGTTTGACTCAAGGCTTATCAGGGCTTCTTATACCTGTTACAACCGACGTGCTCAACACCCAATTCACCTGCTGCTGCTCGGGCAGCTATACTACTCTTAGTTTCACTATCTCAATAAGATCTTCTTTTCCTTATTTCAGCCTACTTAGCTGATTATTATCTACTACTCTGGCCGGACGGCCCAGCCTTGATGAAGTCACTTGTGTGACGAAACACGTGTTGGCTGTATATCTATGATGACATTATGATTTCTAATTTCCACAAATAAAGACACCATCTACTAACAAGACAAGATTTCTCTTTACCTCATACTTCCTGTAAAGAAATGGCTCCCTGTTGCAGTTACCCCCCACTTTTTGCCTGATACTGATTTGACTGAGAAGTGTGCTGGGACCCTGCTAACCAGGCCCCAGCACCAGTGTTCTTTCACCTAAAATGTACCATTGTCTACACAATTGGCACACCCCTGGCATCCAGGTAAGTCCCTTGTAACTGGTACCCCGGGTACCAAGGGCCCTGATGCCAGGGAAGGTCTCTAAGGGCTGCAGCATGTCTTATGCCACCCTAGGGACCCCTCACTCAGCACAGACACACTGCTTGCCAGCTTGTGTGTGCTGGTGGGGAGAAAATGACTAAGTCGACATGGCACTCCCCTCAGGGTGCCATGCCAACCTCACACTGCCTGTGTCATAGGTAAGTCACCCCTCTAGCAGGCCTTACAGCCCTAAGGCAGGGTGCACTATACCACAGGTGAGGGCATATGTGCATGAGCACTATGCCCCTACAGTGTCTAAGCAAAACCTTAGACATTGTAAGTGCAGGGTAGCCATAAGAGTATATGGGCTGGGAGTCTGTCAAAAACGAACTCCACAGCTCCATAATGGCTACACTGAATACTGGGAAGTTTAGTATCAAACTTCTCAGAATAATAAACCCACACTGATGCCAGTGTTGGATGTATTAAAAAATGCACACAGAGGGCATCTTAGAGATACCCCCTGTATTTTACCCAATTGTTCAGTGCAGGACTGACTGGTCTGTGCCAGCCTGCTACTGAGAGACGAGTTTCTGACCTCATGCGGTGAGAGCCTTTGTGCTCTCTGAGGACAGAAACAAAGCCTGCTCTGGGTGGAGGTGCTTCACACCTCCCCCTGCAGGAACTGTAACACCTAGCAGTGAGCCTCAAAGGCTCTGACTTCGTGTTACAATGCCCCAGGGCATTCCAGCTAGTGGAGATGCCCGCCCCCTGGACACAGCCCCCACTTTTGGCGGCAAGTCCAGGAGAGATAATGAGAAAAACAAGGAGGAGCCACTGGCCAGTCAGGACAGCGCCTAAGGCAACCTGAGCTGAAGTGACTCTGACTTTTAGGAATCCTCCATCTTGCAGATGGAGGATCCCCCCAATAGGGATAGGAATGTGACCCCCCTCCCCTGGGAGGAGGCACAAAGAGGGTGTACCCACCCTCAGGGCTAGTACCCATTGGCTACTAACCCCCCAGACCTAAACACGCCCTTAAATTTAGTATTTAAGGGCTCCCCTGAACCTAAGAATTCAGATTCCTGAAACTACAAGAAGAAGAGGACTGCTGAGCTGAAAAACCCATGCAGAAGAAGAAAAGAAGACACCAACTGCTTTGGCCCAAGTCCTACCGGCCTGTCTCCTGCCTGCCAAAGAAACCTGCTCCAACGACGCTTTCCAAAGGACCAGCGACCTCTGAATCCTCAGAGGACTGTCCTGCTTCAAGAAAGACAAGAAACTCCAGAGGACAGCGGCCCTGCTCCAAAAAGACTGCAACTTTGTTTCAAAGGAGCAGATTTAAAGACCCCTGCAACTCCCCGCAAAAAGCGTGAGACTTGCAACACTGCACCCGGCGACCCAGACTCGACTGGTGGAGAACCAACACCTCAGGGAGGACCCTCCGGCGACTCCAAGACCGTGAGTAACCAAAGTTGTCCCCCCTGAGCCCCCACAGCGACGCCTGCAGAGGGAATCCCCAGGCTCCCCCCTGACCGCGACTGCCTGACTCTGAAATCCCGACGGCTGGAAAAGACCCTGCACCCGCAGCCCCCAGCACCTGAAGGAACGGAACTTCAGTGCAGGAGTGACCCCCAGGAGGCCCTCTCCCTTGCCCTGGTGGTGGCTACCCCGAGGAGCCCCCCCCTTGCCTACCTGCAACGCTGAAGAGATCCCTTGATCTCTCATAGGAAACCATTGAAAACCCGACGCGTGTTTGCACACTGCACCCGGCCGCCCCCGCGCTGCTGAGGGTGTTCTTTCTGTGTGGACTTGTGTCCCCCCCCGGTGCCCTACAAAACCCCCCTGGTCTGCCCTCCGAAGACGCGGGTACTTACCTGCTGGCAGACTGGAACCGGGGCACCCCCTTCTCTCCATTGAAGCCTATGTATTTTGGGCACCTCTTTGACCTCTGCACCTGACCGGCCCTGAGCTGCCGGTGTGGTAACTTTGGGGTTGCTCTGAACCCCCAACGGTGGGCTACCTTGGACCCACACCTGAGACTTGTAAGTGATTTACTTACCTGCTAAAACTAACAATAACTTACCTCCCCCAGGAACTGTGAAAATTGCACAGTGTCCACTTTTAAAACAGCTATTTGTGTTTTATGTGAAAAGTATATATGCTACTGTAATTATTCAAAGTTCCTAAAGTACTTACCTGCAATACCTTTCAAAAGAGATATTACATGTAGAATTTGAACCTGTGGTTCTTAAAATAAACTAAGAAAATATATTTTTCTATAACAAAACCTATTGGCTGGATTTGTCTCTGAGTGTGTGTTCCTCATTTATTGCCTGTGTGTATGTACAACAAATGCTTAACACTACTCCTTTGATAAGCCTACTGCTCGACCACACTACCACAAAATAGAGCATTAGTATTATCTCTTTTGCCACTATCTTACCTCTAAGGGGAACCCTTGGACTGTGCATACTATTCCTTACTTTGAAATAGTACATACAGAGCCAACTTCCTACACTTCCTCTAGACCTTCAACGCACCACCAGGGATTTTTTTATCCTCACTACATGATTGGACAGTATATTCTGTGTGCTGTGGCCAATTTGTTCTAATTTTGTCCTTGGGTACTCTGATACCCGTATTTGTGCCTTCTGGGCAGTAGGGCACTGGGCCAAGCTGCACCAGACTTTGCTTTATTTCATATACCTGTTAAAAACTACTGTTGTATTGCCTAGAAGTGCGGCATCATTCACCCTTACTACCCTTGTGTTTCTTTATATTCTACATATGTACAAGTGTTTGTTTAACTTAAACGGCTACAGGCTTCCAGGGAGGTGGGAGGGTGCATGTGAATCTGCAGCGTAACATGTCACAAAACAGATGAACACTGGGTAAGTGGCATTTTCCGCTTGATGGCATGTGTAGCTGCAGATACACATGCTGTGCATAGACTAAAAAGCAGTTGTTCCTCCAATAAAAGCGGAGATTAGCCTGAAGGAGTTGCAGTTGTATGAAATAATGTTCTTAGTACAGCTTGACCTGCTGTGGGCTTGCTGCACTGATCAAAAAAATCTGCACAATAATGTTTAGTAAATGTATGTGGTGTTGACCAAGTAGCTGCTTTACATATTTCAGCCATTGATAGATTTCCTAAGAAGGCCATTGTAACCCCTTTTTTCCTTGTGGAATGTGCTTTAGGTGCAAAGAGTTGTCTTAGCTTTAAGGTAACGTTTTTGGATGCATTTTACTATCCATCTTGCTAAACCTTGTTTTGAAATGGGGTTACCAGTATGAGGTTTTTGAAAAGCTACAAATAGCTGTTTAGTTTTCCTGAATGGTTTTGTTCTATGTAGTACATTAGAGCTCTTTTAATATCTAATGTATGTAGAGCTCTTTCTGCCACAGAATCTGGCTGTGGGAAGAAGACTGGTAGTTCCACTGTTTGATTGATATGAAAAGGTGATACTACTTTATGGTTAGTTCGTAGTACAACTGTATGTTCTTGTATGAACGGTTCTTCAATTATAAAAGCTTAAATTTCTCTAACTTTTCGCAATGATGTAATTGCGACAAGGAAGGCTACTTTCCATGTTAAGAATTGCATTTGACATGAGTGCATAGGTTCAAATGGTAGGCCCTTAAGTCGAGTAAGCACTATGTTCAGATTCCACGAAGGCACTGGAGGTGTTCTAGGTGGGATGATGTGTTTTAAACCTTCCATGAAGGCTTTGATAACAGGAACTCTAAATAAAGAGATGTGCTGTATATTTTGCAAATATCCGGAAATTGCAGTGAGATGTATTTTTATGGAAGAAAAAGCTAAATTTGATTTTTGCAAATGAAGCAAATAGCACAATATCTTGTATTGATGCTGAAAGAGGGGCAATTTGTTTAGCTTGACAGTAATATACAAATCTTTTCCATTTGTTGGCATAGCACTGTCTGGTAGTGGGTTTTCTTGCCTGCTTAATTACTTCCATACATTCAGTTGGTAGTTGTAGATACCCAAATTCTATGACCTCAGGAGCCAAATTGCTAGACTGAGTGCATTGGGATTTGGGTGCCTGATCTGCCCTTTGTTTTGTGTCAACAGTTCTGGCCTATTTGGGAGTTTTGGGTGTGGTACTACTGACAGGTCTAATAGTGTTCTGTACCATGGCTGACGTGCCCACGTTGGCGCTATGAGAATCAGATTGAGTGTGTTTTGACGCAGTTTGTTGACTAGAAATGGAATGAGTGGGAGAGGGGGAAAGCGTAAGCAAATATCCCTGACCAATTGATCCATACAGCATTGCCCTAGGATAGGGGATGTGGGTATCTGGATGCGAAGTTTTGGCATTTTGCGTTTTCGCTAGTGGCGAACAGATCAATGTCTGGTGGTTCCCAATGAAGATAGTATTTTTGAAGTACTTGAGGGTGACTCTCTGTAGGAAGTTGGCTCTGTATGCACTATTTCAAAGTAAGGAATAGTATGCACAGAGTCCAAGGGTTCCCCTTAGAGGTAAGATAGTGGCAAAAAGAGATAATACTAATGCTCTATTTTGTGGTAGTGTGGTCGAGCAGTAGGCTTATCAAAGGAGTAGTGTTAAGTATTTGTTGTACATACACACAGGCAATAAATGAGGAACACACACTCAGAGACAATTCCAGGCCAATAGCTTTTTGTATAGAAAAATATATTTTCTTAGTTTATTTTAAGAACCACAGGTTCAAATTCTACATGTAATATCTCATTTGAAAGGTATTGCAGGTAAGTACTTTAGGAACTTTGAATAATCACAATAGCATATATACTTTTTACATAAAACATATATAGCTATTTCAAAAGTGGACACAGTGCAATTTTCACAGTTCCTGGGGGAGGTAAAGTAATGTTAGTTCTTGCAGGTAAGTAAACCACCTACGGCGTTCAAATTGGGGTCCAAGGTAGCCCACAGTTGGGGGTTCAGAGCAACCCCAAAGTCACCACACCAGCAGCTCAGGGCCGGTCAGGTGCAGAGTTCAAAGTGGTGCCCAAAACGCATAGGCTTCAATGGAGGTAAGGGGGTGCCCCGGTTCCAGTCTGCCAGCAGGTAAGTACCCGCGTCTTCGGAGGGCAGACCAGGGGGGTTTTGTAGGGCACCGGGGGGGACACAAGTCCACACAGAAAGTACACCCTCAGCAGCGCGGGAGCGGCCGGGTGCAGTGTGCAAACAAGCGACGGGTTCTCAATAGGATTCAATGGGAGACCAAGGGGTCTCTTCAGCGGTGCAGGCAGGCAAGGGGGGGGGCTCCTCGGGGTAGTCACCACCTGGGCAAGGGAGAGGGCCTCCTGGGGGTCACTCCTGCACTGGAGTTCCGATCCTTCCGATGCTGGGGGCTGCGGGTGCAGGGTCATTTCCAGCCGTCGGGATTTTAGAGTCAGGGGGAGCCTCGGGATTCCCTCTGCAGGCGTCGCTGTGGGGGCCCAGGGGGGGACAACTTTGGTTACTCACAGTCTTGGAGTCGCCTGGGGTCCTCCCTGTAGCGTTGTTTCTCCACCAGTCGAATCGGGGTCGCCGGGTGCAGTGTTGCAAGTCTCACGCTTCTTGCGGGGATTGCAGGGGTCTTTAAATCTGCTCCTCTGGAAACAAAGTTGCAGTCTTTGTTGAACAGGGCCGCTGTCCTCTGGAGTTTCTTGGTCTTTTGGAAGCAGGGCAGTCCTCTGAGGATTCAGAGGTCGCTGGTCCTGGGGAAAGCGGCGCTGGAGCAGTTTTCTTCTGAAGGAGGGAGACAGGCCGGTAGGGCTGGGGCCAAAGCAGTTGGTGTCGTCTTCTTCTCTGCAGGGGTTTTTCAGCTCAGCAGTCCTCTTCTTCGTAAGTTGCAGGAATCTAAATTCTTAGGTTCAGAGAAGCCCTTAAATACTAAATTTAAGGGCGTGTTTAGGTCTGGGGGGTTAGTAGCCAATGGCTACTAGTCCCGAGGGTGGGTACACCCTCTTTGTGCCTCCTCCCAAGGGGAGGGGGTCACATTCCTATCCCTATTGGGGGAATCCTCCATCTGCAAGATGGAGGATTTCTAAAAGTTAGAGTCACTTCAGCTCAGGACACCTTAGGGGCTGTCCTGACTGGCCAGTGACTCCTTGTTATTCTCATTATCTCCTCCGGCCTTGCCGCCAAAAGTGGGGCCGTGGCCGGAGGGGGCGGGCAACTCCACTAGCTGGAGTGCCCTGCGGTGCTGGAACAAAGGGGGTGAGCCTTTGAGGCTCACCGCCAGGTGTTACAGCTCCTGCCTGGGGGAGGTGTTAGCGTCTCCACCCAGTGCAGGCTTTGTTACTGGCCTCAGAGTGACAAAGGCACTCTCCCCATGTGGCCAGCAACATGTCTCGAGTGTGGCAGGCTGCTAAAACCAGTCAGCCTACACGGGTAGTTGGTTAAGGTTTCAGGGGGCACCTCTAAGGTGCCCTCTGGGGTGTATTTCACAATAAAATGTACACTGGCATCAGTGTGCATTTATTGTGCTGAGAAGTTTGATACCAAACTTCCCAGTTTTCAGTGTAGCAATTATGGTGCTGTGGAGTCTGTGTTTGACAGACTCCCAGACCATATCCTCTTATGGCTACTGTAAGGAAATGCCTCCTTGCCATGGTTACCCCCTGACTTTTTGCCTTTGCTGATGCTATTTTTTGAATTGAAAGTGTGCGGAGGCCTGCTAACCAGGCCCCAGCACCAGTGTTCTTTCCCTAACCTGTACTTTTGTTTACACAATTGGCACACCCGGGCATCCAGGTAAGTCCCTTGTAACTGGTACCCCTGGTACCAAGGGCCCAGATGCCAGGGAAGGTCTCTAAGGGCTGCAGCATATCTTATGCCACCCTGGGGACCCCTCACTCAGCACAGACACACTGCTTGCCAGCTTGTGTGCGCTGGTGAGAACAAAACAAGTAAGTCGACATGGCACTCCCCTCAGGGTGCCATGCCAACCTCCCACTGCCTATGCAGTATAGATAAGTCACCCCTCTAGTAGGCCTTACAGCCCTAAGGCAGGGTGCACAATACCATAGGTGAGGGCACCAGTGCATGAGCACTGTGCCCCTACAGTGTCTAAGCCAAACCTTAGACATTGTAAGTGCAGGGTAGCCATAAGAGTATATGGTCTGGGAGTCTGTCAAACACGGACTCCACAGCACCATAATGGCTACACTGAAAACTGGGAAGTTTGGTATCAAACTTCTCAGCACAATAAATGCACACTGATGCCAGTGTACATTTTATTTTGAAATACACCCCAGAGGGCACCTTAGAGGTGCCCCCTGAAACCTTACCCGACTATCTGTGTAGGCTGACTGGTTCCAGCAGCCTGCCACAACCGAGACATGTTGCTGGCCCCATGGGGCGAGTGCCTTTGTCACTCTGAGGCCAGTAACAAAGCCTGCACTGGGTGGAGATGCTAACACCTCCCCCAGACAGGAGCTGTCACACCTGGCGGCGAGCCTCAAAGGCTCACCCCTTTGTTCCAGCACCGCAGGACACTCCAGCTAGTGGAGTTGCCCGCCCCCTCCGGCCACGGCCCCCACTTTTGGCGGCAAGGCCGGAGGAGATAATGAGAATAACAAGGAGGAGTCACTGGCCAGTCAGGACAGCCCCTAAGGTGTCCTGAGCTGAAGTGACTAACTTTTAGAAATCCTCCATCTTGCAGATGGAGTATTCCCCAATAGGATTAGGGATGTGACCCCCTCCCCTTGGGAGGAGGCACAAAGAGGGTGTACCCACCCTCAGGGCTAGTAGCCATTGGTTACTAACACCCCAGACCTAAACACGCCCTTAAATTTAGTATTTAAGGGCTCCCCTGAACCTAAGAATTTAGATTCCTGAAACCTACAAGAAGAAGAAGACTGCTGAGCTGAAAAACCCCTGCAGAGGAAGAACAGAAGACACCAACTGCTTTGGCCCCAGTCCTACCGGCCTGTCTCCTGCCTCCCAAAGAAACCTGCTCCAGCGACGCTTTCCAAAGGACCAGCGACCTCTGAATCCTCAGAGGACTGCCCTGCTTCAAGAAAGACAAGGAACTCCCGAGGACAGCGGCCCTGCTCCAAAAGACTGCAACTTTGTTTCAAAGGAGCAGATTTAAAGACCCCTGCAAATCCCCGCAAGAAGCGTGAGACTTGCAACACTGCACCCGGCGACCCCCACTCGACTGGTGGAGAACCAACACCTCAGGGAGGACCCTCCGGCGACTCAGAGATCGTGAGTAACCAAAGTTGTCCCCCCTGAGCCCCCACAGCGATGCCTGCAGAGGGAATCCCGAGGCTCCCCCTGACCGCGACTGCCTGAACCTAAAGTCCTGACGGCTGGAAAAGACCCTGCACCCGCAGCCCCCAGCACCTGAAGGAACGGAACTTCTGTGCAGAAGTGACCCCCAGGAGGCCCTCTCCCTTGCCCAGGTGGTGGCTACCCCGAGGAGCCCCCCTCTTGCCTGCCTGCACCGCTGAAGAGACCACTTGGTCTCATTGAAAACCATTGAAAACCCGACGCGTGTTTGCACACTGCACCCGGCCGCCCCCGCGCTGCTGAGGGTGTACTTTTTGTGCTGACTTGTGTCCCCCCCGGTGCCCTACAAAACCCCCCTGGTCTGCCCTCCGAAGACGCGGGTACTTACCTGCTGGCAGACCGGAACCGGGGCACCCCCTTCTCTCCATTGAAGCCTATGTGTTTGGGCACCTCTTTGACCTCTGCACCTGACCGGCCCTGAGCTGCTGGTGTGGTAACTTTGGGGTTGCTCTGAACCCCCAACGGTGGGCTACCTTGGACCCAAACCTAAGACTTGTAAGTGATTTACTTACCTGCTAAAACTAACAATAACTTACCTCCTCCAGGAACTGTGAAAATTGCACTGTGTCCACTTTTAAAACAGCTATTTGTGTTTTATGTGAAAAGTATATATGCTACTGTAATTATTCAAAGTTCCTAAAGTACTTACCTGCAATACCTTTCAAAAGAGATATTACATGTAGAATTTGAACCTGTGGTTCTTAAAATAAACTAAGAAATGAAAATGTCACTTACCCAGTGTACATCTGTTCGTGGCATCAGTCGCAGTAGATTCGCATGTTCTGCAATAGCTCGCCATCTGGTGTTGGGCCGGAGTGTTACAAGTTGTTTTTCTTCGAAGAAGTCTTTCGAGTCACGGGACCGAGTGACTCCTCCTTTTGTCTCCATTGCGCATGGGCGTCGACTCCATCCTCGATTGTTTTTCCCCGCAGAGGGTGAGGTAGGAGTTGAATTGTAGTAATAGTGCCCATGCAATGGAGTGACTAAGTATGCACTTATTTAAGGTTGAGATGATACATATATAAATAATTGAAGGTAACTTCCAAACTGCTACAGGCTCCCGGGGAGGCGGGTGGGCACATGCGAATCTACTGCGACTGATGCCACGAACAGATGTACACTGGGTAAGTGACATTTTCAGTTCGATGGCATCTGTCGCTGTAGATACGCATGTTCTGCAATAGACTAGTAAGCAGTTATTTCCCCAAAAGCGGTGGATCAGCCTGTAGGAGTGGAAGTAGTCTGAAATAATGTCCTTAATACAGCTTGACCTACTGTGGCTTGTTGTGCGGATAACACGTCTACACAGTAGTGCTTGGTGAATGTGTGAGGCGTAGACCATGTGGCTGCCTTACATATTTCTTGCATTGGGATGTTTCCTAGAAAGGCCATGGTAGCACCTTTCTTTCTGGTTGAGTGTGCCCTTGGTGTAATGGGCAGCTGTCGTTTAGCTTTAAGGTAGCAGATTTGGATGCATTTAACTATCCATCTGGCTATACCTTGTTTTGAAATTGGGTTTCCTGCATGAGGTTTTTGAAATGCAATAAAGAGTTGTTTAGTCTTTTTGATGTTCTTTGTTCTGTCAATGTAATACATTAATGCTCTTTTGACATCTAATGTATGTAGTGCCCTTTCAGCTACGGTATCTGGCTGTGGAAAGAACACCGGAAGTTCCACTGTTTGATTTAGATGGAACGGTGAAATAACCTTTGGCAAAAATTTAGGATTGGTCCTTAGGACGACTTTATTTTTGTGTAGTTGTATAAAAGGTTCCTGTATAGTAAACGCCTGAATCTCGCTTACTCTTCTCAGGGAAGTAATGGCGATGAGAAATGCCACCTTCCAGGTTAGGAACTGTATGTCGCAGGAGTGCATGGGTTCAAAAGGTGGACCCATAAGTCTAGTTAGGACAACATTTAGGTTCCATGAAGGAACAGGTAGTGTTCTTGGTGGTATAATTCTCCTAAGGCCCTCCATGAATGCTTTAATGACTGGTATTTTATATAGGGAAGTTGAATAGGTAGTCTGCAGGTATGCAGATATTGCTGCAAGGTGAATCTTAATGGAAGAGAAAGCTAGGTTAGATTTTTGTAAGTGAAGCAAGTAACCCACTACATGTTCTGGAGTTGTGTGTAATGGTTGTATTTGATTAATATGGCAGTAGCAAACAAACCTCTTCCATTTACTTGCATAGCAGTGCCTGGTGGATGGCCGTCTTGCTTGTTTTATGACTTCCATACATTCTTGGGTAAGTTGTAAGTGCCCGAATTCTAGGATTTCAGGAGCCAGATTGCTAGATTCAGCGATGCTGGATCTGGGTGTCTGATCTTTTGGTTGTGCTGTGTCAACAGATCTGGCCTGTTGGGCAATTTGACGCAGGGTACCACTGATAGGTCTAGCAGCGTTGTGTACCAGGGTTGCCTTGCCCAAGTTGGTGCTATCAATATGAGTTTGAGTTTGCTTTGACTGAGTTTGTTTACCAGGTAAGGAAGGAGAGGGAGAGGAGGAAAAGCGTAAGCAAATATCCCTGACCAGTTCATCCATAGGGCATTGCCTTGGGATTGTTTGTGTGGGTATCTGGATGCGAAGTTTTGGCATTTTGCGTTCTCCCTTGTCGCAAACAAGTCTATCTGAGGTGTTCCCCAGAGTTTGAAATAAGTGTTCAGTATTTGGGGGTGAATTTCCCATTCGTGGACCTGTTGGTGATCTCGAGAGAGATTGTCTGCGAGTTGATTTTGTATCCCTGGTATAAACTGTGCAATTAGGCGAATTTGGTTGTGAATTGCCCAATGCCAAATTTTTTGTGCTAACATGCTTAACTGCGTGGAGTGCGTCCCTCCCTGCTTGTTTAGATAATACATTGTTGTCATGTTGTCTGTTTTGACGAGAATGTATTTGTGAACTATTATTGGTTGGAAAGCTTTTAGTGCTTGAAAAACTGCAAGAAGTTCTAGGTGATTGATATGCAGTTTTGTTTGATGTACGTTCCATTGTCCTTGTATGCTGTGTTGATCGAGGTGTGCTCCCCACCCTGTCATGGAAGCATCTGTTGTTATTACGTATTGTGGCACTGGGTCTTGAAAAGGCCGCCCCTTGTTTAAATTTATGTTGTTCCACCACAGAAGCGAGAGGTAAGTTTGGCGGTCTATTAACACCAGATCTAGAAGGTGACCCTGTGCTTGAGACCACTGTGATGCTAGGCATTGTTGTAAGGGCCTCATGTGCAGTCTTGCGTTTGGGACAATGGCTATGCATGATGACATCATGCCTAGGAGTTGTAATACCATCTTTGCTTGTATGTTTTGTGTTGGATACATGCGTTGTATGATGGTGTTGAAATTTTGAATTCTTTGTGGACTTGGAGTGGCTACTCCTTTTGATGTGTCTATTATGGCTCCCAGGTATTGTTGTACCTTGCGTGGCCGAATCTTGGATTTTGTGAAATTGACGGTGAACCCTAGTTTGAAGAGGGTTTGTATGATATGATTTGTGTGATTTGAGCACTCTATTAACGAATGGGCCTTGATTAGCCAGTCGTCTAGATATGGGAACACATGTATTTGCTGCCTTCTGATGTGTGCAGCGACTACCGCTAGACATTTGGTAAAGACTCTTGGTGCGGTTGTTAATCCGAAAGGCAGTACCTTGAATTGGTAATGTATTCCTTTGAATACAAACCTTAGGTATTTCCTGTGCGATGGGTGAATTGGTATATGGAAATAAGCATCCTTGAGGTCTAAAGTTGCCATGTAGTCGTGCAGCTTTAGCAATGGCAATACTTCTTGTAGTGTGACCATGTGGAAGTGGTCTGATTTGATGAAAGTGTTGACTACTCTGAGGTCTAGGATTGGTCTCAGTGTTTTGTCCTTCTTTGGTATCAGAAAGTACAGTGAGTAAACTCCTGTGTTTATTTGTGTGTTTGGCACTAATTCGATTGCATTCTTTTGCAATAGTGCCTGCACTTCTATCTCTAGGAGATTGGAATGGTGTGTTGTTAAATTTTGTGCTTTTGGTGGTATGTTTGGAGGGAACTGTAGAAATTCTATGCAGTAACCATGTTGGATAATTGCTAGAACCCAAGTGTCTGTAGTGATTTTCTCCCATGCTCTGTAATAATGACCTATTCGTCCCCCCACTGGTGTTGTGTGGAGGGGGTGAGTGACATGTGAGTCACTGTTTAGTAGTAGGGGTTTTGGGGCTTTGGAATCTTCCTCTATTTCTAGGGAATTGCCCTCCTCTATATTGTCCCCGAAAACCTCCTCTATACTGTCCTTGGTAACTGGACGGTGTGGCTTGTGAGGTGCTGGCTTGTGTGCTTTGACCCCGAAACCCCCCTCGAAAGGGCGTTTTACGGAATGAGCTGTAATTCCCTCTGCTCTGCGGGGAGTAGAGTGCGCCCATGGCTTTGGCAGTGTCCGTATCTTTTTTGAGTTTCTCAATCGCTGTGTCCACTTCTGGACCGAACAGTTCTTTTTCATTAAAAGGCATATTGAGAACTGCTTGTTGAATCTCTGGTTTAAATCCAGACGTTCGGAGCCATGCATGCCTTCTGATAGTTACAGATGTATTAATTGTCCGTGCAGCTGTATCTGCAGCGTCCATGGAGGAGCGGATCTGGTTGTTGGAGATGGCCTGTCCCTCCTCAACCACTTGTTTTGCCCTATTTTGGAAGTCTTTGGGCAGATGTTCAATGAGATGTTGCATCTCGTCCCAGTGGGCTCTGTCATAGCGCGCAAGTAGTGCCTGGGAGTTCGCGATGCGCCACTGGTTTGCAGCTTGTGCTGCGACTCTTTTACCAGCTGCATCAAACTTGCGGCTTTCTTTATCTGGGGGTGGTGCATCTCCAGATGTGTGAGAGTTGGCCCTTTTCCTAGCTGCTCCTACAACAACAGAGTCTGGTGGCAGCTGTGTTGTGATGAAAGCCGGGTCTGTAGGAGGCGGCTTATACTTTTTTTCCACCCTTGGTGTGATTGCCCTACTTTTGACCGGGTCCTTAAATATGTCTTTTGCGTGCCGGAGCATACCAGGGAGCATAGGCAGGCTTTGGTAGGAGCTGTGGGTGGAGGAGAGTGTGTTGAACAGGAAATCATCCTCGACCTGTTCTGAGTGGAGGCTTACGTTGTGAAATTGTGCTGCTCTAGCCACCACCTGAGAGTACGCGGTGCTGTCTTCTGGTGGAGATGGTTTTGTAGGGTATGCCTCTGGGCTGTTATCTGACACTGGGGCGTCGTATAGGTCCCATGCGTCCTGGTCTAGGTCACCCTGGCTCATGGTGGTGTGAGCTGGGGAGTGTGATGGCGTTTGTGCTGGTGAAACGTTAATCACGGGCGGAGGAGAGGGTGGTGGTGTAACTCTTTTCACCACTTTTGGTTGTGGTGCTTGTTCCGTCTGGAACTCCAACCTTCTCTTTCTCCTAATGGGGGGAAGGGTGCTTATTTTTCCTGTCCCCTGCTGAATGATGATACGCTTTTGCGTATGGTCCGCATCAGTTGCTTGTAGCTCTTCCTCAAACCTATGCTTCTGCATTTGGGAGGTTAGCGAGTGCTCTTCTGTATAAGAGCCTGAAGCTGGGTCGCTTGCAGTTTGTTTCGGCGTCGAAACTGTGTCTGCGTGTTTTTTCGGCTCCGAGGTGACTTTTTTCCTTTTCGGGGCCGAAACCTCTCGGCGTCGATCTGTTTCGGTGCCGCTGTCTCGGCGTCGAGCCGTGTCCACACCGGCATCTCGGTGTCGAGGCTTGTCTCCAGCACTTTCTCGGTCCCGAGAAGGCTGCGTGCCGGTGTCTCGACCGGAGTCGGACGATCTCGGCACTGTTTGGGCCTTTTTCGGTGCCGACGGTCGGTCACCGATTTTATGGGTTGAGCCATGGCCTGGTGGCAGTGGCGTCCCCTGGGCCTTGTAAATGTTTCTTTGTGTGGTTTTCGACGTCTTACTCACGGTTTGTGTATCGTCGAATCCTTCGGAGTCTGAGTCTTGGATCGAGAAGGTACCTTCCTCTTCCTGTTCCTCGAACTCCCGTCGGGCTGTCGGTGCGGACGCCATTTGAAGTCTTCTGGCTCGACGGTCTCGGAGTGTTTTTCGGGACCGGAACGCACGACAGGCCTCGCAGGTGTCTTCGCTGTGCTCAGGTGACAGGCACAGGTTGCAGACCAAGTGTTGGTCTGTGTAGGGGTATTTATTGTGGCATTTGGGGCAGAAACGGAACGGGGTCCGTTCCATCGGCGTTCTTCAGCACGCGGTCGGGCCGACCAGGCCCCGACGGAGGATCGAAAAATTACCCCGAAGGGCACCGGAGCTCTTCGATCTTCGATGCGGTGTTGAATGTAAGTATGCCGATCCCGAACGCAACAATACCGACGAAAATCTTCCGAAATTAACTATTTTTTCTGTTCCGAAACTCGGAGCGACAGGAACACGTCCGAACCCGATGGCGGAAAAAAAACAATCGAGGATGGAGTCGACGCCCATGCGCAATGGAGACAAAAGGAGGAGTCACTCGGTCCCGTGACTCGAAAGACTTCTTCGAAGAAAAACAACTTGTAACACTCCGGCCCAACACCAGATGGCGAGCTATTGCAGAACATGCGTATCTACAGCGACAGATGCCATCGAACATATATTTTCCTCTAACAAAACCTATTGGCTGGATTTGTCTCTGAGTGTGTGTTCCTCTTTTATTGCCTGTGTGCATGTACAACAAATGCTTAACACTACTCCTTTGATAAGCCTACTGCTCGACCACACTACCACAAAATAGAGCATTAGTATTGCTCTGTATGTGCTATTTCAAAGTAAGGAATAGCATGCACAGAGTCCAAGGGTTCCCCTTAGAGGTAAAATAGTGGTAAAAATAGATAATACTAATGCTCTATTTTGTGGTAGTGTGGTCGAGCAGTAGGCTTATCCAAGGAGTAGTGTTAAGCATTTGTTGTACATACACATAGACAATAAATGAGGTACACACACTCAGAGACAAATCCAGCCAATAGGTTTTGTATAGAAATGAAAATGTCACTTACCCAGTGTACATCTGTTCGTGGCATCAGTCGCAGTAGATTCGCATGTTCTGCAATAGCTCGCCATCTGGTGTTGGGCCGGAGTGTTACAAGTTGTTTTTCTTCGAAGAAGTCTTTCGAGTCACGGGACCGAGTGACTCCTCCTTTTGTCTCCATTGCGCATGGGCGTCGACTCCATCCTCGATTGTTTTTCCCCGCAGAGGGTGAGGTAGGAGTTGAATTGTAGTAATAGTGCCCATGCAATGGAGTGACTAAGTATGCACTTATTTAAGGTTGAGATGATACATATATAAATAATTGAAGGTAACTTCCAAACTGCTACAGGCTCCCGGGGAGGCGGGTGGGCACATGCGAATCTACTGCGACTGATGCCACGAACAGATGTACACTGGGTAAGTGACATTTTCAGTTCGATGGCATCTGTCGCTGTAGATACGCATGTTCTGCAATAGACTAGTAAGCAGTTATTTCCCCAAAAGCGGTGGATCAGCCTGTAGGAGTGGAAGTAGTCTGAAATAATGTCCTTAATACAGCTTGACCTACTGTGGCTTGTTGTGCGGATAACACGTCTACACAGTAGTGCTTGGTGAATGTGTGAGGCGTAGACCATGTGGCTGCCTTACATATTTCTTGCATTGGGATGTTTCCTAGAAAGGCCATGGTAGCACCTTTCTTTCTGGTTGAGTGTGCCCTTGGTGTAATGGGCAGCTGTCGTTTAGCTTTAAGGTAGCAGATTTGGATGCATTTAACTATCCATCTGGCTATACCTTGTTTTGAAATTGGGTTTCCTGCATGAGGTTTTTGAAATGCAATAAAGAGTTGTTTAGTCTTTCTGATGTTCTTTGTTCTGTCAATGTAATACATTAATGCTCTTTTGACATCTAATGTATGTAGTGCCCTTTCAGCTACGGTATCTGGCTGTGGAAAGAACACCGGAAGTTCCACTGTTTGATTTAGATGGAACGGTGAAATAACCTTTGGCAAAAATTTAGGATTGGTCCTTAGGACGACTTTATTTTTGTGTAGTTGTATAAAAGGTTCCTGTATAGTAAACGCCTGAATCTCGCTTACTCTTCTCAGGGAAGTAATGGCGATGAGAAATGCCACCTTCCAGGTTAGGAACTGTATGTCGCAGGAGTGCATGGGTTCAAAAGGTGGACCCATAAGTCTAGTTAGGACAACATTTAGGTTCCATGAAGGAACAGGTAGTGTTCTTGGTGGTATAATTCTCCTAAGGCCCTCCATGAATGCTTTAATGACTGGTATTTTATATAGGGAAGTTGAATAGGTAGTCTGCAGGTATGCAGATATTGCTGCAAGGTGAATCTTAATGGAAGAGAAAGCTAGGTTAGATTTTTGTAAGTGAAGCAAGTAACCCACTACATGTTCTGGAGTTGTGTGTAATGGTTGTATTTGATTAATATGGCAGTAGCAAACAAACCTCTTCCATTTACTTGCATAGCAGTGCCTGGTGGATGGCCGTCTTGCTTGTTTTATGACTTCCATACATTCTTGGGTAAGTTGTAAGTGCCCGAATTCTAGGATTTCAGGAGCCAGATTGCTAGATTCAGCGATGCTGGATCTGGGTGTCTGATCTTTTGGTTGTGCTGTGTCAACAGATCTGGCCTGTTGGGCAATTTGACGCAGGGTACCACTGATAGGTCTAGCAGCGTTGTGTACCAGGGTTGCCTTGCCCAAGTTGGTGCTATCAATATGAGTTTGAGTTTGCTTTGACTGAGTTTGTTTACCAGGTAAGGAAGGAGAGGGAGAGGAGGAAAAGCGTAAGCAAATATCCCTGACCAGTTCATCCATAGGGCATTGCCTTGGGATTGTTTGTGTGGGTATCTGGATGCGAAGTTTTGGCATTTTGCGTTCTCCCTTGTCGCAAACAAGTCTATCTGAGGTGTTCCCCAGAGTTTGAAATAAGTGTTCAGTATTTGGGGGTGAATTTCCCATTCGTGGACCTGTTGGTGATCTCGAGAGAGATTGTCTGCGAGTTGATTTTGTATCCCTGGTATAAACTGTGCAATTAGGCGAATTTGGTTGTGAATTGCCCAATGCCAAATTTTTTGTGCTAACATGCTTAACTGCGTGGAGTGCGTCCCTCCCTGCTTGTTTAGATAATACATTGTTGTCATGTTGTCTGTTTTGACGAGAATGTATTTGTGAACTATTATTGGTTGGAAAGCTTTTAGTGCTTGAAAAACTGCAAGAAGTTCTAGGTGATTGATATGCAGTTTTGTTTGATGTACGTTCCATTGTCCTTGTATGCTGTGTTGATCGAGGTGTGCTCCCCACCCTGTCATGGAAGCATCTGTTGTTATTACGTATTGTGGCACTGGGTCTTGAAAAGGCCGCCCCTTGTTTAAATTTATGTTGTTCCACCACAGAAGCGAGAGGTAAGTTTGGCGGTCTATTAACACCAGATCTAGAAGGTGACCCTGTGCTTGAGACCACTGTGATGCTAGGCATTGTTGTAAGGGCCTCATGTGCAGTCTTGCGTTTGGGACAATGGCTATGCATGATGACATCATGCCTAGGAGTTGTAATACCATCTTTGCTTGTATGTTTTGTGTTGGATACATGCGTTGTATGATGGTGTTGAAATTTTGAATTCTTTGTGGACTTGGAGTGGCTACTCCTTTTGATGTGTCTATTATGGCTCCCAGGTATTGTTGTACCTTGCGTGGCCGAATCTTGGATTTTGTGAAATTGACGGTGAACCCTAGTTTGAAGAGGGTTTGTATGATATGATTTGTGTGATTTGAGCACTCTATTAACGAATGGGCCTTGATTAGCCAGTCGTCTAGATATGGGAACACATGTATTTGCTGCCTTCTGATGTGTGCAGCGACTACCGCTAGACATTTGGTAAAGACTCTTGGTGCGGTTGTTAATCCGAAAGGCAGTACCTTGAATTGGTAATGTATTCCTTTGAATACAAACCTTAGGTATTTCCTGTGCGATGGGTGAATTGGTATATGGAAATAAGCATCCTTGAGGTCTAAAGTTGCCATGTAGTCGTGCAGCTTTAGCAATGGCAATACTTCTTGTAGTGTGACCATGTGGAAGTGGTCTGATTTGATGAAAGTGTTGACTACTCTGAGGTCTAGGATTGGTCTCAGTGTTTTGTCCTTCTTTGGTATCAGAAAGTACAGTGAGTAAACTCCTGTGTTTATTTGTGTGTTTGGCACTAATTCGATTGCATTCTTTTGCAATAGTGCCTGCACTTCTATCTCTAGGAGATTGGAATGGTGTGTTGTTAAATTTTGTGCTTTTGGTGGTATGTTTGGAGGGAACTGTAGAAATTCTATGCAGTAACCATGTTGGATAATTGCTAGAACCCAAGTGTCTGTAGTGATTTTCTCCCATGCTCTGTAATAATGACCTATTCGTCCCCCCACTGGTGTTGTGTGGAGGGGGTGAGTGACATGTGAGTCACTGTTTAGTAGTAGGGGTTTTGGGGCTTTGGAATCTTCCTCTATTTCTAGGGAATTGCCCTCCTCTATATTGTCCCCGAAAACCTCCTCTATACTGTCCTTGGTAACTGGACGGTGTGGCTTGTGAGGTGCTGGCTTGTGTGCTTTGACCCCGAAACCCCCCTCGAAAGGGCGTTTTACGGAATGAGCTGTAATTCCCTCTGCTCTGCGGGGAGTAGAGTGCGCCCATGGCTTTGGCAGTGTCCGTATCTTTTTTGAGTTTCTCAATCGCTGTGTCCACTTCTGGACCGAACAGTTCTTTTTCATTAAAAGGCATATTGAGAACTGCTTGTTGAATCTCTGGTTTAAATCCAGACGTTCGGAGCCATGCATGCCTTCTGATAGTTACAGATGTATTAATTGTCCGTGCAGCTGTATCTGCAGCGTCCATGGAGGAGCGGATCTGGTTGTTGGAGATGGCCTGTCCCTCCTCAACCACTTGTTTTGCCCTATTTTGGAAGTCTTTGGGCAGATGTTCAATGAGATGTTGCATCTCGTCCCAGTGGGCTCTGTCATAGCGCGCAAGTAGTGCCTGGGAGTTCGCGATGCGCCACTGGTTTGCAGCTTGTGCTGCGACTCTTTTACCAGCTGCATCAAACTTGCGGCTTTCTTTATCTGGGGGTGGTGCATCTCCAGATGTGTGAGAGTTGGCCCTTTTCCTAGCTGCTCCTACAACAACAGAGTCTGGTGGCAGCTGTGTTGTGATGAAAGCCGGGTCTGTAGGAGGCGGCTTATACTTTTTTTCCACCCTTGGTGTGATTGCCCTACTTTTGACCGGGTCCTTAAATATGTCTTTTGCGTGCCGGAGCATACCAGGGAGCATAGGCAGGCTTTGGTAGGAGCTGTGGGTGGAGGAGAGTGTGTTGAACAGGAAATCATCCTCGACCTGTTCTGAGTGGAGGCTTACGTTGTGAAATTGTGCTGCTCTAGCCACCACCTGAGAGTACGCGGTGCTGTCTTCTGGTGGAGATGGTTTTGTAGGGTATGCCTCTGGGCTGTTATCTGACACTGGGGCGTCGTATAGGTCCCATGCGTCCTGGTCTTGGTCACCCTGGCTCATGGTGGTGTGAGCTGGGGAGTGTGATGGCGTTTGTGCTGGTGAAACGTTAATCACGGGCGGAGGAGAGGGTGGTGGTGTAACTCTTTTCACCACTTTTGGTTGTGGTGCTTGTTCCGTCTGGAACTCCAACCTTCTCTTTCTCCTAATGGGGGGAAGGGTGCTTATTTTTCCTGTCCCCTGCTGAATGATGATACGCTTTTGCGTATGGTCCGCATCAGTTGCTTGTAGCTCTTCCTCAAACCTATGCTTCTGCATTTGGGAGGTTAGCGAGTGCTCTTCTGTATAAGAGCCTGAAGCTGGGTCGCTTGCAGTTTGTTTCGGCGTCGAAACTGTGTCTGCGTGTTTTTTCGGCTCCGAGGTGACTTTTTTCCTTTTCGGGGCCGAAACCTCTCGGCGTCGATCTGTTTCGGTGCCGCTGTCTCGGCGTCGAGCCGTGTCCACACCGGCATCTCGGTGTCGAGGCTTGTCTCCAGCACTTTCTCGGTCCCGAGAAGGCTGCGTGCCGGTGTCTCGACCGGAGTCGGACGATCTCGGCACTGTTTGGGCCTTTTTCGGTGCCGACGGTCGGTCACCGATTTTATGGGTTGAGCCATGGCCTGGTGGCAGTGGCGTCCCCTGGGCCTTGTAAATGTTTCTTTGTGTGGTTTTCGACGTCTTACTCACGGTTTGTGTATCGTCGAATCCTTCGGAGTCTGAGTCTTGGATCGAGAAGGTACCTTCCTCTTCCTGTTCCTCGAACTCCCGTCGGGCTGTCGGTGCGGACGCCATTTGAAGTCTTCTGGCTCGACGGTCTCGGAGTGTTTTTCGGGACCGGAACGCACGACAGGCCTCGCAGGTGTCTTCGCTGTGCTCAGGTGACAGGCACAGGTTGCAGACCAAGTGTTGGTCTGTGTAGGGGTATTTATTGTGGCATTTGGGGCAGAAACGGAACGGGGTCCGTTCCATCGGCGTTCTTCAGCACGCGGTCGGGCCGACCAGGCCCCGACGGAGGATCGAAAAATTACCCCGAAGGGCACCGGAGCTCTTCGATCTTCGATGCGGTGTTGAATGTAAGTATGCCGATCCCGAACGCAACAATACCGACGAAAATCTTCCGAAATTAACTATTTTTTCTGTTCCGAAACTCGGAGCGACAGGAACACGTCCGAACCCGATGGCGGAAAAAAAACAATCGAGGATGGAGTCGACGCCCATGCGCAATGGAGACAAAAGGAGGAGTCACTCGGTCCCGTGACTCGAAAGACTTCTTCGAAGAAAAACAACTTGTAACACTCCGGCCCAACACCAGATGGCGAGCTATTGCAGAACATGCGTATCTACAGCGACAGATGCCATCGAACAATATATTTTCTTAGTTTATTTTAAGAACCACAGGTTCAAATTTAACATGTAATATCTTGTTTGAAAGGTATTGCAGGTAAGTACATTAGGAACTTTGAATCATTTCAATTGCATGCATACTTTTCAAGTTATTCACAAATAGCTATTTCAAAAGTGGACACTTAGTGCAATTTTCACAGTTCCTGGGGGAGGTAAGTTTTTGTTAGTTTTACCAGGTAAGTAAGACACTTACAGGGTTCAGTTCTTGGTCCAAGGTAGCCCACCGTTGGGGGTTCAGAGCAACCCCAAAGTCACCACACCAGCAGCTCAGGGCCGGTCAGGTGCAGAGTTCAAAGTGGTGCCCAAAACGCATAGACTATAATGGAGAGAAGGGGGTGCCCCGGTTCCAGTCTGCTTGCAGGTAAGTACCCGCGTCTTCGGGGGGCAGACCAGGGGGGTTTTGTAGGGCACCGGGGGGGACACAAGCCCACACAGAAATTTCACCCTCAGCGGCACGGGGGCGGCCGGGTGCAGTGTTAGAACAAGCGTCGGGTTCGCAATGTAAGTCAATGAGAGATCAAGGGATCTCTTCAGCGCTGCAGGCAGGCAAGGGGGGGCTTCCTCGGGGAAACCTCCACTTGGGCAAGGGAGAGGGACTCCTGGGGGTCACTTCTGCAGTGAAAGTCCGGTCCTTCAGGTCCTGGGGGCTGCGGGTGCAGGGTCTTGTCCAGGCGTCGGGACTTAGGTTTCAGAGAGTCGCGGTCAGGGGAAGCCTCGGGATTCCCTCTGCAGGCGGCGCTGTGGGGGCTCAGGGGGGACAGGTTTTGGTACTCACAGTCGTAGAGTAGTCCGGGGGTCCTCCCTGAGGTGTTGGTTCTCCACCAGCCGAGTCGGGGTCGCCGGGTGCAGTGTTGCAAGTCTCACGCTTCTTGCGGGGAGTTGCAGGGTTCTTTAAAGCTGCTTCTTGAAACAAAGTTGCAGTCTTTTTGGAGCAGGTCCGCTGTCCTCGGGAGTTTCTTGTCGTCGTCGAAGCAGGGCAGTCCTCAGAGGATTCAGAGGTCGCTGGTCCCTTTGGAAGGCGTCGCTGGAGCAGAGTTCTTTGGAAGGCAGGAGACAGGCCGGTGAGTTTCTGGAGCCAAGGCAGTTGTTGTCTTCTGGTCTTCCTCTGCAGGGGTTTTCAGCTAGGCAGTCCTTCTTCTTGTTGTTGCAGGAATCTAATTTTCTAGGGTTCAGGGTAGCCCTTAAATACTAAATTTAAGGGCGTGTTTAGGTCTGGGGGGTTAGTAGCCAATGGCTACTAGTCCTGAGGGTGGGTACACCCTCTTTGTGCCTCCTCCCAAGGGGAGGGGGTCACAATCCTAACCCTATTGGGGGAATCCTCCATCTGCAAGATGGAGGATTTCTAAAAGTTAGAGTCACCTCAGCTCAGGACACCTTAGGGGCTGTCCTGACTGGCCAGTGACTCCTCCTTGTTGCTTTCTTTGTTCCCTCCAGCCTTGCCGCCAAAAGTGGGGGCCGTGGCCGGAGGGGGCGGGCAACTCCACTAAGCTGGAGTGCCCTGCTGGGCTGTGACAAAGGGGTGAGCCTTTGAGGCTCACCGCCAGGTGTTACAGCTCCTGCCTGGGGGAGGTGTTAGCATCTCCACCCAGTGCAGGCTTTGTTACTGGCCTCAGAGTGACAAAGGCACTCTCCCCATGGGGCCAGCAACATGTCTCTAGTGTGGCAGGCTGCTGGAACTAGTCAGCCTACACAGACAGTCGGTTAAGTTTCAGGGGGCACCTCTAAGGTGCCCTCTGTGGTGTATTTTACAATAAAATGTACACTGGCATCAGTGTGCATTTATTGTGCTGAGAAGTTTGATACCAAACTTCCCAGTTTTCAGTGTAGCCATTATGGTGCTGTGGAGTTCGTGTTTGACAAACTCCCAGACCATATACTCTTATGGCTACCCTGCACTTACAATGTCTAAGGTTTTGTTTAGACACTGTAGGGGTACCATGCTCATGCACTGGTACCCTCACCTATGGTATAGTGCACCCTGCCTTAGGGCTGTAAGGCCTGCTAGAGGGGTGACTGACCTATACTTGCATAGGCAGTGAGAGGCTGGCATGGCACCCTGAGGGGAGTGCCATGTCGACTTACTCGTTTTGTTCTCACTAGCACACACAAGCTGGCAAGCAGTGTGTCTGTGCTGAGTGAGAGGTCTCCAGGGTGGCATAAGACATGCTGCAGCCCTTAGAGACATTCCTTGGCATCAGGGCCCTTGGTACTAGAAGTACCAGTTACAAGGGACTTATCTGGATGCCAGGGTCTGCCAATTGTGGATACAAAAGTACAGGTTAGGGAAAGAACACTGGTGCTGGGGCCTGGTTAGCAGGCCTCAGCACACTTTCAATTGTAAACATAGCATCAGCAAAGGCAAAAAGTCAGGGGGCAACCATGCCAAGGAGGCATTTCCTTACAGTAACACTTTGAACTGATAATGCTCTCCTTGAATGACAAACCTGAGATATTTTCTGTGCGCAGGATGGATGGGTATGTGAAAATACGCATCTGAGATCTAATGTTGCCATGAAATCGTGTTGCTGAAGTAGTGGGAGAACATTCTGTAGTGTCACCATGTGAAAGTGTTCTGACAGGCTGTAAAGATTGAGGGTTCTGAGATCTAATATTGGCCTTAATGTTCCGTCCTTTTTGGGAACGAGGAAATACAGTGAATAAACTCCTGTTCCTATTTGATTTTGTGGCACAGCTTGTTTGAGTAATACAGATTTGACTTCTTCCTGCAACAGAGTGATATGGCCTGTGGATAGCCTGCGTGGTTTTGGTGGAATGTTTGGTGGAGTTTGTGTCAATTCTAGGCAATAGCCATTGCAGATAACTGATAATACCCAGCTGTCTGTGGTAATGTTTAGCCAATTGTTGTGGAACGTTTGCAGTCTTCTCCCCACAGGGGAGGTGTGAATTGGGAAGGAATGGCACAAGTCACTGCTTATTTTGTTGTGAGGCTTGTTTTGATGTTTGATATTTTCCCCTGCCTCTGGGGTACTGGACTCGAAACCACCTCGTTGGTATTGAGGTTGGTAGGCAGACTTTAGCTGTGTGGTGGATGCCTTTGCAGTTTGGGCTCTAAATCCACCTCTAAATTGGGGTTTACGAAAGGATCCCTGTATTGTGTGGTATACAGTGCACCCATGGCTTTTGCTTTGTCGGATGCCTTTTTCATCTTTTCAACTGCAGTGCCAACCTCTGGGCAGAAAAGTTGTTTTTGGTTGAATGGCATATTGAGCACTGCCTGGATTTCAGGCTTGAATCCTGAAGACCTAAGCCATGCATCCTTATGGTTACTGCAGTGTTGATGGTTCTGGCTGCTGTATATGCAGAGTCTAGGGCTGACCTGATCTGATTATTAGTGATGGCTTGCCCTTCCTCTATCTGTTGTCCTTTTTTGCTGTTCCTTGGGGAGATGTTGGATTATATCTCATCCCAGTGGGCCCTATCATATCTAGCCAACAATGCCTGAGAGTTGGCTATTCTCCACTGATTGGCTGCCTGAGATGCCACCCTTTTCCCCGCAGCATCAAACTTCCTACTCTCTTTGTCTGGTGGGGGTGCATCACCTGACTGCGAACTTGCTCTCTTCCTGGCAGCGCTTACAACTACTGAGTCTGGAGGTAGCTGTTGGATAATATAGACAGGATCAGAAGGAGGTGGCTTATATCTTTTCTCCACTCTAGGAGTAATTATCCTTGCTTTTACTGCCTCTTTAAATATCTGGTCAGCATGTTTTAGCATGCCGGGGAGCATAGGAAGCGACTGATATGTTGCATGCATGGAGGAGAGTGTATTAAATAGGAAATCATCCTCTAATGGCTCAGTATGCATGGTGACATTGTGATATGTTTCCGCCCTAGCTATCACTTGTGTAGCCTGTACAATCCTATGGTGGTGAAGGCGTAGAGGGATAGCAATCTGGGTTGTCTGGAATGAGGTCTGGACCATAAAGATCCCATGGATCCACATTGTCCTGCTGCGAATCAAATGAGTGCAATGGTGATTGCATAGGTGTAGGACTGCTTCGTGAATGTATGAGGCGTAGACCAGGTGGCTGCCTTACAAATTTCTGTCATAGGTATATTCCCCAGAAAAGCCATTGGGGCGCCTTTTTTCCTAGTGGAATGCGCTCTTGGTGTAATAGGTAGATCTCCTTTTGCTTTAATATACCAAGTTTGAATAGATTTAACTATCCATCTGGCAATGCCTTGTTTGGATATAGGATTACCTACATGAGGTTTTTGGAAGGCTACGAACAATTGTTTTGTTTTACGAAACTGTTTTGTTCTGTCAATGCAATACATTAGTGCTCTTTTTATGTCTAACATATGTAAGGCTCTTTCATCTACTGAGTCTGGTTGTGGAAAAAAAGACTGGGAGTTCCACTGTTTGGTTTAGGTGGAATGATGATATAACTTTTGGTAAGAATTTCGGATTTGTACGGAGAACCACTTTATGTTTATGTATTTGTATAAAGGGTTCTTGTATAGTAAATGCTTGTATTTCACTTACTCTGATAAGAGATGTGATAACTTGGAAGGTAGCCTTCCTAATAGCTAAGTATTGCATTTCACAAGAGTGCATGGGTTCAAATGGTGGTCCCAGGAGTCGTGTTAATACAATATTAAGGTTCCACAAAGGTACTGGTGGTGTTCTCGGGGGTATGATTCTCTTTAATCCCTCCATAAATGTTTTAATAACTGGGATTCTAAAAAGCGATGTTGAATGTGTAATCTGCACATAGGCAGATATTGCTGTGAGATGTATTTTAATAGAAGAGAATGCTAGTTTAGATTTTTGTAAGTGTGTAAGGAAATGCCTCCTTGGCATGGTTGCCCCCTGACTTTTTGCCTTTGCTGATGCTATGTTTGCAATTGAAAGTGTGCTGAGGCCTGCTAACCAGGCCCCAGCACCAGTGTTCTTTCCCTAACCTGTACTTTTGTATCCACAATTGGCAGACCCTGGCATCCAGATAAGTCCCTTGTAACTGGTACTTCTAGTACCAAGGGCCCTGATGCCAAGGAAGGTCTCTAAGGGCTGCAGCATGTCTTATGCCACCCTGGAGACCTCTCACTCCGCACAGACACACTGCTTGCCAGCTTGTGTGTGCTAGTGAGGACAAAACGAGTAAGTCGACATGGCACTCCCCTCAGGGTGCCATGCCAGCCTCTCACTGCCTATGCAGTATAGGTAAGACACCCCTCTAGCAGGCCTTACAGCCCTAAGGCAGGGTGCACTATACCATAGGTGAGGGTACCAGTGCCTGAGCATGGTACCCCTACAGTGTCTAAACAAAACCTTAGACATTGTAAGTGCAGGGTAGCCATAAGAGTATATGGTCTGGGAGTCTGTCAAACACGAACTCCACAGCACCATAATGGCTACACTGAAAACTGGGAAGTTTGGTATCAAACTTCTCAGCACAATAAATGCACACTGATGCCAGTGTACATTTTATTGTAAAATACACCACAGAGGGCACCTTAGAGGTGCCCCCTGAAACTTAACCGACTATCTGTGTAGGCTGACTAGTTTTAGCAGCCTGCCACAAACCGAGACATGTTGCTGGCCCCATGGGGAGAGTGCCTTTGTCACTCTGAGGCCTGTAACAAAGCCTGCACTGGGTGGAGATGCTAACACCTCCCCCAGGCAGGAATTGTCACACCTGGCGGTGAGCCTCAAAGGCTCACCTCCTTTGTGCCAACCCAGCAGGACACTCCAGCTAGTGGAGTTGCCCGCCCCCTCCGGCCAGGCCCCACTTTTGGCGGCAAGGCCGGAGAAAATAATGAGAATAACAAGGAGTCGTCACTGGCCAGTCAGGACAGCCCCTAAGGTGTCCTGAGCTGAGGTGACTAACTTTTAGAAATCCTCCATCTTGCAGATGGAGGATTCCCCCAATAGGGTTAGGATTGTGACCCCCTCCCCTTGGGAGGAGGCACAAAGAGGGTGTACCCACCCTCAGGGCTAGTAGCCATTGGCTACTAACCCCCCAGACCTAAACACGCCCTTAAATTTAGTATTTAAGGGCTACCCTGAACCCTAGAAAATTAGATTCCTGCAACTACAAGAAGAAGGACTGCCCAGCTGAAAACCCCTGCAGCGGAAGACCAGAAGACGACAACTGCCTTGGCTCCAGAAACTCACCGGCCTGTCTCCTGCCTTCCAAAGATCCTGCTTCAGCGACGCCTTCCAAAGGGACCAGCAACCTCGACATCCTCTGAGGACTGCCCCTGCTTCGAAAAGACAAGAAACTCCCGAGGACAGCGGACCTGCTCCAAGAAAAGCTGCAACTTTGTTTCCAGCAACTTTAAAGAACCCTGCAAGCTCCCCGCAAGAAGCGTGAGACTTGCAACACTGCACCCGGCGACCCCGACTCGGCTGGTGGCGATCCAACACCTCAGGAGGGACCCCAGGACTACTCTGATACTGTGAGTACCAAAACCTGTCCCCCCTGAGCTCCCACAGCGCCGCCTGCAGAGGGAATCCCGAGGCTTCCCCTGACCGCGACTCTTTGAACCTAAAGTCCCGACGCCTGGGAGAGACCCTGCACCCGCAGCCCCCAGGACCTGAAGGACCGGACTTTCACTGGAGAAGTGACCCCCAGGAGTCCCTCTCCCTTGCCCAAGTGGAGGTTTCCCCGAGGAACCCCCCCCTTGCCTGCCTGCAGCGCTGAAGAGATCCCGAGATCTCTCATAGACTAACATTGCGAACCCGACGCTTGTTTCTACACTGCACCCGGCCGCCCCCGCGCCGCTGAGGGTGAAATTTCTGTGTGGACTTGTGTCCCCCCCGGTGCCCTACAAAACCCCCCTGGTCTGCCCTCCGAAGACGCGGGTACTTACCTGCAAGCAGACCGGAACCGGGGCACCCCCTTCTCTCCATTCTAGCCTATGTGTTTTGGGCACCACTTTGAACTCTGCACCTGACCGGCCCTGAGCTGCTGGTGTGGTGACTTTGGGGTTGCCCTGAACCCCCAACGGTGGGCTACCTTGGACCAAGAACTGAACCCTGTAAGTGTCTTACTTACCTGGTAAAACTAACCAAAACTTACCTCCCCTAGGAACTGTGAAAATTGCACTAAGTGTCCACTTTTAAAACAGCTATTTGTCAATAACTTGAAAAGTATACATGCAATTTTTATGATTTAAAGTTCCTAAAGTACTTACCTGCAATACCTTTCAAATGAGCTATTACATGTAGAATTTGAACCTGTGGTTCTTAAAATAAACTAAGAAAAGATATTTTTCTATAACAAAACCTATTGGCTGGATTTGTCTCTGAGTGTGTGTACCTCATTTATTGTCTATGTGTATGTACAACAAATGCTTAACACTACTCCTTGGATAAGCCTACTGCTCGACCACACTACCACAAAATAGAGCATTAGTATTATCTATTTTTACCACTATTTTACCTCTAAGGGGAACCCTTGGACTCTGTGCATGCTATTCCTTACTTTGAAATAGCACATACAGAGCCAACTTCCTACATTGGTGGATCAGCGGTGGGGTACAAGACTTTGCATTTGCTGGACTACTCAGCCAATACCTGATCACACGACAAATTCCAAAATTGTCATTAGAAATTGATTTTTGCAATTTGAAAAGTTTTCTAAATTCTTAAAAGACCTGCTAGGGCCTTGTGTTAGATCCTGTTTAGCATTTCTTTTAGAGTTTAAAAGTTTGTAAAAGTTTGAATTAGATTCTAGAACCAGTTGTAGATTCTTAAAAAGTATTCCAACTTTTAGAAGCAAAATGTCTAGCACAGATGTGACTGTGGTGGAACTCGACACCACACCTTACCTCCATCTTAAGATGAGGGAGCTAAGGTCACTCTGTAAAATAAAGAAAATAACAATGGGCCCCAAACCTACCAAAATACAGCTCCAGGAGCTTTTGGCAGAGTTTGAAAAGGCCAACCCCTCTGAGGGTGGCAACTCAGAGGAAGAGGATAGTGACTTGGAGGACAATTCCCCCCTACCAGTCCTATCTAGGGAGAACAGGGTCCCTCAAACCCTGACTCCTAAAATAATAGTCAGAGATGCTGGTTCCCTCACAGGAGAGACCAACACCTCTGAAATCACTGAGGATAGCCCCAGTGAAGAGGACATCCAGTTAGCCAGGATGGCCAAAAGATTGGCTTTGGAAAGACAGATCCTAGCCATAGAGAGGGAAAGACAAGAGATGGGCCTAGGACCCATCAATGGTGGCAGCAACATAAATAGGGTCAGAGATTCTCCTGACATGTTGAAAATCCCCAAAGGGATTGTAACTAAATATGAAGATGGTGATGACATCACCAAATGGTTCACAGCTTTTGAGAGGGCTTGTGTAACCAGAAAAGTGAACAGATCTCACTGGGGTGCTCTCCTTTGGGAAATGTTCACAGGAAAGTGTAGGGATAGACTCCTCACACTCTCTGGACAAGATGCAGAATCTTATGACCTCATGAAGGGTACCCTGATTGAGGGCTTTGGATTCTCCACTGAGGAGTATAGGATTAGATTCAGGGGGGCTCAAAAATCCTCGAGCCAGACCTGGGTTGACTTTGTAGACTACTCAGTGAAAACACTAGATGGTTGGATTCAAGGCAGTGGTGTAAGTAATTATGATGGGCTGTACAATTTATTTGTGAAAGAACACCTGTTAAGTAATTGTTTCAATGATAAACTGCATCAGCATCTGGTAGACCTAGGACCAATTTCTCCCCAAGAATTGGGACAGAAGCCGGACCATTGGGTCAAGACAAGGGTGTCCAAGACTTCAACAGGGGGTGACCAAAAGAAAGGGGTCACAAAGACTCCCCAGGGGAAGGGTGATGAGACAACCAAAACTAAAAATAGTAAAGAGTCTTCTACAGGCCCCCAAAAACCTGCACAGGAGGGTGGGCCCAGAGCCTCTTCACAAAACAATGGGTACAAGGGTAAAAACTTTGATCCCAAAAAGGCCTGGTGTCATAGCTGTAAACAGCATGGACACCAAACTGGAGACAAGGCCTGTCCCAAGAAAGGTTCCACTCCAAACTCCCATCCAGGTAACACTGGTATGGCTAGTCTCCAAGTGGGATCAACAGTGTGCCCAGAGCAAATCAGGGTCCACACTGAAGCTACTCTACTTTCTGAGGGTGGGGTGGATTTAGCCACACTAGCTGTCTGGCCGCCTAACATGCAAAAATACAGACAGCAACTCTTAATTAATGGGACTAGAATAGAGGGCCTGAGGGATACAGGTGCCAGTGTCACCATGGTGACAGAGAAACTGGTTTCCCCTGGCCAATACCTGACTGGAAAAACTTACACAGTCACCAACGCTGACAATCAGAGAAAAGTACATCCCATGGCAATGGTTACTTTAGAATGGGGAGGGGTCAATGGCCTGAAACAGGTGGTGGTCTCCTCAAATATCCCAGTGGACTGTCTGCTTGGAAATGACCTGGAGTCCTCAGCATGGGCTGAGGTAGAACTAAAAACCCATGCAGCAATGCTGGGTATCCCTGAACTGGTGTGTGTGAAAACAAGAGCACAATGCAAGGCACAGGGTGAACAAGTAGAGCTGGAGTCTGGAAGAATGGCCCAGCCTACCAAGAGAACAGGAAAGTCAGCTGGGAAACCAACTGCAACACAGCAAAAGAAAGGGAACCTCTCTTCTCAGGAAGAAGTTCTGCCCTCTGAGGGAACTGAGCCTTTGGAGCTTGAACCTTATCAGGTTGAGCTCTTAGGCCCAGGGGGACCCTCAAGGGAGGAGCTGTGTAAGGGACAAGAAACCTGTCCCTCTCTTGAAGGCCTTAGGCAGCAAGCTGCTGAAGAGTCCAAAGGCAAGAAAAATGGAACGCATAGGGTCTATTGGGAAGATGGACTCCTGTACACTGAGGCCAGAGACCCCAAACCTGGTGCCACTAGGAGAGTGGTAGTGCCTCAGCTGTTCAGGAAGTTCATCCTAACATTGGCCCATGACATTCCCCTTGCTGGACATTTGGGACAAACCAAGACGTGGGAGAGGTTAGTCAACCACTTCTACTGGCCCAATATGTCCAACATGGTTAAGGAGTTTTGCCTCTCCTGCCCCACCTGTCAAGCCAGTGGTAAGACAGGTGGGCATCCAAAGGCCCCCCTCATTCCACTTCCTGTGGTGGGGGTGCCCTTTGAAAGAGTGGGTGTGGACATAGTTGGTCCACTAGAACCTCCCACAGCCTCAGGAAATATGTATATCCTGGTAGTAGTGGATCATGCTACCAGGTATCCTGAAGCTATTCCCCTTAGGTCGACTACTGCCCCTGCAGTAGCCAAGGCCCTCATTGGTATCTTTACCAGAGTGGGTTTCCCTAAGGAGGTGGTGTCTGACAGAGGTACCAACTTCATGTCAGCATACCTAAAGCACATGTGGAATGAGTGTGGGGTGACTTATAAATTCACTACACCATACCATCCACAAACTAATGGCTTAGTTGAGAGATTCAACAAGACATTAAAGGGCATGATCATGGTGCTCCCAGAAAAACTCAAAAGGAGATGGGATGTCCTCTTGCCATGTCTGCTTTTCGCTTACAGAGAGGTGCCACAGAAGGGAGTAGGATTCTCACCCTTTGAACTTCTGTTTGGTCATCCTGTAAGGGGACCACTTGCTCTTGTTAAAGAAGGCTGGGAGAGACCTCTCCATGAGCCTAAACAAGACATAGTGGACTATGTACTTGGCCTTCGCTCTAGAATGGCAGAGTACATGGAAAAGGCAACCAAAAACCTTGAGGCCAGCCAACAGCTCCAGAAGTTTTGGTATGACCAAAAGGCTGCACTGGTTGAGTTCCAACCAGGGCAGAAAGTCTGGGTTCTGGAGCCTGTGGCTCCCAGGGCACTCCAGGACAAATGGAGTGGCCCTTACCCAGTGCTAGAAAGGAAGAGTCAGGTCACCTACCTGGTGGACCTGGGCACAAGCAGGAGCCCCAAGAGGGTGATCCATGTGAACCGCCTTAAGCTCTTCCATGACAGGGCTGATGTGAATCTGTTGATGGTAACAGATGAGGATCAGGAGGCAGAGAGTGAACCTCTCCCTGATCTTCTGTCATCAGACCCAAAAGATGGCACAGTAGATGGAGTGATCTACTCAGACACCCTCTCTGGCCAACAGCAAGCTGATTGTAGGAGAGTCCTACAACAGTTTCCTGAACTCTTCTCCTTAACCCCTGGTCAGACACACCTGTGTACCCATGATGTGGACACAGGAGACAGCATGCCTGTCAAGAACAAAATCTTTAGACAATCTGACCATGTTAAGGAAAGCATCAAGGTGGAAGTCCACAAGATGCTGGAATTGGGAGTAATTGAGCGCTCTGACAGCCCCTGGGCTAGCCCAGTGGTCTTAGTCCCCAAACCTCACACCAAAGATGGAAAGAAAGAGATGAGGTTTTGTGTGGACTACAGAGGGCTCAATTCTGTCACCAAGACCGATGCTCATCCAATTCCAAGAGCTGATGAGCTCATAGACAAATTAGGTGCTGCCAAATTCCTAAGTACCTTTGACTTGACAGCAGGGTACTGGCAAATAAAAATGGCACCTGGAGCAAAAGAGAAAACAGCATTCTCCACACCTGATGGGCATTATCAGTTTACTGTTATGCCCTTTGGTTTAAAGAATGCCCCTGCCACCTTCCAAAGGTTGGTGAATCAAGTCCTTGCTGGCTTGGAGTCCTTTAGCACAGCCTATCTTGATGATATTGCTGTCTTTAGCTCCACCTGGCAGGATCACCTGGTCCACCTGAAGAAGGTTTTGAAGGCTCTGCAATCTGCAGGCCTCTCTATCAAGGCATCCAAATGCCAGATAGGGCAGGGAACTGTGGTTTACTTGGGACACCTTGTAGGTGGAGGCCAAGTTCAGCCACTCCAACCCAAGATCCAGACTATTCTGGACTGGGTAGCTCCAAAAACCCAGACTCAAGTCAGGGCATTCCTTGGCTTGACTGGGTATTACAGGAGGTTTGTGAAGGGATATGGATCCATTGTGACAGCCCTCACTGAACTCACCTCCAAGAAAATGCCCAAGAAAGTGAACTGGACTGTGGAATGCCAACAGGCCTTTGACACCCTGAAACAAGCAATGTGCTCAGCACCAGTTCTAAAAGCTCCAGATTATTCTAAGCAGTTCATTGTGCAGACTGATGCCTCTGAACATGGGATAGGGGCAGTTTTGTCCCAAACAAATGATGATGGCCTTGACCAGCCTGTTGCTTTCATTAGCAGGAGGTTACTCCCCAGGGAGCAGCGTTGGAGTGCCATTGAGAGGGAGGCCTTTGCTGTGGTTTGGTCCCTGAAGAAGCTGAGACCATACCTCTTTGGGACTCACTTCCTAGTTCAAACTGACCACAGACCTCTCAAATGGCTGATGCAAATGAAAGGTGAAAATCCTAAACTGTTGAGGTGGTCCATCTCCCTACAGGGAATGGACTTTATAGTGGAACACAGACCTGGGACTGCCCATGCCAATGCAGATGGCCTTTCCAGGTTCTTCCACTTAGAAAATGAAGACTCTCTTGGGAAAGGTTAGTCTCATCCTCTTTCGTTTGGGGGGGGGTTGTGTAAGGAAATGCCTCCTTGGCATGGTTGCCCCCTGACTTTTTGCCTTTGCTGATGCTATGTTTACAATTGAAAGTGTGCTGAGGCCTGCTAACCAGGCCCCAGCACCAGTGTTCTTTCCCTAACCTGTACTTTTGTATCCACAATTGGCAGACCCTGGCATCCAGATAAGTCCCTTGTAACTGGTACTTCTAGTACCAAGGGCCCTGATGCCAAGGAAGGTCTCTAAGGGCTGCAGCATGTCTTATGCCACCCTGGAGACCTCTCACTCAGCACAGACACACTGCTTGCCAGCTTGTGTGTGCTAGTGAGGACAAAACGAGTAAGTCGACATGGCACTCCCCTCAGGGTGCCATGCCAGCCTCTCACTGCCTATGCAGTATAGGTAAGACACCCCTCTAGCAGGCCTTACAGCCCTAAGGCAGGGTGCACTATACCATAGGTGAGGGTACCAGTGCATGAGCATGGTACCCCTACAGTGTCTAAACAAAACCTTAGACATTGTAAGTGCAGGGTAGCCATAAGAGTATATGGTCTGGGAGTTTGTCAAACACGAACTCCACAGCACCATAATGGCTACACTGAAAACTGGGAAGTTTGGTATCAAACTTCTCAGCACAATAAATGCACACTGATGCCAGTGTACATTTTATTGTAAAATACACCACAGAGGGCACCTTAGAGGTGCCCCCTGAAACTTAACCGACTGTCTGTGTAGGCTGACTAGTTCCAGCAGCCTGCCACACCAGAGACATGTTGCTGGCCCCATGGGGAGAGTGCCTTTGTCACTCTGAGGCCAGTAACAAAGCCTGCACTGGGTGGAGGTGCTAACACCTCCCCCAGGCAGGAGCTGTAACACCTGGCGGTGAGCCTCAAAGGCTCACCCCTTTGTCACAGCCCAGCAGGGCACTCCAGCTTAGTGGAGTTGCCCGCCCCCTCCGGCCACGGCCCCCACTTTTGGCGGCAAGGCTGGAGGGAACAAAGAAAGCAACAAGGAGGAGTCACTGGCCAGTCAGGACAGCCCCTAAGGTGTCCTGAGCTGAGGTGACTCTGACTTTTAGAATTCCTCCATCTTGCAGATGGAGGATTCCCCCAATAGGGTTAGGATTGTGACCCCCTCCCCTTGGGAGGAGGCACAAAGAGGGTGTACCCACCCTCAGGGCTAGTAGCCATTGGCTACTCACCCCCCAGACCTAAACACGCCCTTAAATTTAGTATTTAAGGGCTACCCTGAACCCTAGAAAATTAGATTCCTGCAACTACAAGAAGAAGGACTGCCTAGCTGAAAACCCCTGCAGAGGAAGACCAGAAGACGACAACTGCCTTGGCTCCAGAAACTCACCGGCCTGTCTCCTGCCTTCCAAAGATCCTGCTCCAGCGACGCCTTCCAAAGGGACCAGCGACCTCGACATCCTCTGAGGACTGCCCCTGCTTCGAAAAGACAAGAAACTCCCGAGGACAGCGGACCTGCTCCAAGAAAAGCTGCAACTTTGTTTCCAGCAGCTTTAAAGAACCCTGCAAGCTCCCCGCAAGAAGCGTGAGACTTGCAACACTGCACCCGGCGACCCCGACTCGGCTGGTGGCGATCCAACACCTCAGGAGGGACCCCAGGACTACTCTAAGACTGTGAGTACAAAAACCTGTCCCCCCTGAGCCCCCACAGCGCCGCCTGCAGAGGGAATCCCGAGGCTTCCCCTGACCGCGACTCTTTGAATCCCAAGTCCCGACACCTGGGAGAGACCCTGCACCCGCAGCCCCCAGGACCTGAAGGACCGGACTTTCACTGGAGAAGTGACCCCCAGGAGTCCCTCTCCCTTGCCCAAGTGGAGGTTTCCCCGAGGAACCCCCCCCTTGCCTGCCTGCAGCGCTGAAGAGATCCAGAGATCTCTCATAGACTAACATTGCGAACCCGACGCCTGTTCCTACACTGCACCCGGCCGCCCCCGCGCTGCTGAGGGTGAAATTTCTGTGTGGGCTTGTGTCCCCCCCGGTGCCCTACAAAACCCCCCTGGTCTGCCCTCCGAAGACGCGGGTACTTACCTGCAAGCAGACCGGAACCGGGGCACCCCCTTCTCTCCATTCTAGCCTATGTGTTTTGGGCACCACTTTGAACTCTGCACCTGACCGGCCCTGAGCTGCTGGTGTGGTGACTTTGGGGTTGCCCTGAACCCCCAACGGTGGGCTACCTTGGACCAAGAACTGAACCCTGTAAGTGTCTTACTTACCTGGTAAAACTAACCAAAACTTACCTCCCCTAGGAACTGTGAAAATTGCACTAAGTGTCCACTTTTAAAACAGCTATTTGTCAATAACTTGAAAAGTATACATGCAATTTTTATGATTTAAAGTTCCTAAAGTACTTACCTGCAATACCTTTCAAATGAGCTATTACATGTAGAATTTGAACCTGTGGTTCTTAAAATAAACTAAGAAAAGATATTTTTCTATAACAAAACCTATTGGCTGGATTTGTCTCTGAGTGTGTGTACCTCATTTATTGTCTATGTGTATGTACAACAAATGCTTAACACTACTCCTTGGATAAGCCTACTGCTCGACCACACTACCACAAAATAGAGCATTAGTATTATCTATTTTTACCACTATTTTACCTCTAAGGGGAACCCTTGGACTCTGTGCATGCTATTCCTTACTTTGAAATAGCACATACAGAGCCAACTTCCTACAACACCCCAGAGGGCATCTTAGAGATGCCCCCTGAAACCATACCAGACTACCAGTGTGGGCTGACTAGTTTTAGCAGCCTGCCACACACCAGACATGTTGCTGGCCACATGGGGAGAGTGCCTTTGTCACTCTGTGTCTAGTAACAAAGGCTGTACTGGGTGGAGGTGCTTCTCACCTCCCCCTGCAGGAACTGTAACACCTGGTGGTGAGCCTCAAAGGCTCACCCCCTTTGTTACAGCACGCCAGGGCACTCCAGCTAGTGGGGTTGCCCGCCCCCTCCAGCCATGGCCCCACTTTTGGCGGCAAGGCCGGAGGAGATAATGAGAAAAACAAGGAGGAGTCACTGGCCAGTCAGGACAGCCCCTAAGGTGTCCTGAGCTGAGGTGACTCTGACTTTTAGAAATGCAGATGGAGGATTCCCCCAATAGGATTAGGGATGTGCCCCCCTCCCCTCAGGGAGGAGGCACAAAGAGGGTGTAGCCACCCTCAGGGCTAGTAGCCATTGTCTACTAACCCCCCAGACCTAAACACACCCCTAAATCGAGTATTTAGGGGCTCCCAGAACCTAGGTAACTAGATTCCTGCAACCTAAGACGAAGAAGGACTGCTGAGCTGAAAACCTGCAGAGAAGACGGAGACACCAACTGCTTTGGCCCCAGCTCTACCGGCCTGTCTCCCCACTTCAAAAGAACTGCTACAGCGACACGTTCCACAGGGTCCACCGACCTCTGAAGCCTCAGAGGACTACCCTGCATCTAAAAGGACAAAGAACTCCCGAGGACAGCGTCTCTGCTCCAAGAAAGAAGCATCTTTGCAACAAAGAAGCAACTTTGAAAGAACACACGTTTCCCGCTGGAAGCGTGAGACTTTGCATTCTGCACCAGACGCCCCCGGCTCGACGTGGAGAACAAACACTACAGGGAGGACTCCCTGGCAACTTCGAGCCCGTGAGTAGCCAGAGTTGACCCCCCCCTGAGCCCCCACAGCGACGCCTGCAGAGGGAATCCAGAGGCTTCCCCTTGACTGCGACTGCCTGCTTCAAAGACCCGACGCCTGGTAAGGACACTGCACCCGCATCCCCCAGGACCTGAAGGATCGGAACTCCAGTGCAGGAGCGACCCCCAGGTGGCCCTCTCCCTTGCCCAGGTGGTGGCTACCCCGAGGAGCCCCCCCCCCCCTTGCCTGCATCGCTGAAGAGACCCCTTGGTCTCCCATTGAATCCTATTGCGAACCCGACACCTGTTTGCACACTGCACCCGTCCGCCCCCGTGCCGCTGAGGGTGTACTTTCTGTGCTGACTTGTGTCCCCCCCCCGGTGCCCTACAAAACCCCCCTGGTCTGCCCTCCGAAGACGCGTGTATTTACCTGCTGGCAGACTGGAACCGGGGCACCCCCTTCTCCATTGAAGCCTATGTGTTTTGGACACCACTTTGACCTCTGCACCTGAACGGCCCGGAGCTGCTGGTGTAGTAACTTTGGGGTTGCTCTGAACCCCCAACGGTGGGCTACCTTGGACCCAACTTTGAACCCTGTAGGTGGTTTATTTACCTGCAAAACTAACAAACACTTACCTCCCCCAGGAACTGTTGAAAATTGCACTGTGTCCAGTTTTAAAATAGCTTATTGCCATTTGTGTGAAAACTGTATATGCTATTTTGCTAATTCAAAGTTCCTAAAGTTCCTAAGTGAAATACCTTTCATTTAAAGTATTGTTTGTAAATCTTGAACCTGTGGTTCTTAAAATAAACTGAGATATTTTGCTATCTAAAAACCTATTGGCCTGGAATTGTCTTTGAGTGTGTGTGTTACTCATTTATTGCCTGTGTGTACAACAAATGCTTAACACTACCCTCTGATAAGCCTACTGCTCGACCACACTACCACAAAATAGAGCATTAGAATTATCTCTTTTTGCCACTATCTTACCTCTAAGGGGAACCCTTGGACTCTGTGCATGCTATTTCTTACTTTGAAATAGTGCATACAGAGCCAACTTCCTACAATGTTTGTATCCTACGTTGGTTAAAGAAAGACACAAGCACACGTATGATGGTTTCATAATGTTTTATTCAAAGGTATTGCTACTGACAGTTATGATTTTTCCTGAGAGGTTGCAATGCTATATTAATTATAACAAATGATGGCAGCTGGATTATAGTTACTGAAGTTGGTGATAGTGATGCTTTAGGACAGGTTTTTGACAGACTCCCAGACCATATACTCTTATGGCTACCCTGCACTTACAATGTCTAAGGTTTTGCTTAGACACTGTAGGGGCATAGTGCTCATGCACCTATGCCCTCACCTGTGGTATAGTGCACCCTGCCTTAGGGCTGTAAGGCCTGCAAGAGGGGTGACTTACCTATGCCACAGGCAGTGTGAGGCTGGCATGGCACCCTGAGGGGAGTGCCATGTCGACTTAGTCATTTTCTCACCACCAGCACACACAAGCTGGCAAGCAGTGTGTCTGTGCTGAGTGAGGGGTCCCCAGGGTGGCATAAGACATGCTGCAGCCCTTAGAGACCTTCCCTGGCATCAGGGCCCTTGGTACCAGGGGTACCAGTTACAAGGGACTTACCTGGGTGCCAGAGTTGTGCCAATTGTGGAGACAATGGTACATTTTAGGTGAAAGAACACTGGGGCCTGGTTAGCAGGGTCCCAGCACACTTCTCAGTCAAGTCAGCATCAGTATCAGTAAAAAAAAGTGGGGGATAACTGCAACAGGGAGCCATTTCTTTACAAACATGTAGCCCGAAAACCAACTATAAGAGGACGCTGCACTCCTAGGCTGTAGAACAAACGTTCCGGGGAGCCAGCGTGGTCATCATTAAGCTTAGGGTCACTGGTTTATTTCCTTAGGGGGCTGCAGGTAGAGGGCTGCTACACTCCTGTAGCACCCCTTCCAACTCCAAATCAATCTCTTCCCCCCCCCCCCCCCAACCCAACCACACATGTTTGTTGGTGATGCCTCTGCCAGCTTGGTGCCACCACAACCAGTCAATCCCTCTGGGCAGAGAAGAACCCTGTAGAGCAGTATGGGGAGCACCCACAAGGGAGTGTGAATATTAAAAAGGATGCTCCAGCTGCATTCCTCGACTGCCCCGTCTTTTGCTTTCTTTTCTTTGTTGGCAGTGCCCAGTCCCACCCCGGCATACAGCATGGCCACCATTAGGGGCAGCTTTGGGAGCCCACCCCCAGCTGCCCCTGCAGGTTCGCCACACAGCATTCCCCTCCACCCACACAGGAGCAGACAGCATGCTTCTCTCCTGCACGTTCCATGCTGGCAGTAAGTCTTCTCCATGGCGGCTACCCCACTTGCCAAAACACAGGGAGCAGGGGCAGTCACGTTACAGGTTGTGGGGGTAGTGTGGTGGTGCTCCCCGTAATTCATCATTGGGGCCCTAGTGACTGGAATCCCATGCCCCTTTTCCCATTGTCTAGCAGGGCTCCTGCCCACTGTCACTCCCTCAGGGGAGCAGGATAGCCTACGGGGTATATATCTTGGTCAGTATTGCCTGGGGCATGGAAGGGGGTACAGGGAGTGCAGAATTATTAGGCAAGTTGTATTTTTGAGGATTAATTTTATTATTGAACAACAACCATGTTCTCAATGAACCCAAAAAACTCATTAATATCAAAGCTGAATATTTTTGGAAGTAGTTTTTAGTTTGTTTTTAGTTTTAGCTATGTTAGGGGGATATCTGTGTGTGCAGGTGACTATTACTGTGCATAATTATTAGGCAACTTAACAAAAAACATATATACCCATTTCAATTATTTATTATTACCAGTGAAACCAATATAACATCTCAACATTCACAAATATACATTTCTGACATTCAAAAACAAAACAAAAACAAATCAGTGACCAATATAGCCACCTTTCTTTGCAAGGACACTCAAAAGCCTGCCATCCATGGATTCTGTCAGTGTTTTGATCTGTTCACCATCAACATTGCGTGCAGCAGCAACCACAGCCTCCCAGACACTGTTCAGAGAGGTGTACTGTTTTCCCTCCTTGTAAATCTCACATTTGATGATGGACCACAGGTTCTCAATGGGGTCAGATCAGGTGAACAAGGAGGCCATGTCATTAGATTTCCTTCTTTTATACCCTTTCTTGCCAGCCACGCTGTGGAGTACTTGGACGCGTGTGATGGAGCATTGTCCTGCATGAAAATCATGTTTTTCTTGAAGGATGCAGACTTCTTCCTGTACCACTGCTTGAAGAAGATGTCTACCAGGAACTGGCAGTAGGACTGGGAGTTGAGCTTGACTCCATCCTCAACCCGAAAAGGCCCCACAAGCTCATCTTTGATGATAGCAGCCCAAACCAGTACTCCACCTCCACCTTGCTGGCGTCTGAGTCAGACTGGAGCTCTCTGCCCTTTACCAATCCAGCCACGGGCCCATCCATCTGGCCCATCAAGACTCACTCTCATTTCATCAGTCCATAAAACCTTAGAAAATCAGTCTTGAGATATTTCTTGGCCCAGTCTTGACGTTTCAGCTTGTGTGTCTTGTTCAGTGGTGGTCGTCTTTCAGCCTTTCTTACCTTGGCCATGTCTCTGAGTATTGCACACCTTGTGCTTTTGGGCACTCCAGTGATGTTGCAGCTCTGAAATATGGCCAAACTGGTGGCAAGTGGCATCGTGGCAGCTGCACGCTTGACTTTTCTCAGTTCATGGGCAGTTATTTTGCGCCTTGGTTTTTCCACACGCTTCTTGCGACCCTGTTGACTATTTTGAATGAAACGCTTGATTGTTCGATGATCACGCTTCAGAAGCTTTGCAATTTTAAGAGTGCTGCATCCCTCTGCAAGATATCTCACTATTTTTGACTTTTCTGAGCCTGTCAAGTCCTTCTTTTGACCCATTTTGCCAAAGGAAAGGAAGTTGCCTATTAATTATGCACACCTGATATAGGGTGTTGATGTCATTAGACCACACCCCTTCTCATTACAGAGATGCACATCACCTAATATGCTTAATTGGTAGTAGGCTTTTGAGCCTATACAGCTTGGAGTAAGACAACATGCATAAAGAGGATGATGTGGTCAAAATACTCATTTGCCTAATAATTCTGCACTCCCTGTATAGGGTGGGGATAAACAGTCATCCCATGTGTTGTCAGTTGGACACAGTCATAAGGTGACTCACAGGGTTCGGCAGGGTGAGGTGGGCAGCCTTCCCCGTAAAAGGAGTATGGTGGGATGATCCCTCTGGTGAATATCAAAGAGCAGACATATGGGGTTGGTGAAGAAAAGAAGGAGATGCAACAGAGAGGGCTGGTGCCTCGATCTTGGAAGCTGGAGGGAGCTCCAGAACAATTTTCTCTTTCGAGGCCTAGTCTCTGGACTTCGGAGGCAGATTTGTGGAGATAGGATAAGTTACTTACCTGTAAATCCTAGTTCTCTTCCAGGGGTATCCTCATCAAAGTCATAAACATTGAATATTCCCGCCCTCGTGCGGGGACCCCGGAGCATACATAAAATACACACATATAAAAGTATGAAATATGCACGAAACGGAAAATGTCACTTACCCAGTGTACATCTGTTCGTGGCATTAGTCGTTGCAGATTCACATGCTGTGCACATCCCGCCATTTGGTGTTGGGCTCGGAGTGTTACAAGTTGTTTTTCTTCAAAGAAGTCTTTTCGAGTCACGAGACCGAGGGACTCCTCCAATTTCGGCTCCATTGCGCATGGGCGTCGACTCCATCTTAGATTGTTTTCCCCCGCAGAGGGTGAGGTAGGAGTTGGGTATGCTAGTAATAGTGCCCATGCAATGGAGTAATGTACATAATGTAGTTTAAAGTAATATATTTACAAATATACAGATGTTCAAGATCAACTTCTAAACGGCTACAGGCTCCCGGGGAGGCGGGTGGGCGCATGTGAATCTGCAGCGACTAATGCCACGAACAGATGTACACTGGGTAAGTGACATTTTCCGTTCGATGGCATGTGTAGCTGCAGATACACATGCTGTGCATAGAATAGTAAGCAGTTATCTCCCCAAAAGCGGTGGTTCAGCCTGTAGGAGTTGAAGTTGTTTGAAACAATGTTCGTAGTACTGCTTGGCCTACTGTGGCTTGTGCCGTTAGCACATCTAAACAGTAGTGTTTGGTAAATGTATGAGGCGTAGACCATGTAGCTGCCCTACATATTTCGGTCATTGGAATATTTCCTAGAAAGGCCATGGTAGCACCTTTCTTTCTAGTTGAGTGTGCCTTTGGTGTAATAGGCAGTTCTCTTTTTGCTTTAAGATAACAGGTTTGAATGCACTTAACTATCCATCTAGCAATGCCTTGTTTAGAAATTGGATTTCCTGTATGAGGTTTTTGGAAAGCAATAAATAACTTTTGTTTTTCGATTTTGTTCTGTCAATGTAGTACATTAACGCTCTTTTGATGTCTAATGTAGTGCTCTTTCAGCTACAGAGTCTGGCTGTGGGAAGAACACTGGTAATTCTACTGTTTGATTTAAGTGGAACGGTGATATGACTTTTGGTTAAAATTTAGGATTTGTCCGTAGAACTACTTTATGCTTGTGTATTTGAATAAATGGTTCTTGTATGGTAAATGCTTGAATCTCACTTAGTCTTCTTAAAGATGTGATGGCAATTAAAAATGCAACTTTCCATGTTAAGTATTGCATTTCACAAGAGTGCATGGGCTCAAAAGGTGGACCCATGAGTCGTGTTAAGACAATGTTGAGGTTCCTTGAAGGAACTGGTGGTGTTCTTGGTGGTATAATTCTCTTTAGACCTTCCATAAATGCTTTTATGACTGGTATCCTAAATAGAGAAGTTGAGTGCGTAATTTGCAGGTAAGCTGAAATTGCTGTAAGATGTATCTTAATGGAAGAAAAAGCTAGCTTTGACTTTTGCAAATGTAGTAAGTATCCTACGATGTCTTTGGCAGATGCGTGTAAGGGTTGAATTTGATTATTATGGCAGTAATAAACAAATCTTTTCCACTTATTTGCACAGCAATGTCTAGTGGTAGGTTTCCTAGCTTGTTTTATGACCTCCATACATTCATGTGTAAGGTCTAAGTGTCCGAACTCTAGGACTTCAGGAGCCAGATTGCTAGATTCAGCGATGCTGGATTTGGGTGTCTGATCTGTTGTTTGTGTTGCGTTAACAGATCTGGTATGTTTGGTAGTTTGACAAGAGGTACTACTGAAATGTCTAGTAGTGTTGTGTGCCAAGGTTGTCTTGCCCATGTTGGCGCTATTAGTATGAGTTTGAGTTTGTTTTGACTCAACTTGTTTACTAGATGAACGAGTTACTTACCTTCGGTAACGACTTTTCTGGTGGATACATTAGCTACCTGTGGATTCCTCACCTAATGATTCCTCACCTAATGAATTCTCCCATGGCGCCAGCATTCAACGGAAATCTTCTTCCTAGTCTCTGCACGTCGACGAGGACGTCACTCGAGCCCACGCGACGCCGTCTGACGTCATACAGGCAATAAGAGGTCCTCGGCGACGTGCCGACGTCAGTACCAATCATTTTTTACGTGCATGAGAACAACCAGGCAATGCAATGAAAGAGCAAGGCAACATCCCATAACATTGTAAAATACACAACATTGCATGAATAACTGTAAATCTTTTTTATATATATATATATATATATATATATATATATATATATATATATATATATATATATATATAACTCTCTTTTTAAAATATATATACACATCAAGTATATACACAAAGATATATACATATATAAATATATTATATACAACATCTATTGCACCCTCGAAGACCAAGAGGAGCGTACTCAAGGATTACTTGGTAAGACCAGAAAGGCAACGGGGAGGCGGGTGGGACCGTGAGGAATCCACAGGTAGCTAATGTATCCACCAGAAAAGTCGCTACCGAAGGTAAGTAACTCGTTCTTCTGATGGATACAACTACCTGTGGATTCCTCACCTAATGCATAGAGTCCCAAAGCAGTACCACGCCCGGCGGTGGGTGCCTAAATGGTCAAACCAAGACATCCTGCAGCACTGACCGTGCAAAATGGCCGTCCCTTCTAACCTCAGAATCCAAACAGTAATGTTTTGCAAAAGTGTGAAGGGACGACCAAGTTGCGGCCTTGCAGATGTCGACCACAGGAACACCTCTGGCCAAGGCCGAAGTGGCCGACTTAGCTCTGGTGGAATGAGCTCTAATGCCCTCAGGAGGATCCTTCTTTGCCAAAGAGTAACAGATTTTAATGCAAAGAACAACCCACCTGGATAGTGTTCTCTTGTGGACTGCCTTTCCTCTCCTCTTGCCCACGTATCCAATAAACAGCTGATCCTCCAGCCTGAAATCCTTTGTTCTATCAATAAAGAAGCTCAACGCCCTCTTTGGGTCCAGACGGTGCAGTCTTTCTTCCTCTTTGGAAGGATGAGGCGGAGGATAGAACGTGGACAAAGTAATTGCCTGAGCCAAATGGAAAGGTGAAACAACCTTCGGGAGGAAAGCAGCCTTGGTCCTCAACACCACCTTATCCCCATAAAAAGTTGTATAAGGGGGCTTTACTGATAAGGCCTGCAACTCACTCACTCTCCTTGCTGATGTTATAGCTATCAGGAAGACTGTTTTTAAAACCAAATACCTAAAGGGGCAAGAATGCATAGGTTCAAAAGGGGACCCCATAAGGAAAGTCAGGACCAAGGACAAATCCCATTGCGGCATAACGAATGGCTTTGGAGAATATTTATTTAGAAGACCTTTCAAGAATCTGATAACAATAGGGGATTTAAATAAAGATGGTTGGTCTGGAAGACATATGAAGGCTGACAAGGCCGATAAATAACCCTTAATGGTAGCCACTGCACAACCTTTCTGCGCTAGAGACAGAGCAAAAGACAAAACGTCCGATAGATGAGCATGCAAAGGATCAATCTGCCTCTCTCCACACCACGCAACAAATTTAGACCCATCTATTAGCGTAGATAGATTTAGTGGAGTGTCGCCTGGCCGCTAATATAACATCCACTACCTCAGGCGGGAGAGAGAAGGAACTCAGGTTGCCCCGTTCAATCTCCAGGCATGTAGGTGCAGACTCTGGAGGTTGGGGTGTAAAATCTGCCCCTGCGACTGCGAGAGGAGGTCTGCCCTGAAAGGGAGACGGAGCGGAGAGCACATTGAGAGTTGGAGAAGGTCGGAGTACCATACCCTCCTTGGCCAATCCGGAGCTATTAGGATGACTAGAGCCCGGTCCTGGCGAATCTTCCTCAATACTCGAGGAATCAAGGGTATGGGAGGAAACGCGTAAAGCAACTGGCCGCACCAGGTTATTTGAAACGCGTCCCCCAACGCTCCCTGCATCGGATACTGGAGGCTGCAGAATAACGGACAATGCGCGTTCTCTCGAGTGGCAAACAGATCTACCCGAGGAAACCCCCACTTCTGGAAGATTAAACTGACTTGATCTGGATGGAGACGCCACTCGTGGTCTGCCGAGAATTGGCGACAGACTGTCCGCACACACGTTCAAGACTCCGGCCAGATGGTTTGCTATCAAGCAAATCTGATGGTCCTTTGCCCAGGACCATAGTCGAAGAGCTTCTCTGCAGAGAAGGTACGACCCCACTCCTCCCTGCTTGTTTATGTACCACATCGTGGTAGTATTGTCCGTTAGGACCTGTACCGACTGACCACGAAGGGAAGGGAGGAAGGCCTTGAGAGCCAGACGTACAGCCCGTAACTCGAACAGATTGATGTGAAACATCTGTTCCTCTGGAGACCAAAGGCCTTTGATCTCCAGATCCCCCAGATGAGCTCCCCACCCTAGAGTGGAAGCATCCGTTATGACTGTGGCCACTGGTGGCGACTGCTGGAACGGCTTTCCTTGTGAAAGATTGTTGCTTGCAATCCACCACTTCAAATCCACAGCAGCATCTCTGGAGATCTTGACAGTACTCTCTAGATCCCCTTTGTGTTGAGACCACTGCCTTCGGAGGCACCACTGAAGAGCCCTCATGTGCCAGCGAGCATGCGTGACCAACAGAATGCAGGAGGCAAACAGACCGAGCAGACGAAGGACCTTGAGGACTGGAACTACCGCTCCATTTCGAAACATTGGAACCAAATCCTGAATATCTTGAATCCGCTGAGGCGGAGGAAAGGCCCGACCCAATGTTGTATCCAGTACTGCCCCTATGAACAGGAGGCGCTGAGAGGGCTCTAGGTGAGATTTGGGCTCGTTCACCGAAAAACCCAGGTCGAACAACAACTGGGTTGTTGACTGCAGATGATGCGACACAAGCTCCGGGGACTTGGCTTTGATCAACCAGTCGTCCAAGTAAGGGAATACTGCTATCCCCTTCCTTCTGAGTTCTGCCGCAACCACCGACATCACCTTCGTGAAGACTCGAGGTGCTGAAGTAAGACCAAACGGAAGGACCGCAAACTGATAGTGTTGCGATCCCACCACAAACCGGAGATACTTCCTGTGTGACTTGAGTATCGGGATATGAAAGTAAGCATCCTGCAAGTCGACAGACACCATCCAGTCTTCCTTGTTCAACGCCAAAAGCACCTGTGCTAGGGTCAGCATCTTGAATTTTTCCTGCTTGAGGAACCAATTCAAGATCCTCAGGTCCAGGATTGGTCTCAAACGACCATCCTTCTTGGGAATCAGGAAATACCTTGAGAAACATCCTCGACCCCTTTCCTGCTCTGGGACCAACTCCACCGCGCCCTTTGAAAGGAGGGCTTGTACCTCCTGTTCTAGCAACAGGAGGTGTTCTTCTGAACAATAAGAAGGGCGGGGCGGGATGAGGGGCGGGAACTCCCGAAAGGGAAGGGTGTAGCCTTTTCCCACAATACTGAGAACCCAAGTGTCCGTTGTAACAGTCTTCCATTTGGTGAGAAAATGCTGTAATCTTCCCCCTACAGGAGAGGAGTGAGTGGGAAATGGTGGAAGCCTAAGGCTGCTTCCCCTGCTGCACCCCGCCAGAGGATGAGGAAGAGGCAGAGTGCTGCTGAGAGGCTCCTCTGGTGTGGACCCTACCTCTCCCTCTAAAAGATCTATAGGGATGGGAAGAGGCAGGTTGCTGATATCTTCCCCGAAAGGAAGAGGAGGAAGAGCCACGCCCAAATCCACGAAACCTTCTGAAAAATCTGGACGAGGCCGTGGAAGAAGGAGCTTGGAGCCCTAACGACTTAGCCGTGGCCCTGCTCTCCTTAAAACGTTCCAAGGCCGAATCAGCCTTGGCTCCAAACAGCTTGTCCCCATCAAACGGGAGATCCAACAATGTGGACTGTACATCCGCAGAAAAGCCCGAGTTACGGAGCCAGGCCTGCCTCCTTGCCACCACAGTTGTGCCCATTGCTCTGGCTACCGAGTCGGTCGTATCCAGTCCAGTCTGGAAAATCTGGGTCGCAGCAGCCTGGGCATTTGAAACAAAATCCAAAAGACCCTGGGGAAGCTCTGTAAATGATGAGGAAATGTCATCCATCAGAGCATGAATATACCTCCCCAGGATACAGGTTGCGTTGGTGGCCTTCAACGCCAGACTGCAGGACGAAAAAATCTTCTTGGACTGCGCCTCCAGTTTCTTTGAATCTCTGTCCCCAGGCACCGTCGGGAAAGAACCAGGCGCTGACTTGGATGAACAGGAGGCCTGCACCACCAAGCTCTCCGGCGTAGGGTGCCTAGACAGAAAACCAGGGTCAGTTAGAGCCGCCCGATACCTCCTGGCCACGGCTCTGTGAACTGCTGGGGAAGATGCCGGCCTCTTCCACACCTCTAACACCGGATCCAGCAGAGCGTCATTAAATGGCAAAAGAGGCTCCGCCGCAGCTGAGGCCGGATGTAGCACCTCTGTTAGAAGGTTTTGTTTAGCCTCCACCACCGGCAAAGGCAGGTCCAAAAAACTAGCTGCCTTCCATACCACTGCGTGAAAGGAAGCAGCCTCCTCAGTATATTCTCCCGGAGACGAAAGTACCACTCAGGGGAAGTGTCCAGCCCACTGGCCGACTCCAGACCACACAGCCTGTAGGAAGTTGGCTCTGTATGTGCTATTTCAAAGTAAGGAATAGCATGCACAGAGTCCAAGGGTTCCCCTTAGAGGTAAAATAGTGGTAAAAAGAGATAATACTAATGCTCTATTTTGTGGTAGTGTGGTCGAGCAGTAGGCTTATCCAAGGAGTAGTGTTAAGCATTTGTTGTACATACACATAGACAATAAATGAGGTACACACACTCAGAGACAAATCCAGCCAATAGGTTTTTATATAGAAAAATATCTTTTCTTAGTTTATTTTAAGAACCACAGGTTCAAATTCTACATGTAATATCTCATTCGAAAGGTATTGCAGGTAAGTACTTTAGGAACTTCAAATCATCAAAATTGCATGTATACTTTTCAAGTTATTCACAAATAGCTGTTTTAAAAGTGGACACTTAGTGCAATTTTCACAGTTCCTAAGGGAGGTAAGTATTTGTTAGGTTAACCAGGTAAGTAAGACACTTACAGGGCTTAGTTCTTGGTCCAAGGTAGCCCACCGTTGGGGGTTCAGAGCAACCCCAAAGTCACCACACCAGCAGCTCAGGGCCGGTCAGGTGCAGAGTTCAAAGTGGTGCCCAAAACACATAGGCTAGAATGGAGAGAAGGGGGTGCCCCGGTTCCGGTCTGCTTGCAGGTAGGTACCCGCGTCTTCGGAGGGCAGACCAGGGGGGTTTTGTAGGGCACCGGGGGGGGGACAAGCCCACACAGAAATTTCACCCTCAGCAGCGCGGGGGCGGCCGGGTGCAGTGTAGAAACAAGCGTCGGGTTTGTAATGGAAGTCAATGGGAGATCTAGGGATCTCTTCAGCGCTGCAGGCAGGCAAGGGGGGGGTTCCTCGGGGAAACCTCCACTTGGTCACGGGAGAGGGACTCCTGGGGGTCACTCCTCCAGTGAAAGTCCGGTCCTTCAGGTCCTGGGGGCTGCGGGTGCAGGGTCTCTCCCAGGTGTCGGGACTTAGGATTCAAAGAGTCGCGGTCAGGGGAAGCCTCGGGATTCCCTCTGCAGGCGGCGCTGTGGGGGCTCAGGGGGGACAGGTTTTGGTACTCACAGTATCAGAGTAGTCCTGGGGTCCCTCCTGAGGTGTTGGATCGCCACCAGCCGAGTCGGGGTCGCCGGGTGCAGTGTTGCAAGTCTCACGCTTCTTGCGGGGAGCTTGCAGGGTTCTTTAAAGCTGCTGGAAACAAAGTTGCAGCTTTTCTTGGAGCAGGTCCGCTGTCCTCGGGAGTTTCTTGTCTTTTCGAAGCCGGGGCAGTCCTCAGAGGATGTCGAGGTCGCTGGTCCCTTTGGAAGGCGTCGCTGGAGCAGGATCTTTGGAAGGCAGGAGACAGGCCGGTGAGTTTCTGGAGCCAAGGCAGTTGTCGTCTTCTGGTCTTCCTCTGCAGGGGTTTTCAGCTAGGCAGTCCTTCTTGTAGTTGCAGGAATCTAATTTTCTAGGGTTCAGGGTAGCCCTTAAATACTAAATTTAAGGGCGTGTTTAGGTCTGGGGGGTTAGTAGCCAATGGCTACTAGCCCTGAGGGTGGGTACACCCTCTTTGTGCCTCCTCCCAAGGGGAGGGGGTCACAATCCTAACCCTATTGGGGGAATCCTCCATCTGCAAGATGGAGGATTTCTAAAAGTTAGAGTCACCTCAGCTCAGGACACCTTAGGGGCTGTCCTGACTGGCCAGTGACTCCTCCTTGTTGCTTTCTTTGTTCCCTCCAGCCTTGCCGCCAAAAGTGGGGGCCGTGGCCGGAGGGGGCGGGCAACTCCACTAAGCTGGAGTGCCCTGCTGGGCTGTGACAAAGGGGTGAGCCTTTGAGGCTCACCGCCAGGTGTTACAGCTCCTGCCTGGGGGAGGTGTTAGCATCTCCACCCAGTGCAGGCTTAGTTACTGGCCTCAGAGTGACAAAGGCACTCTCCCCATGGGGCCAGCAACATGTCTCTGGTGTGGCAGGCTGCTGGAACTAGTCAGCCTACACAGACAGTCGGTTAAGTTTCAGGGGGCACCTCTAAGGTGCCCTCTGTGGTGTATTTTACAATAAAATGTACACTGGCATCAGTGTGCATTTATTGTGCTGAGAAGTTTGATACCAAACTTCCCAGTTTTCAGTGTAGCCATTATGGTGCTGTGGAGTTCGTGTTTGACAGACTCCCAGACCATATACTCTTATGGCTACCCTGCACTTACAATGTCTAAGGTTTTGTTTAGACACTGTAGGGGTACCATGCTCATGCACTGGTACCCTCACCTATGGTATAGTGCACCCTGCCTTAGGGCTGTAAGGCCTGCTAGAGGGGTGGCTTACCTATACTGCATAGGCAGTGAGAGGCTGGCATGGCACCCTGAGGGGAGTGCCATGTCGACTTACTCGTTTTGTCCTCACTAGCACACACAAGCTGGCAAGCAGTGTGTCTGTGCTGAGTGAGAGGTCTCCAGGGTGGCATAAGACATGCTGCAGCCCTTAGAGACCTTCCTTGGCATCAGGGCCCTTGGTACTAGAAGTACCAGTTACAAGGGACTTATCTGGATGCCAGGGTCTGCCAATTGTGGATACAAAAGTACAGGTTAGGGAAAGAACACTGGTGCTGGGGCCTGGTTAGCAGGCCTCAGCACACTTTCAATTGTAAACATAGCATCAGCAAAGGCAAAAAGTCAGGGGGCAACCATGCCAAGGAGGCATTTCCTTACACAGCCCATCACCCGAGTCCTCTAGCTCTCCTTCCTCCAGGGCTCGTTGGTACTCCTGCTCCTCTAATACACGGAGAGCACGTCTCCTCGAATGAAGCCGTTGTTCAATACGCGGAGTCGACAATGCCTCCGCCGAAGTCGAAGATCGGCGCCGATCTTCAGAAGCCACTGACGCCGCGTCTGGCGCCACAGGTAACTTCGGCGCCGACGAAAGAGCAGTCGAAGCAGATGGACCCACCGGAGTCACAGGCCGAAATCCCGACGACGGGATGGAAATTCCCGGGGCCAATCCCTCTGAAGCCACCGGAGCGGCCACCGGCGCCGACACCGGCGCCGAGCCCACGTTCCCAAAAGGGAGAAAGGGCATAAAGGGTGCCGGCCGAAGAGGCGCAGGATCACCCAATGAAAAGGCCAAAGGCCCAGCCGGAGCACCCCCTGGAGCCATCTGTTGGAAGATGGCATACATCTTCATTCAAGAATGCGGAACTATCGGCTCCAGGGGTGGGAAAAGCCGGATACTGGGGTGCCTGTCTCGGAGGCGACCCCGACGCCGGCCTCGACGTCTGCGACGCCGGAGATAACACCTTCCAATACCTCAATCACCGACGCCTGTCCAGGTGAAGTCGGAGACGCCGGAGAGGGCAACGGCGTCGAAGGATGCGGCGTAACCGTGGGACTGATCTCCCATGTCCTTCGGCGCCGATCCAAAGACCTGGAACTAGACCACAAAAGTAACAGTTGCTCCCTCGAAGATAACCGTTTCGAATGCACGGAAAAAAGGGAACGGACGTCGGCACGTCGTCGAGGACCTCTTATTGCCTGTATGACGTCAGACGGCATCGCGTGGGCTAGAGTGACGTCCTCGTCGACGTGCAGAGACTAGGAAGAAGATTTCCGTCGAATGCTGGCGCCATGGGAGAATTCATTAGGTGAGGAATCCACAGGTAGTTGTATCCATCAGAAATGGAAGGAGTGGGAGAGGGGGGAAAAGCGTAAGCAAATATCCCTGACCAACTCATCCATACGCATTGCCTTGAGACTGATCTTGTGGGTACCTGGATGCGAAGTTTTGGCATTTTGCGTTTTCCTTTGTTGCAAATAGATCTATTTGTGGTGTTCCCCAATTGTGGAAATAAGTATTCAGTATTTGGGGGTGAATCTCCCATTCATGGATCTGTTGGTGATCCCAAGAGAGATTGTCTGCTAACGGATTCTGAATTCCTGGAATAAATTGTGCTATTAGGCGAATGTGGTTGTGAATCGCCCAATGCCATATTCTTTGTGCCAGGAGACACAACTGTGTTGAGTGTGTCCCTCCCCGTTTGTTTAGGTAATACATTGTTGTCATGTTGTCTGTTTTGACAAGAATGTGTTTGTGGCTTATTATGGGTTGAAATGCTTTCAGCGCTAGAAATACTGCCAATAGTTCTAAGTGATTTATGTGAAACTGTTTTTGGTGAGTGTCCCATTGTCCTTGGATGCTGTACTGATTGAGGTGTGCTCCCCACCCTATCATGGAGGCATCTGTCGTTATTACGTATTGTGGCACTGGGTCTTGGAAAGGCCGCCCTTGGTTTAAATTTATACTGTTCCACCATTGAAGCGAGGTATATGTTTGGCGGTCTACCAACACCAGATCTAGAAGTTGACCCTGTGCCTGTGACCACTGTGATGCTAGGCACTGTTGTAAGGGCCGCATGTGCAACCTTGCGTTTGGGACAATGGCTATGCATGAGGACATCATGCCTAGGAGTTTCATCACCATTTTGACTTTGTATCTTTTGTTTTGGATACATGGCCTGTATTACATTGTGAAATGCCTGAACCCTTTGTGGACTTGGAGTGGCAATCCCTTTTGCTGTGTTGATTGTCGCCCCTAAGTATTGCTGTGTTTGACACGGTATAAGGTGTGACTTTGTGTAGTTGATTGAGAAACCTAGTTTGTGGAGGGTTTCTATGACATACTTTGTGTGTTGTGAACACTTTTCTAGCGTGTTGGTTTTGATTAACCAATCGTCTAGGTACGGGAACACATGTATTTGCTGCCTTCTGATATGTGCAGCTACGACTGCCAGGCACTTTGTAAAAACTCTTGGCGCAGTTGTTATTCCGAATGGCAACACCTTGAATTGGTAATATATCCCTTGGAATACAAACCTTAAGTACTTTCTGTGTGAAGGATGTATCGGTATATGGAAATATGCATCCTTTAGGTCTAGTGTGGTCATGTAGTCTTGTTGTTTGAGTAGTGGGATTACGTCTTGTAATGTCACCATGTGAAATTGATCTGATTTGATGTAGGTATTTAATGTTCGGAGATCTAATATAGGTCTCAGACTTTTGTCTTTTTTGGGTATGAGAAAGTACAGAGAGTAAACTCCTGTTCCTTTCTGGTGTTTTGGTACTAATTCTATTGCTTCTTTTAGTAGCAATGCCTGAACCTCTAGTCCTAGAAGATCTATATGTTGTTTTGACATATTGTGTGTTTTCAGTGGGACATTTGGAGGGAATTTGAGAAATTCTATGCAATAACCATGCTGGATAATTGCTAGGACCCAAGTGTCTGTTATTTCCTCCCAATGTTTGTAAAATGTGGTTAGTCTCCCCCCCACAGATGTTATGTGTTGGGGATGTGTGACTTGGAAGTCACTGCTTGTTTTGAGGAGTTTTGGGACTTTGGAACTTTCCTCTATTCTTTTGGAATTGTCCCCCTCTATATTGTCCACGAAAACTTACCCGCTGATACTGGCTCTGTTAAGTGGGTCTTCTTTGTGAGGTTGTGGGTTCTGTGCTTTGTCCTCGAAACCCCCCTCTAAACTGTGTTTTTCGAAATGTGCCTCTGCCCTGTGGGGAGTAGAGTGCGCCCATGGCTTTGGCCGTGTCAGTGTCTTTTTTAAGTTTTTCGATTGCAGTGTCCACCTCCGGCCCAAACAACTGCTGTCCGTTGAATGGCATATTCAGCACAGCTTGCTGTATTTCTGGTTCAAATCCTGATGTACGCAGCCATGCATGTCTCCTTATTGTTACTGCTGTGTTGACAGTTCTTGCAGCTGTGTCTGCTGCATCCATTGCTGACCGTATCTGATTGTTGGATACTCTGTCCTTCTACTACCCGCTGCGCTCTCTTTTGGAACTCCTTGGGCAAATGTTCTATAAAGTGTTGCATTTCGTCCCAATGGGCTCTATCGTATCTGGCCAACAAAGCCTGTGAATTGGCAATACGCCACTGGTTTGCTGCCTGTGCCGCCACCCTTTTGCCTGCTGCGTCGAATTTTCTACTTTCTTTATCTGGAGGTGGTGCATCTCCTGAACTATGTGAGTTCGCTCTTTTGCACGCTGCCCCTACTACAACTGAGTCCGGTGTTAGCTGTTGTGTGATGTTTATATTTGGTGGCGGTTTATATTTTTTCTCCACTCTTGGGAGTAATGGCCCTTCCTTTTACAGGCTCTTCAAACACTTGTTTGGAGTGTTTTAGCATTCCGGGTAGCATAGGAAGACTTTGATACTGGCTGTGTGTGGACGACTGTGTTAAAAAGAAAATTGTCTTCAATGGGCTCAGCATGCAGGCTGACATTATGAAATGCCGCTGCTCTTGACACCACCTGTGCGTAGGCTGTACTATCCTCTGGTGGCGACGGTCTAGCTGGATAACATTCAGGACTATTATCTGACACTGGTGCGTCATAAAGGTCCCATGCGTCAGGGTCATCTTGACTCATTCCTGTATGAGTTGGGGATTGCATCATTGGTGGAGTGGCTACCGGTGATGGTTGCGGAGAGCATTGTGGAGATGGTGGCGGGGTTACTTGTTTAGCCACCTTTGCCTGTGGCTGCTTGTCTTTTTCCTGAAAGGCAAGTTTGTGTTTCATTTTAATTGGAGGGAGAGTACTGATCTTCCCTGTTTCTTTTGGGATATGGAGCCTATTTTGTGTATAGTCTGGCTCTATTGTTTCCAATTCCTGTCAAAATCTATGTGTCTTCATTTGTTTTGACAGTCCTTGTTCCTCAGTGTAGGAACTTGTTTTCGGTTCCGAGGCCAGATGTTTCGGTATCGAAACCTTTTCGAAACCTTTTCGGCTGCTTTTTTCGGTTCCGACTAAACCTTCTTTACTTTCGGCGTTGTGGTCTCTCGGTGCCGACCTATTTCGGTGCCGCTATCTCGGTGCTGAACCTGCTCGGAGCTGTGTGGCGGTATCTCGACCGGAGTCGGATGACTTCGCCACCAGCGTGCCCTTTTTCGGTGCCGATGATCGGTCACCTATTTTTCTGGTTAAGCCATAGCCTGTTGGCGGTGGCGTCCCCTGGGCTTTAGTGGTTTTTTCATGAGTTTTGTGTTTCGACGTCTTACTCACGGTTTTCGGCGTTTCTTCGGGATCGATGTCATCCAAGTCTGATTCCTGGATGGAGAATGTCTCTTCCTCCTCTTCGAAACGCTCTTGTCCTGTTGGCGCCGACGCCAATTGCAGTTTCCTTGCTCTTCGGTCTCTTAGTGTCTTCCTGGACCGAAACGCTCAACAGGCGTCACAAGTATCTTCCTTGTGTTCCGGCGACAAACACAAGTTACAGACCAGATGCTGATCTGTATATGGATACTTGTTATGGCATTTTGGGCAGAAGCGGAATGGGGTCCGTTCCATCAGCCTTGAAGAGACACGTGGCCGGGCCGACCAGGCCCCGACGGGGGATCAAAAAAACCCCGAAGGGCCACCGGAGCACTTCAAAAGTCGGTGTCGATCTGTTGTAACTAACCCGATACCGAACGCAAACAATACCGATGATTTTTCAGAGATTCTAACTAACTTTCCGACCCGAAACACGGAGCGAAAAGGAACACGTCCGAACCCGATGGCGGAAAAAAAACAATCTAAGATGGAGTCGACGCCCATGCGTAATGGAGCTGAAATGGGAGGAGTCCCTCGGTCTTGTGACTCGAAAAGACTTCTTCGAAGAAAAACAACTTGTAACACTCCGAGCCCAACACCAGATGGCGGGATGTGCACAGCATGTGTATCTGCAGCTACACTTGCCATCGAACATATATATATATATAGCATTTTGTCATGGAGCTGAACATAGTACTATCGAAACTTATGGGCCCTCCTTTCGAACCTATACACAAAGCCTCTTTGCAACACCTTACGTGGAAGACGGCTTTTCCGGTAGCCATTACTTCCGTGAGGAGGGTCAGTGAAATTCAGGCTTTGTCCTCCAAAGAACCATACACAGTCTTCAACGAGAATAGAGTGGTTCCACAAACTCATCCATCATTCTTACCGAAGGTGGTGTCAGATTTTCAAATCAGACTATTTCACTACCAACTTTTTTCCCCAATCCGGATACTCCGGCGGAGAAAGCTTTGCACTCCCTGGATTTGAAAAGAGTGCTAAAATTTTACTTGGATAAAACCAAACGACAATCTTACCACTTATTTGTAAATTACGGTCATTTGAGAACAGGCGAGGCAGCCTCAAAACGAACCATATCTAGATGGATAGTTTCATGTATTGTTACTGCATATCAATTGGCTAACAAACAACTACTTGCTAGGCCTAAGGCGCATTCGACAAGAGGAAAGGCGGCTACGGCTGCCCTCCTTAATAATGTTCCAATCTCTGAAATTTTTAAGGCTGCTACATGGAAGTCTGTACATACATTTACTAGGCATTACTGTTTGGACTCAGATGCCAGAGCAGACGCCCAAGTGGGGCAAGCATCTCTGAGAAATTTGTTTGCATAATACATATCTATTCCTGCACTTCTATTAGACAGTCCGCAGAGTTAAGGGATGGGCTTGCTAATCTATTCAATGTTTATGACTATTGATGAGGATCCCCTGGAAAAGAATAATAAGTTACTTACCTGTAAATCCTAGTTCTCTTCCAGGGGTATCCTCATCAAAGTCATAAACAACCCACCCTCCTCCCCGGACGCAAGTCTCCTAGAAGTGCAGGACACACTATCTTTCGAATCTGCTGCACAAGCTGTCACCGTAAAAAAGTACTGACCTAACTGTGAACCAACTGTCACCTCTCCTTCACCCGAGGCATGGTGGGATATTGGGGTGCTCAGGGTCTTAAAGGCACAGTGCCAGAATTGTTATGGTTCTCCTGTGTTAACCTGCATGCAGCCTATTGGCGAAGAATGCTCCATTGTTTTCAATGTAGTTTTTTCTCTTTTTTCTCTGATGTTGCTACTGCTTCTTTCCCTAGGCCCAGCTATGGGGCTTTGGAAAGTTTTTTTCTCTTATTGTAATTTTGAAAAGGACGGTTTTAAAAAAAAAAAAAAAAATCCATAGAAATAAAGCATTTTAGCCTGTTTATGATTATAGTCTGCATTGCTGTTTTACACACGTATATATGAGTTTAGTATGAAAATTTGTCTACTAAAAATGCTATATACATATATATTATTTTTTTTCGTGCATATTTCATACTTTATGTGTGTATTTTATGTATGCTCCGGGGTCCCTGCACGAGGGCGGGAATATTCAATGTTTATGACTATTAATGAGGATCCCCTGGAAGAGAATTGCCTGTTTGTGGAAGAATAAACAAGTGTCTCTGCTGTGCAACTAGCTTCTCTTACAGTTGCTGGAGTAGGAGTTAAGACTCTGTGGAGTCATCCGTGGAGGGTATTTTCGGTGCAGCTCTGCTCTCAGAGCCGAACGAGTTCTCAACGTTGAGACTGGTTCCGATGACACTGGCACGGAAGCCCATATTGGCAAGGGGGCCTCTTCCCTTCAAAGCGATCCAAGGTCTGTGTAGTATTTTCAGGCTCAGTGCCGCGATGGAGCACTGTAGGCACCCAAGTTTGTCAGTGACAACCATGGCCTGATGGCAGTGGTGGCCCAGCTGGCTGGTTTCTTTCTTCTTTTTTTAGCCAAGACCCTGCCAGATCTGTCAGGAGCAGTGCTCTGTCAACATTGCTAGCCTAATTAGTGTGTCAGTGCAGACCATGCTCACCACACAACTTTGTCCACTGCTAGGAGGAGCCAGAGGCGTTTTCCTCTCAAGACTGAGTCAGAGGAGAAGGATGCCTCCAAGCTGGGTGACACATGGACAGGCTGGGCATCCCAGGGTCAGCCTCTGCTTCAAAGATGTGTTGCCTGAAGCTTTCGGGGTGTTGTCGGACTCCTGCCTCATCCTCTTATGCACCCACCAACACCTGCGTTGGCATTAAGGAAGGTGAGATTCCTCACACCTAGTGTTCAGCAGAGAGACATACATTGCACGCCTCATGGTAGTTCATAGACGGGAATCTGGAGTAGCACTGGGGGCAGTACTGGAATGGTATCCGTTCCATTACACTGACAGTGAATGCATTCTTCATGAACTCTTCGAGGCGAGGGGCATGGAACCCTGAGGAGGGCCAAAGGCCCTGCTGGTCAGGCAGCAATGGGAGGCGGGTATCTGTGGACATGGTCTAGAGAATGAAGCGAAGTCAAAGATCTGTCAGTGAGCAGAGTTTCTTCCGTTGATACTATAGTCGCAACAACTGACTTGGTCAGAAGAAAAACACTGCAAGTCACCAAAGATCGGGCCTGGTGGTACACGTCCAAACCCGATGTCGGAAAAAACAATGTAACATTGAGTCAATGCCCATGCTCATTGCCAACTGGGGGAGAAGTCACTATACCTCATGACTTGAGACATTTTCAAGCTGTTTTTCTATGACAAAGTCTTAACGCTAGATGCAGGAGTATGTACAGGATGTGTATCTAACAGCAAAGCATGCTACAATCCAGCAGAACATTCTCAAATGAATGCAGTTCTATTTATGCCATTAAAAAAAACCAACAAAAAAAAAAAACCTCTATGTACAAGTCATGCAAGGCTAACTCACCTGTGTTTCAGTGGGAGCTGGCCAGCTGGTTGGCTTCCGGGCAGTCTGAGAAGTTGGTTCTTGGTTCTTGCGCTGTGAGGGAGGCAACGTGGTTGAATTAGCCCAGTTGCGTCCTTCCTCTGAGAGGAGTCTAACATCATGCCCAGGGCGTGTATCTGGGACAAGTCTCGGATCTGAGCCGAGAAGGCTGTCTGATGCAAGCTGTGCATTAGAGCAGAGATGGGCATCTGTAACCAGTCTAGTGTCCGCGGTGAGCTGCACATCTTGGTCTAGAAGTGTATCTGGAGCAAGGCAAGCATCAGGGACCCCCCGAGCCTCTGTGGCAAGGCAGTCTTCAGAAACCGGTCTGGTTTCAGGGGCAAGGTGGGCATCAGGGTCGAGGCGGGCATCAGAGACCAGGCGGGGATCAGGGGCAAGGCGGGCTTCTGGACTTAGCCGGACATCAGAGAAGACTCTTGCATCTGTGCAGAGTCTTCCATCTGATGCCAGCTGAACATCAGATACAAGTCGAGAATCAAGGGCAAGTCGTCCATTAGGGCTAAGACGTGCATCAGAGAGCAGATGTGCATCAGGCGCAAGATGAAAATCCGAAGCCACCCGTGCATCAGAGCAGAGACGTGCATCCGAGATGTATCGCACATCTTGGTTATGGCGAGCTTCAGAAGATAGCAGAGTATCTTGGTTGAGGCGAACTTCAGAAGAAAGTCGTAAATCCTGGCAGAGATGAGGTTCGGCGGCAAGACGCGCATCCTGGCCAAGGCTTCCTTCGGCGGCAAGACGGCCATCCTGGCCAAGGCGGCCTTCGGCAGCAAGACGGCCATCCTGGCCAAGGCGGTTTTCACTGACAATCTGTGCATCCTGCCCAAGGCGGCTTTCACTGACAATCCGTGCATCCTGCCCAAGGCGGCCTTCCGAGCCAAGCCGTGCATCCTGCCCAAGGCGGCCTTCCGAGCCAAGCCGTGCATCCTGCCCAAGGCGGCCTTCTGAGCCAAGCCGTGCATCCTGCCCAAGGCGGCCTTCCGAGCCAAGCCGTGCATCCTGCCCAAGGCGGCCTTCCGAGCCAAGCCGTGCATCCTGCCCAAGGCGGCCTTCCGAGCCAAGCCGTGCATCCTGCCCAAGGCGGCCTTCCGAGCCAAGCCGTGCATCCTGCCCAAGGCGGCCTTCCGAGCCAAGCCGTGCATCCTGCCCAAGGCGGCCTTCCGAGCCAAGCCGTGCATCCTGCCCAAGGCGGCCTTCCGAGCCAAGCCGTGCATCCTGCCCAAGGCGGCCTTCCGAGCCAAGCCGTGCATCCTGCCCAAGGCGGCCTTCCGAGCCAAGCCGTGCATCCTGCCCAAGGCGGCCTTCCGAGCCAAGCCGTGCATCCTGGCCAAGGCGGCCTTCCGTGCCAAGCCGTGCATCCTGGCCAAGGCGGCCTTCCGTGCCAAGCCGTGCATCCTGGCCAAGACGGCCTTCCGTGCCAAGCCGTGCATCCTGGCCAAGACGGCCTTCCGTGCCAAGCCGTGCATCCTGGCCAAGACGGCCTTCCGAGCCAAGCCGTGCATCCTGGCCAAGACGGCCTTCCGAGCCAAGCCGTGCATCCTGGCCAAGACGGCCTTCCGAGCCAAGCCGTGCATCCTGGCCAAGACGGCCTTCCGAGCCAAGCCGTGCATCCTGGCCAAGCCGGCCTTCCGAGCCAAGCCGTGCATCCTGGCCAAGCCGGCCTTCCGAGCCAAGCCGTGCATCCTGGCCAAGCCGGCCTTCCGAGCCAAGCCGTGCATCCTGGCCAAGACGGCCTTCCGAGCCAAGCCGTGCATCAGAGCGAAGACGGCCTTCCGAGCCAAGCCGTGCATCAGAGCGAAGACGGCCTTCCGAGCCAAGCCGTGCATCAGAGCGAAGACGGGCATCAGAGCTAAGACGGCCTATTGTGACAAGTCGTGAGGCAGAGCTGAGGCGAACGTCCTGACTATGGCGGGCATCTGAGGCAAGACGTGTATCAGTGTTCAGTCGGTTTTCAGAGACAAGTCGTGAATCCGAAAACACTGGTGCTTCAGGACCAAGTCGTGCCTGAATTTCTGCAGACCTTGGTGGCACTTGCAATCCTCTGCAATCCCAGCCATTCCTGTAAGCAAATGAAAACATTTTAACTTCAATAATCACAAAGTTATGCATTTGCAACATCTTAGACTAAACAACCATACTATCCACGTTAATGAGGACCTCGCAGCCACAGTATCCCAAAAGAACAGACTAATGCAGACCCATCAGGGTATACTGTCAATTCTGGACAAGAATTTTGCAGAAGACAGAGCAAAATACTATAGCAACATTCTAGATCTTTGTAGCCAAGGGAAAAAGTAAGCCTATGTGGTCATTCACAGTAGGAAAATTCTGTTTTATACTGCACATTGAACCACATCAATATTGTACACAGTCTTCATTAAAATGGCAAAAAACTATTTTTTAAAGTGGACACTGCAATTTTCAACAGTTACTTACAGGTTCAGTTTTCAGGGCATAGGTAGCCCACCGTTGGGGGTTCAAGGCAACCCCAAACACCCAGCACCAGCAACACAGGAACAGTTAGGTGCAGAAGTCAAACAGGAGCCAAAATAATGTGGGCGCCTATGGAGACGGGGGGGTACTCCTGTTCCAGTCTGAATGCAGGTAAGTGGTCGGGGGGGGGGGGTCAGGGGGCATGTAGGAACAAAAACCACACCCGCAGTGGCACAGGGGCAGCCAAGTGCAGTAGGCAAACAGGGCGTCGGGTTCTCAATAGAACTCTATAGAGGGAACCGGGGGTCACATGCGCTGCAGGCAGGGCACAATGGGACTTCTTGGGCAAGCCACCATCTGGGCAAGGGTGAGGGCTGCCTGCTAGTTGTTGCTGCTACAGTGGTCGGTTTCTCTCAGGCCTGGGGGCTGTGGGTGCAGTGCTTCTCCAGGCGACTGATATCCATCCCAGGCAGTGGCGGTCAGCTCGGGACTCCCTCTGCAGGTGTTGTCGTCTGCAGAGGTCAGCCCGGGGTGGACATCATGAGTCGTCCTCTCTGGATAGTTGGTTCCTCTGGACACGGGCTGGGGGCGTCAGGTGCAGAGTAGTGGGGACTCACGCTTCTGGAGTGAGGAGGGAGTCCCTTTAAAGTTGATTGTCTTTTCTTTTGGTTGGGCAGAGCCGCTGCCAACAGGAGTTCTTGGTCCTCAGTGTTGCATGCAGTCGCCTGGAGGCTTTTCAGGAATCGCTGGTCCTGTAGAACTTGTCGCTTTTCAGTTGAAGGGCCTTTGAAGCAGGAGACAGGCCTGTAGGGCTGGGACCAAGTCAGCTGTCGTCTCCTCTTCTCTGCGGGTTTTGCAGCTAATCAGTCCTTGTGAGGTCGTCGGAAATCTGAAGAGCTGGGTTCAGGATCACCCCTAAATACTAAATTTGGAGATATGTTAGGGTTAGAGGCAGTAGCTAATGGCTACTGTCCCTGAGTGTGGCTACACCCTCCTTGCGACCACTCCCTCTGGGGAGGGGAGTACGCCCCTAACCCTATTGGTCCTAATCCTCCAAAGCAAGATGGAGGATTTCTCAAGAAGGGGGTCACTTCAGCTCTGGTCACTTTAAGAGTGGACCTGGCTGGAGGGGTGACTCCTTGTTTTTCTCATTATCCCTCCTGACTTGCAGCCAAAAGTGGGGGCCTGTCTGGGAGGGGGGCATCTCCACTAGATGGAGTGCCCTGGGGCAGTGTAACACCAGGCTTGAGCCTTTGCGGCTCACTGCCAGGCGTTATAGTTCCTGCAAAAGGGGGGGGGGGGGGGATGGGAGAGGTGTGAAGCACCTCCACCCAGAGCAGGCTTTGTTTCTAACCTCAGAGCACAAAGGTTCTCGCCCCGTGGGGTCAGAAACGTGGCTGCTAGTGGCAGGCTGGCACAGACCAGTCAGTCCTACACCAAAGGGTTGGGTAAAATGCAGGGTACATCTCTAAGATGTCCTCTGTGTGCTTTTTAGAATAAATCCGAAACTGGCATCAGTGTGGGTTTATTGTGCTGAGAAGTTGGATACCAAACTTCCCAGTATTCAGTGAAGCCATTATGGAACTGTGGAGTTCGTAATGACAACTCCCAGACCATATACTTAATATGGCCACACTGAACTTACACTGTCTAAGAATGGACTTATACTCTGTTGGGGCATATTGCTCATGCAGCTATGCCCTCACCTGTGGTATAGTGCACCCTGCCTTAGGGCTGTAAGGCCTGCTAGAGGGATGACTTTGTTCTGTGGGAATGGCACCCTGAGAGGGATGCCATGTCGACTTTGCCTTTTTCTCCCCACCAAAAAACACTATCTGCAATGGCAGTGTGCATGTGTTTGGTGAGAGATCCCTTAGGGTAGCATAAAACATGCTGCAGCTCTTGGGGACACTCCCTGGTCACAGGACCCTTGGTGCCACCGGTACCTTTTACAAGGGACTTATCAGTGTGCCAGAGGTGTGGCAATTGTGGAGACGATGGTATATTTTTAGGGAAAGAACACTGGTGCAGGGGCCTGGTTAGCAGGATCCCAGCGCACACACACAGTCAAGTCCGCATCAATATCACGCAAAAGTGTGTGGGTGGTGGCAGGCGTGGGGGAGTGTTTGGGGAGGGGGAGCTAGCTTCTTGGCGCTGCCTACACTTCACTAAGAGGGGATACCTAGACCTGGTATAAGGTGTATACCTTAGGTACCCACCATACACCAGCCCAGCTTCCTACACTAAAAGATATATATAAAATAAGCTCAGTGGCGATTAATGCCCCCTCTCTCCTCCTCAAATGACTTCAATGTAAAATGTATCTGCTATATAAAAGGTCTCCCATTTTTATAATGTTCAGATGTGCACGTTGTTGGTTTGAGTTAGGGTGAGACGCAACTGATAGAGGGGTACAGAATAAGGCCAGCTCCAAGGTATGACAGAAGTGTTATTAAATAAGAACTATAGGATATATCTCACCTGATCATATTAGAGGGGCTACATTATGCCATGCATGTACAGACGATTCCACACCGAGAAACTGCATTTTCGGTTTACGAATAGGTTTAATCAAAACTGCACCTAGGGGGAATCTTCTCCACCATATCTTCCTGAATCTTAAAATGCAGTGTCACATATTTCAAGTGATACCAACTGAAAGCATTTTTTGATTGTGCTGCCTAGAAATAGTACAGTAGACCTTTCATACAAGGTAGCAATCAATTTGCAATTACTTTTGGAAGGATTTTGGTGCCTGCATTTATTAATGACAATGGTGTTTAAGATGAAGTTTTTGAGGGCTTCCCTGGTTTCAAAAGCACAGTAGTAACAGCATGTTGTAGTGTTTGGGAAGGTGTCTAACCTCTATCCTCTCTGCGAACTTTTAACAGATATAGAGCCAACATGTCAGAATATTCCTTATAAAATTATGTGGTCAGCTCACCTGCACCTGGGGATTTGCCGTTCGATTTCAGTTTTATTATGCTTGACTCATTCACGAGATTCCAGCCAGGCCAAAGTGTCTTTGGAAAGATTCATCAATCCTTTCCTTGGCAAGGTCTATGTTGCAGAATATAGGTCGGCATAGGCATAACAGAAAACATCAATATTTTTAGGTGTAGTCCTGTAGTGTGTACCATCAGGACTACCAAGTTCTAATACATTTCTGGATGCCCACCTGGGTGGCAACAGCCTAGTTAATGAGCAGCTGGGTCACACATCCTCACAAAGTTTGTTTTCCAGAGAGTGTTTGCCCAACTATTTAATTTCGAGATCTGACTCCTCTTGAAACAAATAGCGCTGTGAGTATCTTTGCTCGGAGTCGATGGTCTAGAACAGTTATCTTCCAGGATTTTAAAGTTCCCTCTAAAGCTTGCAGCTTAGTACATATGGATTGAAGAATATCGGTCTATTCATGATGAAGACTCCTTGGATGCTGGTTTTCAAGGCTTCTTTAAGTATTGCTTTACTTGTCACTGAACCTTCACTTAATTCAAAATAGTCCTCAAAGCCCTCTAAAGCTTGCAGCTTAGTACATATGGATTGAAGAATATCGGTCTATTCATGATGAAGACTCCTTGGATGCTGGTTTTCAAGGCTTCTTTAAGTATTGCTTTACTTGTCACTGAACCCCCTTAATCACTTCCCAGCACAAGTGTAAGTGAGTCAAATGAAGTAGTCCCAGGCAGTGGTCAAAGGGAGCGGGCACAATTTCTACTTTCACTGTTTGTTTGCATACATATCTGGTCCTTAACCAAGCATCTAGCAGTAACATAATACACAAATAGCATGTGTAGCCACAAGTGACTGGGTGTTTTGTCACCACAAATCGGGCAGGGCATGACTCATAGGGAGTGGAATGCAACCAAAAGCTGAAGGGGGTGTGCTCTTGTATCATTTTGAGGATGAGTAGTGCACAATATGGAAAATGTCACTTACCCAGTGTACATCTGTTCGTGGCATGAGACGCTGCAGATTCACATGCTTTGCACATCCCGCCATCTAGTGTTGGGCTCGGAGTGTTACAAGTTGTTTTTCTTTGAAGAAGTCTTTTCGAGTCACGAGATCGAGGGACTCCTCCCCTTTCGGCTGCATTGCGCATGGGCGTCGACTCCATCTTAGATTGTTTTCCCCGCAGAGGGTGAGGTAGGAGTTGTGTATTATAGTAATAGTGCCCATGCAGTGGAGTAAATATGTATGTACATAATGGTGTTTAAAGTGATATATTTACAAATTTACAAATGTTCAAGATCAACTTCGAAACGGCTACAGGCTCCCGGGGAGGCGGTGGGCGCATGTGAATCTGCAGCTTCTCATGCCACGAACAGATGTACACTGGGTAAGTGACATTTTCCGTTCAATGGCATGTGTAGCTGCAGATACACATGCTTTGCATAGACTAGTAAGCAGTTATCTCCCCAAAAGCGGTGGCTCAGCCTGTAGGAGTTGAAGTTGTTTGAAATAAAGTTCGTAGTACTGCTTGTCCTACTGTGGCTTGTTGTGTTAACACATCCACGCAGTAATGTTTGGTGAATGTATGAGGCATAGACCATGTGGCTGCCTTACATATTTCAGTCATAGGAATGTTCCCTAGAAAGGCCATAGTAGCACCTTTCTTCCTAGTTGAATGTGCCTTTGGTGTTATAGGCAGTTCTCTTTTAGCTTTGAGATAACAGGTTTGAATACATTTAACTATCCATCTGGCAATGCCTTGTTTGGATATTGGATTCCCTGTATGAGGTTTTTGAAAAGCAATGAACAGTTGTTTTGTTTTTCTTATTTGTTTTGTTCTATCAATGTAGTACATTAAAGCTCTTTTGATGTCTAATGTATGTAGTGCTCTTTCAGCTACAGAATCTGGTTCTGGAAAAAACACTGGTAGTTCTACTGTTTGATTTAAGTGAAACGGTGATATGACTTTTGGTAAGAACTTTGGGTTAGTTCGTAAAACTACTTTATGCTTGTGTATCGGAATAAAGAGTTCTTGTATGGAAAAATGCCTGTATTTCACTTACTCTTCTTAGAGATGTGATGGCAATGAGAAACGCTACTTTCCATGTTAAATATTGTATCTCACATGAGTGCATGGGTTCAAAAGGTGGGCCCATGAGTCGTGTTAAGACAATGTTAAGGTTCCACGAAGGAACTGGTGGCGTTCTTGGAATAATTCTCTTTAGGCCCTCCATAAATGCTTTTATGACTGGGATCCTAAATAATGAAGTTGAGTGCGTAATTTGCAGATAAGCTGAAATTGCGGTAAGATGTATTTTAATGGATGAAAAAGCTAGCTTTGACCTTTGTAAATGCAGTAAGTAGCTTACGATGTCTTTAGCAGATGCGTGTAATGGTTGAATTTGATTATTATGGCAATAATAAACAAATCTTTTCCACTTATTTGCATAGCAATGTCTTGTGGTTGGTCCTTGCTTGTTTTATGACCTCTGTAAGGAAATGCCTCCTTGGCATGGTTGCCCCCTGACTTTTTGCCTTTGCTGATGCTATGTTTACAATTGAAAGTGTGCTGAGGCCTGCTAACCAGGCCCCAGCACCAGTGTTCTTTCCCTAACCTGTACTTTTGTATCCACAATTGGCAGACCCTGGCATCCAGATAAGTGCCTTGTAACTGGTACTTCTAGTACCAAGGGCCCTGATGCCAAGGAAGGTCTCTAAGGGCTGCAGCATGTCTTATGCCACCCTGGAGACCTCTCACTCAGCACAGACACACTGCTTGCCAGCTTGTGTGTGCTAGTGAGGACAAAACGAGTAAGTCGACATGGCACTCCCCTCAGGGTGCCATGCCAGCCTCTCACTGCCTATGCAGTATAGGTAAGACACCCCTCTAGCAGGCCTTACAGCCCTAAGGCAGGGTGCACTATACCATAGGTGAGGGTACCAGTGCATGAGCACTGTACCCCTACAGTGTCTAAGCAAAACCTTAGACATTGTAAGTGCAGGGTAGCCATAAGAGTATATGGTCGGGGAGTCTGTTTTACACGAACTCCACAGCACCATAATGGCTACACTGAAAACTGGGAAGTTTGGTATCAAACTTCTCAGCACAATAAATGCACACTGATGCCAGTGTACATTTTATTGCAAAATACACCCCAGAGGGCACCTTAGAGGTGCCCCCTGAAACTTAACCGACTATCTGTGTAGGCTGACTAGTTCCAGCAGCCTGCCACACTAGAGACATGTTGCTGGCCCCATGGGGAGAGTGCCTTTGTCACTCTGAGGCCAGTAACAAAGCCTGCACTGGTTGGAGATGCTAACACCTCCCCCAGGCAGGAGCTGTAACACCTGGCGGTGAGCCTCAAAGGCTCACCCCTTTGTCACAGCACCGCAGGACACTCCAGCTAGTGGAGTTGCCCGCCCCCTCCGGCCCCGGCCCCCACTTTTGGCGGCAAGGCCGGAGAAAATAATGAGAATAACAAGGAGGAGTCACTGGCCAGTCAGGACAGCCCCTAAGGTGTCCTGAGCTGAGGTGACTAACTTTTAGAAATCCTCCATCTTGCAGATGGAGGATTCCCCCAATAGGGTTAGGATTGTGACCCCCTCCCCTTGGGAGGAGGCACAAAGAGGGTGTACCCACCCTCAGGGCTAGTACCCATTGGCTACTAACCCCCCAGACCTAAACACGCCCTTAAATTTAGTATTTAAGGGCTACCCTGAACCCTAGAAAATTAGATTCCTGCGACAACAAGAAGGAGGACTGCCTAGCTGAAAACCCCTGCAGAGGAAGACCAGAAGACAACAACTGCCTTGGCTCCAGAAACTCACCGGCCTGTCTCCTGCCTTCCAAAGAACTCTGCTCCAGCGACGCCTTCCAAAGGGACCAGCGACCTCTGAATCCTCTGAGGACTGCCCTGCTTCGACGACAAGAAACTCCCGAGGACAGCGGACCTGCTCCAAAAAGACTGCAACTTTGTTTCAAGAAGCAGCTTTAAAGAACCCTGCAATCTCCCCGCAAGAAGCGTGAGACTTGCAACACTGCACCCGGCGACCCCGACTCGGCTGGTGGAGAACCAACACCTCAGGGAGGACCCCCGGACTACTCTACGACTGTGAGTACCAAAACCTGTCCCCCCTGAGCCCCCACAGCGCCACCTGCAGAGGGAATCCCGAGGCTTCCCCTGACCGCGACTCTCTGAAACCTAAGTCCCGACGCCTGGAAAAGACCCTGCACCCGCAGCCCCCAGGACCTGAAGGACCGGACTTTCACTGCAGAAGTGACCCCCAGGAGTCCCTCTCCCTTGCCCAAGTGGAGGTTTCCCCGAGGAAGCCCCCCCTTGCCTGCCTGCAGCGCTGAAGAGATCCCTTGATCTCTCATTGACTTACATTGCGAACCCGACGCTTGTTCTAACACTGCACCCGGCCGCCCCCGCGCCGCTGAGGGTGAAATTTCTGTGTGGGCTTGTGTCCCCCCCGGTGCCCTACAAAACCCCCATGGTCTGCCCTCCGAAGACGCGGGTACTTACCTGCAAGCAGACCGGAACCGGGGCACCCCCTTCTCTCCATTATAGCCTATGCGTTTTGGGCACCACTTTGAACTCTGCACCTGACTGGCCCTGAGCTGCTGGTGTGGTAACTTTGGGGCTGCTCTGAACCCCCAACGGTGGGCTACCTTGGACCAAGAGCTGAACCCTGTAGGTGTCTTACTTACCTGGTAAAACTAACAAAAACTTACCTCCCCCAGGAACTGTGAAAATTGCACTAAGTGTCCACTTTTAAAGTAGCTATTTGTGAATAACTTGAAAAGTATACATGCAATTGAAATGATTCAAAGTTCCTAATGTACTTACCTGCAATACCTTTCAAACAAGATATTACATGTTAAATTTGAACCTGTGGTTCTTAAAATAAACTAAGAAAAGATATTTTTCTATAACAAAACCTATTGGCTGGATTTGTCTCTGAGTGTGTGTACCTCATTTATTGTCTATGTGTATGTACAACAAATGCTTAACACTACTCCTTGGATAAGCCTACTGCTCGACCACACTACCACAAAATAGAGCATTAGTATTATCTATTTTTACCACTATTTTACCTCTAAGGGGAACCCTTGGACTCTGTGCATGCTATTCCTTACTTTGAAATAGCACATACAGAGCCAACTTCCTACAACCTCCATACATTCCTGTGTAAGGTCTAGATGTCCGGATTCTAGGACTTCAGGAGCCAAATTGCTAGATTCAGTGATGCTGGATTTGGATGCCTGATCTGTTGTTTGTGTTGAGTTAACAGATCTGGTCTGTTTGGAAGCTTGATATGAGGCACTACTGAGAGGTCTAGTAGTGTTGTGTACCAAGGTTGTCTTGACCAGGTTGGTGCTATTAGTATGAGTTTGAGTTTGTTTTGACTCAATTTGTTTACTAGATACGGAAGGAGTGGGAGAGGGGGAAAAGCGTATGCAAATATGCCTGACCAGCTCATCCATAACGCATTGCCCTGAGATTGATCTTGTGGGTACCTGGATGCGAAGTTTTGGCATTTTGCGTTTTCTTTTGTTGCAAATAGGTCTATTTGTGGTGTTCCCCATCTTTGGAAGTAAGTGTTTAGTATTTGGGGGTGAATCTCCCATTCGTGGATTTGTTGGTGATCCCGAGAGAGATTGTCTGCTAACTGATTCTGAATCCCTGGAATAAACTGTGCTATTAGACGAATGTGGTTGTGAATCGCCCAATGCCATATTCTCTGTGCCAGAAGACAACTGTATCGAGTGCGTTTCTCCCTGTTTGTTCAGATAATACATTGTTGTCATGTTGTCTGTTTTGACAAGAATGTGTTTGTGGCTTATTATGGGTTGAAATGCCTTCAACGCTAGAAATACTGCCAGTAGTTCTAAGTGATTTATGTGAAACTGTCTTTGCTGATTGTCCCATTTTCCTTGGATGCTGTGTTGTAGGAAGTTGACTCTGTATGTGCTATTTCAAAGTAAGGAATAGCATGCACAGAGTCCAAGGGTTCCCCTTAGAGGTAAAATAGTGGTAAAAAGAGATAATACTAATGCTCTATTTTGTGGTAGTGTGGTCGAGCAGTAGGCTTATCCAAGGAGTAGTGTTAAGCATTTGTTGTACATACACATAGACAATAAATGAGGTACACACACTCAGAGACAAATCCAGCCAATAGGTTTCGTTATAGAAAAATATCTTTTCTTAGTTTATTTTAAGAACCACAGGTTCAAATTTAACATGTAATATCTTGTTTGAAAGGTATTGCAGGTAAGTACATTAGGAACTTTGAATCATTTCAATTGCATGTATACTTTTCAAGTTATTCACAAATAGCTATTTCAAAAGTGGACACTTAGTGCAATTTTCACAGTTCCTGGGGGAGGTAAGTTTTTGTTAGTTTTACCAGGTAAGTAAGACACTTACAGGGTTCAGTTCTTGGTCCAAGGTAGCCCACCGTTGGGGGTTCAGAGCAACCCCAAAGTTACCACACCAGCAGCTCAGGGCCGGTCAGGTGCAGAGTTCAAAGTGGTGCCCAAAACGCATAGGCTATAATGGAGAGAAGGGGGTGCCCCGGTTCCGGTCTGCTTGCAGGTAAGTACCCGCGTCTTCGGAGGGCAGACCAGGGGGGTTTTGTAGGGCACCGGGGGGGACACAAGCCCACACAGAAATTTCACCCTCAGCGGCGCGGGGGCGGCCGGGTGCAGTGTTAGAACAAGCGTCGGGTTCGCAATGTAAGTCAATGGGAGATCAAGGGATCTCTTCAGCGCTGCAGGCAGGCAAGGGGGGGCTTCCTCGGGGAAACCTCCACTTGGGCAAGGGAGAGGGACTCCTGGGGGTCACTTCTGCAGTGAAAGTCCGGTCCTTCAGGTCCTGGGGGCTGCAGGGTCTTTTCCAGGCGTCGGGACTTAGGTTTCAGAGAGTCGCGGTCAGGGGAAGCCTCGGGATTCCCTCTGCAGGCGGCGCTGTGGGGGCTCAGGGGGGACAGGTTTTGGTACTCACAGTCGTAGAGTAGTCCGGGGGTCCTCCCTGAGGTGTTGGTTCTCCACCAGCCGAGTCGGGGTCGCCGGGTGCAGTGTTGCAAGTCTCACGCTTCTTGCGGGGAGATTGCAGGGTTCTTTAAAGCTGCTCCTTTGGATAAAGTTGCAGTCTTTTTGGAGCAGGTCCGCTGTCCTCGGGAGTTTGTCGTCGTCGAAGCAGGGCAGTCCTCAGAGGATGCAGAGGTCGCTGGTCCCTTTGGAAGGCGTCGCTGGAGCAGAGTTCTTTGGAAGGCAGGAGACAGGCCGGTGAGTTTCTGGAGCCAAGGCAGTTGTTGTCTTCTGGTCTTCCTCTGCAGGGGTTTTCAGCTAGGCAGTCCTTCTTGTAGTTGCAGGAATCTAATTTTCTAGGGTTCAGGGTAGCCCTTAAATACTAAATTTAAGGGCGTGTTTAGGTCTGGGGGGTTAGTAGCCAATGGCTACTAGCCCTGAGGATGGGTACACCCTCTTTGTGCCTCCTCCCAAGGGGAGGGGGTCACAATCCTAACCCTATTGGGGGAATCCTCCATCTGCAAGATGGAGGATTTCTAAAAGTTAGAGTCACCTCAGCTCAGGACACCTTAGGGGCTGTCCTGACTGGCCAGTGACTCCTCCTTGTTATTCTCATTATTTTCTCCGGCCTTGCCGCCAAAAGTGGGGGCCGGGGCCGGAGGGGGCGGGCAACTCCACTAGCTGGAGTGTCCTGCGGTGCTGTGACAAAGGGGTGAGCCTTTGAGGCTCACCGCCAGGTGTTACAGCTCCTGCCTGGGGGAGGTGTTAGCATCTCCACCCAGTGCAGGCTTTGTTACTGGCCTCAGAGTGACAAAGGCACTCTCCCCATGGGGCCAGCAACATGTCTAGTGTGGCAGGCTGCTGGAACTAGTCAGCCTACACAGACAGTCGGTTAAGTTTCAGGGGGCACCTCTAAGGTGCCCTCTGGGGTGTATTTTGCAATATAATGTACACTGGCATCAGTGTGCATTTATTGTGCTGAGAAGTTTGATACCAAACTTCCCAGTTTTCAGTGTAGCCATTATGGTGCTGTGGAGTTCGTGTAAAACAGACTCCCAGACCATATACTCTTATGGCTACCCTGCACTTACAATGTCTAAGGTTTTGCTTAGACATTGTAGGGGTACAGTGCTCATGCACTGGTACCCTCACCTATGGTATAGTGCACCCTGCCTTAGGGCTGTAAGGCCTGCTAGAGGGGTGTCTTACCTATACTGCATAGGCAGTGAGAGGCTGGCATGGCACCCTGAGGGGAGTGCCATGTCGACTTACTCGTTTTGTCCTCACTAGCACACACAAGCTGGCAAGCAGTGTGTCTGTGCTGAGTGAGAGGTCTCCAGGGTGGCATAAGACATGCTGCAGCCCTTAGAGACCTTCCTTGGCATCAGGGCCCTTGGTACTAGAAGTACCAGTTACAAGGGACTTATCTGGATGCCAAGGTCTGCCAATTGTGGATACAAAAGTACAGGTTAGGGAAAGAACACTGGTGCTGGGGCCTGGTTAGCAGGCCTCAGCACACTTTCAATTGTAAACATAGCATCAGCAAAGGCAAAAAGTCAGGGGGCAACCATGCCAAGGAGGCATTTCCTTACATGTGTTGATTGAGGTGTGCTCCCCACCCTATCATGGAGGCATCTGTTATTACGTATTGAGGCACGGGGTCTTGAAAAGGCCGCCCTTGGTTTAAATTTATATTGTTCCACCATTGAAGCGAGGTGTATGTTTGGCGGTCTATCAACACTAGATCTAGAAGTTGACCCTGTGCCTGTGACCATTGTGATGCTAGGCACTGTTGTAAGGGCCGCATGTGCAATCTTGCGTTTGGGACAATGATTATGCATGAGGACATCATGCCTCGTAGTTTCATCACCATCTTGACTTGTATATTTTGTTTTGGGTGCATGGCCTGTACTACATTGTGAAATGCCTGTACCCTTTGTGGACTTGGAGTGGCAATCCCTTTTGTTGCGTTGATTGTCGCTCCTAAGTATTGCTGTGTTTGACACGGCTGAAGGTGTGACTTGTTGTAGTTGAGTGAGAAACCTAGTTGGTGGAGGGTTTCTATGACATACTTTGTGTGTTGTGAGCACCGTTCTTGCGTGTTGGTTTTGATTAACCAATCGTCTAGGTACGGGAACACATGTATTTGCTGCCTCCTGATATGTGCAGCCATTACTGCCAGGCATTTTGTAAAAACTCTTGGCGCAGTGGTTATTCCGAATGGCAACACTTTGAATTGGTAATGTACCCCTTGGAATACAAACCGTAAGTACTTTGTGTGAAGGATGTATCGATATATGGAAGTATGCATCCTTTAGGTCTAGTGTTGTCATGTAGTCTTGTTGTTTGAGCAATGGGATTACGTCCTGTAATGTCACCATGTGTAAGTGATCTGATTTGATGTAGGTATTTAATGTTCTGAGATCTAATATAGGTCTTAGAGTTTTGTTCTTTTTGGGTATGAGAAAGTACAGCGAGTAAACTCCTGTTCCTCTCTGATGAATTGGTACCAGTTGTAGGAAGTTGGCTCTGTATGTGCTACTTCAAAGTAAGGAATAGCATGCACAGAGTCCAAGGGTTCCCCTTAGAGGTAAGATAGTGGCAAAAAGAGATAATACTAATGCTCTATTTTGTGGTAGTGTGGTCGAGCAGTAGGCTTATCCAAGGAGTAGTGTTAAGCATTTGTTGTACATACACATAGACAATAAATGAGGTACACACACTCCGAGACAAATCCAGCCAATAGGTTTTTACACAGAAAAATATCTTTTCTTAGTTTATTTTAAGAACCACAGGTTCAAATTCTACATGTAATATCTCATTCGAAAGGTATTGCAGGTAAGTACTTTAGGAACTTCAAATCATCAAAATTGCATGTATACTTTTGAAATTATTCACAAATAGCTGTTTTAAAAGTGGACACTTAGTGCAATTTTCACAGTTCCTAGGGGAGGTAAGTATTTGTTAGGTTAACCAGGTAAGTAAGACACTTACAGGGCTTAGTTCTTGGTCCAAGGTAGCCCACCGTTGGGGGTTCAGAGCAACCCCAAAGTCACCACACCAGCAGCTCAGGGCCGGTCAGGTGCAGAGTTCAAAGTGGTGCCCAAAACACATAGGCTAGAATGGAGAGAAGGGGGTGCCCCGGTTCCGGTCTGCTTGCAGGTAAGTACCCGCGTCTTCGGAGGGCAGACCAGGGGGGTTTTGTAGGGCACCGGGGGGGACACAAGCCCACACAGAAATTTCACCCTCAGCAGCGCGGGGGCGGCCGGGTGCAGTGTAGAAACAAGCGTCGGGTTTGTAATGGAAGTCAATGGGAGATTTAGGGATCTCTTCAGCGCTGCAGGCAGGCAAGGGGGGGGTTCCTCGGGGAAACCTCCACTTGGTCAAGGGAGAGGGACTCCTGGGGGTCACTCCTCCAGTGAAAGTCCGGTCCTTCAGGTGCTGGGGGCTGCGGGTGCAGGGTCTCTCCCAGGTGTCGGGACTTAGGATTCAAAGAGTCGCGGTCAGGGGAAGCCTCGGGATTCCCTCTGCAGGCGGCGCTGTGGGGGCTCAGGGGGGACAGGTTTTTGTACTCACAGTCTTAGAGTAGTCCTGGGGTCCCTCCTGAGGTGTTGGATCGCCACCAGCCGAGTCGGGGTCGCCGGGTGCAGTGTTGCAAGTCTCACGCTTCTTGCGGGGAGCTTGCAGGGTTCTTTAAAGCTGCTGGAAACAAAGTTGCAGCTTTTCTTGGAGCAGGTCCGCTGTCCTCGGCAGTTTCTTGTCTTTTCGAAGCAGGGGCAGTCCGCAGAGGATGTCGAGGTCGCTGGTCCCTTTGGGAGGCGTCGCTGGAGCAGGATCTTTGGAAGGCAGGAGACAGGCCGGTGAGTTTCTGGAGCCAAGGCAGTTGTCGTCTTCTGGTCTTCCTCTGCAGGGGTTTTCAGCTAGGCAGTCCTTCTTCTTGTAGTTGCAGGAATCTAATTTTCTAGGGTTCAGGGTAGCCCTTAAATACTAAATTTAAGGGCGTGTTTAGGTCTGGGGGGTTAGTAGCCAATGGCTACTAGCCCTGAGGGTGGGTACACCCTCTTTGTCAAATCAAATCAAATCATTAACATTTATAAAGCGCGCTACTCACCCGTGCGGGTCTCAAGGCGTTAGCGGGTCTCAAGGCGCCTCCTCCCAAGGGGAGGGGGTCACAATCTTAACCCTATTGGGGGAATCCTCCATCTGCAAGATGGAGGATTTCTAAAAGTTAGAGTCACTTCAGCTCAGGACACCTTAGGGGCTGTCCTGACTGGCCAGTGACTCCTCCTTGTTGCTTTCTTTGTTCCCTCCAGCCTTGCCGCCAAAAGTGGGGGCCGTGGCCGGAGGGGGCGGGCAACTCCACTAAGCTGGAGTGCCCTGCTGGGCTGTGACAAAGGGGTGAGCCTTTGAGGCTCACCGCCAGGTGTTACAGCTCCTGCCTGGGGGAGGTGTTAGCATCTCCACCCAGTGCAGGCTTTGTTACTGGCCTCAGAGTGACAAAGGCACTCTCCCCATGGGGCCAGCAACATGTCTCTGGTGTGGCAGGCTGCTGGAACTAGTCAGCCTACACAGACAGTCGGTTAAGTTTCAGGGGGCACCTCTAAGGTGCCCTCTGTGGTGTATTTTACAATAAAATGTACACTGGCATCAGTGTGCATTTATTGTGCTGAGAAGTTTGATACCAAACTTCCCAGTTTTCAGTGTAGCCATTATGGTGCTGTGGAGTTCGTGTTTGACAGACTCCCAGACCATATACTCTTATGGCTACCCTGCACTTACAATGTCTAAGGGTTTGGTTAGACACTGTAGGGGTACCATGCTCATGCACTGGTACCCTCACCTATGGTATAGTGCACCCTGCCTTAGGGCTGTAAGGCCTGCTAGAGGGGTGTCTTACCTATACTGCATAGGCAGTGAGAGACTGGCATGGCACCCTGAGGGGAGTGCCATGTCGACTTACTCGTTTTGTCCTCACTAGCACACACAAGCTGGCAAGCAGTGTGTCTGTGCTGAGTGAGAGGTCTCTAGGGTGGCATAAGACATGCTGCAGCCCTTAGAGACCTTCCTTGGCATCAGGGCCCTTGGTACTAGAAGTACCAGTTACAAGGGACTTATCTGGATGCCAGGGTCTGCCAATTGTGGATACAAAAGTACAGGTTAGGGAAAGAACACTGGTGCTGGGGCCTGGTTAGCAGGCCTCAGCACACTTTCAATTGTAAACATAGCATCAGCAAAGGCAAAAAGTCAGGGGGCAACCATGCCAAGGAGGCATTTCCTTACACCAGTTCTATTGCATCTTTTTGTAACAACGCTTGGATTTCTAGTTCTAGAAGATCCATGTGTTGTTTTGACATATTGTGTGTTTTCAGTGGGACATTTTTGAGGGAATTGGAGAAATTCTATGCAATAACCATGTTGGATAATTGCTAGGACCCAAGTGTCTGTTGTTATTTCCTCCCAATGTTTGTAGAACTTGGTTAGTCTCCCCCCTACAGGTGTTATCTGTTGGGGATTTGGGACGTCGAAGTCACTGCTTGTTTTGAGGAGTTTTGGGACTTTGGAACTGTAAAGAAATGGCTCCCTGTTGCAGTTACCCCCCACTTTTTGCCTGATACTGATGCTGACTCGACTGAGAAGTGTGCTGGGACCCTGCTAACCAGGCCCCAGCACCAGTGTTCTTTCACCTAAAATGTACCATTGTCTCCACAATTGGCACAACCCTGGCACCCAGGTAAGTCCCTTGTAACTGGTACCCCTGGTACCAAGGGCCCTGATGCCAGGGAAGGTCTCTAAGGGCTGCAGCATATCTTATGCCACCCTAGGGACCCCTCACTCAGCACAGACACGCTGCTTGCCAGCTTGTGTGTGCTGGTGGGGAGAAAATGACTAAGTCGACATGGCACTCCCCTCAGGGTGCCATGCCAACCTCACACTGCCTGTGGCATAGGTAAGTCACCCCTCTAGCAGGCCTTACAGCCCTAAGGCAGGGTGCACTATACCACAGGTGAGGGCATATGTGCATGAGCACTATGCCCCTACAGTGTCTAAGCAAAACCTTAGACATTGTAAGTGCAGGGTAGCCATAAGAGTATATGGCCTGGGAGTCTGTCAAAAACGAACTCCACAGCTCCATAATGGCTACACTGAATACTGGGAAGTTTGGCACCAAACTTCTCAGAATAATAAACCCACACTGATGCCAGTGTTTGATTTATTAAAAAATGCACACAGAGGGCATCTTAGAGATACCCCCTGTATTTTACCCAATTGTTCAGTGCAGGACTGACTGGTCTCTGCCAGCCTGCTGCTGAGAGACGAGTTTCTGACCTCATGCGGTGAGAGCCTTTGTGCTCTCTGAGGACAGAAACAAAGCCTGCTCTGGGTGGAGGTGCTTCACACCTCCTCCCTGCAGGAACTGTAACACCTAGCAGTGAGCTTCAAAGGCTCAAGCTTCGTGTTACAATGCCCCAGGGCACTCCAGCTAGTGGAGATGCCCGCCCCCCTGGACCCAGCCCCCACTTTTGTTGGCAAGTCCAGGAGAGATAATGAGAAAAACAAGGAGTCGTCACTGGCCAGTCAGGACAGCCCCTAAGGTGTCCTGAGCTGAGGTGACTCTGACTTTTAGAAATCCTCCATCTTGTAGAAGGAGGATTCCCCCAATAGGGATAGGAATGTGACCCCCTCCCCTTGGGAGGAGGCACAAAGAGGGTGTACCCACCCTCAGGGCTGGTAGCCATTGGCTACTAACCCCCCCAGACCTAAACACGCCCTTAAATTTAGTATTTAAGGGCTTCCCTGAACCTAAGAATTTAGATTCCTGAAACTACAAGAAGAAGACGACTGCTGAGCTGAAAAACCCCTGCAGAGGAAGAACAGAAGACACCAAGTGCTTTGGCCCCAGACTTACCGGCCTGTCTCCTGCCTTCCAAAGAAACCTGCTCCAGCGACGCTTTCCAAGGGACCAGCGACATCTGAATCCTCTGAGGACTGCCCGACTTCAAGAAAGACAAGAAACTCCCGAGGACAGCGGCACTGCTCCAAAAGAACTGCAACTTTGTTTCAAGGAGCAGACTTAAAGACCCCTGCAACTCCCCGCAAGAAGCGTGAGACTTGCAACACTGCACCCGGCGACCCAGACTCGACTGGTGGAGAACAACCAACTCAGGGAGGACCCTCCGGCGACTCGAGTCCGTGAGTAACCAAAGTTGTCCCCCCTGAGCCCCCACAGCGACACCTGCAGAGGGAATCCCGAGGCTCCCCCTGACCGCGACTGCCTGAACTCCATTTCCCGACGGCTGGAAAAGACTCTGCACCCGCAGCCCCCAGCACCGAAAGGAACGGAACTCCTGTGCAGGAGTGACCCCCAGGAGGCACTCTCCCTTGCCCAGGTGGTGGCTACCCCGAGGAGCCCCCCCCTTGCCTGCCTGCAACACTGAAGAGATCCCTTGATCTCTCATTGATTTACATTGAAAACCAGACGCTTGTTTCTACACTGCACCCGGCCGCCCCCGTGCCGCTGAGGGTGTACTTTTTGTGTGAACTTGTGTCCCGCCCGGTGCCCTACAAAACCCCCCTGGGTCTGCCCTCCGAAGACGCGGGTACTTACCTGCTGGCAGACTGGAACCGGGGCACCCCCTTCTCTCCATTATAGCCTATGTGTTTTGGGCACCTCTTTGACCTCTGCACCTGACCGGCCCTGAGCTGCTGGTATGATAACTTTGGGGTTGCTCTGAACCCCCAACGGTGGGCTACCTTGGACCCAAACCCGAGACTTCTAAGTGATTTACTTACCTGACAAAACTAACAAAAACTTACCTCCCCCAGGAACTGTGAAAATTGCACTAAGTGTCTACTTTTAAAACTGCTTATTGTGTTTTATGTAAAAAGTATACATGCTAATGTAATGATTCAAAGTTCCTAAAGTACTTACCTGCAATGCCTTTCAAATGAGATGTTACATGTAGAATTTGAACCTGTGGTTCTTAAAATAAACTAGGAAATGAAAATGTCACTTACCCAGTGTACATCTGTTCGTGGCATCAGTCGCTGTAGATTTGCATGTTTTGCATAGCTCGCCATCTGGTGTTGGGCCGGAGTGTTACAAGTTGTTTTTCTTCGAAGAAGTCTTTCGAGTCACTGGACCGTGACTCCTCCTTTTGTCTCCATTGCGCATGGGCGTCGACTCCATCTTCGATTGTTTTTCCCCGCAGAGGGTGAGGTAGGAGTTGAATTGTAGTAATAGTGCCCATGCAATGGAGTGACGAAGTATGTACCTATTTAAGGTTGCGATGATACATATACAAATAGTTGAAGGTAACTTCCAAACTGCTACAGGCTCCCGGGGAGGCGGGTGGGCACATGCGAATCTACAGCGACTGATGCCACGAACAGATGTACACTGGGTAAGTGACATTTTCAGTTCGATGGCATCTGTCGCTGTAGATACGCATGTTTTGCATAGACTAGTAAGCAGTTATCTCCCCAAAAGCGGTGGCTCAGCCTGTAGGAGTGGAAGTAGTTTGAAATAATGTTCTTAATACGGCTTGACCTACTGTGGCTTGTTGTGCGGATAACACGTCTACACAGTAGTGCTTGGTGAATGTGTGAGGCGTAGACCATGTGGCTGCCTTACATATTTCTTGCATTGGGATGTTTCCTAGAAAGGCCATGGAAGCACCTTTCTTTCTGGTTGAGTGTGCCCTTGGTGTAATGGGCAGCTGTCGTTTAGCTTTAAGGTAGCAGATTTGGATGCATTTAACTATCCATCTGGCTATACCTTGTTTTGATATTGGGTTTCCTGCATGAGGTTTTTGAAATACAATAAATAGTTGTTTAGTCTTTCTGATGTTCTTTGTTCTGTCAATGTAATACATTAATGCTCTTTTGACATCTAATGTATGTAGTGCCCTTTCAGCTACGGTATCTGGCTGTGGAAAGAACACTGGAAGTTCCACTGTTTGATTTAGATGGAACGGTGAAATAACCTTTGGCAAAAATTTAGGATTAGTCCTTAGGACGACCTTATTCTTGTGTAGTTGTATAAAAGGTTCTTGTATTGTAAACGCCTGAATCTCGCTTACTCTTCTTAGGGAAGTAATGGCGATGAGAAATGCAACCTTCCAGGTTAGGAACTGTATTTCGCAGGAGTGCATGGGTTCAAAAGGTGGACCCATAAGTCTAGTTAGGACAACATTTAGGTTCCATGAAGGAACAGGTGGTGTTCTTGGTGGTATAATTCTCCTAAGGCCCTCCATGAATGCTTTAATGACTGGTATCTTATCTAGGGAAGTTGAATAGGTAGTCTGCAGGTATGCAGATATTGCTGCAACGTGTATTTTAATGGAAGAGAAAGCCAGGTTAGATTTTTGTAAGTGAAGCAAGTAACCCACTACATGTTCTGGAGTTGTGTGTAATGGTTGTATTTGATTAATATGGCAGTAGCAAACAAACCTCTTCCATTTACTTGCATAGCAGTGCCTGGTGGATGGCCTTCTGGCTTGCTTTATAACTTCCATACATTCTTGGGTAAGTTTTAAGTGCCCGAATTCTAGGATTTCAGGAGCCAGATTGCTAGATTCAGCGATGCTGGATCTGGGTGTCTGATCTTTTGGTTGTGCTGTGTCAACAGATCTGGCCTGTTGGGCAATTTGATGTAGGGTACTACTGATAGGTCTAGCAGCGTTGTGTACCAGGGTTGCCTTGCCCAAGTTGGTGCTATTAATATGAGTTTGAGTTTGTTTTGACTGAGTTTGTTTACCAGGTAAGGAAGGAGAGGGAGAGGAGGAAAAGCGTAAGCAAATATCCCTGACCAGTTCATCCATAGGGCATTGCCTTGGGACTGTTGGTGTGGATATCTGGATGCGAAGTTTTGGCATTTTGCGTTCTCCTTCGTCGCAAACAAGTCTGAGGTGTTCCCCAGAGTTTGAAATAGGTGTTCAGAATTTGGGGGTGAATTTCCCATTCGTGGACCTGTTGGTGATCTCGAGAGAGATTGTCTGCGAGTTGATTTTGGATCCCTGGTATAAATTGTGCTATTAGGCGAATTTGGTTGTGAATTGCCCAACGGCAAATGTTTTGTGCTAGCAGGCTTAACTGCGTGGAGTGCGTCCCCCCCTGCTTGTTTAGATAATACATTGTTGTCATGTTGTCTGTCTTGACGAGAATGTATTTGTGAACTATTATTGGTTGGAAAGCTTTTAGTGCTTGAAAAACTGCTAGAAGTTCTAGGTGATTTATATGCAGTTTTGTTTGATGTACGTTCCATTGTCCTTGTATGCTGTGTTGATCGAGGTGTGCTCCCCACCCTGTCATGGAAGCATCTGTTATTACGTATTGTGGCACTGGGTCTTGGAAAGGCCGCCCTTTGTTTAAATTTATGTTGTTCCACCACAGAAGCGAGAGGTAAGTTTGGCGGTCTATTAACACCAGATCTAGAAGATGACCCTGTGCTTGAGACCACTGTGATGCTAGGCACTGTTGTAAGGGCCTCATGTGCAGTCTTGCGTTTGGGACAATGGCTATGCATGAAGACATCATGCCTAGGAGTTGTAATATCATCTTTGCTTGTATCTTTTGTGTTGGATACATGCGTTGTATGATGGTGTTGAAATTTTGAATTCTTTGGGGACTTGGAGTGGCTACTCCTTTTGTTGTGTCTATTATGGCTCCTAGGTATTGTTGTACCTTGCACGGCAGAATGTTGGATTTCGTGAAGTTGACGGTGAACCCTAGTTTGAAGAGGGTTTGTATGATATGATTTGTGTGATTTGAGCACTCTATTAACGAATGGGCCTTGATTAGCCAGTCGTCTAGATATGGGAACACATGTATTTGCTGCCTTCTGATGTGTGCAGCGACTACCGCTAGACATTTGGTAAAGATTCTTGGTGCGGTTGTTAATCCGAAAGGCAGTACCTTGAATTGGTAATGTATTCCTTTGAATACAAACCTTAGGTATTTCCTGTGCGATGGGTGTATTGGTATATGGAAATACGTGTCCTTGAGGTCTAAAGTTGTCATGTAGTCGTGTAGTTTTAGCAATGGTAATACTTCTTGTAGTGTGACCATGTGAAAGTGGTCTGATTTGATGAATGTGTTCACTATTCTGAGGTCTAGGATTGGTCTCAGCGTTTTGTCCTTCTTTGGTATCAGAAAGTACAGTGAGTAAACTCCTGTGTTTATTTGTGTGTTTGGCACTAATTCGATTGCATTCTTTTGCAATAGTGCCTGCACTTCTATCTCCAGGAGATTGGAATGATGTTTTGTCAAATTTTGTGCTTTTGGTGGTATGTTTGGAGGGAATTGTAGAAATTCTATGCAATAACCATGTTGGATAATTGCTAGAACCCAAGTGTCTGTAGTGATTTCCTCCCATGCTTTGTAATAATTACTTATTCTTCCCCCCCACTGGTGTTGTGTGGAGGGGGGTGAGTGACATGTGAGTCACTGCTTAGTAGTAGGGGTTTTGGGGCTTTGAAATTTTCCTCTATTCCTAGGGAATTGCCCTCCTCTATATTGTCCCCGAAAACCTCCTCTGTACTGTCCCTGGTAACTGGACGGTGTTGCCTGTGAGGTGCTGGCTTGTGTGCTCTGACCCCAAAACCCCCCTCTAAAGGGTGTTTTACGGAATGTGCTGTAATTCCCTCTGCTCTGCGGGGAGTAGAGTGCGCCCATGGCTTTAGCAGTGTCCGTGTCTTTTTTGAGTTTCTCAATCGCTGTGTCCACTTCTGGACCGAACAGTTCTTTTTCGTTAAAAGGCATATTGAGAACTGCTTGCTGAATCTCTGGTTTAAAACCAGACGTTCGGAGCCATGCATGCCTTCTGATAGTTACAGATGTATTAATTGTCCGTGCAGCTGTATCTGCAGCGTCCATGGAGGAGCGGATTTGGTTGTTGGAAATGGTCTGTCCCTCCTCAACCACTTGTTTTGCCCTATTTTGTAGGTCCTTGGGCAGATGGTCAATGAGATGTTGCATCTCATCCCAATGGGCTCTGTCATAGCGCGCAAGTAGTGCCTGGGAGTTAGCGATGCGCCACTGGTTTGCAGCTTGTGCTGCGACTCTTACCAGCTGCATCGAACTTGCGGCTTTCTTTATCTGGGGGTGGTGCATCTCCAGATGTGTGGGAGTTGGCCCTTTTCCTAGCTGCTCCTACAACGACAGAGTCTGGTGGCAGCTGTGTAGTGATGAAAGCCGGGTCTGTAGGAGGCGCCTTATACTTTTTTTCCACTCTTGGTGTGATTGCCCTACTTTTGACCGGCTCCTTAAAGATTTCTTTTGCGTGCCGGAGCATACCAGGGAGCATAGGCAGGCTTTGGTAGGAGCTGTGGGTGGAGGAGAGTGTGTTGAATAAAAAGTCATCCTCGACCTGCTCTAAGTGGAGGCTTACATTGTGAAATTGTGCTGCTCTAGCCACCACTTGAGAATATGCAGTGCTGTCCTCTGGTGGAGATGGCTTCGTAGGGTATGCCTCCGGACTGTTATCTGACACTGGGGCGTCGTATACGTCCCATGCGTCTTGATCTTGGTCACCCTGGCTCATGGTGGTGTGAGCTGGGGAATGTGATGGAGTTTGTGCTGGTGAGACGTTAATCACAGGTGAAGGAGAGGGTGGTGGGGTAACTTTTTTCACCACTTTTGTTTGTGGTGTTTGTTCAGTTTGGAACTCCAATCTTCTCTTTCTTCTAATAGGGGGAAGGGTGCTTATTTTTCCTGTCCCCTGCTGTATGAAAATACGCTTTTGCGTATGGTCTACATCAGTTGAGTGTAGCTCTTCCTCAAACCTATGCTTTTGCATTTGGGAGGTTAGCGAGTGCTCTTCTGTATAAGAGCCTGAAACTGGGTCGGTTGCAGTTTGTTTTGGCACCGAAACCCTGTCTGCATCTTTTTTCGGCTCCGAGGTGACTTTTTTCTTTTTCGGGGCCGAAACCTCTCGGCGTCTATCTTCTTCGGTGCCGCTGTCTCGGCGTCGAGCCGTGTCTACACCGGTATCTCGGTGTCGATGCTTGTCTCCAGCACTTTCTCGGTCCCGAGAAGGCTGCGTGCCGGTGTCTCGACCGGAGTCGGACGATCTCGGCACTGTTTGGGCCTTTTTCGGTGCCGACGGTCGGTCACCGAATTTATGGGTCGAGCCATGGCCTGGTGGCAGTGGCGTCCCCTGGGCCTTGTAAATCTTCTTCTGAGTGGTTTTCGACGTCTTACTCACGGTTTGTGTATCGTCGAATCCTTCGGAGTCCGATTCTTGGATCGAAAAGGTTCCCTCCTCTTCTTGTTCCTCGAACTCCCGGTGGGCTGTCGGCGCAGACGCCATCTGAAGTCTTCTGGCTCGACGGTCTCGGAGTGTTTTTCGGGACCGGAACGCACGACAGGCCTCGCAGGTGTCTTCACTGTGCTCAGGTGACAGGCACAGGTTGCAGACCAAGTGTTGGTCTGTATAGGGGTATTTATTGTGGCATTTGGGACAGAAACGGAACGGGGTCCGTTCCATCTGCGTTCTTCTGCACGCGGTCGGGCCGACCAGGCCCCGACGGGGGATCGAAAAAATTACCCCGAAGGGCACCGGAGCTCTTCGATCTTAGACGCGGTGTTGAATCTAACTTCGCCGATCCCGAACGCAACAATACCGACGAAAATCTTCCGAAATTAGCTATCTTTCCGTTCCGAAACTCGGAGCGACAGGAACACGTCCGAACCCGATGGTGGAAAAAAAACAATCGAAGATGGAGTCGACGCCCATGCGCAATGGAGACAAAAGGAGGAGTCACTCGGTCCCGTGACTCGAAAGACTTCTTCGAAGAAAAACAACTTGTAACACTCCGGCCCAACACCAGATGGCGAGCTATGCAAAACATGCGTATCTACAGCGACAGATGCCATCGAACATATATTTTTCTATAACAAAACCTATTGGCTGGATTTGTCTCAGTGTGTGTTCCTCATTTATTGCCTGTGTGTATGTACAACAAATGCTTAACACTACTCCTTGGATAAGCCTACTGCTCGACCACACTACCACAAAATAGAGCATTAGTATTATCTCTTTTTGCCACTATCTTACCTCTAAGGGGAACCCTTGGACTCTGTGCATACTATTCCTTACTTTGAAATAGTGCATACAGAGCCAACTTCCTACAGGAACTTCCCTCTACTCTTTTGGAATTGGCCCCCTCTATATTGTCCCCGAAAACTTCCCCGCTGATATTGGCTCTGATAAGTGGGCCTTGTTTGTGAGGTTGAGGGTTCTGTGCTTTGTCCTCGAAACCCCCCTCGAAACTGTGTTTTACGAAATGTGCCTCTGCTCTGTGGGGAGTAGAGTGCGCCCATGGCTTTGGCCGTATCAGTGTCCTTTTTAAGTTTTTCGATAGCAGTGTCCACCTCCGGCCCAAACAATTGCTGTCCGTTAAAGGGCATATGGAGCACAGCTTGTTGTATTTCCGGCTTGAATCCTGATGTACGCAGCCATGCGTGTCTCCTTATGGTCACTGCTGTATTTACTGTTCTAGAAGCTGTATCTGCTGCATCCATTGCCGAGCGTATCCGATTGTTCGAGATACTCTGTCCTTCCTCCACCACCTGTTGTGCCCTTTTTTGGAACTCTTTGGGTAAGTGTTCAATGAAATGTTGCATTTCGTCCCAATGAGCCCTATCATATCTCGCCAGCAATGCCTGTGAGTTGGCAAGGCGCCATTGGTTGGCCACTTGTGCTGCAACCCTTTTCCCCGCAGCGTCGAACTTGCGACTCTCCTTGTCTGGAGGTGGTGCGTCTCCCAAGGTGTGTGAGTTCGCTCTCTTGCGAGCTGCCCCTACTACCACAGATTCTGGTGTTAATTGCTGCGTGATGTATACAGGGTCTGTCGGCGGTGGCTTGTATTTCTTCTCCACCCTTGGAGTTATGGCCCTGCCCTTCACAGGCTCCTGAAACACCTGTTTGGAGTGTTTTAGCATTCCAGGTAGCATAGGGAGACTTTGGTATTGGCTATGTGTGGAGGATAGTGTGTTAAATAAAAAGTCATCCTCAATAGGCTCTGCATGCAGGGTGACATTATGAAACGCCGCTGCTCTTGACACCACCTGTGTGTAGGCTGTACTGTCCTCAGGTGGCGACGGTCTCGCTGGATAACAGTCTGGGCTGTTATCTGATACTGGCGCATCATAAAGATCCCATGCGTCGGGATCATCCCGACTCATTCCAGTATGAGTTGGGGACTGCATCAGTGGTGGAGTGGTTACCGGTGATGTGTGCGTTGAGCGTGGTGGAGATGGTGGCGGTGTTACTTGTCTTGCCACCTTTGCCTGTGGCTGCTTGTCTTTTTCTTGAAAGGCAAGTCTTCTTTTCATCCTAATTGGGGGAAGAGTACTTATCTTCCCTGTGTCCTTTTGGATGTGTAGCCTTCTCTGAGTGTAGTCTGGCTCCATCGACTCTAGTTCTTGTCCGAACCTATGTCCTTGCATTTGTGAGGACAATCCCTGTTCCTCAGTGTAGGAACTTTTTTTCGGTTCAGAGGCCGGATGTTTCGGAATGGAAACTTTTTCGGCAGTCTTTTTCGGCTCCGACAACACTTTTTAAAAATTTTTTCGCTGTTCCGGTCTCTCGGTGTCGACTCGTTTCGGTGCCGCCCTCTCGGTGCCGAACTTGCTCTGACCCACTGTCTCGGGGTCGAGTCTGCTCTGTGCCGGTATCTCGACCGGAGTCGGATGTCTTCGACACATGCGTGCCCTTTTTCGGTGATGATCGGTCACCTATTTTTCGGGTTAAGCCATGGCCTGCTGGCGGTGGCGTCCCCTGGGCTTTAGTGGTCTTTCCGTGAGTTTTGTGTGTCGATGTCTTACTCACGGTTTTTGGCGTCTGTTCGGGATCGACCTCGTCCGAGTCCAAATCCTAGATGGAGAAGGTTTCTTCTTCCTCCTCCAAGTGTTTTTGTCCTGTCGGCGCCGACGCCATCTGTAGTCTTCTTGCTCTTCGGTCTCTTAAAGTCTTCCTCGACCGAAACGCTCGACAGGCTTCACAAGCACAAGTTACAGACCAGATGCTGATCTGTATAAGGATACTTGTTGTGGCATTTGGGGCAGAAGCGGAATGGGGTCCGTTCCATTAGCCTTTTAGAGACACGTGGTCGGGCCGACCAGGCCCCAACGGGGGATCGAAAACCCCGAAGGGCCACCGTAGCTCTTCAAAATTTGGTGTCGATCTGTTGTAACTAACCCGAAACCGAACGCAAACAATACAGTCGAATTTTCCGAGATTCTAACTATCTTTCCGAACCGAAACGCGGAGCGAAAAGGAACACGTCCGAACCCGATGGCGGAAAGAAAACAATCTAAGATGGAGTCGACGCCCATGCGCAATGGAGCCGAAAGGGGAGGAGTCCCTCGATCTTGTGACTCTAAAAGACTTCTTCGAAGAAAAACAACTTGTAACACTCCGAGCGCAACACTAGATGGCGGGGTGTGCAAAGCATGTGTATCTGCAGCTACACATGCCATCGAACATATATATATACATATATATATACATATACATATATATATATATATATATATATATATATATATATATATATATATATATATATATATATATATATATATTGAAAATGTCACTTACCCAGTGTACATCTGTTCGTGGCATTAGTCGCTGCAGATTCACATGTTTCGCACAGTCCGCTGCCTGGTGTTGGGCTCGGAGTATTACAAGTTGTTTTTCTTCAAAGAAGTCTTTTTTGGTCACGGGACCGAAGGACTCCTCCCTCTTCGGCTCCATTGCGCATGGGCGTCGACTCCATCTTAGATTGTTTTCCCCGCAGAGGGTGAGGATGGCGTTGTTTGCTATAAATAGTGCCCATGCAATGGAGTGAATACGTATGTACATAAAAAGTTTATAATAATTATTTACAAATGTACAAATGTTTAAGATTTAAGATGTACTTCTAAACGGCTACAGGCTTCCCGGGGAGGCGGGAGGGCACATGTGAATCTGCAGCGACTAATGCCACGAACAGATGTACACTGGGTAAGTGACATTTTCAGTTCGATGGCATATGTTGCTGCAGATACACATGTTTCGCATAGACTATAAAGCAGTTACCTCCCCTAAAAGCTGTGGTTTAGCCTGTAGGAGTTGAAGTAGTTTGGAATAATGTTCTTAGTACAGCTTGGCCCACTGTAGCTTGTTGTGCATTTAGTACGTCTACACAGTAGTGTTTAGTAAATGTATGAGGCGTAGACCAGGTTGCAGCCTTACATATTTCGCTCATAGGAATGTTTCCTAGAAAGGCCATTGTAGCACCTTTCTTTCTGGTCCAGTGTGCCTTTGGTGTAATAGGCAATTCTCTTTTGGCTTTAAGATAGCATGTTTGAATACATCTGACTATCCATCTAGCAATGCCTTGTTTAGAGATTGGATTTCCTATGTGTGGTTTTTGAAAAGCTATGAACAGTTGTTTTGTTTTCCTGATTAGCTTTGTTCTGTCAATGTAGTACATTAGTGCTCTTTTGATGTCTAATGTATGTAGTGCCCTTTCAGCCACGGAATCTGGTTGTGGGAAGAACACTGGCAATTCTACTGTTTGATTTAAATGGAATGGTGAGATTACTTTTGGTAGAAATTTTGGATTTGTTTTTAGAACTATTTTATTTTTGTGTATTTGAATAAATGGTTCTTGTATGGTAAATGCCTGTATTTCACTTACTCTTCTGAGGGATGTGATTGCAATGAGAAATGCGACTTTCCAGGTTAGATATTGCATTTCACAGGAATGCATGGGTTCGAAAGGTGGACCCATGAGTCTTGTTAAGACGATGTTAAGGTTCCATGAAGGAACTGGTGGTGTTCTTGGTGGTATAATTCTTTTTAGCCCTTCCATGAATGCTTTAATAACTGGTATTCTAAATAGAGACGATGAATGAGTAGTTTGTAGGTAAGCAGATATTGCTGCGAGGTGTATTTTTATAGATGAAAAAGCGAGATTCGCTTTTTGCAAATGTAGTAAGTATCCCACTATGTCCTTTGTAGAGGCATGCAATGGTTGGATTTGATTGGTATGGCAGTAGCAAACAAATCTTTTCCACTTAGATGCATAGCAGTGTCTAGTGGAAGCTTTTCTAGCTTGTTTTATGACCTCCATACATTCTTGTGTGAGGTCTAAGTGTCCGAATTCTACGATTTCAGGAGCCAAATTGCCAGATTCAATGATGCTGGGTTTGGATGCCTGATCTGTTGTTTGTGTTGTGTTAACAGATCTGGTCTGTTGGGTAGTTTGACATGCGGTACTAGTGAAAGGTCTAGTAGAGTTGTATACCAAGGTTGTCTTGCCCATGTGGGTGCTATCAGTATGAGTTTGAGTTGGTTTTGACTCAACTTGTTTACTAGATATGGAAGGAGAGGGAGAGGGGGAAAAGCGTATGCAAATATCCCTGACCAACTCATCCATAGAGCATTGCCTTGTGATTCGCGGTGTGGGTACCTGGATGCGAAGTTTTGGCATTTTGCGTTTTCTTTTGTTGCGAACAAATCTATCTGGGGTGTTCCCCAAATTTGAAAGTACTTGTTCAGAACTTGGGGGTGAATTTCCCATTCGTGGACTTGTTGGTGGTCTCGCGAAAGGTTGTCTGCTAGTTGGTTTTGGATCCCTGGAATAAATTGTGCTATTAGGCGAATGTTGTTGTGAGTCGCCCACTGCCATATTTTTTGTGTTAGGAGACACAATTGTGTTGAGTGTGTTCCTCCTTGTTTGTTTAAATAATACATTGTTGTCATGTTGTCTGTTTTGACAAGAATGTATTTGTGTGTTATTATGGGTTGAAAGGCTTTTAACGCTAGAAATACTGCTAACAGTTCTAGGTAATTGATATGAAATTTTGTTTGGTGTACATCCCATTGTCCTTGAATGCTGTGGTGATTGAGGTGTGCTCCCCACCCTGTCATGGAAGCATCTGTTGTTATAACGTATTGAGGCACTGGGTCCTGAAATGTCCGCCCTTTGTTTAAATTGTTGCTGTTCTGTTTGGCGGTCTACCAACACCAGATCTTGAAGTTGACCCTGTGCCTGTGACCATTGTGATGCTAGGCACTGTTGTAAGGGTCGCATGTGTAGTCTTGCGTTTGGGACAATGGCTATGCATGATATCATGCCTAGAAGTTTTAGCACAAATTTTGCTTGTATCTTTTGGTTTGGAAACATAGCACTTATTACCTTGTGGAATGCTTGCACTCTTTGTGGACTTGGAGTGGCAATTCCTTTTGATGTGTTGATGGTTGCCCCTAGATATTGTTGTGTCTGACACGGTTCGAGGTGTGACTTTGTATAGTTGATGGAGAAACCCAGTTTGTGAAGGGTTTGTATGACATATGTGGTGTTGTTTGTGCACTTTCTTACTGTGTTGGTCTTGATTAGCCAATCGTCTAGGTTGGGAAACACATGTATCTGTTGTCTCCTGATATGTGCTGCTACTACTGCTAGACATTTTGTGAATACTCTTGGTGCAGTTGTTATTCCGAATGGCAACACCTTGAATTGGTAATGTATTCCTTTGAATACGAACCTTAGGTACTTTCTGTGAGAAGGGTGTATCGGTATATGAAAGTACGCATCTTTTAGGTCTAATGTGGTCATGTAATCTTGCTGTTTGAGCAGTGGAATGATGTCTTGTAGTGTGACCATGTGAAAGTGGTCTGATATGATGTAGGTATTTAGTGTCCTGAGATCTAATATTGGTCTTAATGTTTTGTCTTTTTTTGGAATTAGAAAGTACAGGGAGTAAACTCCTGTGTTTTTTTGTTGTACTGGTACTAACTCTATTGCATCCTTTTGCAGTAGTGCTTGAACTTCTAGTCCTAAAAGTTCTAAATGTTGTGGTGACATTTTGCGTGTTTTTGGAGGGATGTTTGGTGGGAATTTGTGGAATTCTATGCAATAGCCATGTTGGATTATTGCTAATACCCAATTGTCTGTTGTAATCTGCTGCCAAGATTGGTAGAATTGGCTTAGTCTTCCCCCCACTGGTGTTGAGTGAAGGGGTTGTGTGACTTGAAAGTCACTGTTTAGGTGGAGGTGTTTTTGGAGTCTGGAATCTTCCCCTACTCCTTGGGAATTGACCCCCTCTATATCCCCTGAAACCTCCTCTTTGGAATGAACCCTGATATGGTGTGGTTCTCGTTTGTTGGCTGGTGGTGTCTGTGGGTTGGCCACGAAACCCCCCTCTAAATGGAGTTTTTCTAAAAGAGCCTCTGCTCTGCGGGGAGTAGAGTGCGCCCATGGCTTAGGCCGTGTCTGTGTCCTTTTTAAGTTTTTCAATGGCTGTGTCCACTTCAGGGCCAAAAAGTTGTTTCTCGTTGAAGGGCATATTAAGGACAGCCTGCTGGATTTCCGGTTTGAAGCCTGAAGTGCGGAGCCAAGCGTGTCTCCTTATGGTGACAGCAGTGTTGACTGTTCTCGCTGCAGTATCGGCTGCGTCCATTGAAGAGCGGATTTGATTGTTTGAGATCGTTTGTCCCTCTTCAACTATTTGCTGCGCCCTTTTTTGGTATTCCTGTGGAAGATGGTCTATGAGAAGTTGCATCTCATCCCAGTGTGCGCGGTCATATCGGGCCAGCAGCGCTTGAGAATTTGCGATGCGCCACTGGTTGGCTGCCTGTGATGCTACTCTTTTTCCTGCCGCATCAAATTTTCTGCTTTCTTTGTCCGGAGGTGGGGCGTCGCCAGATGTATGGGAATTTGCTCTTTTGCGAGCTGCCCCATCTACTACGGAGTCAGGTGGTAACTGCGAAGTAATAAACACTGGGTCTGTGGGTGGTGGTTTGTATTTCTTATCCACCCTTGGGGTGATGGGTCTTGATTTTACGGGCTTTTAAAAAATTTGTTGTGCGTGCCGTAACATCCCTGGTAGCATTGGGAGACATTGATATTGGCTATGTGTAGCCGACAGGGTGTTAAATAAAAAATCATCCTCTATAGGATCGGAATGCAGTTGGACATTGTGGAATTCTGCTGCCCTAGCCACCAGTTGCGAGTATGAGGTACTGTCCTCTGGCGGTGACGGCTTTGTGGGGTATGAATCAGGATCATTGTCCGGCACTGGGGTGTCATATAGGTCCCAAGCGTCTTGATCCCGATTATCTTGACTTATGGTAGTTTGCGCTGGTGAGTGCATTTGTGGCGGTGTTTGTGCCGGTGATGCCTGTTGTGATGGAGAGGGCGGAGGCGTGACTTTTTTAACCACTTTGGCTTGTGGTTGTGCGTCATCCTTGAGAAGTCCGATCCTTCTTTTTCTCATTATTGGGGGAAGGGTTGATATCTTCCCTGTGTCTTGCTGGATGTACAGTCTCTTTTGTGTGTAGTCTGATTCTACACTTTGGAGCTCTTGTCCAAATCTGTGCATCTGGCCACTTATTCCTTGTTCCTCTGTGTAGGATGGAGGTGTGGAACTTTTCGGCGCCGAGAGAGAATCTTTTTTCGGCTTCGGCACCGACAGAATTTTTGTGGCTTTCGGCAGGGTGTCTCGGTGCCGATGTTTTTCGGTGCCGGCATCTTGTTTTTGTCTCTCGGAGCCGCTATCTCGGCTCCGAGGTTGCTCCATGGCGGTCCCTCGACCGGAGTAGGGTGTCTTCACTATAGGCGTGCCCTTTTTCGGCGCCTTCGACGGCTCGCCGGTTTTATGGGTCGAGCCATGGCCTGTTGGCAGTGGCGTCCCCTGGGCTTTTGTCTTCTCGATGGTTTTAATTTTCGACGTCTTACTCACTGTTTGTTGCTGTTGTTCGACGTCGGAGTCTCCGGATTCTGATTCCGGAACCGAGAATGTTTCCTCTTCGTCGTCGAAACGTTGTTTTGTCGGCGTGGACGCCATTTGTAGACGCCTGGCTCTTCGGTCCCGGAGTGTTTTTCTGGACCGGAAGGCTCGACAGGCCTCACAGGTATCCTCCTTGTGCTCGGGGGACAAGCACAAGTTACAGACCAAGTGCTGATCTGTATAAGGATACTTACTGTGACATTTTGGGCAGAAACGAAACGGGGTCCGTTCCATCGGCTTCGATGTCGCAAGCGGTCGGGCCGACCAGGCCCCGACGGGGATCGAAGCTACCCCAAAGTCTTCCGATGATCGGTGTCGATGTACCTAACTATCCTGATACCGAACGGAACAATACCGACGCTTTCTTCCGAGATTCTGACTAACTTTCCGAACCGAAACACGGAGCGAAAAGGAATACGTCCGAACCCGACAGCGGAAAAAAACAATCTAAGATGGAGTCGACGCCCATGCGCAATGGAGCCGAAGAGGGAGGAGTCCTTCGGTCCCGTGACCATATAGGCATTGGGTGTCGGCTATACAGGCCGGCGCACATCACATGGAACAAAGTTGATATGAAGCCGCTGGCATGCATGTCTACTGCTAAAGATTTTCCAGATCCAGTTGGACGCCTGCGGGAGCATTCAAAAGATGAGGAATCTGCTTTAGAATCCTGAGTGTCTGTCTAAATTGAATCCTTTTCTTCACGAGGATTGCCACACTGCTGAAGTAGTAATTATACAATAAAAAAAAAAATTATAAAATAAAAAAAAAATAGCAATGGGTTCCCTAAAACCTGACAAACGCTCTTTCAGATGCAGAGGATGAACGAGTCTTATGAAGGAAAGCAACATCTATTTAGTGTTTATTAAAGCATGTTAGGGCTTTTCTAGCTTTTTTGGGGATAGTAAGCCCTATAATATTCTCGCTGAGTAATTTTACCGCACTTAAATTATAATTACACAACTCCAAGACAAGGATGGGTCTACATTACAAGGCCAGACATCACCAAGTATAGGAGCTCCTGGCCCTCACGGACCAGCACTGGCAGCTAATGCAACATATGCGAGGAATCTCTTCTGCTGTCCATGGACCACATTGAGTAATGCATTCAGGTAACCAAAAAGCCCACCATTGCATCACCCTGAACCAACAGTGAAAACCTCAAGTGCCAGACGTCATCCCTTGCATTACTTCACATTAACCTGAGCATACAAATAAGAGAACCTCAAACTCTTCAATACCCAATGGCACGTAGAGATGGTCTCTCTCACCTGGGGTGCCTTGAGGCCTCAGCCAGTGACATTACATTCACCCACTTCCGCTCCCGACCTGGTCAGAAATCAGTGCTTTACCAGCACAAAGTTTCTGCCAGTGTCCATAACCCTGGAATCTGCATTGCTGTACAAGGTATACCCAAGTGTGTACACTGTGATACTGTAATGAAGCAGGAACAAGACAGAGTAAAAAAAAAAAAAAAAAAAAAAAAAAAAAAAATCTTACCTATCTGATATTTCTAATATTAATCTACAAGAATCTAACTTTTTCAACAGGGTGCAGTTATTGTACCAGGAAATATAAAATATACTAGGGTATCAGAAGAGTGACTGTCATTGTCATCTAGTAGCTAGATGCAGCTTCTCTATGCAAAGTACATATGGTACACTGTGGGAGAGGAAGCAACTGCAGACTTGAGAAATTGTGAAGCTTGTTCCAGCTCAGTGAAGAACATCAGCTTGCCCTTGTATTTCACCTCCAAGTTTGCTGAATATAGCACTGCATTATCAAGATTCAATGTTTCCAGTTGTTTCTTTACTGGTAAGAAGGCGGGCCCACCCATCTCCTCTTGTAGTGATGTCCTGCTGCTGATGGAGCTTCTCTTACTGCTGAAGCTGGAGGCCACCCTTGGCCTGGTGTTTGTGAAGAGGACACTTCTCCTACCCTCCCCTCTTCCCCCCCCCCCCCCCCTCTCTGTGTCGAAGACATTCTGCCATCTTTCTCATCATCGTCTTCCCCACTGCTTTGGTTTTCAAACGCTGGCCCTATGGGCCTCCCCCCCAAGCTTTGAGAGCCATGATCAGACCATCCTTCATTCCTTCCTTGAACTACAAAGTTGATTTTCCTGCCCCTGCACAGTGCCCTTAACTCATCTATTGTGAGGATGGGCAGGTTTAGCTAGGTAGAGCTCCATGTTTTCTATGCTCAAGTGACTTCCAGAAACTTAAACATTTAGAAACTTTTCCACACTTTTGAAACTTTTTGATAGCTTTGTTGCAACTTCTTAAAAAGTAAACTCTTTGAAAACTGTGTCTGAGGACTTTAGAATTGAATTACTCGTTGGAAACCATAAAGACTACTTTGTAGGAGTCTTCTTGGGCAGATTCGTATTAGTTTCAACCTCTAAACACAAATTCTGGACCCCAGCGCTAGTCACCAATTTAAGGAAACAGGATGTAAAGTATGGTGCGGTCGGGTGGCCTTGCCGTGTAATGCACAACCAAACCCTTTAGGACCAGTCAGGATTCTTTTGTAGACCATAGCTCAACCCTGGGTAGCAGTGGCTCCGAGCAGTCACTTACACAAATGAACAAGTGTAAAGCATTTAAACAGCATGAAAACAACTGAAGAAAGAAACGTGACGCTCAAGAAATCAGACACCAATTTATACAAATAAATTATATTTTGTATTAAATTTATAGACACCAAAACAGAAAAGATCCTCCGAATGGTTACGGAGATATAGATTATACAACAGACGATAAATCAGGACTTAATTTAAATGCAAACAAGCACTGTCAGATTCAACAAACTTGACATACTTTTTTAGGAAAAACTTCAATGTATAAAGCAGCTACTGAGAGTTACTTTGGACGACTAGCCACAGCAGGGAGCCAGTCAAGGTGGCCAGCCCCATCTGAAGGAACAGTCACTCTGCCAACAAAAGCAGTCTTCAGTCCAGTTCTAGCTCCAGTGGTTCTTGAAATTGGCTTCTATTGAGCGTTTCTGATGCAAGGGATACTGGATGCTGAAGATGCTCTTCTTGTTATTGGCTTCTATGGAGTGTTTCTGATGCAAGAGATACTGGATGCTGAAGATGCTCTTGTTATTGGCTTCTATGGAGTGTTTCTGATGCAAGGGATACTGGATGCTGAAGATGCTCTTCTTGTTATTGGCTTCTATGGAGTGTTTCTGATGCAAGAGATACTGGATGCTGAAGATGCTCTTGTTATTGGCTTCTATTGAGCGTTTCTGATGCAAGGGATACTGGATGCTGAAGATGCTCTTGTTATTGGCTTCTACGGAGTGTTTCTGATGTAAGGGATACTGGATGCTGAAGATGCTCTTCTGGTTATTGGCTTCTATGGAGTGTTTCTGATGCAAGGGATACTGGATGCTGAAGATGCTCTTCTTGTTATTGGCTTCTATGGAGTGTTTCTGATGCAAGGGATACTGGATGCTGAAGATGCTCTTCTTGTTTTTGGCTTCTATGGAGTGTTTCTGATGCAAGGGATACTGAATGCTGAAGATGCTCTTTGACGCTGAAGATGCTGTGCAGTCGAGGGCATTCTGCCTGGGCTACTATGCCTTGGACCACGTCCAGGTGAGGTGTTCTGGCCACAGGAATCAACATCACTGAAAGTCCTCTCAGTAAGCAAAAGCCCAGGTGCCACTAGGCTACCACTTTGCTTGGCACTGCAGAATCAGCAGTTTCCTTCTTTTGGCGAGAACGCTTTATTTTGGGTGACCGAACTGCATATTGAGGAGACTCTAGGGTCCAGAAGACTCAAGTGCAACTTTAGTGCGTCAAGTCCTTGTCTATTAGGCTGCATGGGAGTGAGACGATCTAGTGACCTCTGCTATCAACTCGCCAGGCAGACTACTTCAGCTTTCGTGGCCATGTGCTGCGAACAGGAAGTCAGCCAACTGATCCTTGGATTCTCTACTTACAGCTGGGATTGGAGGACGACTTTGCCACGAGCAGAACATAGCAGGCACAGTCCCTTCCTTCGCTAGTCCAAAAAGCTGCAGGTGCAGTTCAATTTTGGTGCAACCTCACCTTTGCCAGTCCTAGGGCCAGCAGGGCAGTCCTTCAGTCCTCTTCCTTGGTCAAGCAAGATCTGCGATGTGGGTGCCAGGGGTGCCCCTTTTGTGCCTAGAAAGTGCTCTCGCAGGAGGTAGTGGTCACAAGCCAATGGGCTACTTTGTCTACTCCTGCCTGATCACAACCTTCTGTAAAGTGTGACATCTGGTTATCCCAAAGTGGTCTATTCTGCACATTCCTGAAGCCAGGACCCTCTCTTGTATGTGGAGCTCAGTACCCCCACCTCTAAGGAAATGCCTCCTTGGCATGGTTACCCCCTGACTTTTTGCCTTTGCTGATGCCAAGTTAGGATTTGAAAGTGTGCTGGGACCCTGCTAACCAGGCCCCAGCACCAGTGTTCTTTCCCTAACCTGTACCTTTGTCTCCACAATTGGCACAGCCCTGGCTCTCAGGTAAGTCCCTTGTAACTGGTACCCCTGGTACTAAGGGCCCTGATGCTTGCCAGTGCTGGTGGGGAGAAAATTACTAAGTGCCATGCCAACCTCACACTTCCTATGGCATAGATAAGTCACCTCTCTAGCAGGCCTTACAGCCCTAAGGCAGGGCGCACTATACCACAGGTGAGGGCATAAGTGCATGAGCACTATGCCCCTACAGTGTCTAAGCAAAACCTTAGACATTGTAAGTGCAGGGTAGCCATAAGAGTATACGGTCTGGGAGTCTGTCAAACACGAACTCCACAGCACCATAATGGCTGCACTGAAAACTGGGAAGTTTGGTATCAAACATCCCAGCACAATAAATGCACACTGATGCCAGTGTGCACTTTTTTGTAAAAATACACCCAGAGGGCATCTTAGAGATGCCCCCTGAAAACATACCCGACTTCCAGTGTGGGCGGACTAGTTTTTGCCAGCCTGCCACACACCAGACCTGTTGCTGGCCACATGGGGAGAGTGCCTTTGTCACTCTGTGGCCAGGAACAAAGCCTGCTTCTCACCCCCTTTGTTACAGCGCCACAGGGCATCCCAGCTACTGCCCCCACTTTTGGCAGCAAGGCTGGAGGAGATAATGAGGAAAACAAGGAGGAGTCACTCCCCAGTCAGGACAGCCCCTAAGGTGACTCTCAATTTTAGAAATTCTCCATCTTGCAGATGGAGGATTCCCCCAATAGGATTAGGGATGTGCCCCCCTCCCCACAGGGAGGAGGCACAAAGAGAGTGTAGCTACCCTCAGGGCCAGTAGTCATTGGCTACTGCCCTCCCAGACCTAAACACACCCCTAAATTGAGTATTTAGGGGCTCCCAGAACCGAGGAAGATAGATGCCTGCAACCTAAAGAAGGACTGCTGACCTGAAGCCCTGCAGTGAAGACTGAGACGACAACTGATTTGGCCCCAGCCCCACCGGCCTGTCTCCCTACTTCGAGGAAAACTGCAACAGCGACGCATCCAACAGTGTCCAGCAACCTCTGAAGCCTCAGAGGACTACCCTGCATCTAAAGGACCAAGATGCTCCCGAGAACAGCGGCCCTGTTCAAGAAACTGCAACTTTTTGAAACAAAGAAGCAACTTTTAAAGACCACACGTTTCCCGCCGGAAGCATGAGTCGGACGATCTCGGCACCGGTTCGGCCTTTTTCGGTGCCGATGGTCGGTCACCTACTTTATGGGTTGAGCCATGGCCTGTTGGCAGTGGCATCCCCTGGGCCTTGTTTGTTTTCTTGTGTGGTGCTTGCTTCGACGTCGAATTCGTCAGAGTCCGATTCATGAATGGAGAAGGCTTCCTCTTATTCTCCTTGTTCCTCGAACCCTCGTTGTCCTGTCGGCGTGGCCGCCATCTGTAATCTTCTGGCTCGCCGGTCACGGAGCGTTTTTCGGGACCGAAACGCACGACAGGCCTCACACGTCTCTTCCTTGTGCTCGGGCGACAGGCACAAGTTACAGACCAAATGTTGGTCTGTATATGGAAATTTATTGTGGCATTTAGGACAGAATCGGAACGGGGTCCGTTCCATCAGTGTCGATCTTACACGAGGTCGGGCCGACCAGGCCCCGACGGGGAATCGAAATTACCCCGAAGGGCTACCGGAGCTGTTCACGATTCGGTGTCGATTCTATTCTAACCCGATACCGAACGAAACAATACCGACGTAGTTTTCCGAAGTTATGACTATCTTTCCGTCCCAAAACCCGGAGCGAAAAGGAACACGTCCGAACCCGATGGCGGAAAAAAAACAATCTAACATGGAGTCGACGCCCATGTGCAATGGAACAAAGGAGGAGGAGTCCCTCGGTCTCGTGACTCGAAAAGACTTCTTCGAAGAAAAACAACTTGTAACACTCCGACCCAACACCAGACGGCGGACTATGCACAACATGTGAATCTGCAGCGACTAATGCCACGAACAGATGTACACTGGGTAAGTGACATTTTCATTTTCTATAACTAAACCTATTGGCTGGATTTGTCTCTGAGTGTGTGTTCCTCATTTATTGCCTGTGTGGATGTACAACAAATGCTTAACACTACTCCTTTGATAAGCCTACTGCTCGACCACACTACCACAAAATAGAGCATTAGTATTATCTCTTTTTGAGACTATCTTACCTCTAAGGGGAACCCTTGGACTCTGTGTATACTATTCCTTACTTTGAAAGAGTGCATACAGAGCCAACTTCCTACAGTTCCCCTTAGAGGTAAGATAGTGGCAAAAAGAGATAATTCTAATGCTCTATTTTGTGGTAGTGTGGTCGCGCAGTAGGCTTATCAGAGGGTAGTGTTAAGCATTTGTTGTACACAAATAGGCAATAAATGAGTAACACACACTCAGACTTACTCCAGGCCAATAGGTTTTTATATAGAAAAATATATTTTCTTAGTTTATTGTAAGAACCACAGGTTCAAGATTTACAAACAATACTTTAAATGAAAGGTATTTCACTCGGGTATTCTAGGAACTTTGAATTATCACAATAGCATGTGCAGTTTTGGCAAAAATGTCAATAAGCTATTTTAAAAGTGGACACAGTGCAAAAATCAACAGTTCCTGGGGGAGGTAAGTAATTGTTAAGTTCACAGGTAAGAAACACTTACAGGATTCAAAGTTGGGTCCAAGGTAGCCCACCGTTGGGGGTTCAAGGCAACCCCAAAGTTACCACACCAGCAGCTCAAGGCCGGTCAGGTGCAGAGGTCAAAGTGGTGCCCAAAACACATAGGCTTCAATGGAAATAGGGGTGCCCCGGTTCCAGTCTGCCAGCAGGTAAGTACCCGTGACTTTGGAGGGCAGACCAGGGGGGTTTTGTAGGGCACCGGGGGGGGGGGGGGGGACACACAAGATGGCACAGAAAGTACACCCTCCGCGGCACAGGGGCGGCCTGGTGCAGAGTGCAAGCAGGTGTCAGGTTTTCAATAGGAATCAATGGGGAGACCCAGGGGTCTCTTCAACGATGCAGGCAGGCACGGGGGGGGCTCCTCTGGGTAGCCAACTCCTGGGCTAGACAGAGGGTCGCCTGGGAGTCGCTCCTGCACTGGAGTTTGGTTCCTCCAGGTCCTGAGGGCTGCGGGTGCAGTGTGGTTTCCAGGCGTCGGGTTCCTTGAAGCAGGCAGTTGCGGTCAGGGGCAGCCTCTGGATTTCCCCTGCAGGTGTCGCTGTGGGGGCTCAGGAGGGTCAACTCTGGCTACTCACTGGCTTGCAGTCGCCGGGGAGTCCTCTTTGTAGTGTTAGTTTTCCGCAGGTCGAGCCGGGGGCGTTGGGTGCAGAGTGGAAAGTCTCATGCTTCCGGCGGGAAACGTGTGGTCTTTAAAAGTTGCTTCTTTGTTTCAAAAAGTTGCAGTTTCTTGAACAGGGCCGCTGTTCTCGGGAGCATCTTGGTCCTTTAGATGCAGGGTAGTCCTCTGCAGCTACACATGCCACCGAACATATCTTTTCTTAGTTTATTTTAAGAACCACAGGTTCAAATTCTACATGTAATATCTCATTTGAAAGGTATTGCAGGTAAGTACTTTAGGAACTTTGAATCATTACATTAGCATGTATACTTTTTACATAAAACACAATAAGCTGTTTTAAAAGTGGACACAGTGCAATTTTCACAGTTCCTGGGGGAGGTAAAGTATTGTTAGGTTTCACAGGTAAGTAAGTCACTTACAGGTTTCAGTTTTTGGTCCAAGGTAGCCCACCGTTGGGGGTTCAGAGCAACCCCAAAGTTACCACACCAGCAGCTCAGGGCCGGTCAGGTGCAGAGGTCAAAGAGGTGCCCAAAACACATAGGCTTCAATGGAGAGAAGGGGGTGCCCCGGTTCCAGTCTGCCAGCAGGTAAGTACCCGCGTCTTCGGAGGGCAGACCAGGGGGGTTTTGTAGGGCACCGAGGGGGACACAAGTCCACACAAAAAGTACACCCTCAGCAGCGCGGGGACGGCCGGGTGCAGTGTGCAAACACGCGTCGGGTTTTCAATGAGAGACCAAGAGATCTCTTCAGCGGTGCAGGCAGGCAAGGGGGGGGGGGCTCCTCGGGGTAGCCACCACCTGGGCAAGGGAGAGGGCCTCCTGGGGGTCACTCCTGCACAGGAGTTCCGTTCCTTTAGGTGCTGGGGGCTGCGGGTGCAGGGTCTTTTCCAGCCGTCGGGACTTTAGGTTCAGGCAGTCGCGGTCAGGGGGAGCCTCGGGATTCCCTCTGCAGGCGTCGCTGTGGGGGCTCAGGGGGGACAACTTTGGTTACTCACTGTCTCGGAGTCGCCGGAGGGTCCTCCCTGAGGTGTTGGTTCTCCACCAGTCGAGTCGGGGTCGCCGGGTGCAGTGTTGCAAGTCTCACGCTTCTTGCGGGGAGTTGCAGGGGTCTTTAAATCTGCTCCTTGAAACAAAGTTGCAGTTCTTTTGGAGCAGTGCCGCTGTCCTCGGGAGTTTCTGGTCTTTCTTGAAGCAGGGCAGTCCTCAGAGGATTCAGAGGTCGCTGGTCCCTTGGAAAGCGTCGCTGGAGCAGGGTTCTTTGGAAGGCAGGAGACAGGCCGGTAGGACTGGGGCCAAAGCAGTTGGTGTCTTCTGGTCTTCCTCTGCAGGGGTTTTTCAGCTCAGCAGTCTTCTTCTTCTTCTTCTTGTAGTTTCAGGAATCTAAATTCTTAGGTTCAGGGGAGCCCTTAAATACTAAATTTAAGGGCGTGTTTAGGTCTGGGGGGTTAGTAGCCAATGGCTACTAGCCCTGAGGGTGGGTACACTCTCTTTGTGCCTCCTCCCAAGGGGAGGGGGTCACATCCCTAATCCTATTGGGGAATCCTCCATCTGCAAGATGGAGGATTTCTAAAAGTTAGTCACTTCAGCTCAGGACACCTTAGGGGCTGTCCTGACTGGCCAGTGGCTCCTCCTTGTTTTTCTCATTATTTTCTCCGGCCTTGCCGCCAAAAGTGGGGGCCGTGGCCGGAGGGGGCGGGCAACTCCACTAGCTGGAGTGTCCTGCGGTGCTGGAACAAAGGGGTGAGCCTTTGAGGCTCACCGCCAGGTGTTACAGCTCCTGCCTGGGGGAGGTGTTAGCATCTCCACCCAGTGCAGGCTTTGTTACTGGCCTCAGAGTGACAAAGGCACTCTCCCCATGGGGCCAGCAACATGTCTCGGTTGTGGCAGGCTGCTGGAACCAGTCAGCCTACACAGATAGTCGGTTAAGGTTTCAGGGGGCACCTCTAAGGTGCCCTCTGGGGTGTATTTTACAATAAAATGTACACTGGCATCAGTGTGCATTTATTGTGCTGAGATGTTTGATACCAAACTTCCCAGTTTTCAGTGTAGCCATTATGGTGCTGTGGAGTCCGTGTTTGACAGACTCCCAGACCATATACTCTTATGGCTACCCTGCACTTACAATGTCTAAGGTTTGGCTTAGACACTGTAGGGGCACAGTACTCATGCACTGGTGCCCTCACCTATGGTATAGTGCACCCTGCCTTAGGGCTGTAAGGCCTACTAGAGGGGTGACTTATCTATACTGCATAGGCAGTGTGAGGTTGGCATGGCACCCTGAGGGGAGTGCCATGTCGACTTACTCGTTTTGTTCTCACCAGCACACACAAGCTGGTAAGCAGTGAGTCTGTGCTGAGTGAGGGGTCCCCAGGGTGGCATAAGATATGCTGCAGCCCTTAGAGACCTTCCCTGGCATCAGGGCCCTTGGTACCAGTTACAAGGGACTTACCTGAGTGCCAGGGTTGTGCCAATTGTGTAAACAAAAGTACAGGTTAGGGAAAGAACACTGGTGCGGGGGCCTGGTTAGCAGGCCTCAGCACACTTTCAATTCAAAACATAGCATCAGCAAAGGCAAAAAGTCAGGGGGTAACCATGCCAAGGAGGCATTTCCTTACAGGAACCCTTGGACTCTGTGCATGCTATTTATCACTTTGAAATAGTGCATACAGAGCCAACTTCCTACAACATCCAAGTAGTACATGCAGTGCAACATCTAGGAAAGAGTAAGGAGGTGACTCCAGAACAGCAGCAAGGAAGACACCTCAGATTCAAATCTCTGAATGGGCTAGCCTTTTACCCACTATCAATCAGATTTGAAATGTTTTAGATTGAGAGATTACAGAATATTTTACAGGGACTTCCAGAATAAGGAATTACAGGTTTGAATGATTCAGAAAGTATTCTTTCCAATTTTCAGGTGACTGACATAAAATCCCTTTTCAAACAAGACAAAGCAATACTGCGGAAATGCTCAAAATTGAGCAGTGGAGGGAGAAGTGTCAGGAGATTAGGAGGAAAGAGGAAATGTGATCAAGGTAAATGTAAAGGAAGAGTAGAGAGGCTGAGGCAGGGGGAATGAAGGCGTAAACGAGGCACAGTGAGTGTGGAGCAATGAGAAGGGTTCAGGGAAAGGACAGGAAGAGCGGAAGGGACAAAAAGGGGCGGCCTGAGTAGAATAGACAAAGGGAACAGAGACCGGAGTGGACGCATTGAGAGTGGAGGCCAGGAAACGGATGGAAGTGGTGAAAGATCACGAGGCCGCAGTGGATGGAAGGGGGACGAAGATGAGAAAGGAGCAATGGGTGGGAGCGAAATAATTTTTCTTGTGATCCAAATTGGAGCTCTTACCATTTTAGTCGACCTTCTTTCAGTGCTTCCTCATCCTCCTCATCTTCACTGAACTTCAATTTCTCAGCATAATCTACTTCTTCTTGAAGGCCTGAGGAAACCAAGGTAGTAAAAACTTTGTGAATAAAGAGATTCCATCAATGGTATGCCTTGTTTGTGAACAGAAGGATATCTTTATGAGATGTAAAATCCGGTCCCATGTAGTAAGACCACTTATTCGAAGTGAAACCAAGGAACTTGCATCAACCCACATACTCTGGCATTATTACCAAGCACCGCCTTCAACGTAAACAGTCAGGTTTTTTTCCCCTCCAGGGTCTATCTCTGAAATTCTACCACTTTTTGGATATGAGGGAAGTAAGGCAAACAGGAAATCAGTTTCCAATTTTCACACAATTTAGTGAAGTGCAATAAAAATATCCTGCAAAACAGGCATACACAATAAAAGTGGCCCCTTGTGGCTGTAGGACAAGACAGCTATTTCCAAACCACAAATTTGAAAGTTTTACAGAATTGTAAAAAAATGTATTTCAAGCCATAGGAAGCTTTGATCATCATTCCTTTAAACTCCCTCTCTCCTGGCTGGCCCATTCTGTGAAATAAATAGCACCGCCACTGGAAAACCGATTAGGGCGACCACAAGACGAAGATCTCAGTTTCTGGGCTTCTATCAAAATGCTACATTAGCATCTAAGAGCCTTAAAATGCATTCCTTTTGAAGATCTAACCTATGGACATTTATGAAGCACAGCTAAATATATTTAAGGAGTCTTTTTGGTGCATTAGCCTGCTGCTGCATTCAGGACTCTACAATTTTTTGTAGGTATCTTGCCAATCCATAATAAGTCCAACCACAATTGCATCAATGTGATATCTGGACTAAGACTATATGATGTGATCCACAATTTCTGTGGAGTGCTAGCCACCACAACAAAAATAAATTATCTTCAGTAAGAGGAACGGATGAATATGCCACCTTTGGAAGGCTTTGGCACAATCCAGCAGAAATTGTCAGTCCTATTCTATAATACACTGGTGTGCAGGCCTCCTTGTTATCCAGATAAGCCAACTGCAAGCTATGGGGTGCAGTGCATAATTCCCTTAATCCTATAGGCTGTTGAAGTATATATACTTCAACTTAATGCAGACCATGGAGACCCGTTGGGGAGGGACAGCACAATAGGAGTGCAGAAATAAATTACCCTTTGATGACCAAGATATGTTGATGTCTGAGCTAAGCACAGGTAATGTTTCCTAGAGAATCAAGGCAAGAAACCTCCGTTATAAAAAATAAATGCTTAAACGCAGATTGGCACATTTAACTTTCCTCTGAAGCCAAAGTCTTTTAGTGTGAAAGGTCGAGCCAATTTCCCAAAAGGGGTAGAGGTAAAAAGGCTAGCATCCTTGGACTACAATCTTACTATAACCATTGTCAGATGAAGAGTATGTCCATTTAGGTTTGCTCATCTCTGTGGAATGGACTATCTAATGACCCAGCACACCAGTTTCGAAATGAGCCTAGTACTAAGGTGCCAGGCATTTGTTTTTTCTGGGTCAAACAGCAAGGGGATTTTAGATAGGAGGATGCACTTTGCAGCTAATGCTATTCCACAAGCTGACAGAGCAATGTTCAATAAATTGAGAAAAACAATGTGAACAATATACCCTAAAAACACAAGTGGTACAAAGGAATGTCAGCTACCTGTAAATCAAGTAGTTAAGAATGGACAGGGCTGCTGACATTGACTTTCAGCATAGGAGTAACTGCACCTTGCAAACGTGTGTGGCTCTTGTCAAACAGTTTAGGTTGACAATTTAGATATCGAGCGTCCTTTGCCTTCCCTGTTTTGAGAAAATCCTTTCAGAAGCTTGCTGTGCAAGTAGATCTATTCAATAACATTTTTTAGATTGTTTGCAGCTGCTCAATAGAGGTGGTATATGTTGCAAAGTGACCTGTTTTAGGTGGTCAACGCCAGTTTGCAATTTCGAACTGACCTGCAGGTGATCTTGATCCCTAATACATTGAAATCTGCTTAAATGCAGATTGGCACATTTAACTTTCCTCTGAAGCCAAAGTCTTTTAGTGTGAAAGTATGGAATAGAAAGTATGGAATAGAAAGTAAAAATGCCACTTGTGGACGGCAGCACCTACTGTGCCAACCACTACAGTGGCATTTAAAACATGGCTTTAGGTCTACCCTATGTAGACAGACTGCAGCAGATTGAAGCCTGTGTGGGAGGTTAATGGACTCTTATGCCAAGGACTGAAACTAATACAAGTTTAAAGAACTATGCGTGGATTACTACACCCTGCTGCACAGACCTGCCAAAGTCAGCTTTTGACAGGTAAGAAAACCAGATTCAAACTAAGTCACCCTTAAGTGCATTACGCTGCCTACAAGGAAGGACGCATAAAGAACTCTTTATTACCTATGTCCTAGGTACCAGGGGTTTTGACATGGTCACCCGCACTTTTTGCCTGGTATTTGATGCAATTTTGACAGAAAGTGCACTGGGTTCCTTCTATCTAGGTCCCCAGTGCAGGATCTCTTTGCCTAAACTGTACAACTGTTCCCCCAATTAGTAATACTGTTGGCTGCCCTGTAAGTGTCTAGTAAATGGTCTCCCCAGTATCTAGGGCCTCACCCAACTCAAGCACACTACCAGCGCGAGCTGCGGGCCTTGGTGCAGACACCAGCCAATATTGCATCGAATAACATGCAGAAAGTGAGGGGGACCATATCAAAAAAAGGGCTCTTTGCTACAGGCACAGACAGGAAAACTCACATGCAGAGCTCAGAGGCTTAGCAGTGCCCAGAGAGGACAGATGCACTATTGGCGATAGATATCTGGCCATAACAGTTTCAACACGTTTTAAGCCCAAATTTCATTAATTTTTTTTATATATATATTTTTTTTAATTGGAAGGTGGAGTATTTCCCCAACATAATGCAACAATTTAACAGAAAAGAATTTGAGAGCATTTGCCTCAATCCTGAGGAAAGAAGCTCTAGTTCTCGGCTGAAAAGTGCTGGGGAAGAAAAGGAATTGACATTCCGCAGCAAAGTGGACACTCTATAGCTTTAGTGACGTCACCATGACTTCACTTCCGGTGGCAAGAAAGTGCTAGCGCTTCCAACCAGTGAGAAAAAGCAAAGTCAGAAGTTTCTTGATCCAGTATATCGCCTGGGATATTCAAGAGCTACGGAATCTGCAGGTAGAAGTATCCATTAAAACCCTATCTGCTGTGCCTCCTTGGACCAGTTAGGAGAGACTGTACTTAGAGTGTCGGGTGGTGGGGTCAGTTAGATCAGAAATCTAATCAGTGCAATCACCACTTGTTCTAAAAAATAACTGGAATAAACCGCACATTTAAGTAGACATATGCTTCTAGGTATTATTAGCATGCTAAAAATCAATACTTTGCAATGTTCTGATGCTGAGCAGGGCGGATGTTATTCTCAGTGTGGAGTCCCTTTCCTAGGTGCAACCACTTGTTTGTAAACCCTACAAGTAAGGCACAACCTTTGCTAATACAGTACACAGAGAGAATGCATGCAAACTATGTATAGTTATCAAAACCTGTCCTGGATCTGCAAGGAAGAGCGCTCTGGTTATATTCTCATGCAAAATTGATCCTCCAAGTTTCTCTAGCCTTGATTTGATTAAGCTCCCAGTCCTTAGTAGTGCCATTTACTTCTTTTGTTTGATATTGTGTGCGTAAAAGGAGATAAGAGGTTTAAGAAACCCCCCCCCAAAAAAAATACTACTGGATTCTCACTTGGCACGGATTTAACAGAATCAAGTGAAATGGAGGTAAAAGCAGAAACACTTAGTTGAGATGAAGATGGAACAGCTATGGCATCAGCAGTTTCCTGAAAGGTGACAGGTGTGCTTGTGTCCTAAAGTTGGCTGCATCACCAGGGAAGGAGTGTTTGAGCTATAGTGGTCAGTTTTGGGGTTTTCAACTGAACCGATGTCTGCTTCTCACCCGTTTTCAGTCCTCCAAAGGAGTATTTTAAGCAGATAAGGCGGGATAATCAAACATACTGCACTGGGAGCCAATGAGGCTCTTATAACGCTAGAGATGTGTGGCTGAATTTTTTTTTCTTGTGGATAACTGGGCATAGATAAAATTGATTGTTGCCATGAGGTGCTTAATTTGTTTTAAAGCGCAAACATAAGTGTAGATTAGGTTAGTTTCTTATTATGCTGTGTTAAATTAAGTACTCAATAGGAAACCCAAGCGACTTCACCTTAAGTGATCGGAGCAAATCTGGAACATAGGATTAGCAAGAGTCATGATTCAAACGCAGCCAGTATTTTTCTCTTTCTTTTTTGTTTAAGCAGTATAGCAAAAAACTAAACATAACAGCGTATAACAATATTTCAAGAAAAAAAAAAAAAAAACACTGAAAGAAGCCAAATGCACCCCAATCTCTAAGACTTCAAATCAGTGGAAGGTCCCGTCTTTGAAATCTTTCACTTTAAAAACAGACCGAACATTTAACCACAAGCAGACATTGGTGAAAAAAACTAAATTCGCCTAGGAGGGGGGCACAAAAGAGTAAATAAGCAGATTTGATCCAACATGTTGCAGACATGCAGAGCCCCCTCTTAATCTGTGAACATGAACTGTAACATGCATGCATGCGCAACTTAGCAAAAGTAGTTTGGAAACCCACTTCTTAGTCAACTACTGCATGCAGGCTTTTGCACAGTTACATTAATTGCCTTCCCACTCTTAAAAAAAATAAATTAGATAAATGGCCACTGACAATGAGGAGATAAGTTAGACACAACATGAAAAATAGCAGTCACTCACCTGCCCAACCATCCTCAGTGTCATTGTCAAGTTCATCGAGCTCCTTCAGATCTTCTGCATGTATGATGGTAGCCCTCGGTGCTTGTTCCAATTGGACTGGAGCCGGAGGACGGACTACACGGGTTGCTCGTGCACCAGGTAATCTGTCCTTCCTACACCCCACACAAAAAAAAAAAAAAAAAAAAAACACACACAACACAAATTTGTTATTTTGTTTTTTAAACATCCACACTTGGCGTTCTGAGATTAGCAGGGTAGGATGCTGGCTATTTATGTAGTTTACCAATGTAGGTGCACACATGCAGACAGTTTAAACGACCCTTATTGGCTTACACGGCTTAATTTAATAATCCCAAATGCTATTTTTGTGGTAGTGTAGGCAAGCAGTTTGGTAACATTGAGCATTTGTTGGACATGCAGTCAATAAATGACACTCAAGAAGAAACTCAAGACCAATTTAGAAAAATAACATTTCTATATTAATTTAGACACCAGGATCTACAAAATCAAATAAATACTTTTCAAGTTAGCAATATTAAAAATACAGTAAATACAGCTGTGAGATTTGAGGCATGAGCCTTGAATGCTGTAAGTAGGTGCCAAGGTCAAAGAAAGCACCAACACTTCGGATTTACCTACCCTGGTGTGTTCGGGTGCAGAGGTGCTTCCACGGTGTTAGCCTTGAACGCTACATGTTGAATGTAGGAAGTTGGCTCTGTATATACTATCTCAAAGTGAGAGATAGTGTCCAGGGGTTCCCCAAGAGGCTTGACAGAGGCAATAACAGATAATACTAATGCTCTATTTTGTGGTAGTGTGGTCGAGCAGTAGGCTTATCAGAGGGTAGTGTTAAGCATTTGTTGTACACACACAGGCAATAAATGAGAACACACACTCAAAAGACTTAACTCCAGGCCAATAGGTTTTTATATAGAAAAATATGTTTTTCTTAATTTATTTTAGAACCACAAGATTCAGAATTCAAGTTAGTACATAAATTGTAAGGTACTTGGCATAGGTAAATATAGAACTTTGAATGAAAATCGTAATGTACACAGTTTGGCATAAAATGGCAAACTATTTTAAAAGTGGACACTGCAAAATTCAAGTTCCTGGGGGAGGTAAGAAAAGGTTAATTGTCAGTAAGTTTCTGGGACATAGGCAGCCCACTGTTGTGGGTTCAAGTCAACCCCAAACACCCAGCACCAGTAACACAGGGCCGGTCAGGTGCAGAGGTCAAAGTAGGGCCAAAATAACATAGGTGTCTATGGAGTTTTGGGGTGCTCCGGTTCCAGTCTGATAGCAAGTACGTACCTGCGTCCTCTGGGAGCAGACCAGGGGGATTTTGTAGAGCAGTGGGGGTCCCAAACAGGCACACAAAATACACCCTCAGCAGTACGGGGCGGCCAGGTGCAGTGTGCAAAGAAGGTGTTGGGTTTGCGTTGAAAGCAATGGAGGGACCTGGGGGTCACTCTGGCGATGCAGGCAGGGCACAGGTTGGGCTTCTCGGGTCAGCCACAGACTGGGCATAGATGAGGGCCGCCTGCTGGTCACTCGTGCACCGGTAGTTGGTTCCACTCGGGTCTGGGGGCTGCGGGTGCAGTGCTTCTTCCAGGCGTCGGGTTCTTTGTTACCAGGCAGTCAGGGGGGATCTGCTGGATTCTCTCTGCAGGCGTCGCCGTGGGGGTGCAGGGAGGTCGTCCTGGGGTGGACACGCAGTGGGAGTCGCCTGGGAGTCCTCGCTGCAGTGTTGGTTTCTCTGGACACGGGCCAGGGGCGTTGAGTGCAGACTGTTGGGGACTCCTGCTTCAGGAGTGAGGTGAGAGTCCCTTTAAAGATGGTTTCTTCTTGTTGCTTTGGACAGAGCCGCTGTCCACGTGCGTTTCTTGGTCCTTTGAGTTGCAGGGCAGTCCTCCGAGTCGGCAGAGGTCGCTGGATACATCGCTGTTGCAGGTTCTTTGAATCTGGAGACAGGCCTGTAGAGCTGGGGCCAAAGCAGTTCTGGATACATCGCTGTTGCAGGTTCTTTGAATCTGGAGACAGGCCTGTAGAGCTGGGGCCAAAGCAGTTCTCGTCTCCTTCTCCCCTGGTTTTTCAGGTCAGCAGTCCTTGTTAGGTCATCAGGAATCCAATTTCCTGGGTTCAGAATTGCGGCTAAATAATAAATTTAGGGGTGTGTTAGGGCTGGAGGGCAGTAGACAATGGCTACTGTCCCCGAGGGTGGCTACACCCTCCTTGGGCCTCCTCTCTTTGGGGAGGGGGGCACATCCCTATTGGGCTAAATCCTCCAAAACAAGATGGATGATTTTCCAAGGAGGGGGTCACTTCAGCTCTGGACCAGGGTTGGACCTGGCTGAGGGGGTGACTCCTTGTTTTTCTGATTATCTCCCCAGAATTGCACCAAAGGTGGGGGCTGTGTCCAGGGGGCGGGAGCATCTCCACTAGCTGGAGTGCCCTGGGGCATTGTAACACAAAGCCTTTGAGGCCTTTGAGCCTTTAAAGCCTTTGAGGCTCACTGCTAGGTGTTCCAGTACCTGCAAGGGGGGGGAGGTGTGAAGCACCTCCACCCAGTGCAGGCTTTGTTCCTGGTCACAGAGTGCACAAAGGCACTCGACCCATGTGGCCAGAAACTAGTCTCTCAGTGGCAGGCTGTCACAGACCAGTCAGTCCTATACTGAAGGATTGGGTAAAATACAGGGGCCATCTCTAAGATACCCTCTGTGTGCATTTATTAATAAATCCAGCACTGGCATTAGTGTGGGTTTATTATTCGGAGAGGTTTGATACCAAAATTCCCAGTGTTCAGTGTAGCCATTATGGAACTGTGGAGTTCGTTTTGACAAACTCCTAGGCCATATACTTAATATAGCCACACTGTACTTACAATGTCTAAGAATGGACGTATACACTGTAGGGCAGAGGTCTTCAAACTGGGGGGCGGGCCCCCCTTGGGGGGCCTCAAGAGATCCCAAGGGGGGGGGGGGGGGGGGGGGGGAGTGGAGGCCGCAAAACGAAATATTATACAGGTAACATGCCTTTGTTTTAAGCAGAAGCATGTTATTGCAGTTTTAAAACAGTAACAGTACTTAACTGCAATGTTTAAATAGGTTTAGACCTATATAAACATTACCATCTTTCTAAAATGATCGTGAACATTTTTGAGGAGGGGGGCCCAATGATTTTTATTTTTCAACTGGGGGGGCGCGGCATTAAAAAGTTTGAAGACCACTACTGTAGGGGCATATTGCTCATGCAGCTATGCCTTCACATGTGGTATAGTGCACCCAGCATTAGGGCTTTAAGGCCTGCTAGAGGGGTCACTTACCTATGCTACAGGCAGTAATTTGTATACATGGTATCCTGAGGGGGATGCCATGTCGACTTTGCCTTTTTGTCCCCACCAACACACACAATCTGCAATGGCAGTGTGCATGTGTTAGGTGAGGGGTCCCTTAGAGTGGCACAACATGCTGCAGCCCTTAGGGACCTTCCCTGGTCAGAGTGCCCTTGGTACCACGGGTACCTTTTACAAGGGACTTTTCTGTCTGCCAGGGGTGTGCAAATTGTTGAAACAATGGTTTTTATATAGAAAAATATTTTATTTTAAGAACCACAGATTCAAGATTTACAAACAATACTTTAAATGAAAGGTATTTCACTCAGGTATCTTAGGAACTTTGAATCATCACAATAACATGTACAGTTTTGGCAAAAATGGCAATAAGCTATTTTGAAATTGGACACAGTGCAAAAATCAACAGTTCCTGGGGGAGGTAAGTATTTGTTAGGTTCACAGGTAAGCACTTACAGGGTTCAAAGTTGGGTCCAAGGTAGCCCACCATTGGGGGTTCAAGGCAACCCCAAAGTTATCACACCAGCAGCTCAGGGCCGGTCAGGTGCAGAGGTCAAAGTGGTGCCCAAAACACATAGGCTTTAATGGAAATAGGGGTGCCCCGGTTCCAGTCTGCCAGCAGGTAAGTACCCGCGACTTCGGAGGGCAGACCAGGGAGGTTTTGTAGGGCACCGGGGAGGACCAAGCAGGCACAGAAAGTACACCCTCAGCGGCACAGGGGCGGCCGGGTGCAGAGTGCAAACAGGCGTCGGGTTTGCAATTGGTTTTGTGCAGGCTTTGTTACTAGCCACAGAGTGACAAAGGCACTCTCCCCATGTGGCCAGCAACATGTCTTGAGTGTGGCAGGCTGCTAAAACCAGTCAGCCTACACGGGTAGTTGGTTAAGGTTTCAGGGGGCACCTCTAAGGTGCCCTCTGGGGTGTATGTTACAATAATGTGTACACTGGCATCAGTGTGCATTTATTGTGCTGAGAAGTTTGATACCAAACTTCCCAGTTTTCAGTGTAGCCATTATGGTGCTGTGGAGTTTGTGTTTGACAGACTCCCAGACCATATACTCTTATGGCTACCCTGCACTTACAATGTCTAAGGTTTGGCTTAGACACTGTAGGGGCACAGTGCTCATGCACTGGTGCCCTCACTTATGGTATAGTGCACCCTGCCTTAGGGCTGTAAGGCCTGCTAGAGGGGTGACTTATCCATACTGCATAGGCAGTGTGAGGTTGGCATGGCACCCTGAGGGGAGTGCCATGTCGACTTACTCGTTTTGTCCTCACCAACACACACAAGCTGACAAGCAGGGTGTTTGTGCTGAGTGAGTGGTCCCCAGGGTGGCATAAGATATGCTGCAGCCATTAGAGACCTTCCCTGGCATCAGGGCCCTTGGTACCAGGGGTACCAGTTACAAGGGACTTACCTGGATGCCAGGGTGTGCCAATTGTGAAAACAAAAGTGTAGGAAGTTGGCTCTGTATGCACTATTTCAAAGTAAGGAATAGTATGCACAGAGTCCAAGGGTTCCCCTTAGAGGTAAGATAGTGGCAAAAATAGATAATACTAATGCTCTATTTTGTGGTAGTGTGGTCGAGCAGTAGGCTTATCAAAGGAGTAGTGTTAAGCATTTGTTGTACATACACACAGGCAATAAATGAGGAACACACGCTCAGAGACAAATCCAGGCCAATAGGTTTTGTTATAGAAAAATATCTTTTCTTAGTTTATTTTAAGAACCACAGGTTCAAATTCTACATGGAATATCTCATTTGAAAGGTATTGCAGGTAAGTACTTTAGGAACTTTGAATAATCACAGTAGCATATATACTTTTTTCAGAAAACACAATAAGCTGTTTTAAAAGTGGACACGGTGCAATTTTCACAGTTCCTGGGGGAGGTAAAGTATTGTTAGTTCTTGCAGGTAAGTAAACCACCTACGGGGTTAAGATTGGGGTCCAAGGAGATAATGAGAATAACAAGGAGGAGTCACTGCAACTTTGTTTCCAGAGGAGCAGATTTAAAGACCCCTGCAATCCCCGCAAGAAGCGTGAGACTTGCAACACTGCACCCGGCGACCCCGACTCAACTGGTGGAGAACCAACACCTCAGGGAGGACCCTCCGGCGACTCCAAGACTGTGAGTAACCAAAGTTGTCCCCCCTGAGCCCCCACAGCGACGCCTGCAGAGGGAATCCCGAGGCTCCCCCTGACCGCGACTGCCTGACTCTAAAATCCCGATGGCTGGAAAAGACCCTGCACCCGCAGCCCTCAGGACCTGAAGGATCGGAACTCCAGTGCAGGAGTGAGCCCCAGGAGGCCCTCTCCCTTGGCCAGGTGGTGGCTACCCAGAGGAGGCCCCCCCCCCCCCTTGCCTGCATCGCTGATGAGACCCCTTGGTCTCTCATTGAAACCTATTGAAAACCCGACGCGTGTTTGCACACTGCACCCGGCCGCCCCAGTGCCGCTGAGGGTGCACTTTCTGTGCTGACTTGTGTCCCCCCCGGTGCCCTACAAAACCCCCCTGGTCTGCCCTCCGAAGACGCGGATACTTACCTGCTGGCAGACTGGAACCGGGGCACCCCCTTCTCCATTGAAGCCTATGCGTTTTGGGCACCACTTTGAACTCTGCACCTGACCGGCCCTGAGCTGCTGGTGTGGTGACTTTGGGGTTGCTCTGAACCCCTAACGGTGGGCTACCTTGGACCCCAATTTGAACCCTGTGGGTGGTTTACTTACCTGCAAGAACTAACAATAACTTACCTCCCATAGGAACTGTGAAAATTGCACTGTGTCCACTTTTGAAATAGCTATATGTGTTTTATGTAAAAAGTATATATGCTATTGTGATTATTCAAAGTTCCTAAAGTACTTACCTGCAATACCTTTCACATGAGATATTACATGTAGAATTTGAACCTGTGGTTCTTAAAATAAACTAAGAAAATTTATTTGTCTATACAAAAACCTATTGGCCTGGATTTGTCTCTGAGTGTGTGTTCCTCATTTATTGCCTGTGTGTATGTACAACAAATGCTTAACACTACTCCTTTGATAAGCCTACTGCTCGACCACACTACCACAAAATAGAGCATTAGTATTATCTCTTTTTGCCACTATCTTACCTCTAAGGGGAACCCTTGGACTCTGTGCACACTATTTCTTACTTTGAAATAGTATATACAGAGCCAACTTCCTACACAGACCATATACTCTTATGGCTACCCTGCACTTACAATGTCTAAGGTTTTGCTTACACGCTGTAGGGGCATAGTGCTCATGCACATATGCCCTCACCTGTGGTGTAGTGCACCCTGCCTTAGGGCTGTAAGGCTTTCTAGAGGGGTGACTTACCTATGCCACAGGCAGTGAGCTGTGGGCATGGCACTCTGAGGGGCGTGCCATGTTGACTTTGCCATTTTCTCCCCACCAGCACACACAAGCTGTGAGGCAGTGTGCATGTACTCAGTGAGGGGTCACCAGGGTGGCATAAGACATGCTGCAGCCCTTACAGACCTTCCCTGGCAACAGGGCCCTTGGTACCAGGGGTACCATTTACAAGGGACTTATCTGTGTGCTAGGGCTGTGCCAATTGTGGGAACAAAGGTACAGTTTAGGGAAAGAACACTGGTGCTGGGACCTGGTTTGCAGGGTCCCAGCACACTTTCAATCATAACTGGCATCAACAAAAGGCAAAATTTCAGGGGGTAACCATGCCAAGGAGGCATTTCCTTACACCAGCCTATTACACACGTGCACATTATGCAGGATTTAAAGTATTGTTAAAATGACTGTAACAAATATAACACTCAACTACCAGACACTGGTTGTAAGGAAATGCCTCCTTGGCATGGTTGCCCCCTGACTTTTTGCCTTTGCTGATGCTATGTTTACAATTGAAAGTGTGCTGAGGCCTGCTAACCAGGCCCCAGCACCAGTGTTCTTTCCCTAACCTGTACTTTTGTATCCACAACTGGCAGACCCTGGCATCCAGATAAGTCCCTTGTAACTGGTACTTCTAGTACCAAGGGCCCTGATGCCAAGGAAGGTCTCTAAGGGCTGCAGCATGTCTTATGCCACCCTGGAGACCTCTCACTCAGCACAGACACACTGCTTGCCAGCTTGTGTGTGCTAGTGAGGACAAAACGAGTAAGTCGACATGGCACTCCCCTCAGGGTGCCATGCCAGCCTCTCACTGCCTATGCAAGTAAAGGTCAGTCACCCCTCTAGCAGGCCTTACAGCCCTAAGGCAGGGTGCACTATACCATAGGTGAGGGCACCAGTGCATGAGCATGGTACCCCTACAGTGTCTAAACAAAACCTTAGACATTGTAAGTGCAGGGTAGCCATAAGAGTATATGGTCTGGGAGTTTGTCAAACACGAACTCCACAGCACCATAATGGCTACACTGAAAACTGGGAAGTTTGGTATCAAACTTCTCAGCACAATAAATGCACACTGATGGCAGTGTACATTTTATTGCAAAATACACCCCAGAGGGCACCTTAGAGGTGCCCCCTGAAACTTAACCGACTGTCTGTGTAGGCTGACTGGTTCCAGCAGCCTGCCACACTAGAGACATGTTGCTGGCCCCATGGGGAGAGTGCCTTTGTCACTCTGAGGCCAGTAACAAAGCCTGCACTGGGTGGAGATGCTAACACCTCCCCCAGGCAGGAGCTGTGACACCTGGCGGTGAGCCTCAAAGGCTCACCCCTTTGTCACAGCCCAGCAAGGCACTCCAGCTTGCTGGAGTTGCCCGCCCCCTCCGGCCACGGCCCCCACTTTTGGCGGCAAGGCTGGAGGGAACAAAGAAAGCAACAAGGAGTCGTCACTGGCCAGTCAGGACAGCCCCTAAGGTGTCCTGAGCTGAGGTGACTCTAACTTTTAGAAATCCTCCATCTTGCAGATGGAGGATTCCCCCAATAGGGTTAGGATTGTGACCCCCTCCCCTTGGGAGGGGGCACAAAGAGGGTGTACCCACCCTCAGGGCTAGTAGCCATTGGCTACTAACCCCCCAGACCTAAACACGCCCTTAAATTTAGTATTTAAGGGCTCCCCTGAACCTAAAGATTTAGATTCCTGCGACAAGAAGAAGGACTGCCCAGCTGAAAACCCCTGCAGAGGAAGACCAGAAGACAACAACTGCCTTGGCTCCAGAAACTCACCGGCCTGTCTCCTGCCTTCCAAAGAACTCTGCTCCAGCGACGCCTTCCAAAGGGACCAGCGACCTCTGAATCCTCTGAGGACTGCCCTGCTTCGACGACGACAAGAAACTCCCGAGGACAGCGGACCTGCTCCAAAAAGACTGCAAATTTGTTTCAAGAAGCAGCTTTAAAGAACCCTGCAACTCCCCGCAAGAAGCGTGAGACTTGCAACACTGCACCCGGCGACCCCGACTCGGCTGGTGGAGAACCAACACCTCAGGGAGGACCCCCGGACTACTCTCCGACTGTGAGTACCAAAACCTGTCCTCCCTGAGCCCCCACAGCGCCGCCTGCAGAGGGAATCCCGAGGCTTCCCCTGACCGCGACTCTCTGAAACCTAAGTCCCGACGCCTGGAAAAGACCCTGCACCCGCAGCCCCCAGGACCTGAAGGACCGGACTTTCACTGCAGAAGTGACCCCCAGGAGTCCCTCTCCCTTGCCCAAGTGGAGGTTTCCCCGAGGAAGCCCCCCCCTTGCCTGCCTGCAGCGCTGAAGAGATCCGTTGATCTCTCATAGACTAACATTGCAAACCCGACGTTTGTTTCTACACTGCACCCGGCCGCCCCCGCGCTGCTGAGGGTGAAATTTCTGTGTGGGCTTGTGTCCCCCCCGGTGCCCTACAAAACCCCCCTGGTCTGCCCTCCGAAGACGCGGGTACTTACCTGCAAGCAGACCGGAACCGGGGCACCCCCTTCTCTCCATTCTAGCCTATGCGTTTTGGGCACCACTTTGAACTCTGCACCTGACCGGCCCTGAGCTGCTGGTGTGGTAACTTTGGGGTTGCTCTGAACCCCCAACGGTGGGCTACCTTGGACCAAGAACTGAACCCTGTAAGTGTCTTACTTACCTGGTAAAACTAACAAAAACTTACCTCCCCCAGGAACTGTGAAAATTGCACTAAGTGTCCACTTTTGAAATAGCTATTTGTGAATAACTTGAAAAGTATACATGCAATTGAAATGATTCAAAGTTCCTAATGTACTTACCTGTAATACCTTTCAAACAAGATATTACATGTTAAATTTGAACCTGTGGTTCTTAAAATAAACTAAGAAAATATATTTTTCTATAACAAAACCTATTGGCTGGATTTGTCTCTGAGTGTGTGTACCTCATTTATTGTCTATGTGTATGTACAACAAATGCTTAACACTACTCCTTGGATAAGCCTACTGCTCGACCACACTACCACAAAATAGAGCATTAGTATTATCTCTTTTTACCACTATTTTACCTCTAAGGGGAACCCTTGGACTCTGTGCATGCTATTCCTTACTTTGAAATAGCACATACAGAGCCAACTTCCTACACTGGTGTTCCACAGCAAAGTGTTATAAAGCAAGACTGAAGGGAGGTTCAATCTAAATTGGTCCTACGATTACCCATGAAAGCCCTACTGAGGCACCTGTGACAATGCCAGAAATGAAGGTGTCAGGGGATAGGTGTCACTTCAGGTGTAGCAGGGAAACCCACCACTATGAAGCTCTGATGCAATGGTCATAAGGGAGAGTTTTGCTTCATGTCCAGGACTGTGCACCTCCCAACCCAAAACATGTTGCAGCTCCTTCGCCTGCCACTGAATCAGAAAAACAGAAGTCACTATCTGGCTCTGAACACCCGGAATTATTTCCTTACTCACCCATAAACCTGGAAAGTAAGCGAGCCATCAGCAAAGCAGTTAAGGAACATTTACTGCTTGTATCAGTCACTAGTACTTAGGCCCAGTGGTCAAACCTTAGTTTGATCCTGGTGTGGGTGATGGGCTTCTAAGAGACCGAAAACCCACAATCATTTCAAAGTACAATAAATTCAATATTTAGCTTTTTAAGGTTTCTCTCGGTTCCCACTAACCTGGATGTCTGGGGAGGGGAGGAGGGGGGGGGGGGGGGTTGTCTTCGACAAGTAGACATGAGGCTGGAAAGTAATGGCAAGGCAGAAAACTTTAAACTATGCTCTACATCTGGAGCAGTCTTGCAGCAGCCCTGTCCCACAATCCTTCAATAACAAAACAGTTTAAATAATTGGAAACATGACAACCTGCGCTAACACAGGTATTACCAGCAGCACATACATGCTCACTTACCCGTCCTGATCATTCATGTGATATTGTCTAAAAGGTACCCGAGGCTCAAGGCGAGCCTGTGATGGAAGAGGGAATGAAGCACGTTCGGAAGTCCCCGTGGAGTTGGATGGCTGGGAACACATCTACAAGAAAGAAACCAAAGGGATAGAATTGCATTTAATCAAATTATGGTATACCTTTCAATGTGTACAGTACAGATAAAACTAGAAGGTCACACTGGGACAAACGTCCTGTAAGGCATTTACTAGCAACCCTGTGAGCAGGCCTCGGGCTAAATCAAGGCACTGACTGCAGCCACACACCAGAAGCAGTATAAAGTTTAGTGGTACTAACAGTGTAAAGAGCGAACCCGTGCGCAGCAGTACAAAGGCAGAGCCTACAAGCATTGCATGCTAGGGCACAGCAAGATGTTCCAAGAGTCAGTCTGCAATCTTGGTCAAAGAGCATTCACAGATATGCAATGCTTTACTTCAATATTTGGCAACAGCAGTACAGCTGTTCTGCAAATACTAGAGGCTAAAATGTTTGACACTACACCATGTGCGATACCAGCCACTACAAATCAAACTTGTGGGCAGGCTTAAAACATGATTATACACAGCATTTGAATACACTCCAACGCAAGCGACTTAGCCCTTTGCATGGAAAAGGCCAATAAATTAGTGTAAAGGAATAAGGGATACATACAAAAGCTGGTAACATGTCATGGTAGGTTGGTGGATGATACACATTTCCTGCGAATTGTGAAGCCCCTTTGCGGGTAGGCTGAGCCGGGCGGAGAGAGGGCTCCTTAGGATCACTGATGGGGGCCGAGGAAGGGGCGCCATCTCCTGTTGCTGTGGTGGTCTTGATGCCCGGCTCAGTAGGGGAGGCGGTTGGAGATGTAGGAGAGATACCAATAGCGCTTCTCCCACCGCCTTCCCTCCAACTGGTGACATCTAAAATGCAAGACAAACGTTCAGAATCATTCAAAAGGATTAAAACAAAAACTGGTGAACTGTCTTCATAATCAGAGTAAGATATATCAATCTCATTTTAAACAACATTGCATAAACTAGACACTTATTTGTGAGCCAGGGCAAAGCTTCCAAGGAAAAGTTAGCAAGGAAAGGAGAGGTGGGGTTACTCATTACACAAGAACCAGCATTACACAAGAACCAGCTAACTCGAAATTGAGAGTAATTGGCCTACAAAAAGTCATACGCTATTCTAAATAATGCAGTGACAAGAGGCATGCAGACCGAGCCTGCTATACAAAGGAAGCCTCATTCAATGATACTACTGTAAGGAAATGCCTCCTTGGCATGGTTGCCCCCTGACTTTTTGCCTTTGCTGATGCTATGTTTACAATTGAAAGTGTGCTGAGGCCTGCTAACCAGGCCCCAGCACCAGTGTTCTTTCCCTAACCTGTACTTTTGTATCCACAATTGGCAGACCCTGGCATCCAGATAAGTCCCTTGTAACTGGTACTTCTAGTACCAAGGGCCCTGATGCCAAGGAAGGTCTCTAAGGGCTGCAGCATGTCTTATGCCACCCTGGAGACCTCTCACCCAGCACAGACACACTGCTTGCCAGCTTGTGTGTGCTGGTGAGAACAAAACGAGTAAGTCGACATGGCACTCCCCTCAGGGTGCCATGCCAGCCTCTCACTGCCTATGCAAGTATAGGTCAGTCACCCCTCTAGCAGGCCTTACAGCCCTAAGGCAGGGTGCACTATACCATAGGTGAGGGTACCAGTGCATGAGCATGGTACCCCTACAGTGTCTAAACAAAACCTTAGACATTGTAAGTGCAGGGTAGCCATAAGAGTATATGGTCTGGGAGTTTGTCAAACACGAACTCCACAGCACCATAATGGCTACACTGAAAACTGGGAAGTTTGGTATCAAACTTCTCAGCACAATAAATGCACACTGATGCCAGTGTACATTTTATTGCAAAATACACCCCAGAGGGCACCTTAGAGGTGCCCCCTGAAACTTAACCGACTGTCTGTGTAGGCTGACTAGTTCCAGCAGCCTGCCACACTAGAGACATGTTGCTGGCCCCATGGGGAGAGTGCCTTTGTCACTCTGAGGCCAGTAACAAAGCCTGCACTGGGTGGAGATGCTAACACCTCCCCCAGGCAGGAGCTGTAACACCTGGCGGTGAGCCTCAAAGGCTCACCCCTTTGTCACAGCCCAGCAGGGCACTCCAGCTTAGTGGAGTTGCCCGCCCCCTCTGGCCACGGCCCCCACTTTTGGCGGCAAGGCTGGAGGGAACAAAGAAAGAAACAAGGAGGAGTCACTGGCCAGTCAGGACAGCCCCTAAGGTGTCCTGAGCTGAGGTGACTCTAACTTTTAGAAATCCTCCATCTTGCAGATGGAGGATTCCCCCAATAGGGTTAGGATTGTGACCCCCTCCCCTTGGGAGGAGGCACAAAGAGGGTGTACCCACCCTCAGGGCTAGTAGCCATTGGCTACTAACACCCCCAGACCTAAACACGCCCTTAAATTTAGTATTTAAGGGCTACCCTGAACCCTAGAAAATCAGATTCCTGCAAACTACAAGAAGAAGGACTGCCTAGCTGAAAATCCCTGCAGAGGAAGACCAGAAGACGACAACTGCCTTGGCTCCAGAAACTCACCGGCCTGTCTCCTGCCTTCCAAAGAACTCTGCTCCAGCGACGCCTTCCAAGGGACCAGCGACCTCTGAATCCTCTGAGGACTGCCCTGCTTCGAAAAAGACAAGAAACTCCCGAGGACAGCGGACCTGCTCCAAAAAGACTGCAACTTTGTTTCGAGGAGCAGCTTTAAAGACCCTGCAATCTCCCCGCAAGAAGCGTGAGACTTGCAACACTGCACCCGGCGACCCCGACTCGGCTGGTGGAGGACCAACACCTCAGGGAGGACCCCCGGACTACTCTCCGACTGTGAGTACCAAAACCTGTCCCCCCTGAGCCCCCACAGCGCCGCCTGCAGAGGGAATCCCGAGGCTTCCCCTGACCGCGACTCTCTGAAACCTAAGTCCCGACGCCTGGAAAAGACCCTGCACCCGCAGCCCCCAGGACCTGAAGGACCGGACTTTCACTGGAGAAGTGACCCCCAGGAGTCCCTCTCCCTTGCCCAAGTGGAGGTTTCCCCGAGGAAGCCCCCCCTTGCCTGCCTGCAGCGCTGAAGAGATCCGTTGATCTCTCATAGACTAACATTGCGAACCCGACGCTTGTTTCTACACTGCACCCGGCCGCCCCCGCGCTGCTGAGGGTGAAATTTCTGTGTGGGCTTGTGTCTCCCCCGGTGCCCTACAAAACCCCCCTGGTCTGCCCTCCGAAGACGCGGGTACTTACCTGCAAGCAGACCGGAACCGGGGCACCCCCTTCTCTCCATTCTAGCCTATGCGTTTTGGGCACCACTTTGAACTCTGCACCTGACCGGCCCTGAGCTGCTGGTGTGGTGACTTTGGGGTTGCTCTGAACCCCCAACGGTGGGCTACCTTGGACCAAGAACTGAACCCTGTAAGTGTCTTACTTACCTGGTAAAACTAACAAAAACTTACCTCCCCCAGGAACTGTGAAAATTGCACCAAGTGTCCACTTTTAAAGTAGCTATTTGTGAATAACTTGAAAAGTATACATGCAATTGAAATGATTCAAAGTTCCTAATGTACTTACATGCAATACCTTTCAAACAAGATATTACATGTTAAATTTGAACCTGTGGTTCTTAAAATAAACTAAGAAAAGATATTTTTCTATAACAAAACCTATTGGCTGGATTTGTCTCTGAGTGTGTGTACCTCATTTATTGTCTATGTGTATGTACAACAAATGCTTAACACTACTCCTTGGATAAGCCTACTGCTCGACCACTCTACTACAAAATAGAGCATTAGTATTATCTATTTTTACCACTATTTTACCTCTAAGGGGAACCCTTGGACTCTGTGCATGCTATTCCTTACTTTGAAATAGCACATACAGAGCCAACTTCCTACAACTACTGTATAACCAGTGCCCCTGGAATCATGCAATTGTGCAGCCACGGGGTTTTCAGCTCAATTATAGATTTGCCACATAATCCATCATCTGCTGCATAATCTGTAGAGTTTATTAAAAAACTGATTATCTTAAAAGCTTCAAAAATTGCTAGAAGAACAGAGACATGTTAGCGCACAGTGGAAGGCCCTTCGCAAAGGCTCACTGGTGACCTTCCAGTTGCTTATTGCTGTATTTGGGTGTTAAACTGGTACTGATGAGGTGCAACCAATGTCCAGACAGTTAAGTGTAGAAATTACAAAATGATGAAGTAATACTGTTACAAAATATGCAATACACCACATAATTTGCCTTTTCTTGCTGCATAATTTACTCAACCCTGCCCCATAATTCAACCCTCTCCTGCCGCATAACTCCAGTGGCCCTTTGTAAAACTGGTTGCTACGGGCCTCCAAACAACAAAGACACTGCAGAACATGGTGGCTTTACTTAGCTCCAAGTCAGTCAACTAAAACATATTTCAAACACTTACATCTGGTTAACGTTATAAATAGGTTCTCTTTACTTGTGCTTTAAACCACTGCAATAATTAAATTGTGTGCACTAATTATTGCAGTTTCTAGGAGCACATCCTGAACAGAACACGGTCCTCATTTCTCAGCCAAAATGCCATTGGATGAAAAGTTTAATCACACAGATACAATTTCTATTAAGAGTCTCACTTGCAATCATCTTTACCCTCCTAAGAAGCCTTGAAATAAATCCAGCTGTTTAAAGTCCCAGAGAGCATGCATGCATATAGGAGTCCATCAATCATACTTTACAGACCAATCACAATGCTAGGCTGGCCAAAGTTAATCATATTCAAAGCACCTCAGTTCCTAGACTCCCTAGTTGAAGGACTAGTGGGGAATGAATTGGGATTTACCTTGCTAGTTAAAGCATAAATAACCAAAACTCTCAAGAGAGGATGCTAAGTGAGAAAACCAGGATCGTCTGACGTATGGTCCCTGCCTAGACAAGAACAGGGCTTTGACCAGGTGGTCATGAAGTTGTCAGCGAGGGCTTATTGAAAGGGAGCAAGAGCTCAAACGTAGCTGACCTTGGCTGTAATATTTTTGTGAGGAGGTTTGTCTTATCAATAGACAGAAGCTGTAGGCTTAAGACCTCAGCTCCTCATCAGATTGTACAAAGCTCACTTTCCGCAAGACTGAGTCATCTGCCAAGCTCAAACACCAAAGACTTACCTTGTGCAGGTAAGTGACCAATATTTGTTTCCTTCAACCAATCCGTGGTTTAAAACCTGTAGTCTTAGGAGAGGGCATAGTTGGGAGTGGCGGAAAAAGTGTAAAGAAAGCAACTGATGTCAGTATGCAGGGGAGTTGCTTACATGAGGTGTGGCTCCATCACTTCCAGGGCAATGTGGAGTCAATGTGGAGCCGAATGGCCTCACCTACTGGCATGTAAATGCACTGCAGGCAAAAGCTTTTTGGACCCAGTCTAGTCCCTGGGGAGTTTTTGAAGGCGAGGAATCTGCAGTTAGAAGCATCCATCAGAACCTGCACGTTTTCAAGGTCAGATCATCAGTACAGTTTCTATGCAAGAAGCTAGATACCAGAGTTTATTTATTTCAGTTTGGAGTTTTAGTCATAGGGCGAGGGTTTCTTTGGAGTTGAATTTCTTTTGGGCAAGTAACTCAAGTATACATAGGTGATTTAAGTCACATGCATCTGATGTAGTACTGCACATTTTGATGCGTGTCGACTAAACAAGAGTCCAGTTGCTTCAATTATCCATGTAAAGTGGGGTGCGAGAAACCCCTGGGACGAGCGATATCTTAAGTAGTCAGAGGTGACATGCATTGGAGCGCATAGGTTTCAGGAATGGTAGCATTTCTTGCTTGGGTTAAAAATGATGTGTGTTGTCTTCTATTCCCTCTGACTAAGGAAGGCAAGGTGTAAGCCAGATGAATTCGCATACCAGAGGGCCAGAGGCAAAAGGATGAATGTCATGAGTTTTCTGTATGCTTCAGCCACTGGCTGAAACTGGGAAAATAGAATCTAGTATGCGTTGGAGTAGGCTATACGCATCAGGCAGCTACAAACAAGAAGCAGCTACAAACAAGAATGACTGAGGGTCTCTTCCACATCAGACTTGTCATTTCTCCATTACATAAACAAAGCATGTTGGGAAAGGTCACAGAGAATCAGACAATTGTTTTATAATCTTGTAACAAGCATATATTTCCAAGCAACTTGGCGGAAAATATTCACAGTAAAGTCTCTTCAAATGCCCAACTGCTGCAATAGAGTTTATGAACAAGCTTCTAATCAACTTATACAAGAAGCCTCAATATATTGAAATGGTCATGGAAAAGGACCACCACACTAGGGTTTCTTACTTTGGGGGCGGAGGCTTGGTCCGGGCCCATACGACGGATCGAAGACGCTCTTTTCTTTGCCAGCCTTGTCTTGCTCGCCAGCTGCTTTCAGCGTTGGAAATTCCTCTGGAGAGAAGGACAACGGTCGGTTTGAGACCCTTGAACCTGTAAAAATAAAAAAATGAAAACTAGCTCATCAATGGTACGTGTATTGGAGGTGAAGGCAGATATCACATGAGCACATGCAGAGCAAATGGAGATTAAAGAGAGTCCAATAGTTGGATGCATCTCTTCAGGGAGGATCATCATTGGCTGACCTTTCCTTCTTATTTTGAGAAGCTTTTTTCTTCATCACCCTATGAACTTTTTTTTGTTTTTTTTTTAAATGGGAGACTGCAGAGTTTACAAAATGGTCACTGCAGTGTCCCTTGAGGGTACACATATGACGGCAGAGTATCCACATAAGTTATTTCAAGGCAGCTTTAAATCATGGACTAAAGAAAGCCATTGGGTGGCATGACCAGGTTCTTCATATTTTTTACACAGAAGCTAACAAAGTCTTTTTCCTTTATGTCCTATCACAGAGACAGGTGATAGGCAGAGAGGCGGAATCATGCGTCAGACCATGTGCTTTCCAGCGTCTTCAGTAAAATAGATTTATAGATATTTAATTTAAAAAAAGCCTGCTGTCATCATTAATGAGGCGGCTAACCTCCCAGAATGAACCAGCCTATATGGGACAATAATGTTAGGCCCATTCAGAAAAGAGGCTATATCATATTTGTAGGAAGTTGGCTCTGTATGCACTATTTCAAAGTAAGAAATAGCATGCACAGAATCCAAGGGTTCCTGTAGGAAGTTGGCTCTGTATGTGCTATTTCAAAGTAAGGAATTGCATGCACAGAGTCCAAGGATTCCCCTTAGAGGTACAATAGTGGTAAAAAGAGATGATACTAATGCTCTATTTTGTGGTAGTGTGGTCGAGCAGTAGGCTTATCCAAGGAGTAGTGTTAAGCACTTGTTGTACATACACATAGACAATAAATGAGGTACACACACTCAGAGACAAATCCAGCCAATAGGTTTTGTTATAGAAAAATATATTTTCTTAGTTTATTTTAAGAACCACTGGTTCAAATTTAACATGTAATATCTTGTTTGAAAGGTATTGCAGGTAAGTACATTAGGAACTTTGAATCATTTCAATTGCATGTATACTTTTCGAGTTATTCACAAATAGCTACTTTAAAAGTGGACACTTAGTGCAATTTTCACAGTTCCTGGGGGAGGTAAGTTTTTGTTAGTTTTACCAGGTAAGTAAGACACTTACAGGGTTCAGTTCTTGGTCCAAGGTAGCCCACCGTTGGGGGTTCAGAGCAACCCCAAAGTCACCACACCAGCAGCTCAGGGCCGGTCAGGTGCAGAGTTCAAAGTGGTGCCCAAAACGCATAGGCTATAATGGAGAGAAGGGGGTGCCCCGGTTCCGGTCTGCCAGCAGGTAAGTACCTGCGTCTTCGGAGGGCAGACCAGGGGGGTTTTGTAGGGCACCGGGGGGACACAAGCCCACACAGAAATTTCACCCTCAGCAGCGCGGGGGCGGCCGGGTGCAGTGTAGAAACAAGCGTCGGGTTTGCAATGTTAGTCAATGAGAGATCAAGGGATCTCTTTAACGCTGCAGGCAGGCAAGGGGGGGCTTCCTCGGGGAAACCTCCACTTGGGCAAGGGAGAGGGACTCCTGGGGGTCACTTCTCCAGTGAAAGTCCGGTCCTTCAGGTCCTGGGGGCTGCGGGTGCAGGGTCTTTTCCAGGCGTCGGGACTTAGGTTTCAGAGAGTCGCGGTCAGGGGAAGCCTCGGGATTCCCTCTGCAGGCGGCGCTGTGGGGGCTCAGGGGGGACAGGTTTTGGTACTCACAGTCGTAGAGTAGTCCGGGGGTCCTCCCTGAGGTGTTGGTTCTCCACCAGCCGAGTCGGGGTCGCCGGGTGCAGTGTTGCAAGTCTCACGCTTCTTGCGGGGAGTTGCAGGGTTCTTTAAAGCTGCTTCTTGAAACAAAGTTGCAGTCTTTTTGGAGCAGGTCCGCTGTCCTCGGGAGTTTCTTGTAGTCGTCGAAGCAGGGCAGTCCTCAGAGGATTCAGAGGTCGCTGGTCCCTTTGGAAGGCGTCGCTGGAGCAGAGTTCTTTGGAAGGCAGGAGACAGGCCGGTGAGTTTCTGGAGCCAAGGCAGTTGTTGTCTTCTGGTCTTCCTCTGCAGGGGTTTTCAGCTAGGCAGTCCTCCTTCTTGTTGTCGCAGGAATCTAATTTTCTAGGGTTCAGGGTAGCCCTTAAATACTAAATTTAAGGGCGTGTTTAGGTCTGGGGGGTTAGTAGCCAATGGCTACTAGCCCTGAGGGTGGGTACACCCTCTTTGTGCCTCCTCCCAAGGGGAGGGGGTCACAATCCTAACCCAATTGGGGGAATCCTCCATCTGCAAGATGGAGGATTTCTAAAAGTTAGAGTCACCTCAGCTCAGGACACCTTAGGGGCTGTCCTGACTGGCCAGTGACTCCTCCTTGTTATTCTCATTATTTTCTCCGGCCTTGCCACCAAAAGTGGGGGCCGGAGGGGGCGGGCAACTCCACTAGCTGGAGTGTCCTGCGGTGCTGTGACAAAGGGGTGAGCCTTTGAGGCTCACCGCCAGGTGTTACAGCTCCTGCCTGGGGGAGGTGTTAGCATCTCCACCCAGTGCAGGCTTTGTTACTGGCCTCAGAGTGACAAAGGCACTCTCCCCATGGGGCCAGCAACATGTCTCTAGTGTGGCAGGCTGCTGGAACTAGTCAGCCTACACAGATAGTTGGTTAAGTTTCAGGGGGCACCTCTAAGGTGCCCTCTGGGGTGTATTTTGCAATAAAATGTACACTGGCATCAGTGTGCATTTATTGTGCTGAGAAGTTTGATACCAAACTTCCCAGTTTTCAGTGTAGCCATTATGGTGCTTTGGAGTTCGTGTTTGACAAACTCCCAGACCATATACTCTTATGGCTACCCTGCACTTACAATGTCTAAGGTTTTGTTTAGACACTGTAGGGGTACCATGCTCATGCACTGATACCCTCACCTATGGTATAGTGCACCCTGCCTTAGGGCTGTAAGGCCTGCTAGAGGGGTGACTGACCTATACTTGCATAGGCAGTGAGAGGCTGGCATGGCACCCTGAGGGGAGTGCCATGTCGACTTACTCATTTTGTTCTCACTAGCACACACAGGCTTGTAAGCAGTGTGTCTGTGCTGAGTGAGGGGTCTCTAGGGTGGCATAATACATGCTGCAGCCCTTAGAGACCTTCCCTGGCATCAGGGCCCTTGGTACCAGAGGTACCAGTTACAAGGGACTTATCTGGATGCCAGGGTGTGCCAATTGTGGAAACAATGGTACATTTTAGGTGAAAGAACACTGGTGCTGGGGCCTGGTTAGCAGGGTCCCAGCACACTTCTCAGTCAAGTCAGTATCAGGCAAAAAGTGGGGGGTAACTGCAACAGGGAGCCATTTCTTTACAGTTCCCCTTAGAGGTAAGATAGTGGCAAAAAGAGATAATTCTAATGCTCTATTTTCTGGTAGTGTGGTCGAGCAGTAGGCTTATCAAAGGGTAGTGTTAAGCATTTTTTGTACACATACAGGCAATAAATGAGGAATAAATGAGGAACACACTCAGACAATTTCAAGCCAATAGGTTTTTCTTAGTTTATTTTAAGAACCACAGGTTCAAGATTTACACACAATACTTTAAATGAAAGGTATTTCACTCAGGTATCTTAGGAACTTTGAATCAACACAATATCATGTACAGTTTTAGCAAAATGGCAATAAGCTATATTAAAACTAGACAGTGCAATGTTCAACAGTTCATGGGGGAAGTATTGGTTAGTTTTGCAGGTAAGTAAAACACCTACAGGGTTCAAAGTTGGGTCCAAGGTAGCCCACCATTGGGGGTTCAGAGCAACCCCAAAGTTACCACACCAGCAGCTCAGGGCTGGTCAGGTGCAGAGGTCAAAGTGATGCCCAAAACGCACAGGCTTCAATGGAGAAGGGGGTGCCCCGGTTCCAGTCTGCCAGCAGGTAAGTACCCGCGACTTCGGAGGGCAGACCAGGGGGGGTTTTGTAGGGCACCGGGGGGGACACAAGTCAGCACAAAAAGTACACCCTCAGCGGCACAGAGGCGGCCGGGTGCAAACAAGGTTTTGCAATAGGTTTCAATGGGAGACCCAGGGGTCTCTTCAGCGAAGCAGGCAGGCAAGGGTAGCCACCACCTGGGCAAGGGAGAGGGCCACCTGGAGGGAGAGGGCCACCGGGGGGGGGGGGGGTGTTACTTTTGCACTGGAGGTCGGATCCTTCAGGTCCTGGGGGCTGCGGGGGCAGTGTCTTTACCAGGCGTTGGGTTCTTGGAAGCAGGCAGTCGCGGTCAGGGGGAGCCTCTGGATTCCCTCTGCAGGCGTCGCTGGGGGGGCTCAGGGGGTTCAACTCTGGCTACTCACAGGGTCGCAGTCAAGTCCTCCCTGTAATGTTGGTTCTCCGCAGGTCAAGCCGGGGGCGTCGGGTGCAGAGTGGAAAGTCTCACGCTTCCAGCGGGAAATGTGTGGTCTTTCAAAGTTGCTTCTTTGTTGCAAAGTTGCAGTCTTTGTGGAACAGGGCCGCTGTCCTCTGGAGTTCTTGGTCCTTTTTGATGCAGGGTAGTCCCCTGAGGCTTCAGAGGTCGCTGGACCCTGAGGGACGCGTCGCTGTTGCAGTTTTTCTCGAAATGGGGAGACAGGCCGGTAGGGCTGGGGCCAAAGCAGTTGGTGTCTCCGTCTTCTCTGCAGGGCTTTCAGGTCAGCAGTCCTTCTTCAGGTTGCAGGAATCTATTTTCCTAGGTTCTGTGAGCCCCTAAATACTCAATTTAGGGGTAGGTTTAGGTCTGGGAGGTTAGTAGCCAATGGCTACTAGCCGTGAGGGTAGATACACCCTCTTTGTGCCTCCTCCCCGAGGGGAGGGGGGCACATCCCTAATCCTATTGGGGGAATCCTCCATCTGCAAGATGAAGGATTTCTAAAAGTCAGAGTCACCTCAGCTCAGGACACCTTAGGGGCTGTCCTGACTGGCCAGTGACTCCTCCTTGTTTTTCTCATTATCTCCTTCGGCCTTGCCGCCAAAAGTGGGGCCGTGGCCGGAGAGGGCGGGCACTGTGGCAAGGTAAGGGGGGTGAGCCTTTGAGGCTCACCGCCAGGTGTTACAGTTCCTGCAGGGGGAGGTGAGAAGCACCTCCACCCAAGTACAGGCTTTGTTACTAGCCAGATAGTGACTAAGGCACTCTCCCCATATGGCCAGCAACATGTCTGGTGTGTGGCAGGCTGGTAAAACTAGTCAGCCCACACTGGAAGTCGGGTATGTTTTCAGGGGGCATCTCTTAGATGCCCTCTGGGGTGTATTTCACAATAAAATGTACACTGGCATCAGTGTGCATTTATTGTACTGAGAAGTTTGATACCAAACTTCCCAGTTTTCAGTGTAGCCATTATGGTGCTGTGGAGTTCGTGTATGACAGACTCCCAGACCATATACTCTTATGGCTACCTTGCACTTACAATATCTAAGGTTTTTGCTTAGACACTGTAGGGGCATAGTGCTCAAGCACCTATGCCCTCACCTATGGTATAGTGCACCCTGCCTTAGGGCTGTAAGGCCTGCTAGAGGGGCGACTTATCTATGCCATGGGCAGTGTGAGGATGGCATGGCCCCATGAGGGGAGTGCCTTGTCGACATAGTCATTTTCTCCCCACCAGCACACACAAGCTGGCCAGCAGTGTGTCTGTGCTGAGTGAGGGGTCCCCATGGTGGCATAAGACATGCTGCAGCCCTTAGAGACCTTCCCTGGCATCAGGGCCATTGGTACCAGTTAAAAGAGACTTACCTGGATGCCAGGGTGTGCCAATTGTGGAGACAAGGGTAAAGTTTTAGGGAAAGAACACTGGTGCTGGGGCCTGGTTAGCAGGCCTCAGCACACTTTCAAATCATAACTTGGCATCAGCAAAGGCAAAAAGTCAGGGGGTAACCATGCCAAGGAGGCATTTCCTTACAATATTACAGTCCCCTAGGGGTAAATAGACTGGACCCAAACACAATCCTCCCAATTAGTTTAGGATGAGCTTTGGGTCCCTTGGAGGATAGCAAATGGAAAGACCAAGGCAACACCACCGTTCGACCATACCACAGATAGGTCTACTTAACTGCAATTCGTGGAAGATAGGGACCAGGACGCCCACACATGCACTCACTACTATAAAGCCATTAACAAATTTACATGATGGCACCGTCACAAAATCCAATAATACTGAAGGGAAATACAGAACGCATTACTAAAGGTGATCGATCAACCTATCAATCCTTACACCAAAAACAGCACTTCTGGGGATATAGAGGATCTGGTGGAACCAGGTGTAGTCACACTTTAATAGGATTGCAATGCACAACTGTAAAGAGGTATATAGCTTCAAATGGAGATCTGTGTCTCCCCTTCAATTCAAGAAGGAATAGCAGGAATGGTCCCCGTTCTGATGGAAAAAGCTCTATAAGGTCTAGGACTAAAAGACATGAAAATATGGGAAGACTGGTGGGAATGCTCCAGAATTGGAAATTTGTAAATACTAGGATGAAAAGGCCACGTCCTACCTAGTTAAAACGCAATAAGGGTCCTGCGTCACTAAGGTCAGTCCTATGCACCAGTTGTAGCCAATTGTTTTTCTTTAAAGGAGAGGGCCAAAGATACCTCAAACACTGGTGAGCTGAATGGTTTCACTGACTGGTAAGGACGTATCTACGCTGTAATAAAGATTGCTTTGTGTATTGTCTATAGGGGGCCACCCCCAAATTGTTATTTCCCAGTATCCACTATCATAAAATGAGACAAGTAACACCACCACTTCCAGTGGCCTGGACACAGAGGTAGAGTCCCCAAGACACGTTTTTCCTGATCATTACTTGCAAGCAGTATTCCAGTAGCATGTTTTTGTGCATGCTAGCCAGATCCAGAAGATCTAATAGGAATGTTGTGATCCTTGGGCATTCCCACAGGACCCATAAGAAATAACCTCATCCCCAAAATGTCAGACCCTGGTCTACTCCATGCTGTACCAAGATCTGCCAACCGTGGATGTGGAATCTTTGAGTTTGTACTGTTAGCACTTTAGAGTCAGGAAATGTAAGGAAATGCCTCCTTGGCATGGTTGCCCCCTGACTTTTTGCCTTTGCTGATGCTATGTTTACAATTGAAAGTGTGCTGAGGCCTGCTAACCAGGCCCCAGCACCAGTGTTCTTTCCCTAACCTGTACTTTTGTATCCACAATTGGCAGACCCTGGCATCCAGATAAGTCCCTTGTAACTGGTACTTCTAGTACCAAGGGCCCTGATGCCAAGGAAGGTCTCTAAGGGCTGCAGCATGTCTTATGCCACCCTGGAGACCTCTCACTCAGCACAGACACACTGCTTGCCAGCTTGTGTGTGCTAGTGAGAACAAAACGAATAAGTCGACATGGCACTCCCCTCAGGGTGCCATGCCAGCCTCTCACTGCCTATGCAAGTATAGGTCAGTCACCCCTCTAGCAGGCCTTACAGCCCTAAGGCAGGGTGCACTATACCATAGGTGAGGGTACCAGTGCATGAGCATGGTACCCCTACAGTGTCTAAACAAAACCTTAGACATTGTAAGTGCAGGGTAGCCATAAGAGTATATGGTCTGGGAGTTTGTCAAACACGAACTCCACAGCACCATAATGGCTACACTGAAAACTGGGAAGTTTGGTATCAAACTTCTCAGCACAATAAATGCACACTGATGCCAGTGTACATTTTATTGCAAAATACACCCCAGAGGGCACCTTAGAGGTGCCCCCTGAAACTTAACCGACTGTCTGTGTAGGCTGACTAGTTCCAGCAGCCTGCCACACTAGAGACATGTTGCTGGCCCCATGGGGAGAGTGCCTTTGTCACTCTGAGGCCAGTAACAAAGCCTGCACTGGGTGGGGATGCTAACACCTCCCCCAGGCAGGAGCTGTAACACCTGGCGGTGAGCCTCAAAGGCTCACCCCTTTGTCACAGCCCAGCAGGGCACTCCAGCTTAGTGGAGTTGCCCGCCCCCTCCGGCCACGGCCCCCACTTTTGGCGGCAAGGCTGGAGGGAACAAAGAAAGCAACAAGGAGGAGTCACTGGCCAGTCAGGACAGCCCCTAAGGTGTCCTGAGCTGAGGTGACTCTAACTTTTAGAAATCCTCCATCTTGCAGATGGAGGATTCCCCCAATAGGGTTAGGATTGTGACCCCCTCCCCTTGAGGAGGCACAAAGAGGGTGTACCCACCCTCAGGGCTAGTAGCCATTGGCTACTAACCCCCCAGACCTAAACACGCCCTTAAATTTAGTATTTAAGGGCTACCCTGAACCCTAGAAAATTAGATTCCTGCGACAACAAGAAGAAGGACTGCCCAGCTGAAAACCCCTGCAGAGGAAGACCAGAAGACAACAACTGCCTTGGCTCCAGAAACTCACCGGCCTGTCTCCTGCCTTCCAAAGAACTCTGCTCCAGCAACGCCTTCCAAAGGGACCAGCGACCTCTGAATCCTCTGAGGACTGCCCTGCTTCAAAAAAGACAAGAAACTCCCGAGGACAGCGGACCTGCTCCAAAAAGACTGCAACTTTGTTTCAAGAAGCAGCTTTAAAGAACCCTGCAACTCCCCGCAAGAAGCGTGAGACTTGCAACACTGCACCCGGCGACCCCGACTCGGCTGGTGGAGAACCAACACCTCAGGGAGGACCCCCGGACTACTCTACGACTGTGAGTACCAAAACCTGTCCCCCCTGAGCCCCCACAGCGCCGCCTGCAGAGGGAATCCCGAGGCTTCCCCTGACCGCGACTCTCTGAAACCTAAGTCCCGACGCCTGGAAAAGACCCTGCACCCGCAGCCCCCAGGACCTGAAGGACCGGACTTTCACTGCAGAAGTGACCCCCAGGAGTCCCTCTCCCTTGCCCAAGTGGAGGTTTCCCCGAGGAAGCCCCCCCTTGCCTGCCTGCAGTGCTGAAGAGATCCCTTGATCTCTCATTGACTTACATTGCGAATCCGACGCTTGTTCTAACACTGCACCCGGCCGCCCCCGCGCCGCTGAGGGTGAAATTTCTGTGTGGGCTCGTGTCCCCCCCGGTGCCCTACAAAACCCCCCTGGTCTGCCCTCCGAAGACGCGGGTACTTACCTGCAAGCAGACCGGAACCGGGGCACCCCCTTCTCTCCATTCTAGCCTATGCGTTTTGGGCACCACTTTGAACTCTGCACCTGACCGGCCCTGAGCTGCTGGTGTGGTAACTTTGGGGTTGCTCTGAACCCCCAACGGTGGGCTACCTTGGACCAAGAACTGAACCCTGTAAGTGTCTTACTTACCTGGTAAAACTAACAAAAACTTACCTCCCCCAGGAACTGTGAAAATTGCACTAAGTGTCCACTTTTGAAATAGCTATTTGTGAATAACTTGAAAAGTATACATGCAATTGAAATGATTCAAAGTTCCTAATGTACTTACCTGCAATACCTTTCAAACAAGATATTACATGTTAAATTTGAACCTGTGGTTCTTAAAATAAACTAAGAAAAGATATTTTTCTATAAAAAAACCTATTGGCTGGATTTGTCTCTGAGTGTGTGTACCTCATTTATTGTCTATGTGTATGTACAACAAATGCTTAACACTACTCCTTGGATAAGCCTACTGCTCAACCACTCTACCACAAAATAGAGCATTAGTATTATCTATTTTTACCACTATTTTACCTCTAAGGGGAACCCTTGGACTCTGTGCATGCTATTCCTTACTTTGAAATAGCACATACAGAGCCAACTTCCTACATTGGTGGATCAGCGGTGGGGTACAAGACTTTGCATTTGCTGGACTACTCAGCCAATACCTGATCACACGACAAATTCCAAAATTGTCATTAGAAATTGATTTTTGCAATTTGAAAAGTTTTCTAAATTCTTAAAAGACCTGCAAGGGCCTTGTGTTAGATCCTGTTTAGCATTTCTTTTAGAGTTTAAAAGTTTGTAAAAGTTTGAATTAGAACCTAGAACTAGTTGTAGATTCTTAAAAAGTATTCCAACTTTTAGAAGCAAAATGTCTAGCACAGATGTGACTGTGGTGGAACTCGACACCACACCTTACCTCCATCTACAGATGAGAGAGCTAAGGTCACCATGTAAACTAAAGAAAATAACAATGGGCCCCAAACCTACCAAAATACAGCTCCAGGAGCTTTTGGCAGAGTTTGAAAAGGCCAACCCCTCTGAGGGTGGCAACTCAGAGGATGAAGATAGTGACTTGGAGGGAAATTCCCCCCCTCCAGTCCTACTTAGGGAGAGCAGGGCTACTGAAGCCCTGACTCCACAAATAATAGTCAGAGATGCTGGTTCCCTCACAGGAGGGACCAACAACTCTGAAATCACTGAGGATAACCCCAGTGAAGAGGACATCCAGTTAGCCAGGATGGCCAAAAGATTGGCTTTGGAAAGACAGATCCTAGCCATAGAGAGGGAAAGACAAGAGATGGGCCTAGGACCCATCAATGGTGGCAGCAACATAAAAAGGGTCAGAGATTCTCCTGACATGTTGAAAATCCCTAAAGGGATTGTAACTAAATATGAAGATGGTGATGACATCACCAAATGGTTCACAGCTTTTGAGAGGGCTTGTGTAACCAGAAAAGTGAACAGATCTCACTGGGGTGCTCTCCTTTGGGAAATGTTCACAGGAAAGTGTAGGGATAGACTCCTCACACTCTCTGGAAAAGATGCAGAATCTTATGACCTCATGAAGGGTACCCTGATTGAGGGCTTTGGATTCTCCACTGAGGAGTATAGGATTAGATTCAGGGGGGCTCAAAAATCCTCGAGCCAGACCTGGGTTGACTTCGTAGACTACTCAGTCAAAACACTAGATGGTTGGATTCAAGGCAGTGGTGTAAGTAATTATGATGGGCTGTACAATTTATTTGTGAAAGAACACCTGTTAAGTAATTGTTTCAATGATAAACTGCATCAGCATCTGGTAGACCTAGGACCAATTTCTCCCCAAGAATTGGGAAAGAAGGCGGACCATTGGGTCAAGACAAGGGTGTCCAAAACTTCCACAGGGGGTGACCAAAAGAAAGGGGTCACAAAACCTCCCCAGGGGAAAGGTGGTGAGACAGCCAAAAATAAAAATAGTCAAGAGTCTTCTACAGGCCCCCAAAAACCTGCACAGGAGGGTGGGCCCAGAGCCTCTTCACAAAACAATCCTGGGTACAAGGGTAAAAACTTTGATCCCAAAAAGGCCTGGTGTCGAAACTGTAGTCAGTCTGGACACCAAACTGGAGACAAGGCCTGTCCCAAGAAAAGTTCCACTCCAAACTCCAATCCAGGTAACACTGGAATGGCTAGTCTCCAAGTGGGATCAACAGTGTGCCCAGAGCAAATCAGGGTCCACACTGAAGCTACTCTAGTCTCTGAGGGTGGGGTGGATTTAGCCACACTAGCTGCCTGGCCTCCTAACATGCAAAAATACAGGCAGCAGCTCTTTATTAATGGAACAAGTGTAGAGGGCTTGAGGGATACAGGTGCCAGTGTCACCATGGTGACAGAGAAACTGGTTTCCCCTGGCCAATACCTGACTGGAAAAACGTATACAGTCACCAATGCTGACAATCAAACTAAAGCACATCCCATGGCAATGGTAACTTTAGAATGGGGAGGGGTCAATGGCCTGAAACAGGTGGTGGTCTCCTCAAACATCCCAGTAGACTGTCTGCTTGGAAATGACCTGGAGTCCTCAGCATGGGCTGAGGTAGAACTAAAAACCCATGCAGCCATGCTGGGTATCCCTGAACTGGTGTGTGTAAAAACAAGAGCACAATGCAAGGCACAGGGTGAAAAAGTGGAGCTGGAGTCTGGAAAAATGGCCCAGCCTACCAAGAGAAAAGGAAAGTCAGTTGGGAAACCAACTGCAACACAGTCAGAAAAAGGGAACCTCTCTTCTCAGGAAGAAGTTCTGCCCTCTGAGGGAACTGAGCCTTTGGAGCTTGAACCTTATCAGGTTGAGCTCTTAGGCCCAGGGGGACCCTCAAGGGAGGAGCTGTGTAAGGGACAAGAAACCTGTCCCTCTCTTGAAGGCCTTAGGCAGCAAGCTGCTGAAGAGTCCAAGGGCAAGAAAAATGGAACACATAGGGTCTATTGGGAAGATGGACTCCTGTACACTGAGGCCAGAGACCCCAAACCTGGTGCCACTAGGAGAGTGGTAGTGCCTCAGTCGTTCAGAGAGTTTATTCTGACTCTAGCCCATGATATTCCCCTTGCTGGGCATTTGGGACAAACCAAGACGTGGGAGAGGTTAGTCAACCACTTCTACTGGCCCAATATGTCCCAGAAGGTTAAGGAGTTTTGCCTCTCCTGCCCCACCTGTCAATCCAGTGGTAAGACAGGTGGGCACCCAAAGGCCCCCCTCATTCCACTTCCAGTGGTGGGGGTCCCCTTTGAAAGAGTGGGTGTGGACATAGTTGGTCCACTGGAACCTCCCACAGCCTCAGGAAATATGTACATCCTAGTAGTAGTGGATCATGCTACTAGGTATCCTGAAGCTATTCCCCTTAGGTCGACTACTGCCCCTGCAGTAGCCAAGGCCCTCATTGGTATCTTTACCAGAGTGGGTTTCCCTAAGGAGGTGGTGTCTGACAGAGGTACCAACTTCATGTCAGCATACCTAAAACACATGTGGAATGAGTGTGGAGTGACTTACAAATTCACTACACCATACCATCCACAAACTAATGGCTTGGTTGAGAGATTCAACAAGACATTAAAAGGCATGATCATGGGGCTCCCAGAAAAACTCAAAAGGAGATGGGATGTCCTCTTGCCATGTCTGCTTTTTGCTTACAGAGAGGTGCCACAGAAGGGAGTAGGATTCTCACCCTTTTAACTTCTGTTTGGTCACCCTGTAAGGGGACCACTTGCTCTTGTTAAAGAAGGCTGGGAGAGACCTCTTCATGAGCCTAAACAAGACATAGTGGACTATGTACTTGGCCTTCGCTCTAGAATGGCAGAGTACATGGAAAAGGCAACCAAAAACCTTGAGGCCAGCCAACAGCTCCAGAAGTTTTGGTATGACCAAAAGGCTGCAATGGTTGAGTTCCAACCAGGGCAGAAAGTCTGGGTTCTGGAGCCTGTGGCTCCCAGGGCACTTCAGGACAAATGGAGTGGCCCTTACCCATTACTGGAAAGGAAGAGTCAGGTCACCTACCTGGTGGACCTGGGCACAAGCAGGAGCCCCAAGAGGGTGATCCATGTGAACCGCCTTAAGCTCTTCCATGACAGGGCTGATGTAAATCTGTTGATGGTAACAGATGAGGATCAGGAGGCAGAGAGTGAACCTCTCCCTGATCTTCTATCATCAGACCCAAAAGATGGCTCAGTAGATGGAGTGATCTACTCAGACACCCTCTCTGGCCAACAGCAAGCTGATTGTAGGAGAGTCCTACAACAGTTTCCTGAACTCTTCTCCTTAACCCCTGGGCAGACACACCTGTGTACCCATGATGTGGACACAGGAGACAGCATGCCTGTCAAAAACAAAATCTTTAGACAGTCTGACCATGTTAAGGAAAGCATCAAGGTGGAAGTCCACAAGATGCTGGAATTGGGAGTAATTGAGCGCTCTGACAGCCCCTGGGCTAGCCCAGTGGTCTTAGTCCCCAAACCTCACACCAAAGATGGAAAGAAAGAGATGAGGTTTTGTGTGGACTACAGAGGGCTCAATTCTGTCACCAAGACAGATGCTCATCCAATTCCTAGAGCTGATGAGCTCATAGATAAATTAGGTGCTGCCAAATTCTTAAGTACCTTTGACTTGACAGCAGGGTACTGGCAAATAAAAATGGCACCTGGAGCAAAAGAGAAAACAGCATTCTCCACACCTGATGGGCATTATCAGTTTACTGTTATGCCCTTTGGTTTAAAGAATGCCCCTGCCACCTTCCAAAGGTTGGTGAATCAAGTCCTTGCTGGCTTGGAGTCCTTTAGCACAGCTTATCTTGATGATATTGCTGTCTTTAGCTCCACCTGGCAGAATCACCTGGTCCACCTGAAGAAGGTTTTGAAGGCTCTGCAATCTGCAGGCCTCTCTATCAAGGCATCCAAATGCCAGATAGGGCAGGGAACTGTGGTTTACTTGGGCCACCTTGTAGGTGGAGGCCAAGTTCAGCCACTCCAACCCAAGATCCAGACTATTCTGGACTGGGTAGCTCCAAAAACCCAGACTCAAGTCAGGGCATTCCTTGGCTTGACTGGGTATTACAGGAGGTTTGTGAAGGGATATGGATCCATTGTGACAGCCCTCACTGAACTCACCTCCAAGAAAATGCCCAAGAAAGTGAACTGGACTGTGGAATGCCAACAGGCCTTTGACACCCTGAAACAAGCAATGTGCTCAGCACCAGTTCTAAAAGCTCCAGATTATTCTAAGCAGTTCATTGTGCAGACAGATGCCTCTGAACATGGGATAGGGGCAGTTTTGTCCCAAACAAATGATGATGGCCTTGACCAGCCTGTTGCTTTCATTAGCAGGAGGTTACTCCCCAGGGAGCAGCGTTGGAGTGCCATTGAGAGGGAGGCCTTTGCTGTGGTTTGGTCCCTGAAGAAGCTGAGACCATACCTCTTTGGGACTCACTTCCTAGTTCAAACTGACCACAGACCTCTCAAATGGCTGATGCAAATGAAAGGTGAAAATCCTAAACTGTTGAGGTGGTCCATCTCCCTACAGGGAATGGACTTTATAGTGGAACACAGACCTGGGACTGCCCATGCCAATGCAGATGGCCTTTCCAGGTTCTTCCACTTAGAAAATGAAGACTCTCTTGGGAAAGGTTAGTCTCATCCTCTTTCGTTTGGGGGGGGGGGGGGGGGGGGGGGGTTGTGTAAGGAAATGCCTCCTTGGCATGGTTGCCCCCTGACTTTTTGCCTTTGCTGATGCTATGTTTACAATTGAAAGTGTGCGAAGGCCTGCTAACCAGGCCCCAGCACCAGTGTTCTTTCCCTAACCTGTACTTTTGTATCCACAATTGGCAGACCCTGGCATCCAGATAAGTCCCTTGTAACTGGTACTTCTAGTACCAAGGGCCCTGATGCCAAGGAAGGTCTCTAAGGGCTGCAGCATGTCTTATGCCACCCTGGAGACCTCTCACTCAGCACAGACACACTGCTTGCCAGCTTGTGTGTGCTAGTGAGAACAAAACGAATAAGTCGACATGGCACTCCCCTCAGGGTGCCATGCCAGCCTCTCACTGCCTATGCAAGTATAGGTCAGTCACCCCTCTAGCAGGCCTTACAGCCCTAAGGCAGGGTGCACTATACCATAGGTGAGGGTACCAGTGCATGAGCATGGTACCCCTACAGTGTCTAAACAAAACCTTAGACATTGTAAGTGCAGGGTAGCCATAAGAGTATATGGTCTGGGAGTTTGTCAAACACGAACTCCACAGCACCATAATGGCTACACTGAAAACTGGGAAGTTTGGTATCAAACTTCTCAGCACAATAAATGCACACTGATGCCAGTGTACATTTTATTGCAAAATACACCCCAGAGGGCACCTTAGAGGTGCCCCCTGAAACTTAACCGACTGTCTGTGTAGGCTGACTAGTTCCAGCAGCCTGCCACACTAGAGACATGTTGCTGGCCCCATGGGGAGAGTGCCTTTGTCACTCTGAGGCCAGTAACAAAGCCTGCACTGGGTGGGGATGCTAACACCTCCCCCAGGCAGGAGCTGTAACACCTGGCGGTGAGCCTCAAAGGCTCACCCCTTTGTCACAGCCCAGCAGGGCACTCCAGCTTAGTGGAGTTGCCCGCCCCCTCCGGCCACGGCCCCCACTTTTGGCGGCAAGGCTGGAGGGAACAAAGAAAGCAACAAGGAGGAGTCACTGGCCAGTCAGGACAGCCCCTAAGGTGTCCTGAGCTGAGGTGACTAACTTTTAGAAATCCTCCATCTTGCAGATGGAGGATTCCCCCAATAGGGTTAGGATTGTGACCCCCTCCCCTTGGGAGGAGGCACAAAGAGGGTGTACCCACCCTCAGGGCTACTAGCCATTGGCTACTAACCCCCGAGACCTAAACACGCCCTTAAATTTAGTATTTAAGGGCTACCCTGAACCCTAGAAAATTAGATTCCTGCAACAACAAGGACTGCCCAGCTGAAAACCCCTGCAGAGGAAGACCAGAAGACAACAACTGCCTTGGCTCCAGAAACTCACCGGCCTGTCTCCTGCCTTCCAAAGAACTCTGCTCCAGCGACGCCTTCCAAAGGGACCAGCGACCTCTGAATCCTCTGAGGACTGCCCTGCTTCGAAAAAGACAAGAAACTCCCGAGGACAGCGGACCTGCTCCAAAAAGACTGCAACTTTGTTTCAAGAAGCAGCTTTAAAGAACCCTGCAACTCCCCGCAAGAAGCGTGAGACTTGCAACACTGCACCCGGCGACCCCGACTCGGCTGGTGGAGAACCAACACCTCAGGGAGGACCCCCGGACTACTCTACGACTGTGAGTACCAAAACCTGTCCCCCCTGAGCCCCCACAGCGCCGCCTGCAGAGGGAATCCCGAGGCTTCCCCTGACCGCGACTCTCTGAAACCTAAGTCCCGACGCCTGGAAAAGACCCTGCACCCGCAGCCCCCAGGACCTGAAGGACCGGACTTTCACTGCAGAAGTGACCCCCAGGAGTCCCTCTCCCTTGCCCAAGTGGAGGTTTCCCCGAGGAAGCCCCCCCTTGCCTGCCTGCAGCGCTGAAGAGATCCCTTGATCTCTCATTGACTTACATTGCGAATCCGACGCTTGTTCTAACACTGCACCCGGCCGCCCCCGCGCCGCTGAGGGTGAAATTTCTGTGTGGGCTCGTGTCCCCCCCGGTGCCCTACAAAACCCCCCTGGTCTGCCCTCCGAAGACGCGGGTACTTACCTGCAAGCAGACCGGAACCGGGGCACCCCCTTCTCTCCATTCTAGCCTATGCGTTTTGGGCACCACTTTGAACTCTGCACCTGACCGGCCCTGAGCTGCTGGTGTGGTGACTTTGGGGTTGCTCTGAACCCCCAACGGTGGGCTACCTTGGACCAAGAACCGAACCCTGTAAGCGTCTTACTTACCTGATAAAACTAACAAAAACTTACCTCCCCCAGGAACTGTGAAAATTGCACTAAGTGTCCACTTTTAAAACAGCTATTTGTGAATAACTTGAAAAGTATACATGCAATTGAAATGATTCAAAGTTCCTAATGTACTTACATGCAATACCTTTCAAACAAGATATTACATGTTAAATTTGAACCTGTGGTTCTTAAAATAAACTAAGAAAAGATATTTTTCTATAAAAAAACCTATTGGCTGGATTTGTCTCTGAGTGTGTGTACCTCATTTATTGTCTATGTGTATGTACAACAAATGCTTAACACTACTCCTTGGATAAGCCTACTGCTCGACCACTCTACCACAAAATAGAGCATTAGTATTATCTATTTTTACCACTATTTTACCTCTAAGGGGAACCCTTGGACTCTGTGCATGCTATTCCTTACTTTGAAATAGCACATACAGAGCCAACTTCCTACAGGAAATATCCAAGTTTTTGAGAGGTCCAAGTACCAACAAACCGTAAACTGAGACACAAAGCAAGAATCTCCAGCACCACAACTATTAACTGTTAACCTTGGGACAGCTGCTTTCACTGTGTAAGAAATATTTTGTCCTCCCTTACAGGTTACATCATTCATACTGTGTATATAGTCCATTTTCTTGGTGATGGTACTCTGATAATACTTTTCATGTTTTAAGAAATAATTACACAGATCACAGTGTTAATCAATTAGTGATCACAATCCTTCTATAATGTGAAAGTCATGGGTCCTCAATGCTGAAACTTCTATTTGTGCATATTTCTAGTACTTGAGTCCTACTAATCTATTAAGGACCTCCAATGTACGGCCCGCGGGCCACATTCAGCCTTCTACAAGATTTTCGATTCGGATGATCAGAGGGAAATATATGCCCAATCCCTTTGGCAGCCTGTAGGTGGCAGCCTCTAATCTTCTCTATTGTAAATTTTGGACCAGCAACGTCTTAAGCCAGATCTTTGAAAAACCTAAGTCACTAGTGCAGCTAATACATGTCGCAAAAAAAAAAGTACAAAAAAAAAAAAAAAAAAAAAAAAAAAAAAACAACCTCCCCATGCCAGAATTGTGTAGAAATATACAGACTGTTTATTTTTGATCAACCTTTATTAATGGATCAAGTGGTTTATGAATTTCTTTGCATTGTTTAACTGATGTTTTTCTTGGAGTGTTTATTTTTCGGATTGTGTGCTACAAAATTGGACAATTTCTCATTTTATGTACATTTTCAGTATTTAAAATTGAAATAATGAATATGCAGCTTGTCTTTTCTACAGTTAAGTAAATGATTATTCTGTCAGACAATTAGCTATTGTTCAACAATTTTACTCATATCATTTCTCAGTTTAAGCAAGGCATTTTTTCTTCGTAATTGCCACATTTCTCTTGTTCTCAATCATTTTAAGTAAACCTTATTCGTTCATTTCACTCATAAAACTGATTTTTTTCAACCCACGAATATTAGTAAATTATATGTGGCCCTCATACTGAAAAATTTGAGACCACCGATCTAGATCATCAAAATTATAATGTGCTGTTCTTTTGGTGCACAGAGAACTCTGGAGAGGCACCCTACCTTTAATGTAAATTCATCTAGTTTCACCTTTCTTATAGGCATACGCTGCTCATCCAAGCTACAGCAAGAGTCAAGGAGGCTCTGACAGATAGCCTCTTTTTACTTCTCAAGTAATTTTTGCCCAGTTTTATAAGAAGCATTTGCAATCTCCTAAATAATGCTAATGAGTCTCCCTAAGTCCAAAGATCAGATTAAAATTCTAAGAGGCCTGGACAAAGAGGACAATTGGTGGCAGCCAGTTGTGTCACGAGGTACAGAATATTTTCACCACACTCCAGGTTGGAGAAGCAGAATACCGGTTCTCCGTGGTAAAGCTGTACATCCATTTGCACTGAAATGCCACATTTTTATGGTAGTGTTGGAGGTACCTGGGTGAACTGCATGTGGGTATCTTAAGGGTTCCTGTAACAGACTGAAGGTAAGCTGAAGTCTGCAGAACCAGTTTGTCTTGGCAGAAAGTGGTGTTGGTGGATTGACGGACAAGGCTAGTAACTCGCTCGCATGCCACGCCAAAGGTATAGCGACAAGAAAAATTGTCTTGAGGGCAGAGAGTCAGAGATATCAGTTATCTGTTATGCCTAATTTGGATTTCAATTTGGCCCATACATTCCTCATCTAGCCAACCTTTGAGCCTAAAAACTGAGAAAGAGAAATCTACTGTAAGCCCTTGAGGAAACTCATCCCAAGTGGCAGTGAATAGTAGAGGCTGGTCCAAGTGCCCAAAGGAAGGCCTTACTGGGCCAGAGACAACACAAAAAACAAAACTTCTGATAGCTTGGCATGGAGTTGATCTATTGGTTTAGAAGTGCACCAGGCAACAAGCTTACTCCACCTCCGTTTCTTCGATGGAGTGTCTACAGATGACAACAAAAACGAGGTCTCTGAGAAAGCTGCTTTTTTTTTTTTTTGCACCACAGCATAGCGTGCCCACCTCTGCTCCTCTGATCCAGTGTGTCTTCAGATGGAACTCTGTGCACACCTTAGCCCTCAGCACTGGGTCTCTGGGCAGACAGAGGTTGCGGATTTTGCAGTGTCGTCTACTTCCCTCGACCGTTACAACCCCCAGATTGAACAGTTTCAGGCCATGTGGTTGAGATTTCCTACAGATCACATATATTTTCAGTGATACGTGGCGGTTCTCAGTCATGCTTCAATAGTCCTTTCTTTGTCTCTGTTTTCCAGCTCCTCTGCCTGCTGCTCCGTCAAGGTACCTCTCAAGTGTTCTGTAACAATCCTGGGGCTCGGAGGTTTGCTTCATGACCAAGCTGGGGAACATATCTGATGTCACGAGGAGACAGACATATCACATATAGCAACAAGACACCACACACACACACAAATAAAAGGCAGAATACAGAACCTGCAACTCGAAAAAACAGACACTGCAAAAAAAAAAAAAAAAAAAAACACCTACGGCCAACACAAACTATATATTACTAGGGATGAAATCAGCAGTCGCATAAACAAAAAAAAAAATTCTTTACAGCATACAAAATACAAACTAAAATCTTCTGTCAGACTATGTCAGGTGTTTCCGACATTCACACAGACAAGAAACAAAAGTGCGGCTGAGGAAACTGCCACACAGACATAGGAGTAACCAGGACACTCACCACCACCTGGTCCTACTGGCCTTCCATTCAGCTGCGCCCATGACCTTGGTCCACCTGGCACTAAATGTATAATCTGGAGAAGAATTAAAAATCAATTTTTTATATAGACTTCTGTAGAAATAAGAAAGGAGTTTAAGAATTGAGGACGGATTATAAGTGGTCACAAGGAATAAGACTTTAATTTGATCACAACTGAACGTGAAACTTTCACCTCTTCTGTATAATGGAATATTTTACGAAGAGCAGCGATGCGTTTCACATTTGGTGCAGATTTTGACATGTATTACCTAGAAATGTTATTTCTCTAGAAAACAATACATTTTAGGAATAAGATTGTGGTGCAAAAAATTTGAAAAGAACAAAAATAGCCAGAGAGTGAACATTTAAGGACTATATGAGATTTAAACAGATCTGGCATCACTCTGACACAGACGTGCAGCACATAATGGGGCAAGGGCAATAGGAGTCTGTCCCAGCAAGCTTGATAAGGTCATCTGGCACTCAAGAAGGTAGCTGTGTCTGGCACCAAGATGGCAGCTGAGTACCAGGTATAGAAATTTAAATGTTACCAAAATATTATGTGCACTCAAGTGTAGTGGTCAAAGGTAGTTATTGCATGCCCCTCACCCACCAAACACCCTATAAACCTAAATTCCTAGCACCAGTTGTCATTTTTGCTGCCATTTTCTGGATTACGTTAGGGAGACATATCAACCTTCTTAATTTTTACATAAAGTTAGAGAGGTCTACTGGACTCAAAGCAAAAAAATAAATAAAGAATAATTATAACTTCAATAATAAGTAAGTGAATCTCACACAGGTTAAAAAAAAAAAAATAAGAAAAAAAAGTTAACATTACAAAAACCAAGAGCCCTAACATATGTCAATTGCTTTTGACTGCTAGAATAATCTGCCATCAGCAAAGTACATGGAGTGTGAGTACAACTATGAGATAAGATGAAAACCTGCAAATAAGCTAATGCAGCTACCAAAGAGTAACTGTCAAGACTAGAGGAATACCGATTACACTATGAAGAGAGCTGCCATCACGGCACACAAACTGACCGTACCTCTTGACTGCTCTGTTGGGTCGGTGTCTGAAAAGTGGAGGCAGATTTCTGCGAAGCCTGCGGCAGCTGCGACTCCGGCGGCTGTGCGGTCGTTACATTGGAACTGCAAGACGAAGGGTCGGAGTTAGTGTGAATAGTAACAGCAAATAATCTGAAAGCAATGCTCAACGAAGCTCGTATTTCTGAAGCTATAATATACAGTGAAATGTGAAATGAAAAAGCCTAGCAGGAAATGTATTGCACTTTATCACTTCAACTTTGAAGACAATTTAGAGGATGAAGTTGGCAAAACTGTTCCGTTTCAGGCAACTATGCTCAACATGTTGGGGGAGGGGGGTGTCAGTATTGAGGAGTTGGGTAGGAAATCAACCTGAGAAGGAAAAGTTACTTTTAATTCTAATACTCTGTCATAGCAATCTACAGTTACGTAAATGTAATGTCCCAACCCTTGGATCAGACCCTGGTATATGTTTTCCCCAATGTTTCACATGCACGTATATGAAAATGTATATATATATATATTTTTTTTTTTTAAAAGGCAGATCAAATACATCTGCGTTCCATCAAAGGCTAAAATTACAGAATTGTGTAGGTTTTGGTTGTACAACTCAATTTCAATGAAACATTAAAGAATCACATATTACAGAATTAATCCCAACATTGTTGCCAAATGAGAAAACAAGTTTGTAAGAGACTGGAGTGTTATCACAACCCTCGTCAGGGTGAACCCTTTAAGTCTCTAAATTAACCTGACCATCACCCTCTGGTAGTTATGGCAAAGAGCAGAGAGACTTATTTTAGGACCATGTGTGAACTATTTATGCAGTACCAAGGTGGCAACATCAAAATTCAAAACGAAAATCCAAAACTGAATTAGAAAAACCAGAGTAAAATTCGGTAAACAAAGCAGTACCAAATGACATCCAATAAGGGGAAACCAGAGACATGAACGTTGTAAGAAGACACTGTGTGAAAAAGGAGAACGTGTCAACGGTTGTCATTAGTCTCAGTAGACTAGTGCACCCTGAGGCTGATCACAATGGAGTACGGATCAGATACACCAACCAGGTTCATCCTAGTAGAATATTTTACCTTCTGACTTAGTCTTTTACCTCCCAGTCATCTGCAAGAGTGCAATTCTAAGGAACTCCAGGACCTCAAGGGAGTCACAGGATGTAAACTAGAGGCTAACAGGAGGGTCCAGTTGCCACTGCTCAGGTATTTGAAGGAAAAGGCCTCTTTTGCAGCTTGTTGTCTCCCTGTAGCGTACCAGGAGGCCAGAAAACAGACCCTACAGTCCACTTCTTTGTCCAGGTCCACTCCTTTAGAAATCCTCTCCGGTCACATAGCAGGTTCATTCCTATTTGGATATTTCACTGGTCCAGGAAGTGTCCAAAATCGGGTGTTTGGAATTGGCACATTTATTTCTAGGACTAGCCAGTAAAAGGGGGCGGCTCCTGGCCCTCGTTTAACCAACTGGAAAGGTAGGGAGTGGGAGGGTGTTGTGTGCGAGTGTTATTTTAATGATAACTCTAGTGTAAGGAAATGCCTCCTTGGCATGGTTGCCCCCTGACTTTTTGCCTTTGCTGATGCTATGTTTACAATTGAAAGTGTGCTGAGGCCTGCTAACCAGGCCCCAGCACCAGTGTTCTTTCCGTAACCTGTACTTTTGAATCCACAATTGGCAGACCCTGGCATCCAGATAAGTCCCTTGTAACTGGTACTTCTAGTACCAAGGGCCCTGATGCCAAGGAAGGTCTCTAAGGGCTGCAGCATGTCTTATGCCACCCTGGAGACCTCTCACTCAGCACAGACACACTGCTTGCCAGCTTGTGTGTGCTAGTGAGGACAAAACGAGTAAGTCGACATGGCACTCCCCTCAGGGTGCCATGCCAGCCTCTCACTGCCTATGCAGTATAGGTAAGACACCCCTCTAGCAGGCCTTACAGCCCTAAGGCAGGGTGCACTATACCATAGGTGAGGGTACCAGTGCATGAGCACTGTACCCCTACAGTGTCTAAGCAAAACCTTAGACATTGTAAGTGCAGGGTAGCCATAAGAGTATATGGTCTGGGAGTCTGTTTTACACGAACTCCACAGCACCATAATGGCTACACTGAAAACTGGGAAGTTTGGTATCAAACTTCTCAGCACAATAAATGCACACTGATGCCAGTGTACATTTTATTGCAAAATACACCCCAGAGGGCACCTTAGAGGTGCCCCCTGAAACTTAACCGACTATCTGTGTAGGCTGACTAGTTCCAGCAGCCTGCCACACTAGAGACATGTTGCTGGCCCCATGGGGAGAGTGCCTTTGTCACTCTGAGGCCAGTAACAAAGCCTGCACTGGGTGGAGATGCTAACACCTCCCCCAAGCAGGAGCTGTAACACCTGGCGGTGAGCCTCAAAGGCTCACCCCTTTGTCACAGCACCGCAGGACACTCCAGCTAGTGGAGTTGCCCGCCCCCTCCGGCCCCGGCCCCCACTTTTGGCGGCAAGGCCGGAGAAAATAATGAGAATAACAAGGAGGAGTCACTGGCCAGTCAGGACAGCCCCTAAGGTGTCCTGAGCTGAGGTGACTAACTTTTAGAAATCCTCCATCTTGCAGATGGAGGATTCCCCCAATAGGGTTAGGATTGTGACCCCCTCCCCTTGGGAGGAGACACAAAGAGGGTGTACCCACCCTCAGGGCTAGTAGCCATTGGCTACTAACCCCCCAGACCTAAACACGCCCTTAAATTTAGTATTTAAGGGCTACCCTGAACCCTAGAAAATTAGATTCCTGCAACAACAAGAAGAAGGACTGCCTAGCTGAAAACCCCTGCAGAGGAAGACCAGAAGACAACAACTGCCTTGGCCCCAGAAACTCACCGGCCTGTCTCCTGCCTTCCAAAGAACTGTGCTCCAGCGACGCCTTCCAAAGGGACCAGCGACCTCTGCATCCTCTGAGGACTGCCCTGCTTCGACGACGACAAGAACCTCCCGAGGACAGCGGACCTGCTCCAAAAAGACTGCAACTTTATCCAAAGGAGCAGCTTTAAAGAACCCTGCAATCTCCCCGCAAGAAGCGTGAGACTTGCAACACTGCACCCGGCGACCCCGACTCGGCTGGTGGAGAACCAACACCTCAGGGAGGACCCCCGGACTACTCTACGACTGTGAGTACCAAAACCTGTCCCCCCTGAGCCCCAACAGCGCCGCCTGCAGAGGGAATCCCGAGGCTTCCCCTGACCGCGACTCTCTGAAACCTAAGTCCCGACGCCTGGAAAAGACCCTGCACCCGCAGCCCCCAGGACCTGAAGGACCGGACTTTCACTGCAGAAGTGACCCCCAGGAGTCCCTCTCCCTTGCCCAAGTGGAGGTTTCCCCGAGGAAGCCCCCCCCTTGCCTGCCTGCAGCGCTGAAGAGATCCCTTGATCTCTCATTGACTTCCATTGCGAACCCGACGCTTGTTCTAACACTGCACCCGGCCGCCCCCGCGCCGCTGAGGGTGAAATTTCTGTGTGGGCTTGTGTCCCCCCCGGTGCCCTACAAAACCCCCCTGGTCTGCCCTCCGAAGACGCGGGTACTTACCTGCTGGCAGACTGGAACCGGGGCACCCCCTTCTCTCCATTGAAGCCTATGCGTTTTGGGCACCACTTTGAACTCTGCACCTGACCGGCCCTGAGCTGCTGGTGTGGTAACTTTGGGGTTGCTCTGAACCCCCAACGGTGGGCTACCTTGGACCAAGAACTGAACCCTGTAAGTGTCTTACTTACCTGGTAAAACTAACAAAAACTTACCTCCCCCAGGAACTGTAAAAATTGCACTAAGTGTCCACTTTTAAAATAGCTATTTGTGAATAACTTGAAAAGTATACATGCAATTGAAATGATTCAAAGTTCCTAATGTACTTACCTGAAATACCTTTCAAACAAGATATTACATGTTAAATTTGAACCTGTGGTTCTTAAAATAAACTAAGAAAAGATATTTTTCTATAACAAAACCTATTGGCTGGATTTGTCTCTGAGTGTGTGTACCTCATTTATTGTCTAGGTGTATGTACAACAAATGCTTAACACTACTCCTTGGATAAGCCTACTGCTCGACCACACTACCACAAAATAGAGCATTAGTATTCTCTTTTTACCACTATTTTACCTCTAAGGGGAACCCTTGGACTCCGTGCATGCTATTCCTTACTTTGAAATAGCACATACAGAGCCAACTTCCTACATCTAGTGTTAACATTTAGAATCCAGTTTGATACAGGTACTGTACCTACAAAAGAACCAGAACTCTGTTAAGACAAAAGCAGTGTACTTCATCAACTAGACAGAGGATCCACAAGAATAGTCTTGCCATTCCGTCTTTCCCTTTAAGTGTGCTCCAAATGTTACATGTGGCAGAAAAGACCCATCAAGCAGGATTTGGCACTTTGCTCTCACGGATTAACATCCCCCCCCCTCCCCTCTGTGCCCCTCCCCTGCCTGCATATTCTGTTGAGCTCAGAGCAGGGGTCTCCGACCATTCAGTTCAGTGCATTGTTTGCTCCAAGGAGGCATCTCACCCCTATCTCAAGGCTGTGCATGGATAGATCTGGTAGCAGCCTATGCTAATTAGCCTTCTTACAGTTCAGGCAGGTAAAGGGTAATATGCTAGAAGTTGCTTAACCTAAATATTTATTAAAAATCTGAGTTCATTGGTGAATTTTTAAATAATTATTAAAATAAATCTTTATTCTTTCTAGCTGATCCCATTCCAGTGATGCAGTATTTCAATATGTACTCTGTTTTTCTAACTAGGGCAACTTATTTTGTCACCGGTAAAATTGTTTAGGAGATTCAAACTTTACAGTGCTGATAGGAAACATCGTCAAACGATGAATTTTATATAAAATCTTCCCCAACCAAGAGATCTCTAAAACTACCTGTGACAAAATCAAATATGGGCCAGCCAGATTTGGATGTCTTCACAGCATCCGTTTCAGAAGCTGCTGCCATCTTTCTGATTGGCCTACTCGATTTTTTAAGGCCGAAGACCCAGATAGAAGAGTCCTCCAACCTCACTTAATTTCATTATTGGTTTACCAAATCAAGTAAGATCAAGTTCACCAGGGTGTTGTGACAAATTGAATTAATGCCAGCCATTCATATCAGGTTGCAGTCCTATAATCAGTGAGAAAATCTCCGTCCTAGTTGAATATGATGAATCACCAAAAATCCAGTCAGCAACATTTTCATTTACCTGCACAGAAAGGTGTCACTTCTTGTGATCACTATCATGTCAAGAATTAATTTACAAGAGCATCTTGGAAGGCTGTGTCACAAGCTGCACTACTATTAATTGTACTACTATTAATTGTACAAGCATCCCACAAGCAAATGCAATCTGCATTACTGCAATATGTGCATGTTGTTGGGGCGGCCATGATTAAACCATACTAACGCTGCAGTTTTTAGGCACCCCTGTTAGAACAATTACGGCTGATTCAGGGATGTGGAATTCCTATCGCCCGACGCCCAGGACATATTGTTTGGGGTCAAGGGCAACAAGTTTTCATGTTTATTTTGTCCTTAGGACAGTTTCATTACGCCACTGATTGCCACAGTAGTCCATGGCACTAAACAAAACTACTTCGTGTTCCGATATGCTCCTTGTGGAAAAGCAGAATGTGATCACTCACAGTAAAGTTAGCAGATAGATAGAGAGAAATAGAAGTTTAATAAAAACAAAAAATGTCCTTGTTAATGCCAAACCTAATTAGGAACCCAAATCTTAAAGAAAGTCACAAAAGTGCACCTATGGTGTACATCTTTCAATTAGTGGCTTCATGAATTCAGAAGAACTTACAGAAGTAGATCAGGAAATCATACTCCTACAAAACTTTTGTGAACTGTATTTTAGCCGAGTAAATATGCATGTGTAGATTTGCTAATGTGAAAATCTATTGAGTGCACTTTCCCTCCAACCACTTTTTTCCCAACCCTTGGAGAAGTTCTACTTTTGGCGTGGTTAGAAAGGTTGGAAATTTACTCCTCATTATGGGAAAAGATTTGAGAAGAGCTGGTGAAAATCCTTAAAACAATGCAAGTTAGTAGGTTTGCAGACTCAATAGCAATCCAGCCCTGGAACTATTACTTACTGCCTCCTCCAGCACCAGTATGTAGTTCTGCGGACAGGTAGATTTTTTTTTTTTTTAGAGGACAAGTAGATTAAAGAAGCAACCTGTCCCATGGACAAGTAGATATTTTATTAAATTCCACACCCCTGCTTATTCGTTCAATGCTTGTGGTGGCAGCACAATTTCAGCTATTTCTGATGAACCCATTGTATTCACTAGTATTTTATAAACTGTGCCAAGCTGGGATAAGGCAGTATACTGTTCAGAACAGCACAGAGATTAAAAGAAGAATTAGAAACAAACAACGTCTATTAGTATTTGGATGCAAAGATATTCCAACACCAGCTTTTATCACCTGTTTACTGACAAAATGTCACAGGCATGGCATTCGATGTGTGGCAAAGTCAGGAAGCATTCTTTTTTCTCTTTTTTTCCAGATTCAGCCAGGACGGGGGGGGGGGGGGGAGAAATCAGATGGGTCAAACCCTTGCATCTGTTGCAGTGTACTCAGCTTTTCTTTGATACTATTTACCTACTTCACCAGTGAGCAGACACAGATGACCATTTACTCATACTTGACACAATCACATTTGCTTCAGTTGCAACCACAAACAAAATTAAAATACCGCAGGTCATTGCATTATATTTCCATTTATAACTCTTCCCAAAGTATCTATATTAGATATTAAAGCCCAACCATTCTAACCCTGGCAATAGTCTTTTAGCTACTTCCCCTCTAGAGGATCTGCCGCCTCCTAAGAATTATAATAAAAGCCTGGGAATTTGGTTAGACCCCCATCTTACCCTGGAACATCATACCAAGAACATTTCTGCTGCCTGTTTTGGGTCATTAAGACTTTTGAGAAAGGTATTGGTAATACTTTCCACTTTGGCAAAAAGACTTATTGTACAAGCAATCATTTTGTCTCAACTCGACTATGGCAATAGTTTATTTCTTGGCTCCCACAAATACGTGGTCAGCAAGTTGCAGGTGGTTCAGAATGCAGCAGCGCATCTTCTGCTCGACATTCCAAGGCATACCTCAGTTAAATGGGCCTTGTCCACACTCCACTGGCTTCCGGTGGAACAGCGTATACATGTGTTAAAAGAACGAGTTACTTACCTTCGGTAACGACTTTTCTGGTGGATACATTAGCTACCTGTGGATTCCTCACCTAATGAATACTCCCATGGCGCCAGCATTAGACGGAAATCTTCTTACTAGTCTCTGCACGTCGACGAGGACGTCACTCTAGCCCACGCGACTCCGTCTGACGTCATACAGGCAATAAGAGGTCCTCGACGACGTGCGGACGTCAGTACCAATCATTTTTTACGTGCATGAGAATAACCAGGCAATGCAATGAAAGAGCAAGGCAACATCCCATTACATTGTAAAAATACACAACATTGCATGAATAACTGTAAATCTTTTATTTATATATATATATATATATATATATATATATAAAACTCTTTTTAAAAAAATATATACACATCAAGTATATACACAAAGATATATACATATATATAAATATAATATATATACACAACATCTATTGCACCCTCGAAGACCAAGAGGAGCGTACTCAAGGATTACTTGGTAAGACCAGAAAGGCAACGGGGAGGCGGGTGGGACCGTGAGGAATCCACAGGTAGCTAATGTATCCACCAGAAAAGTCGTTACCGAAGGTAAGTAACTCGTTCTTCTGATGGATACAACTACCTGTGGATTCCCCACCTAATGAATAGAGTCCCAAAGCAGTACCACGCCCGGCGGTGGGTGCCTAAATGGTCAAACCAAGAAATCCTGCAGCACTGACCGTGCAAAATGGCCGTCCCTTCTAACCTCAGAATCCAAACAGTAATGTTTTGCAAAAGTGTGAAGGGACGACCAAGTTGCGGCCTTGCAGATGTCGACCACAGGAACACCTCTGGCCAAGGCCGAAGTGGCCGACTTAGCTCTGGTGGAATGAGCTCCAATGCCCTCAGGAGGATCCTTCTTTGCCAAAGAGTAACAGATTTTAATGCAAAGAACAACCCACCTGAATAGTGTTCTCTTGTGGACTGCCTTTCCTCTTGCCCACGTATCCAATAAACAGCTGATCCTCCAGCCTGAAATCCTTTGTTCTATCAATAAAGAAGCTCAACGCTCTCTTTGGGTCCAGACGGTGCAGTCTTTCTTCCTCTTTGGAAGGATGAGGCGGAGGATAGAACGTGGACAAAGCAATTGCCTGAGCCAAATGGAAGGGTGAAACAACCTTCGGGAGGAAAGCAGCCTTGGTCCTCAACACCACCTTATCCCCATAAAAAGTTGTATAAGGGGGCTTTACTGATAAGGCCTGCAACTCACTCACTCTCCTTGCTGATGTTATAGCTATCAGGAAGACTGTTTTTAAAACCAAATACCTTAAGGGGCAAGAATGCATAGGTTCAAAAGGGGACCCCATAAGGAAAGTCAGGACCAAGGACAAATCCCATTGCGGCATAACGAATGGCTTTGGAGGATATTTATTTAGAAGACCTTTCAAGAATCTGATAACAATAGGGGATTTAAATAAAGATGGTTGGTCTGGAAGACATATGAAGGCTGACAAGGCCGATAAATAACCCTTAATGGTAGCCACTGCACAACCTTTCTGCGCTAGAGACAGAGCAAAAGACAAAACGTCCGATAGATGAGAATGCAAAGGATCAATCTGCCTCTCTCCACACCACGCAACAAATTTAGACCATCTATTAGCGTAGATAGATTTAGTGGAGTGTCGCCTGGCCGCTAATATAACATCCACTACCTCAGGCGGGAGAGAGAAGGAACTCAGGTTGCCCCGTTCAATCTCCAGGCATGTAGGTGCAGACTCTGGAGGTTGGGGTGTAGAACCTGCCCCTGCGACTGCGAGAGGAGGTCTGCCCTGAAAGGGAGACGGAGCGGAGGGCACATTGAGAGTTGGAGAAGGTCGGAGTACTATACCCTCCTTGGCCAATCCGGAGCTATTAGGATGACTAGAGCCCGGTCCTGGCGAATCTTCCTCAATACTCGAGGAATCAAGGGTATGTGAGGAAACGCGTAAAGCAACTGGCCGCACCAGGTTATTTGAAACGCGTCCCTCAACGCTCCCTGCATCGGATACTGGAGGCTGCAGAACAACGGACAATGCGCATTCTCTCGAGTGGCAAACAGATCTACCCGAGGAAACCCCCACCTCGGGAAGATTAAACGGACTTGATCTGGATGGAGACGCCACTCGTGGTCTGCCGAGAAATGGCGACTGAGACTGTCCGTACGCACGTTCAAGACTCCGGCCAGATGGTTTGCTATCAAGCAAATCTGATGGTCCTTTGCCCAGGACCATAGTCCAAGAGCTTCTCTGCAGAGAAGGTACGACCCAACTCCTCCCTGCTTGTTTATGTACCACATCGTGGTAGTATTGTCCATTAGGACCTGTACCGACTGACCACGAAGGGAAGGGAGGAAGGCCTTGAGAGCCAGACGTACAGCCCGTAACTCTAACAGATTGATGTGAAACATCTGTTCCTCTGGAGACACAAAGACCTTTGATCTCCAGATCCCCCAGATGAGCTCCCCACCCTAGAGTGGAAGCATCCGTTATGACTGTGGCCACTGGTGGCGACTGCTGGAACGGCTTTCCTTGTGAAAGATTGTTGCTTGCAATCCACCACTTCAAATCCACAGCAGCATCTCTGGAGATCTTGACAGTACCCTCTAGATCCCCTTTGTGTTGAGACCACTGCCTTCGGAGGCACCACTGAAGAGCCCTCATGTGCCAGCGAGCATGCGTGACCAACAGAATGCAGGAGGCAAACAGACCGAGCAGACGAAGGACCTTGAGGACTGGAACTACCGCTCCATTTTGAAACATTGGAACCAAATCCTGAATATCTTGAATCCGCTGAGGCGGAGGAAAGGCCCGACCCAATGTTGTATCCAGTACTGCCCCTATGAACAGGAGGCGCTGAGAGGGCTCTAGGTGAGATTTGGGCTCGTTCACCGAAAAACCCAGGTCGAACAACAACTGGGTTGTTGACTGCAGATGATGCGACACAAGCTCCGGGGACTTGGCTTTGATCAACCAGTCGTCCAAGTAAGGGAATACTGCTATCCCCTTCCTTCTGAGTTCTGCCGCAACCACCGACATCACCTTCGTGAAGACTCGAGGTGCTGAAGTAAGACCAAACGGAAGGACCGCAAACTGATAGTGTTGCGATCCCACCACAAACCGGAGATACTTCCTGTGTGACTTGAGTATCGGGATATGAAAGTAAGCATCCTGCAAGTCGACAGACACCATCCAGTCTTCCTTGTTCAACGCCAAAAGCACCTGTGCTAGGGTCAGCATCTTGAACTTTTCCTGCTTGAGGAACCAATTCAAGATCCTCCGGTCCAGAATTGGTCTCAAACGACCATCCTTCTTGGGAATCAGGAAATACCTTGAGTAATATCCTCGACCCCTTTCCTGCTCTGGGACCAACTCCACCGCGCCCTTGGAAAGGAGGGCTTGTACCTCCTGTTCTAGCAACAGGAGGTGTTCTTCTGAACAATAAGAAGGGCGGGGCGGGATGAGGGGCGGGAACTCCCGAAAGGGAAGGGTGTAGCCTTTTCCCACAATACTGAGAACCCAAGTGTCCGTTGTAACAGTCTTCCATTTGGTGAGAAAATGCTGTAATCTTCCCCCTACAGGAGAGGAGTGAGTGGGAAATGGTGGAAGCCTAAGGCTGCTTCCCCTGCTGCACCCCGCCAGAGGATGAGGAAGAGGCAGAGTGCTGCTGAGAGGCTCCTCTGGTGCGGACCCTACCTCTCCCCCTGAAAGATCTATAGGGATGGGAAGAGGCAGGTTGCTGATATCTCCCCCGAAAGGAAGAGGAGGAAGAGCCACGCCCAAATCCACGAAACCTCATGAAAAATCTGGAAGAGGCCGTGGAAGAAGGAGCTTGGAGCCCTAACGACTTAGCCGTGGCCCTGCTTTCCTTAAAACGTTCCAAGGCCGAATCAGCCTTGGCTCCAAACAGTTTGTCCCCATCAAACGGGAGATCCAACAATGTGGACTGTACATCTGCAGAAAAGCCCGAGTTACGGAGCCAGGCCTGTCTCCTTGCCACCACAGTTGTGCCCATTGCTCTGGCTACCGAGTCGGTGGTATCCAGTCCCGTCTGGATAATCTGGGTCGCAGCAGCCTGGGCATTTGAGACAAGATCCAAAAGACCCTGGGGAAGCTCTGTAAACGATGAGGAAATGTCATCCATCAGAGCATGAATATACCTCCCCAGGATACAGGTTGCATTGGTGGCTTTTAACGCCAGACTGCAGGACGAAAAAATCTTCTTGGACTGCGCCTCTAGTTTCTTTGAATCTCTGTCCCCAGGCACCGTCGGGAAAGAACCAGGCGCTGACTTGGATGAACAGGAGGCCTGCACCACCAAGCTCTCCGGCGTAGGGTGTCTAGATAGAAAACCAGGGTCAGTCGGAGCCGCCCGATACCTCCTGGCCACAGCTCTGTGAACTGCTGGGGAAGATGCCGGCCTCTTCCACACCTCTAACACCGGATCCAGCAGAGCGTCATTAAATGGCAACAGAGGCTCTGCCGCAGCTGAGGCCGGATGTAGCACCTCTGTTAAAAGGTTTTGTTTAGCCTCCACCACCGGCAAAGGCAGGTCCAAAAAACTAGCTGCCTTCCGTACCACTGCATGAAAGGAAGCAGCCTCCTCCGTATATTCCCCCGGGGACGAAAGATCCCACTCAGGGGAAGTGTCCAGCCCACTGGCCGACTCCAGTCCACGCAGCCCATCACCCGAGTCCTCTAGCTCTCCTTCCTCCAGGGCTCGTTGGTACTCCTGCTCTTCTAATACACGGAGAGCACGTCTCCTCGAATGAAGTCGTTGTTCAATACGCGGAGTCGACAATGCCTCCGCCGAAGATCGGCGCCGATCTTCAGAAGCCACTGATGCCGCGTCCGGCGCCACAGGTAACTTCGGCGCCGACGAAAGAGCAGCTGAAGCAGATGGACCCACCGGAGTCACAGGCCGAAATCCCGACGTCGACGGGATGGAAATCCCCAGGGCCAATCCTTCTGAAGCCACCGGAGCGGCCACCGGCGCCGACACTGGCGCCGAGCCCACGTTCCCAAAAGGGAGAAAGGGCATAAAGGGTGCCGGCCGAAGAGGCGCAGGATCACCCAAAGAAAAGGCCAAAGGCCCAGCCGGAGCACCCCCTGGAGCATCTGTTGGAAGATGGCATACATCGCATTCAAGAATGCGGAACTATCGGCTCCAGGGGTGGGAAAAGCCGGATACTGAGGTGCCTGTCTCGGAGGCGACCCCGACGCCGGCCTCGACGTCTGCGCCGGAGAAAACACCTGAGGCTCCAATACCTCAATCACCGACGCCTGTCCAGGTGAAGTTGGAGACGCCGGAGAGGGCAACGGCGTTTAAGGATGCGGCGTAACCGTGGGACTGATCTCCCATGTCCTTCGGCGCCGATCCGAAGACCTGGAACGAGTCTCCTTCGAATGACGCCGAGATTCTCTACGGCGCCGGGAGTCTCGATGACGCCGATGTCTTGGAGAAGAAGACTTCTTGTGATGCTTCTCCTTCGATTTTGCCATAAATAGCTTCGCCTCACGTTCTTTGAGGGCCTTTGGATTCATGTGCTGGCATGAATCACAAGTCGAGACGTCGTGGTCGGAGCTCAAACACCAAAGGCAATCGGAATGAGGATCAGTCACCGACATCTTGCCTCCACACTCACGACAAGGCTTAAATCCAGACTTTCTCTGCGACATTATTACCACAGCGAAAGACTACACAGCAAAAATACACTGTAACCACAAAAGTAACAGTTGCTCCCTCGAAGATAACCGTTTCGAATGCACGGAAAAAAGGGAACTGACGTCCGCACGTCGTCGAGGACCTCTTATTGCCTGTATGTCGTCAGACGGCGTCGCGTGGGCTAGAGTGACGTCCTCGTCGACGTGCAGAGACTAGTAAGAAGATTTCCGTCGAATGCTGGCGCCATGGGAGTATTCATTAGGTGAGGAATCCACAGGTAGTTGTATCCATCAGAAACTTTAGCTACCTTTTACAAACCCATCAGAGCTCTTAGATCCGCATCTACAGCCTTAGCTGTACTTCCAAAAATTAAAAAAGCTAGATGGAATATCGGGGAGCCAAACTATGGAACTCCCTCCCCCTTAATATTCGACTAATTAGCCATGAACTGAACTTTCGAAAAGCAATTAAAACCTGGCTTTTTAAACTCTAGTTCCCAGCTCTGGTTCCTGTTGTGGTCCTTTAGCGCTGTGAGGCCTTTGGGTAGTCAGGCGCTTTACAAGTTCAAATAACATAACCAGCTACTTCCTCAATCTGCCAGTGCACCCAACAGCTAACCTTTTCACTCTCCTAATGTCACTTGACCTCCTTCTCGTGCCCTGCTCCCCCACCCTCCCCTCACCGCCTGCCAAAAGCACCCAGCAAAAGTCACCACTTGCTAAGAACAGCAGTAACACCATCACGTCACCCCTGAATCTAACCAGTTTGCCAAACCAGCAACACACTTTATGCCGGCATTAACAAAAACCTCCAAACAAGACTAAAGAGAATACAGAACGCCATGGAAATACCTATCCTGGACATCCCCCGCCACAGCCACATTTCTGCCCACCTGAGACCTACACTGGCTCCCCGTCAACAAACGCATCACTTTCAAAGGCCTGGCACATGCTTACAAGGCCCTTCACAATATCAGACCTTCCTACCTAAACCACCGCCTCTCCTTCTACACACACCCCCAGGCAACTCCGCTCTATTCAACTGGCCCTCGTAACCATCTCTAGGATCTGACCGGAGGAAGATCATTCTCCTACCTCGCAGACCAAACCTGGAATACGCTGCTATTTCACCTCAGGCAGTCCCTCTTGCTGGCTCAGTTCAGGAAGAACCTCAACACCTGGCTCTTTGACTGAACCACGTCCCCGAATCAGTACCTTGAGACCTCCTCAGGTGATAAATGGGGATATACAAATATCTGATTGATTGAACCAGTGGAAACCAGACTACCGGCACACAGTGTTGCACCATGGAACACACAGATCACTGCCTGGCTCCTTCTAGCTCCTTGTTGAAAACAACTACATAACGCTGCTCACATGGAGCTCAAATTGTGTATTTCAAGACTGAAGTTAGCACGGAAAGAAAGCTAACTGCATTTCATGATGGAATTGTACCATGAAAAAGGACATCTAGAGTGAGGAGGCCAAGGCAAAGAAGAGACCGACGAGTCCACAGGGGGCCTGCTACCAATATACAAATTACTGTGGCTCTTTAACGAACTCCAGACATGTAGTGTTTTAATTACATTTTTAGACCCAAAAGCAAGTTCTTGTGGCTTCATCAAGTCTAGTCTAAACAGGCATTTTGAATGCACATGACACTTTTGAAAGAATGGTTTCACATTTTCTGTGTACTCGAAAGATTCCACTGGATATAAAGTACCACTACAAGCTGGCCTTGAGGATCCTAGGTCAGATACTGGATCATGTATTGTATTTTCTGTGGACAAATTTCTAGAATCAGTTTCGCTTATTCGTCCAAATTTGCAAAACAGATGGCAGTTGTTCCTGATGTGCACAAGAATTAATTAACTATTTAGATACAAATACTTATCTTGTTAAATAGCCTATACAACAGTGACATCTAACAATGAACCTTTGCACATCTAATCATTATGGCCAATGAAGAACTATTCATGCTAGCTGAAAGATCTATTTGTTTTATTTTAATTAATCGTTTAAGTATTTTTATGCATCAGTTTTTAAAACCGTTTACTGAATTAATATTTTATATTTGATTATATTGCATTTCATAATCATGGTAGCAATTTTTGCACAAGGCCTGGAATTCGTTAATATTTTGTGATCCACGCTACCTGAGAATGTTCTTGTGAAATGGGATTTGAGCAATGTGAAGTATTTTTGCATTTTTATGTTTTCTGTTACTTTTATGGTCTTTGACCAAAATAAAGTAAATGAAATTGAACAATGAAGTTGACTTTGACGACAGAAAACAAGTGACTGTCTTTGCAGGCACTGACTGGGTCCTTCTAAGTCTGACTGTGCATCATAGCCATTAACATGCGTAACAGGACATTGAGTTGTGATGCACTCTGCACGGCCACCAACATCAACTGTGTGAAAGAATCGCTGGATCCTGGTCAAGACTTCACAGTTAAATAAGCCTTTTTTGTAGGGGGTGAGGTGGTCAGTCTATAGGAATCTAGAAACCATCTTACCTCAACTGCAGGATACAATTTCTATGGGGGAATCACAGGAGGCTTATTCTCCTTTTACAAGGCAAGAAAGACTGGCTGTCTTTGGCTAAAAACCCACATACAAACTTCAAAAAATGGTATAGCAAAACATAAAAGAAAATAAAGTGCAACAGCTCTTTTAAGACACAAACAGAGGAAGAGTGCCAAACCACTACATGCGTGTTAATGTGCTAGGCTCCAGCAATTCTATAGAACAGCTCCATCAAAACTCTTAGTCTGCATGTGTGACGAAGTGCAAGAGTCAGAAGAAATATGTTTGTTGTAGCTGAATGCCGCCAACCATAGTCTGGGCAGTGTTAGCGCACTCTCAAACTGTGCATCTTCCTGTAAGCAACTGGTCGTCCATCTACAGAGTCTTGTGCTTGATTGTAAGAGTTTAGAAGACAATATATTCAATGTGCCATTCATTAATGGTTCATATAAAATGGTGCGAAGATAAACTGTTTAACATGACAACTTCTTTGTGTAGTCTTTCATTAAGAGTGAGTATATGGTACCTGAAAGTCTTACGCATTGGACGCAAGGTACTTCATTGTGTTCAGCCGGAGCAAAAAGAGTCCTCAGTACTTCACAGTCTATAAAGGTAACTGTGATGCAATTTTGCGTGCATGGCGGGATGTATACTATATTTATCAAAGTAGTCTGTCGTAGAGCTGTTTCAGAATATAAACTGTAAATCTGGCACAGACGAAGAACAGACTGAGGCACAAGCCCTTTTGTGAATATGAAGGCAACAGAGACTTCCAGAAGCCATGATGATCTGAGCCTAGAACTTACTAGCAAAATAAAAATGTTCAAAATCTGGACAAATGTAGCACAGCTGTACCCGACCAGAAACCAAGACCCAAACAAAAAAAAACAAAAAAAAAAAAAGATCACCTGGATAGGATGTCTAGTTAAGGATATATGAAGACAAACTTCATAGACAGTGCTTTTTTCCACTGACAGCGTAAGTTCCCATATCACACCTAAGCCAATGTTCTCAAGAGCTTTACTTGGACATTCCAAAACACAGAAAGAACCACAACTATGATCTTCAGCTGTGGATATCAAAATCTATTGCAGAAAAATTGTGATACACCCGCGCCTTGGAAGAAGGGTGTTGTCTAAGTGGCCTACTATGCTGCTTGTTCTAAGCCAACAGAACAGCTTAGTGAGTTGAGGACACACTGCTGAAACTTGCCGAGCCAATATAGAGTGAACAGCAACAATTTCAAAGTGCTCTTGCGCCTCCCTTTGAATTTAGTCGCCTTGCACAGAAATCCACACCTTTGCACCGCATTGTCTCCTCTTGATCTGCTGCAAAGCCTGTAGATCGGCCATCCAGTGTCAAGCAGAGATGATTCAACATGTTCTGTTTATCTTTGTTAGTTACTGCTGTGCACAAGCCAATGTGAGTTAACGTAACCACTTCATGTCTAACTCAAAACCTCGGATCTGCTGGAAGGGTACATGCCCTGGTGGCCCTTACCTCTTTTGGTCTGGCAGCTCCTGTTTGTTTGCCCATCCTGTACCGTCTTTGGGAACGAGAATTATGTTGGGGTTGTTTCCTTTGTTTTCAGACTTCAAGCTTGGCAGGTTTGCAGGGGGAGGCATACGCCTAGCAGCAGCAACTTTCCCAAGACTCTGTAAGCCATGTCTAGGAATAACTGGAGATGGAACATTGAGTGAGAAAACAACAAAAACAAAACAATGGGACAGCGAACAATTATAATTAAGGCTCCCAGTTTTCTGCTGATTTTTACAGATAAATACAGACAGAAAACAGTGTGTTTCCTGTCTGTATTTATTTTTAAAAGCGGAAAAATACCGAAAATTGTGCTTCTTGTGAGCAACTTTCATGCTGTTCTTCATGAATTCCAGGCCAACAGCTGAGCAGCTAAAGAACATGGGGAGTTAAAAAAAAAAATAGGATGAGATTTCCTTAAATACAAATATATTTTTTCATATATTTGAATATAATGCTAATTGCATCTGGCCGCTTAAGTTGCCGAAACACGATGGGCATCTAATTATGAGACGGGCATCTAATTATGAGAGCATGTTTATCAGTTAAATAAATGTGGAATTACACCATTTTAGAACTCCTTTAATTCTCAAAATACAAAATAAATGGTATTTGATAAGTATCAAAAAGATGGCCCAAAAATAAATATGGATAAATGCAGACGGAAATGTTTAAAAAAAAAAACTGGAGGCCCTAATTATAATTCAAATGAAATTAAGTTGCCCATGCAGGGTGGTCTTTTTAATTAAAAAAATAAATAAATAAAGTCATATTGTTAGGCTTCCCCCACTTACAGAGAAGCTATAAGGAGGCAGATTGCCTGAGACAGCAAACATTTCACAGATTACAAGCAGAGGTCTGGTTCAGAAAGCCAGGCGCGAGCTTATAACACCTGGGAGCCAATCGTAAACGGAGCAATATGGAGGCAGCGAACCAGTGGGGCATGTGTGAACAGAGGAACCTGCAGTGACCCACTAATGACAATTTACATGGTCCACATATGGACTCTAAGCCTGGCGCATTCGTATTAGAGGCCATAGGATGAAAGTGGCTGCGGACAGAAGTGGCCGCACTTCTTGAGCCTTACCTGAGGTTCGGATAGCTTCTATTGACTTCCCTCTATACTTGTCGAACAAATTGAGAGACGAGTACTTGCTTTTCCCATCCTTTCCCTTTGTTATTTGCCCCAAACGATCGGACATTGCGATGAAATGTCATCGAGTAGGAAACTTTTCTTTGCACCTTTCCCGATGTCCCTAAAAGTTAAAAAAAAAAAAAAAAAAAAAAAAAAATTCATACCATGACCGAGAAAAAACTACAAGTTGAAACAAACAGTGTAAGGCACCCTGGACATGCATCACTAAAGAAAAGGTAAGGAGCCTCACACAGCGAAGGACTCACTTCCATGTGGATGCTGCACCCACAGGAGCAATATTTTTGTAAAATAGGTTTAGGACGATATTTCTGCCATACCATGTTTTGCTATCGATACTCTGACATATAACCCATCCAAGGTGCAGACACACCTCATGCTGACAGCACAAACCGGATCAAAACTCAACCACCTCGATCCTGCTCCACAAAAGCCTTTTAAGCTCATGGTAAACAAGATTATTTACTGAACTCTAACTCACCGAACCCATTGTTAGGGGCAACAAGAAAGTATTAAATTAGTAAAACGAATAAATATATATGCTAAATTTGCACTTCACCATTTAAAAAACACCGGTAAAAACCAAAGGCCTATAGAGGATAGATTTGAATCACATACGAGTAACTAGAAAGAGTGGCTGATTCAGGTATTGTGATTCTTCACTAAGTGAGACGCTTACGGTGAAGCAAGTAGGGCCAGTGATGGAGCCATGGGTTCAGAGCTTGCCTCTTTGTAAGGACCTGCACTATCTCAATGACTAAGCCCAATCAAGCCGGAATACATCAGAAGTTGGGCGAGGACCTATTCAGAGGGGACGTGGGCTAGCAGTTTGGCCTAAAACACCTGTGGAAGCAAGGCCAATAGTAATGGACATGGGTTTGGCTCAGCCACAATGATCAATTAACTAAAACCAAAATGAAATGCTCCCAAGTGTAATTACAAGTGGTTCAGATTCCACCCACCACATTTTTGCTATATATAAAGAAATAGACTGACCTCTCAATCTCCGCCACAGTGAGACTGTTGGCCACTAATACGGTCAAAATAAAACCCAGCAACAAATTCTGCCCTGCACGCTTACTGCTGGTTGTCAGCCAGTCTTTAATCTCAACTGGACCAAAATGTTACACGTCAAACCCCAGAGCACAAGGAACATGAACCACTGCCATCAATGAAAGAGTTGTATTCCCTGCACTTGCGGGATCAAAACAGATCTAGGATCCCCAGTAGATTTACAGAATGGCTCTTAAAGAACAGGTCATATAATACAACAAATAACTGGAATCAGCCCTCACTTCGATATTATCCGACATTCACGACCTTCATGAACTGATTTTACATCCAAAGATATAGTCCTCTTCTCACTGGCCTCTCCAACACCAGGCGCGTTAAAATGAGTACCGGATGCCACAACTGGCCTATTAAGGGTCAGACGTGGGACCCCATCATATTACCCTCAACCTCACAAGACCAACACTGCTTTCGGTCTCAAGTCTAACACACTTTGGCATCATTTCCACGAAGGCAGCCATACTATACAGAAGGCCCTTTACTTTTCCATTAAATGGCACGAAACGGTGGGGATTCGAGCCTTTCAAGAAGACCCCTTAACAGGAGTCCAAAAATGGGAAATTTCAAGACAAACAGTTAGCTCGGCCAGGTTAAAATGTCACTGAGAAAGAGGCTATAAAGGAGTTTTGGAAATAAATGTTTCAGATGCCAATTACACAGGACGAGGAGCAGAGGGCGATAATCAGAAGACTCGCACTATTGGCTCAATCTCATCGTCACCCGGGTCTGGACTGCATCCATTACACCACTCTGAGTTCTGACCGGTACAACCACAGAGCATCTCTCAAAGACTTGTTCAACTGCTTCAAAAGCTAAGCAACCCATCTCCTGACAAGATCAAACCCTACATCTGAGCGTCCTTTTCTTTAGTCACACTCTGCGAGTCCCTGCTGAAACAAGAGACTGAGTGCACCAGGTAAGTATTCTGGGCGCACAACCGGCTCTCAATTCACATCCAGTTTTCAAATTCTGGAAAGCGATCACCTTAAGTCTTGTTCTTGGACACTGCAGGGTGCTTCCAAGAACATTCCACCCCAACAGGTCCAATAGCAGCTTTCCGGCTTCCGAAAGACATGCACGAGAGCTGGTGCACTGTAATACGCCATTCTACGATTAGGGAGGGCAACAAGGACACCCTTTTGCATGTGAAAAGAAACTATAGAAAGAGCCCCATCCATCGCATTATTTTCAAGAAGATCCACCATCACAGCTTTTACTTTGAAGACTAGATTCGACTGACCCAGGAAAGGTGTTCAGGACAACGACCGATGAAAGGCACAATACCAGCACTCGCTCTGGCAAAGAAATGTAGGAATTTTTTGCTTCCCTGAGAATAGATGCAGGAAGTTGGCTCTGTATGCACTATTTCAAAGTAAGGAATAGTATGCACAGAGTCCAAGGGTTCCCCTTAGAGGTAAGATAATGGCAAAAAGAGATAATACTAATGCTCTATTTTGTGGTAGTGTGGTCGAGCAGTAGACTTAAAGGAGTAGTGTTAAGCATTTGTTGTACACACACACAGGCAATAAATGAGGAACACACACCCAGAGAATTCCAGGCCAATAGGTTTTTGTATAGAAAAATATATTTTCTTAGTTTATTTTAAGAACCACAGGTTCAAATTTTACATGTAATACTTTAAATGAAAGGTATTGCAGGTAGGTACTTTAGGAACTTTGAATAATCAAAATAGCATATACAGTCTTCACATAAATCACATATAGCTATTTTAAAACTAGACAGTGCAATTTTAACAGTTCCTAGGGGGAGTAAGAGTTTGTTAGTTTTTGCAGGTAAGTAAACCACCTACGGGGTTCAAGTTTGGGTCCAAGGTAGCCCACCGTTGGGGGTTCAGAGCAACCCCAAAGTTACCACACCAGCAGCTCAGGGCCGGTCAGGTGCAGAGGTCAAAATGGTGCCCAAAACACATAGGCTTCAATGGAGAAGGGGGCTCCCCGGTTCCAGTCTGCCAGCAGGTAAGTACCCGCGTCTTCGGAGGGCAGACCAGGGGGGTTTTGTAGGGCACCGGGGGGGGGGGGGGGGGGGGGGGGAGTACACAAGTTAGCACAGAAAGTACACCCTCAGCAGCACGGGGCGGCTGGGTGCAGTGTGCAAACATGCGTCAGGTTTGTCGTTGAAATCAATGGGAGACCAAGGGGTCTCTTCAGCGATGCAGGCAGGCAAGGGGGGGGGGCTCATCGGGGTAGCCACCACCTGGGCAAGGGAGAGGGCCTCCTGGGGGTCACTCCTGCACTGGAGTTCGGATCCTTCAGGTCCTGGGGGCTGTGGGTGCAGAGTCTTTACCAGGCGTCGGGATCTGGAAAGCAGGCAGTCGCGGTCAGGGGAGCCTCGGGATTCCCTCTGCAGGCGTCGCTGTGGGGGCTCGGGGGGGGCTCGGGCAACTCTGGCTACTCACACTCTCGTAGTCGCCGGGGAGTCCTCCCTGAAGTGTTGTTTCTCCACAAGTTGAGCCGGGGGCGTCGGGTGCAGAGTAGCAAGTCTCACGCTTCCGGCGGGAAACGCAGTGGTCTTGAAGTTGCTTCTTTGAAACAAAGTTGCAGTCTTGGGTGAACAGAGCCGCTGTCCTCAGGAGTTTCTTGGTCCTTCTAGAGCAGGGCAGTCCTCTGAGGATTCAGAGGTCGCTGGTCCCTGGGGAAAGCGTCGCTGGAGCAGTGTCTTTAGAAGTGGGGAGACAGGCCGGTAGAGCTGGGGCCAAAGCAGTTGGTGTCTCCGTCTTCTCTGCAGGGTTTTTCAGCTTAGCAGTCCTCTTCTTCTTAGGTTGCAGGAATCTAGTTTTCTAGGTTCTGGGGAGCCCCTAAATACTGAATTTAGGGGTGTGTTTAGGTCTGGGAGGGCAGTAGCCAATGGCTACTGTCCTTGAGGGTGGCTACACCCTCTTTGTGCCTCCTCCCTGAGGGTAGGGGGGCACACCCCTAATCCTATTGGGGGAATCCTCCATCTGCAAGATGGAGGATTTCTAAAAGTCAGACTCACCTCAGCTCAGGACACCTTAGGGGCTGTCCTGACTGGCCAGTGACTCCTCCTTGTTTTTCTCATTATCTCTCCTGGACTTGCCGCCAAAAGTGGGGGCTGTGTCCAGGGGGCGGGCATCTCCACCAGCTGGAGTGCCCTGGGGCACTGTAACACGAAGCCTGAGCCTTTGAGGCTCACTGCTAGGTGTTACAGTTCCTGCAGGGCGGAGGTGTGAAGCACCTCCACCCAGAGCAGGCTTTTGTTTCTGTCCTCAAAGAGCACAAAGGCCCTCACCACATGGGGTCAGAAACTCGTCTCTCAGCAGCAGGCTGGCACAGACCAGTCAGTCCTGCACTGAACAATTGGGTAAAATACAGGGGGCATCTCTAAGATGCCCTCTGTGTGCATTTTTTCATAAATCCAACACTAGCATCAGTGTGGGTTTATTATCTGAGAAGTTTGATACCAAACTTCCCAGTATTCAGTGTAGCCATTATGGAGCTGTGGAGTTCGTTTTTGACAGACCCCCAGACCATATACTCTTATGGCTACCCTGCACTTACAATGTCTAAGGTTTTGCTTAGACACTGTAGGGGCATAGTGCTCATGCACTTATGCCCTCACCTGTGGTATAGTGCACCCTGCCTTAGGGCTGTAAGGCCTGTTAGAGGGGTGACTTACCTATGCCATAGGCAGTGTGAGGTTGGCATGGCATCCTGAGGGGAGTGCCATGTCGACTTAGTCATTTTCTCCCCACCAGCACACACAAGCTGGCAAGCAGTGTGTCTGTGCTGAGTGAGGGGTCTCCAGGGTGGCATAAGACATGCTGCAGCCCTTTGAGACCTTCCCTGGCATCAGGGCCCTTGGTACCAGGGGTACCAGTTACAAGGGACTTACCTGGGTGCCAGGGTTGTGCCAATTGTGGAAACAATGGTACATTTTAGGTGAAAGAACACTGGTGCTGGGGCCTGGTTAGCAGGGTCCCAGCACACTTCTCAGTCAAGTCAGCATCAGTATCAGGCAAGAAGTGGGGGGTAACTGCAACAGGGAGCCATTTCTTTACAATAGAGTTTTGTAACTATCAAGGTTTCTCTCTATACTACTTTAACAAAGGCTTCACTTATCTGCACCTAAAGCTAACCAGCCCCTAATTCTATAATCATGTTACGTGTGAGGGTCCTGCTGTATAAAAAGACAAGACGACACCTGCTCTAGAGGAGGCTCTCATGCCCCCGAACACATACAATCTCCCTTCCACTATAGGAAGCTCTACACTGGCGGACAGCATTACCCCACTCAGAAGAAAAAGACTTTCTGGCAAGGAACTCAGGTGAAGATGGTTTAGGACGGTACTAATTGACAATGACATGTCTAACTGTTGACCCAGTCCTCCCAGTAAGCTGAATATTATGCCCAGTGTAAAAGAAAGCACTTTACTGCAGATGTACTTTCCAAAGCTAAGAGAGAATGTCAGAGTTGACGGGAGAAGGAAAGCCCTCAGGGTTAATGCCTTTCTCTCCACACAGTTTTTAGCCAGATTCTGTAAAAAGCACTGCTGGAATAGTCAATTTGATGCTTGTTCCTCGGCCTGCTGGGGTGGCCGATCTCCAAAGAAGCCTTTTACAGCCTGATGAACAGAATCAAGAGGGTGCTCGCCAAGGATGGGAGTGCACCCACCCCAGAGACGTTTGCTTGTTCGGAGAACAATTCTCCAATTAGAACCATATTAACATGGAGTGAAATTACAAATGACTCGTTTGACTACCACGTGGTTTGAGAGGCAAGAACCTGAGGGAAGGCAGAGGAGGATAAGCTGTGGATCTGCAGGACTGTGGCACTGAAGCAGCAATGCCGTGGCACTCCTCAGTGGTATTAGAACCTGCGGGTACGGGGGGGTGGGGGGGAGTCAGCAAAGTACGAAGGAAAGATCTGCTCCCTGCATTAACCTACTTAGGTCTCGGACAACAATATCGCCTTACTTCGAACTCAAGATCTGAAAGAATTCAGACGTGCATGCCGTTTCTAAGCAAGGGGATTACATCTCTGTACACTTCCAGCACCTGTCAAAGTCCATACTAATGCAATTGATCTGCAAAATGGTCGACAATAAAAACCACACGGCATCAAAAAGTCAGAGACTTCAGTCTTTCGCTCATCTCCTCTCCAATGCAGAAACAGGAGACAGGATCAAAGTACACCCTAGTCAACACCCAAAAAGTGCACCTCAGACGATTCAGACCATGCACAACTCTCAGAAAGCATGGTACCTGTTGGCGCATCGCCATGGGTATGAAGCACGAAAGTCAACCCAGGCTGAGCCGTCTCAGCAAACAGGGGTGCAGACAAAGAGCGGAAGGTGCCACGAAGCAGCAGATACACATGCCCTTGAGTAAAGAGTCTGCTCACTTAAGAATTATCTGTCGCAACCACCCAGAGGGGATGTCAAGCAGCAGAATAGAAAATGAACTGCATGAAAAGTCACATTGAAATTAACAGTTCAGTTAATCTAATGAACTTATGAGATAAGTCTCAGCTGTATTCTATGCACTTGGGCTGCAGCTTGGCAACTTGTCGCTCCCTGGGCACCACTGTTGTTGGAAGTGCGATGGCAACCTCTCCCCAGCTGCTGCCCTGCACCGGGCTCAGACACAGCAGGTTCCATGGCATGAGCTCTTTAATTAAACTTAGCTTGTACAACAAATAGAGATCCGTTTTATGGCTAAGCCTTTTGTGAAGAGTACCTAAATAGTACTGAAATCCGACATATCGCATTAAAGCACTCCCGTCACTACCTGGCTGAAGGCGCATGGAGCAGGGTACCTTACTCACCTACAAGGTACTGTTGTGTAGCCATTTTAGTCATAGCTCCATGCACGTTATTTTAACACACTAGGCCGCTGTGCACTTTAACGTAGATATATTTTATTCAGCGTGGTTTTATTGTTAGAATAACCAGTTTTACGGTCTTGTTTTATTTCCATCTAACTGTTTTTGCCTAGGCCAGCACTCGGTTCTCAAACAAGAGATTCTTGATCACTCTGTGCTTTTTCCAAGGCTACAGCACGGTACATTGCCGGTGAACGTGGTAGAAGTTTAGTCTCCACCATTCGTAGAAAATACATCTCTTTACGTAGGGACACTTTCTCAGAATATCAGCTGGGTTACAATAAAAACACTTCCTTGTCCCTTATACATTAGAGGGAGATTCCAGCCAGAGAACCACAGCTCTATGCTGATTGCTTCGCTACAGATGCTAACGCAGACCGCAGGCCTTTGGTCAGGTATGGTGGTTGATGTCTACCCACGGGAACCTGAAGGGCAGAATTAGAGCTTAACATTCTAGGTAGGGATTAGCCCATTGACAATAGTGACAACACGATAGCGTTATTCTTATGCTTCACTCTTCTCATCACAATTTTAATACTGTCCTGTTGTGTCCTGGTTATTGCAGCTCACGCCTGGATATCTAAGAAGCAGTCGTTTTATTAAAACTTATTTTTTAAACATATACTGCTTCTGTTTGTTATTTATATGAGACTGGATTGTAAATGAGAGAAACGGATGAGACCTGAGTGACCACAACTTCCCTGAGAAGCCACGTAGGTCATGCGCTTGGTTGCCCAATCATCACTATCCTTGGGTAGAGATGAGGCACTGCTAGTTGGCCGGAGCAAAACCCGGATTGGAGGGACAGGTGTTACCCACAGTGGGTAAGACTTAGGGGGTCATTCTGGCAGGAGCCGCCAGAATACCGCTGCGCGGTCACAAGACCGCTGCGGGTATTCTGAGTTTCCCGCTGGGCTGGTGGGCGACCGCCAGAAGGCCGCCCGCCAGCCCAGCGGGAAACACCCTTCCACAAGGATGGCGGCTCCGAATGGAGCCGGCGGAGTGGAAGGGGTGCGACGGGTGCAGTTGCACCCGTCGCGATTTTCAGTGTCTGCATGGCAGACACTGAAAATCATGGTGGGGCCCTGTTACGGGGGCCCCTGCAGTGCCCATGCCATTGGCATGGGCACTGCAGGGGCCCCCAGGGGCCCCACGACACCCCATACCGCCATCCTGTTCCTGGCGGCCAAAACCGCCAGGAACAGGATGGCGGTCGGAATTCCCAGGGCGGCGCAGCAAGCTGCGCCGCCATGGAGGATTCCCCAGGGCAGCGGAAAACTGGCGGTACACCACCGGTTTTCTGTTTCTGACCGCGGCTGTACCGCCGCGGTCAGAATGCCCTTGGGAGCACCGCCAGCCTGTTGGCGGTGCTCCCGCGGTCCCCGGCCCTGGCGGTCCATGACCGCCAGGGTCGGAATGACCGCCTTAGTCTCCCACACCGTGGGTGATTCTGCTGCTCAAAATCCAGTAGTCTCATTAGAATAATGAGAGCCTACGAGACAGTACATAAGTAGGATTCCTGGTGGTACCACCCTAAGTCTACTACTAGGAGAACTTCTTGTTTTGCTGTAGTCTCCATGCTGCGGACATAGGCCCTGCTTGAGTTGCATTCCCTAATTTTGAAGTAAGATTAGTGGACAGTAACTCTTATGGTCATGTTGTCCACTACTGGTGTCCTGTGACCATCGTGCAGGGATTCCCACTTTTAGCACCTAACTCTCAGGATAGAAGACTTACTACAGGAGGTGGTGAAAGGTTAGAATCTCAAGAAGGATAAAACTAAGTAACCAGTAATAATTTTTAATTAGTCAGTTCTAAATACTTTCAAGAACATGCCTATTAAAGAGGAGTAAATTATAGCACACATTTTGTAGGAGCCTACACTGAAGACTTTAGTATCCTTACGTGCAAGGGAGCAAATATTACTACCGCCCTGCGCCAGAAGAGTTTAACATGGGGACTAGTGGCAAAAGTTCTACAATTGGGTCTCTTTTCAGCTGAGTGCAGGAGCATTCAGCCTGACTGACGTAAGAAGAGCTACAGACAAATGCTTTCATTAGATGACGCAGCCTTTGGCACCAATGAATGCAGTAGAATGAACGCTCAGCTTCTAAATGTAAGAGTGCCTAGCCCAAACCCCAGCACTCGAGCAGCCCATCCTCTTTTTGGGAGTTCTTGGCATTTCCTCACGAATTTAGGGTGGCCAGATAGCCGTCTGCTAGTATCTACTAGGTTTCAAAGCCTCTATATACCAAAGCCCATAGTGCACTGGTCTCTGCTGGGGACAAACAGCAGACGAGTTGACTAGCTGTCGCTATACGTCCTAAAGATATTTTAACTGCTAGGGCCTGCAGCCTAAAATCTGCTGCTCGCAGTCGAGTGTTCAGTCCAAACAGGGATAAAGGTGATCGCGAATACCCAGGAAGAGCCTCCGCGTGGACACCAGCGCGACAATTCAAACTGCTCTGGATTCAGGGACTCCATTTCTTGGACAAAGAGGAGCATCACAGGTCTACAAGAGATCCGGGATTCTAGAAACCTGGTGGCACCAGAGGCAGGTGGGTGTGCTCGTCAGCCAGAGGCAGCATGGAACCAAAAAGTAAAATCTTCCAAAAACAGAACTGTAATGTGCCAGGTCAACAGACCCACTTCAGGTTAAATACACAAAGGGAACAGATCGGTGATAACTTTAAACAAGGCAACTGTGCCCATGAATGAGACGGGGAGCCACATCTCACACACCTATCCATTGATGGGAGAATACTGGAATGGGGACAGGATAACCGGTCTCACACCGGATCATCGCAAAGTGGCTGCAAAAAAGCTTTCCGTGAGAACCAGGTCTGAACTCTTCCAGGATATCAGTTTACTTCTGGCCAGACACAGCACAAAACCGGCCTGTCCGACCACAAAGACCACGCTCTCCAAGGATAGAGCCGCAGAGGAGGGCACTGTGGGGAGAGGATCCGCTGCCAAAGCCCCGGACTAAACGCAGCGTTACCGCGACGGGGGAAGGATGTAAAACGTTGAGGCCATTTCAGAACAAAAGGACTGGGATGACTTTCTTGTGAACAGATGTTCAAAAATGCGATTAATAAACAGCACTCAATTAAAATAAAAAATACCCGAGAGGGAGCATTTTCTGTCTTCAATTTTCACTACTCGGAGATCTTTTATGGGATGGGCAAAGTGGGCTCTGGCCGAGGACCCCAGCCTTCCCAAGGGGGCTGCTAAAGCCAGCTGTCTGTATAACGTCTTGCCCTGAAGACCAGGCATAATTATTGAACAGATTGTTTTAAATACAATTTTTCTTTAATTTATTTTAATGTGATGATGTATGATGGTCTATTAGACATTTTGCAGAGAAATGTGTATTTTTCATGCAACATCTATTAAAAAAATAAATAAAAAATAATTCGATCGCAATAGAACCTTACATGAGGAATGCGAAAGGGGGGAGGAGGGGGGCACAGAATATTTGCAGTAATATCAGTGAGCTGCTGCTGTTTCACAATATTTGAAAACGCATCACTATCAATGAATATGACATGTAAAGATTTGAAATTTGGACAGCCCACGCACCGTCCGTCGCCTGGTCAAAGAGGGCTTGAAAGGGAAGAAATTGCATCAGAAATTCAGAGCCGTTCTGAACACGGCCCCCCAAAAGCCTCAAGATGTCCCCGTCACTACTGCAGTACAAGTCAGATGGACATCTGCAGCTTGGGGACGGGACATCAGCTGGGACAAGGCGGTCTGGCCTCGCATGACAGCAAGCAAGGCTCTGGGGGCAGCACGCCCGCTTACATTAGGTAAGATGGAAGGAGCCGGGCAAGCGAAGGTCACAAGCTGGAGATGCTGGAGATGCTGCACAATACAACACCTCCAAAACAAGCGAGATATCAAAGCGAGAGGTTTATCAGCTGCACGAGGGGAGTAGCTGGAATGCTAAAGCATCAGGCGAGACAAGACAGACCACAGCTGGCGGGGAAACATAATATACCATGGACGCCGGCTCAGGCTGGGCTCTTAAATATTAGTTTCCCCGTCAAGAGAGCGAGCGGACAAGCGTTTTGAAGGCGGCGCAGCATCCCCGTGGCACCTGCCGAGACGCCACCGCAAGCAGAGGTTGTGGGTGGTCGCACTGAAACCCTATGCGGTGCTCCCCGCACAATCTAACGTACCCCAGCTCTTGGGAGGTCAACTGGGTCCCGCTTCACGGAGCGCTAGCGCTTGGAATCCAAATCCCTGGCTTAGCAGCTGATGGCTTTAGATGGATACCATTGTAGAACTGGCCATTCTGGTGCAAGGCCCCGTGAGATCCTCGATCGTAAGCAGCGGAAGGGGCCAGGACACTTGCGCACACAGGCAGGAACTAAACACCGGCCGCTCCGGTAAGACCCGGTGACAAAGACATCCAGAAGAAGAAACAAAAAGTTACACTTCTTTATTTAGGATTTCTAATGCATAAAACACCCCGTAGCGCTGCTGCAGAGCGAGAATACCGTTCAGATGACCAAACTAAAACCCAGCGTTCAGACAACGGAACACGAACTGGGCATTCCTCCATTGTAAGGCTTGCCGATCACTGCTGCGGCCCCCGGGGCGGGTGGAGGCAAGGCTCTCACCTCCAGGGGATGTGCGTCCGCGGCACACAGAGAGCAATACAGCGCGCGTACGCACACACCCACACCCTCACCCACACCCACACCCACACCGTATGTCACAGACTTAAGGATCCCAAGAATGTGGTTATTCCCCACTTGAAAGCCAGCCTAACACATAAGAGTTAAGACCTCCCCCCCCCCTTATCAAAAGGAAGTGGGGGCTTACCTTAACACGAGAATGACCATATACTCCAGACCAGCACCTAAATAGGACAGTGTTGCAGAAAAGCTTCTCTAGCACACCGTCAACAAAGATGCAATACTAGGTTACATGGGCAGAAGCATGTTTCACACACACGAACGACTCGATTAGCATCAATGACATCCCAACATCTTTCAGTACTCACATTCTGAACGATACAACACTACAAATAAAAACAAGAAAGACCTCTTGTACAACACCACATGTGAACCGTCAGCAACATGCCCATGACTTGGATAACAAGTTTATTGACATCCCTACTAAGTGACTTCATGTCAGTCCATGTCTCCTGCTCTATACTGCTTGGTCATTCAAATTCGATCCGTCTGTGCTCTCTGAACCAGACTCATTGACTCAGCATGCATGAACAGGCCTCAAAGTACATAGATCCTGTATTCTCTAGCAATCCTGCATACATCCAGTAACAGCGACTAACGACAGAATTACTCATCTTATATGCATGCATTCCATTCATCTAATCAAACAAAACAACAGACTACAAATGACGTCCAAATAGATTACAGACTAAATGCAACGGATCAATGTAACAACTGTGGGACGAATGCTGCCCAGAGCCACTGTCTGAGTCTAACTGGAGGAAGGCATGTGAGCCGGCCAAAAGCATTTCCTCCTAAAGCATAATTCAAATGTATACAAATCAATTTTTAACGTAAGAACACCATACACCTCCGTCCTTCTAAAAAAAGCTTGCATTAATTTATCCTGGCAGACCACCAACCTCCAGTAAATGCTGCTCACTGTGTGGGGACTTTCTGCATATGAAGTGGAGCGGTCCCCAAGTTGCTGAGAAATCTACAGGGCAATGCTTACTGGGAATCTTTCCTAACAGGACAGGTTGTAAAATGAAATTATGCTGGTTTCCTTTAGGAGCGGTCTTGGCGAATATTTCTAATGAAAACCTAATGGTCTTCATACAGAAGCTGCTTAGAGCAGAAGGGTTGGTATAATCAAGGATAGGATGTTTAGAAATGAGGTGCAGTTGCTCCCAACATGTGGGCCGTTTCAGAGGATCCGCGACAGCTTAGAACATAAAATAATATCAACAGATAGGTCCCCATCTTTCAGTAATGACTTGCGAGGTTGGGGGGGGGGTGTGGGGGGGAATAGTGACTCATTTGGGGCCCCTGGGTACGAGTAATGGTAAAGTGGGGTTCCCCAGAAGTCAAAATGTTGGGGACCACTAGCGTTGTGAGAAAAAAAAAAAAAAAAAAAAACGGTACAAGTGCAGTTGGATGTTACTGATGAAAAAGGAACTTACCGCACAAGTAAGAAGCATTTGCAATACAATAGGTCTCGCATTTGCTCTAGTTAGAGCTATTAGTGATGTAAATTCCTAACTGGACATTTCTTGCCACGTACATTGAAAATGAAAGTAAAACAGTTGACATAAGCGAGCCAATTCAAAGCTCCACGGCCGCCATGAGCGTGAAGGAGAGAGACAAAAAGAAAAAGAAGTCTGCTCGCAGTCAAACGTATCAGCAAACATGCAATTATCCATGTAACAGGGTGGGTGTCCAAGGCGGTAACAAAACCACCCCAAGGTAGGACAAACGCAAAGCATTTACCGATAAAGGATTTTTGAAAGGCAAGCCCACGAACGAGTGATAGTGATGGGCGTGGTAAAAAGCCCATGGATGGAGTACAAAAAAAAAGTCAAAGCACTTACACGCCGGACTTAAAAAGGCAAAATAGAGCACTTAACTGGACAAGTTATGTTATGAATAGCTGCCTTGCTTGGTTGCTTCTCTTTTGGATCCGATCACCATGATGTCTTCACAATGAATGGGCACTTAAAGCATACACACCGAATTCTAACAAGAAACAAGCACAGGCAAAGCCAAGAGATCTGTATTGGCTGCCTTGTTGCGTCATGTTGTGTCATGGTTTCTGTAAAACTATTGCTAAGTGTTGCAAGGCCCTCAGCAACGTCTAAAATAAATAAAAACACACTGGCTTATTGCAAAACAATGTTTTCATCTTAAACAATGAATGTAAATACTTTGCATACAGATGAGCTACTTTTGAAACAGCAGAATGCAGTAATTCTCTGCGAAGTTAGTAAATGGAGGACGTGGGCTGATCCACTGCACTGTACGCAGTAATGGCGAGAAGAAGACTGAACAACAACAGAACAACGCATGAAGAGGGCTAGCTGAAAGCCCCTATAAGTAAATTACATATATACTCTTTTTAGTAAATACCAAAATGTCGTTGCCAACACCAAACCTAAAAGCAGGATTTGGAATTGCTGTCCTCACCCTAGCCGTCCATAGTTTCAGAGTTTGCTCAAGTCCTCAATATCTGACACAAGATCTGGTGTGCCTGGGATCCAGTGACAATGAGCCCTGCGTTTCTCTCTAGTCTGTAGCTTGTCAGTGAGACGCGGTAGCAAAGTCCACACATGCATATAGGAGAACTCCTAATTTCCTACAGTGCATATGCAAAATGTACAACACCTACCTCTTGCAAACAAAGGTTGATTTATTTTCCTATAGGAATTTCAAGAGAGCCGAAGACGAGATTCAGGAGTAGTGGAATAGACAGGCTTTGCCCTTCTCCATCAGCCATAAGCACAAATCAACTAGCCACTTCTATAGAGGAGTTTCCCTACATACACCCTGAACCGTTACGACCATACAAGAAGCCCTAAAGGGAAGCCTGGGAGAAGCAAGGCCAGGGTTGGAGCTTGTAGAGCAGTTTTGGACGGTCCATGGATCCTTATGCTGCAGACAGGGTGGAGGAGGATCGGGTAGAGGAATGTTCTCGCTGTGGGTCGCACCTCAAGAATTTCACATGACAGATCAGATCATGAGGAATTTCAGATGGTGCTCTCCGTTGACCAAAGGGACTTAACGGGAAGCCTTCTGTAGACTGGGCGAAGTCCTCAAGGGCAGATCTCGACCCGTCATATATCAATCTAGTTAACCCTTGAATAAAGACGATTTCACTAACTGACAATCAGGTTAGCTTCTTCCAGGCCTTTTGAGGAATTTTATTCAAGGACGCTCCCCTGCTCCACCACCCTTCCACCTAAAAGAAACTGCACTCCATCTATTGGACCTTATGGTTTTCTTAACTGCACTGCATGATTTGTGTAGCCTGAAGTTCACCAACATTGCCATAGCCATTAACCAGCCTCAGCCAGATGTTGTTCAACATTTCCTGTTTGGACGTAGGGGGCCCCTTGTTGGGGCAGCATACTACCTCATTTTCGCAGAAATAAACGTGGATGCTGCCCACCAATAGAGACGTAAAATTATTTTTTGGCTGCCAAAGCCCTGTTCAACCAACCTGAAGTTGCGGCCAGTATTCCCACGAGCCAGTTTGATGGTTGAGCATTTAAAGCAGCGTTCGACCCTCAGTGTTATAGAAGTACACAAGTCTCCAAAAGACTAAGACAAGACCATGGTTTGGTACACTAATCGAAAATATAGGCATGCAGTAGGGCAAACAGGTACACCGATGGGTCACCCACTCTTAAATGGCACAGCCCCTTTAAAATGGGAGATTCTGGAAATCATGCAAAGATTCCTCAAACTGAGGATCGAAGAATCCAGGCTCAGGTAATAAAACACTACAGAGTACACTAGGGAAAGGGCCAGTCCACCACCACACTCCTCCTGGGCTAGAAAAGGCAGTATTAGGTCCCACAAAGTAAGACTGGGGCTGTAATGTTCAGTGAAGACAATATCGGTAAGTCAAGCAATATCTTACACGAGTCAACAGCTTTAAGTTTCAGATGAGCTTCTGTTCGGTCATAACCTGCACATCTACAGCTTTAAGTTTCAGGTGAGCTTCTGTTCGGTCAAGACCTGCACATCTGTATAGTCCTCATGGCTGTTTAACAGCATCCTTCCTTGACGCATCTTCCAATTCAGTTTGAAGTCATAGGTGCCTGGGTCACAGTTCTTCTGGTCGAGGCGGATGGTCGCCGGGCAGTCCAGTAGCTCTTCCTCCAGGAACAGGTATGTCATTAGGGCAGCTCCAGCATCCAAGGCATTCTCCAAGCGTTTTGTCAGGACGCATTTGGAGGAGTTTTGGTAATATAGCAACAAGGGGTGTTCTGCTCAGACACCTTCCTTAAGCTGGACCATAGCGCTCCTGTGACTAAGGGACTACAAGAACCGGCAATAGCCACTTCTCATCCATGTATGGCTGACTGGTGGGAATGCAAAGTCAGTGAACATGTGCCACCTTAAGAAATCATAACTCCCAGCACTCCAGTGGAGGTCGTTTTCTCGGACATGCCTACAAAGAAGGGGAGGGAACCAGCACCAAGTGACTGAAGATTTATTCTAGGAGTCTCTGGCCAGACCCATAAAATCAAAACCTTCCCTTCTGCTGACTGGTTTCAGGCAAGCACCAAGGGGGAGGTCACAATTGCCTTTGGACCCAAGGCACCTCTGATAAACCTGACCAGGCAGATTTGATAAAGCAGGTAAACAAAAAAAAAAAACACCGTTTAGGCCAGTAGTTTGTACTCGGGATATGCTCAGGTCTCGATACAGGCACACCAGAAGCAAACAGAATCACTGAGGACCACCCCCAGTGGCTGCTCGAATCGCAGAAGCCAGAATGGCCTCAAAGCATGTAGATGACACCATTAATTTGTGCTGTATGCAGTCTCCTCACAGAAGGAATCATCTAACATAACACGGACGGCACACATTCTACAAGGCCACATGCCATCGGACACTCCTGCATGGTTTTACATAGGGTGATAACGGGCCACCTCCCATCAGTCTTGGGGTGGTGTGTGGTCATCCCACACCAGCACTTCTTCAGGGACACTCCCAATCCACCAGAGAAATCTTAACCTTGAGGGGCAACAAAACAAATCACTGCAGCGTTGTTCTGCAGTTAGGAGAGGACTATGTTGGAATACTGCAAAGCAGTACAGAATGCACAAAATGTAATCAAGTTATCAGTGGAGTATCTAGGACATACTTTAGGCCCAAGTTTATCAGGGAGGAAGAACGCTGTCCGTGTATTCCAGTAGAGAATCCGGTCCTACATGTCTATGGTCTTTAAGGATGAAATAAATGCAACAATACGTGCAGAGATGATATTAGGGGGTTGGCGAAAGGAAAGAATGAGTGCGGCTCAGTTTGGTAATCTTTGTGCAGAATCCGGTCTCCAGGAGGTTCATGACTGAAAACTCATCTCCCACAGGTGTAGGCTCCATCTTATTTTATGCGCAGTTTGACCGGCATTGCCTTTTCTCATAACACATAACACCGGTGGACGGACGTGCAGCTAGAAGGCTGTGATGGACAAAACCGCACTGTGCTTATAGTACACCCCCCCCCCCCCGTGCTCGGCTCTTTCCAGACTCTCCGTCTCTCCCAGAAACCAAGGACAAACCTGTTGCATGATGTTTACCACTCCGAGAGGATTCCTAAGTAATTAATAGTTACAGCACAACATATTTGCAGCTAAAATAAACTATGGGAACGGAATGTTTGCAGGAAAATCAACACCACAATTTGATAAAATAAACTATGGGAACGTAATGTTTGAAGGAAAATCAACACCACAATTTTTTTTTTTTTTACAAGTCCCTGCCTGCGAGGCTGCAAGTGTGGAAATCTTACAGTGAGCATCGGGGATTTGGTGCCAGCTTTCAGCACAGATGACACCATGGAGCAGGCACACTCTACAAGACAAACAAGGTGATGTAGCCATGAATGCACAGGAGACCCCAACGGACTTGTCTGTTTTTTTTTTCCTGATAGAATAAAAATCCAACTACAACTGCAGCCCCTGTGGATCTTGCTAATTGCAGCTTCTTGCGAAAAGTCCACACAAAATCAAATATAAACGAGGACCTTCAAGATATGAAAAATTGCTTGGGGTAGGAGGGACTTCCTCACAAACCCTGCTGACAGGCTGCATTTCTACTGCAGTGTCCGCCACAATGGGAGGGCATCAGCAAAGGGTGTATGTAATACAGGTATTCTGTTCATACTAGACCGCACCAGGAGCAGACTGATGTTCACGGTAAAGATGGACTGAGGCCGTACAGGCAAGCTTTACTAAGCATTCACTCGCCGCTTTGTAACCGCGATCACTACATGGCAGCGCTGTAGAACTATAGCTGGGACGCCGCTGTGATGAGCTGAGCGCATGCGCATGCGTACAAACCCAGACTGGGTTCTAACGGGCTGCCCAGGCACTTATGGCCAACAGCACCCCCTATTTGCAGCACAGTGGTCAGCTCTCCCTCCTTAGCTGTCTTGCTCCTGCTTTCTCACTAAAATCACAATGGCAATAATGGTTTCAGGTAAATCCTGGGGAACATCCGACATTTGTAAAGAACTTAAGTCACCCTACAGCTAACTACATAGAAGTGTATGCTGACAAACTTACACCACCATTGGCAAACCAGCAATAGCAGCGGACTGCAAACAGCCTACTATTGCAACCGCATCACATTAAATAGGCAGCTTAAGCTGCTCAGGCCTCCAGCCAATGCACCGCCCCACAGTATGCAGATGTACGCAGAGCAAACTAGTGAGAAAGTTATTCCATGGAATATAACGCATTCTTAAAGGTGAGCCAAAAAAAGACCTCTAGAACATTGCACCCTGGGGCTCCGCCACAGAAGAAGGGAGAAGAGGGCGTTCTGTTCAGGGCATCTCTAGCGCCACCCCTGCAGCTACCGGGTGTCCCCTGCCCACACCAGCATCTCCACCAGCTGGCTAGCTTGAGCTGAAGCGGGAGCCTTTTGTTCGCATCAGGGATGACTAACTCTTTAGGTGCTTCTGCTTGCATTCCTGATCCAAGTAAAGTCCTAAACTCCACCACAAAAGGATAGAATGATGGTGCAGTGGAGTAGTGAAGCACATGGACCAAGACACCATGAAAGGAAGGAGACGAGGGAGGGAGAGAAGTTAGAACGCATGGAGAGAAGGACTGGTGGATGAATGAAGAGGGTGGACGCACATTAAGTTGGGAAGGATGGGTAGACAGAAATACTCAAGGAATGACATTTCAGCATACCTGCTGGAGAGCCATGCTCCAGATTACTGCTGCCCCCCCCACCCCCCCCAACCCCCCCAGAGCCAATGGGATCACTATGACAACATGGCTCATACGTTAATCTTATTACAGCCCTGGTCTAAATGTGCCCATGGTTTGACAGCATGAATAGAATAGAAAGAACACACCCCAGTGGGCCATCTCTCGGACCCAAACTTGACGGGCCCTTTGGCCAGACATTCAAGAGGGCGAGTGTGACTAAATAAAAACCAGGAGGGAGACTGCAATAATGGAGCAGACACTGCAGTATTACACTCCCCCCCCAATAATGGAGCAGACACTGCAGTATTACACGCCCACGCCCTCCCAAACACACCCAGTAATGGAGCAGACACTGCAGTATTACACCCCCCCCCCAATAATGGAGCAGGCACTGCACTATTATTATGAATATACACACACGTCAAGTACTGTCCCACCAGCCCTAGCACTGAACTCCTAATAGTTTCAGTGAAGGCGAGCCCAATGGTTGAAGTGGGCTGTCCCTCCAAACCATGCTTCGGGTTTCTGATTTTCACTTAAAACTGATAAAACCTCACAGAAGAGAGTATTTTCTCTTCAGTATAAACTGGAACACATAGAATTTGGCTGCACGTACACTGTTTTTGTGCTGTGTTGACAAAACAGTGTGTGCGGCCTCTACCTCTGAGCACTTGTTTCCCCATGATGGATGCTCATGCTCAGTCAAACGCACGGGCTGCGGTAAAGCATCAACTATACCGTTGTAATAAGGTCCCTAGGACCATCTAACCATCTTGAATTCAGCTTGAGGTTCTCTGCTGTGGTGCATTTAATGGTAACTTATCTACCATGGATTTTTCTTTAGGTGCAAGATGCAAACACCAAAATAGTGCCCTGAGCAACAACTGCACTGAATACAAAGAAAGTTCCTGGTGGAACTAGCATGTGCCCAAGCAGCAGCACAGCGGTGCCTTGTAGAAGTGAATGCTTGCAAGTCCCCATATTGACTTCCATGTGAACACAACATGCACAACACATGGCCCAACCTTGTAAAAGGAATACTGGTGAAGCAAATAGGTCTCATTTTTATGAAAGTTGCTTTGCCAATGCTTTAGGCTGATGCTGGGCAGCATTAGCAAAAAGTGAAAATCACAAAAGTAAAAAGAAGTGACCCAAGTGTAAGCAGTGGAAGGCTACAAGTCAACCAATAAAAGGATTGTAAATAGGCTAATCTCCGTAGGAGGGACAAGCAGCAGAGGAGGGCAAGTTATGCAATAAGGAAGAAAATGAGTGACAACAACACCACCCAATGGCAAGCAATGGGGCGGAAGCCAAAATTCGCCTGGTATGCATGACCTGAAAAAGGAAAGGGGGGGGGGGGGTGAGAAGTAAAGGAAAGCCAAGTATAAAGACGCTGCTTTGGAGTTCCAACATTTAGCACATTCACCCACACCCCACACTCATTCAATATTCATTCTATTCACTTACATTCAACATTCACTCACCCACTATTTCTCTCTCACCAGCTACTAGTCTTATGAGAATACCCAAATTAAAAATCGTTTTTTCACGCTAGTGGAGCTTCACTGGTTGCCAATCAAAAAGCGAGTTATTAAAAGCACTCTTTATGTCCTGTACATTTTTACACATTACAGGAAGACATTCTCATGGTATACGCCCAGGAGAGCTCCAAGATCTGCTGCATCCAAAACTGTGATTAGCCCCAAATGTAATAAAGCCCATAGGGGTGGTAGAGAAGGCTGGACCTTTCCACGTGCAAACTCTGGAATAAATTGAAGATCCAGTTTAAAAGACAAATACAATAAAAACTGAAATCCTGGCTTCTTTACACTTGATTGTTTTAGGTTCCATACAAATTGTTTTTTCTCTTATATTCTTCCTTTGTCACTTATCTGGCATATGCCAGCACCAAGACGCCCATGGACATTTGCGTGCTTCAAATAAAATCAATACAAAACCAGCAAATGACTGCAGTGGGACGAAGTGTGGCAAATAAGGAAGTAGTAATAGCACACCTATTCCCTTCAATGGGGAACCAAAGGTTCCCACCACACCAAATCCACTGCCTCCACTGTGTCCCCCTCCTCCTCGTCTCCCTCCTAGTCTCGTATACACTCACACCTGCATGCACTACATCTACAGCCACTACTGCCATCAGCAGCACACCCACCACCACACCCTGCTCACGTGCAGTCACCACCCCCACTACCATTCACACGTCCCCTGTGTCCTCTCCCAGTGTGTCTGTGACGCCACCTACCAAGATACACAAACGCAGGCACACCAGCAAGAGGCAGCAGATAGCACCACCAGCAGTATGCCATGGATGATGGCATGGCCTGTCTGCACTGAAGTGACCCACTTATCGACATCCCACACAAAGCTCTAAAATAAAACCTCCTCCTTTAGGGTCGAGCGCACAAGCGCTCCATTCCTGTGATCTCTTTGAGCTTGCAACCCCGTCCATGTCACTCATTGGTTAGTGAGCTTGCCTTTTAAAATCCGCTTGATTTAATTTGTGAAAGGCATGCATACGTCATGCCTTTTCCAGTGTTTAGCGCTCCCTGAGTGCACCCGCCAACTACTGAAAACAACGAGGCTCGATGTATTAAGCCTGGTGCATGCACTACTTTATCTTTTTATTTTCCACACAGCACGATTGCACTGGGCTTTACATAGCACGATCGCGCTAGTTTTTTTTTCTATTTATGTGGCAAGAAAAGTCTAGTTAGAGCTATTAGCGTTCTAAACTCCTAACTCGAGCAAATGCAAGACCAGTTGCATTGCAAATGCTTGTTCAAATGGTTATTTTAACAACCAGCCCTAACAACCATATTTTGTGCCTTACACAAGAAGTACTTCAAAAGCCAATAAGACTCACTTTTGGGACCAGATTCTCAAACGGGGGCGCGATGCCACAGTAAACAGACACTGCACACTACAAGAGTTTTGATGATTAAATGCTGTTCACACAGCGTATGAAACCTCAAAATCTGTTTAATATACTGTATATTCACTGAATAAACCAGAAGAAAACCCAAAGCCTGCAAACTTTCATGGACTAAAACTATTGTATGACCCAATTCCAATTTAAAAAAAACAAAAAGGAGCTCCAAAAATGTACACACAATTTTTTTTAAGTAACTGCAACAAACTGAACTGTAAGCGATGATCATTATTTAATGGTACACAAAATAAGGTAAAACTTACAAAAAAAGCTCATTTATAATAATTAGGAGGGGAATCTTTCCAAACTATGCAGAGATGCACACAAATATAGAGGGTTGCATTTGATTAACAACACTGGGTTAGCAACCTGTGCATTTTGGAACAGGAAATTAATCCTAGGCAAAGCAAACAGTTAAGCTACTCTTAAAAATGAAAAACGAAGTCTTGATCTTGAGTACTCAAACCTCACACACGGACCCCGATTATTAAGTCATGTGGAGTAAAATGATCTTGTGGAATTCTGCACTGCCTACTTTGAAAACGGTAGTGTTCCTGCACCCAGTTCTGGGGTTGGAATCGCGGACCTGTTTTTTTCCAGGCAGCAATTTCATTCAAAGAAAAAAAAAAAAAGTTTTGGCTACAGCAGCCAAGACTCATGCAGAAGCACACATTTACCACCCGAGGCGGTATTACTCACAGTAGACACTTTCAACGTTTGCGCAAGGCGTATCCAGTGCGCTCCTTCCCAGTCAGAGCGCCTTTCAAAATCGCCATCACTAGGAGGTCGCGCAAGCATCTGCAGCTCCTTCTGTAATCCCAGAGCGCTCGGAGGGCACATAAATCAGGTGCACACATCTGTCACGCCCCCAGGAGTGTATGGGTTAAACCCCAAGGAACCAGGGATTCTGTGTGGTTCTATTATTGTTATATACAGACACTATTTCTAAATTTCTTAGTACTGGCAAGGAACTGGCACACAGCAATGGTAAATTTGGAAATGCTTGCAAATGTACTCCCCGCCAGTGCCGTGCAACTGAGAAACAGGGATCAGGGGTAATTGCAACCCCAAAACACTGCAGGTAAGTCACTCTGCTCACCCTTCATTTCTAGTGCTTTTTAATAGTTTAGCAGACTTCCACTAACAACCTAAATCCAGCAGGAAACAGCCATTAAAACAGTCATTACCAAACATGAGCGTTACCACGAAGCCATTACCATGCATAGGACTTTATCACGCATGCTATCAAAGCAAATTTCCTTCTTAAGGCATGAATGGTGAAGGCATATACGTGGTAAAGGTTTTAAAGGTAACTTTTTTTTAGGGGTTAGGGAGGGAATGGGTTTTAGGGTGATACGGGTATTTTAGGGTTTATGGTGGTTATGGGTGGTAAGTATTTTCAGGGTGGGTATGGGTTTGTGGGTGGTAAGGGCATTTTTAGGTTTTATAGTGGGTATGGGGTTTTGGATGGCAAGGGTGTTTTTTAGACCGAGCGTGCAAGCTCTCTGGCCTGTGGTAATCTATAGTGGGCTTTTAACCACACCCACCCCACACACACACACACCACTATTACTCATTTGTGGGTTTGCCTTTCAAAAATCCTTTTTTGTCATTGTTAAATGTTTTACATTGGTCTCTCCTTGGGGGCAGGTTTGTTACCACCTTGGCCATCGACCCTGTAACATGGATAATAGCACGTTTGACTGCAAGGGAACTTATTTTTCCTTTCTTGCGTCTCCTTCACCCTTATGCTCATGGCGCTTTGAATTGGCTTGCTCATGCCAAACTTTTTACTTTCCATGTTCAATGTATGTGGCAAGAAAAGTCCAGTTAGGAATTTACACCGCTAATAGCTCTAACTCGAGCAAACGTGAGACCCACTGGATTGCAAGCGCTGGTTAGGTTTTAGGGTGCGTATGGTTTTTGGGCGGTAAGGGCATTTTTAGGTTTTGAGGGTGGGTACAGGGTTTTGATTGAAAAGGGCATTAGGTTTAGGGTGGCTATGAGGCTTAGAGTGGTAAGGGAATTTTAGGGTGGGTATGGGTATTTTTATGGGTGGCAAGATTATTTTATTATATATATATATATATATATATATATACATACATACATACATACACACACATACATATATACACACACATACATATACACACATACATACATACACACACGAGAATTATACTTACCACTTACATTTTTTACCATGCATATGCCCCTATAACAGTGTTCCGGATAAAGGCATGCGTGGTTCAGTCATGTAACCAAACCCAGCGGAAACCTTTTTTTTTTTTTAATGGCCTCTTAATAACTAACTACATCCTAGAAATCGTCTAGGACAATTAAAGTATATTTCTTTACATGAGGTCCCTCAAGCACATTCAACAACTAGACCTATGTTGTGCTAAAGACTGTATACACAAAAAAGGAGTAAAAAGTCACCCTAACAAGCCGATCCTTTTAACAAAATAAGTGCAGCTTCCACAACCTCACATTTAACCTCAAGGTACACAATTAAATTCAAATACAGGGACCCTCAGTGTCAACCAAACAAATTCAATATTAAAAGATTTAGTAACAAGCCAGACCAAACAACACAGAGTACCTTTTGTAATACAACACATTTGCCATCAGTGATTGTTCAGACACATAATGGGCAAAACTTTGTTTTATCTAATGACGTCCTTCCCAGCGAGTTAACCTTTGTGGATAATTGAAGGGGCTACCAATGGGTCTGCATTGTGGCATATATTTTGGAGTCCACTCAGTAAACACAGAAGACAATAAGACCATTGTATCTTAGGATATCCCTTCCATTAAACGAACTGTGCATTTACATACAAAATGTAAACTACTGACCAACAACACCACGTCCGCCAAAAGCTTTATTGTTAGCCGGAGAACATCCCAAATTTCTTAAATCAAGACCTTTGTTTGGTTAAGCAAACATCTTGCCTTAACCCCTGTGCTGCCAGGCCCCTCCTGTGCCAGGACTTTTTTGGCTATTTGGGGTAGTTTGCGCTTAGGCCCTCATAACTTTTTGTCCACATAAGCTATCCACTCCAAATTTGCGTCCTTTTTCCCCCTACTTTTCTACTAGGGATTCTAGAGATACCCAGAGTTTGTGGGTTCCCCTGGAGGAGACCAAGAAATTAGCCAAAATACAGCTAAACTTTAGCTTTTTTTTTTTTTTTTTTTTTTCCCCAAAAACAACGGGGGAAAGGGTTGCAGAAGAAGGCTTGTGGTTTTTTCCCTCTGAAAATTACATCAACAAAGGGTTTGCGGTGCTAAAATCACCATCTTCCCAGCTTTCAGGAACAGGCAGACTTGAATCAGAAAACCACATTTTCAACACAATCTTGGACATACTCCATTTTTAATTTTTGTGTGCTTTGAGCCTCCTTCCAGTTAGTGACATAAATGGATGTGAAACCAATTCTGGATCCCAGAAAGCTACACATTTCCGAAAAGTAGACATTCTGAATTTAGCAAGGGGTAATTTGTGTAGATCCTATAAGTTTCCTACAAAAATAACCGCTAAATAAAAAAAAAAAATAATATTGAAATTGAGGTTAAAAAAATAAAAAATAAAAAGCAATTTTTCTCCACGTTTTACTCTAACCTTTTCCTGCAATGTCATATTTTCAAACGCAATATACTGTTACGTCTGCTAGACTCTTCTGGTTGCTGGGATATATAGGGCTTGTAGGTTCATCAAGAACTCTAGGTACCCAGAGCCAATAAAGGAGATGCACCTTGCAACATGTTTTCATTGTATACCAGGTACACAGCAATTCATTTGCTGAAATATAAAGAGTGAAAAATAGGTATAAAGAAAACCTTTGTATTTCCAAAATGGGCACAAGAGAAGTTTTTTATTTTTTTATTTAACACAGTCTTACATTTGGAAGGAAAAAATGTAGAAAAAGACAAGGGGCAAGAACACTTGTTTTGCTATTCTGTGTTCCCACAAGTCCCCTGATAAAAATGATACCTCACTCGCGTGGGTAGGCCTAATGCTCGCGACAGAAAACGCAACGTGAACACATCACATTTTTACATTGAAATCTGACGTGTTTTTTGCAAAGTGCCTAGCTGTAGATTTTGGCCTCTAGCTCAGCCGGCACCTAGGGAAACCTACCAAACCTGCGCATTTAAAAAAAAAAAAAAAACTGGACACCTAGGGGAATCCAAGATGGGGTGACTTGTGGGGCTTTCACCAGGTTCTGTTGCCCAGAATCCTTTGCAAACCTAAAAATTTAGCTTAAAAAAAAAAAAAAAAAAAAAAAACTTTTTCCTCACATTTCAGTGTCAAAGTTCTGGAAACAGAAGATCAGAGGAGCAACAAATTTCCTTCCACCCAGGGTCCCCCAAAGTCTCCAGATAAAAATGGTACCTCACTTTTGTGGGTAGGCCTAGCGCCCGCGACAGGAAATGCCCCAAACAACTATCTGGACACGCCAAAATTATCAAATACAAAACTACAATTTTTTGTGTGTGTGTGTGTGTGGGGGGGGGGGGGGGGGGGGGGGGGGGGGGGGGGATCTGTGTTTTTGGTCCTGGGCTCAGTAGTCAGCTAGGGAAACCTACCAAACCCAGACAATTCAGAAAACTAGACACCCGAGGGAGTCCAAGGAGGTGTGACTTGAGTGGATTCCCCTAATGTTTTTTTACCCAGAAACCTCAAATTTAGATTAAAAAAAAAACAAACATTTTCCCCACATTTGTGTGTGGGATCACCGCAACAGGACAAATTTCCTACCACCCAACATTCCCCTCAGTCTCCCTGTAAAATTGATACGTCACTTGTGTAGGTGGGCCAAGTGCTTGTGACAGGGAAGAGCCAAAAACATGTTGAAATTGAAGGGGAACCAAAGCAGGTCCAAAAGGGGAGTTTGGAAAAATATATATATATAGCCGGTAATTAATTTAAGCAAAAGGAAAAAATATGTAATGCTCGTACACTCGGGGTTCCTGAAACCAGAGTGTGCGAGTATTACATATTTTTTCCTTTTGCATATATTATATATATATATATATATATATATATATATATATATATATATAATAATTTTTAGGCTGACAAGTGCAGCAGAACTTTCATCTGTATATATGAGACAATGCTGGATGGTAGGTACTTTGTGGATTCCTGAAGGCTCCATCACAAAAAATGTGGGGAAAATGTGTGATCTCCTGCAAAGTTGGAGGTTTGCAGGGCATGGTGAGTAAGAAAATGGTGCAGGATGCATGTGAAGCACACCACCCTGAATTCACCCAGATGTTTAGTTTTCAGATGTGGGTAGGTCTTGTGGATTTTTCTACATGGCAGCATCCCAAAGTCCATAACTGCAGCCCTCACCATTCCAAGTGGGACGATTTTGAGAGCTAGCCAAGCTCTCATGGCCCAAATGTAAAACCAAACCAACCACCCCCCCACCCCCCAAAATAAAAAATCCTAAGTCCTCTTGCTTGTTGTGGGTAAAGATGTTTTAGTGTGCGGGGGAGAGCTGAAAGACTGTTACACCCCCCCCGTCCCCCCTTCAGTTGGGGTGGGGGCATAACCAGGCCCATACTAGTTGGTTGCCACCACCCCACTAATCCCCCCCCCCCATCCTGAGGGGGGGGGGGGGGGGGAGATCAGAGGTAATTGCCCCTCTGCCCCCACTGGTGGGCAGAACAACTTGGCCCCATTTATGTGGGCTGGGGGTATGGCCATAACCACACTTATTTTGAAAAAAACATTTCTCAAGGGGGGCAGATATGGCTAACAGCCCAAGGCTGACCCCCCCCCCCCCCCAAACAAAACACACACACACACACACACACTAATCAAACTGGTGCCTAGCTCGCTAAGCCTGTGCTCAGTTGAAGCATGGTGGCCTTGCTGCTTTGGTTTATAGTTTTACTTTGCACACTATTTCAGATTATTTTAATTATCAGAACGCTTTCCCACCTCCCACCTCAGTCCCCTCCCAGGACATATAGTGGAAGCTGCAGTGCAGCCACATCGCCAGTGCGCCAAAGGCAAGGTTGTCTGCACCTGTCCGTACGCAGTGCCAGGACCCCTGGTACTCCAACCCTCACCGCTACACCACCACGGAGTTCCAGGCCCTGAACGTCAGACACCCTATCAACAGCTGCTTCACTGCCTCCCCACACTCAACTAAAGGATCCTTCACCTGCCTACACTGCTGATCCCTGCAACACAGGCACACCTGGGCACACTAACACCTGCACTGTACCCACACAGAAGACTAACAACCAAGCACCACTCCAGTGCATCCTGCTAAACGCCCACTCCTTATGCAGGAACATCATGGAAACCTGACACCAACATCCATGACCCGAAGGTCACCTTCATCAATGAAACAAGGATAACTCCCTCCTCAAATCACATTGGCCACCCCTGATGGCTACAAGACGATACACCAAGATCGCACCAACAAACATGGCGGGGGCATCGCCACCATCTTCAAGGAAACCATCCAATGCACCATCACCGACGACCCACAGCCCCTCATGGAGCACTTCAACTTTCGACATCGGACCAATGCCAACACCACAATGTGATACATCCTCTCCTACAGACTCCCGGGACCATGCTCCGCCTTCTGAAACGCCATTGCCAACCTCATCACTCACCTCACCATCAACTCCACTGCGTCCTACTCTGCGATATCAATTTCAACCTTAACCCCAACAATACCAACTCCACTTCCCTCAGAACCTCAGCAACATCAGCTTCACCCAACCGGTCACCTAACCTAAACACAAAACCGGACACACACTGGGCGCAATCTTCACTTTTAGCAACAGAATCAATTTCACCCATGTGACTGAACTCACCTAGACCAACCATGTCATCATCCACTTTACCATCTCCAATTCCCAGCACATCACCTCCATGCACCTCAACACCTCCCACCGAAGCTGGGGCATGGTAACAGACGTTCTGGGCACAGACTCTAGGCACCGCACAACCCAAGCCCACGGCAGTCCTCAACCAGTCCCTCCAAAACGTCACCACCTGGATCACCAAATCCACTGACAGAGCTGCCCCACTCAAACCAGCTAAAACCAACACCACCTGGTAACCAGGGAGATGGTACACTCGGGTGCTCAGAAATTCCAAACGCAACTGGCACCGACTCGAGGAACAATAGCGCATGACCAAGGACCCCTCCGACAGAGCAACCTAACAAGGTAGCCCTTAGCAACCACCACATCAAGGCAGCAAAAAGAGCAGCAATCACTGCCCGCACCAACACCGCAGCCAACCACACAAAATAACTCTTCAGAATTAAGGACTTCTCTAACCTGATAGCTAGCAAGATTGCTCTTCACCCATCACAGGAACTCCACAACACCTCTCAGACTACTTCCACAGCAAGATCACCACCATATACAACAATTTCACCCCCCAATCCTCCAGCCTAGACAACGTCTCTTAAGCAGCGAACACCAGCCACATGATAACCTGATCCCCCGATAACCACACAGACCACTGCAGCCATCATGGCATCTATCCACTCCTGGACACCCTCTGCCTCCACTGGTTTTTCAACCTCGGAGCTAACACTCAACACGGAACTAACCCACATCCTCAAAACCTCCATCTCCATGGCAACCTTCCCATGCGAATGGAAGCATGCAGGAGTCAGACTCCTAAAAAAAAAAAAAAAAAAAAAAAAATACTTCCACAGACCCCAGTCACCTCAAAGACAACAGGACGATCTCCCTGCTCCCCTTCCCAGACAAAGGGCCCCAGAAAGCCATAAACCGACAGCACACCGACTACCTCGAACGAAGCCACATTCGCCACCTCAAAATCAGGATTGCGGGCTAACCACATAACAGACTTCAATGATCACCACCATGGACGACTTCAGGACCCTCCTCGAACAAGGGGAGTCGGCAGTTCTGTCTGATCCTTTTGGACCACTCTGCAGCAGTCAACAGTCTCCCATCATACTCTCTTCAACAGACTCCACAGCATGGGCATTCAACAAAACACCCTTAAGTAGGCCGCCTCTTTCTTCTCAAACAGCACACAGAGCATTTGCATCCCTCCCTTCACTTTCACACCCAAGAGCATCACCTGCAGCGAACCCCAAGGATCCTGCCTCAGCCCAACCCTGTTTAACATCTACATGACCCTCCCTCACAGACATCATCAGATCCTACAGACTCAATAGTCTCCAACGCAGATGATACCCAACTAATCCTCTCAACTCACTGAAGATCCCCACTACACCAAAGCCAACTTGCACAAAGCCATGACCTGCATAGCAACCTGCACAAAAACAACTGCCTCAAACCAAACACAACAAAACAGAAGTCCTGAATTTTGGGAAGGACACCACCATATGGGACCACATCTGGTGGCCAGGAAAGCTTGAACCAATACCCTCTTCATCAGATTACACACAAAACCTCGGCAGCCAACTATTCATGAATTGACAAGTAAACTCAGTTGCCTCCTCCTGCTTCTATATCCTCCATATGCTCTGTCGAATCGTCAAATGGATCCTTACCAACACCAAAAAGACAGTCACGCATCACCAGTCACCTCGACTATGGCGGCACTTTCTACACCAGTGTCCTCCCAGCTACTTAAAAGACTCCAGACTCGACAGAACACCGGAGCCAGACTCTTCCTCAACCTCCCCAAGCACTCAAAAATCACCCCACACCTCAGGAACCTCCACTGGCTCCCCCTCCAGAGGAGATGCCATTCAAAATCCTCACACTTGCATAGAAACTTATCCACAACCTAGGGCATCAACCAACGACTGAGCTTCTACATCCCAGGAAGACAATTATGCTCCGCAAAACCTCACACACACACACACGCATTTATTCATTGCTGCTGCAGCAGAGGCCTCTCCTTCTACACAACAGTTGGGTCCTACAACAGCCTACCGCTCCACCTCCCAAGATCAACAGCTCCCTCCCACACAGACTTCAGAAGACGTGGCTTTACAACAGAGGCAGGCATCCTCAGCACCCAGATACCGTTAGGGGTGATAGTGCTGCACTTTACAAATGCTATGATGAATGATTTCACTGCAGTGGGAACTGCCCACGTGGACTAGGGGTCGCTGGCCTCCACTATCTCTATTCTTTGCTTCTATTGTCACTCATGCTGCGTAGGCAGCGCTCTAGTGTTATTCAAGCTACGCTTCAGATTCATAGCAGACAATCCAAGGAAAGCTGCAGCGTACCCAGGAAGCGAGAGCAGGTAGCAGGCCAAAGGCAAGCTAGTCTGCACACAGACAGCGTGCACAACCAGAAACTATTCTTCCCTTAAAACCACCTCAATATCAGATAGCATTTCTTACAGCTGCCTCACACAAGCCCTTCATCAACAAGGTAAGGGTTGCAATATTACCCACCCATAACTCATCTTCAGACTGTTTTATTCAATGCCAAGTGTGGTTTTACTAATTGTAAGAGTGTAAACCTGCAGTCATGTAACCCTCATCAGTGACTCAGGAAGCCTCTTGTTCTGCCTCCAGTTAGAGGCTTCCTAAAGACATTTAAACTGAGGTGATCACCACTGTGTCTGCCACATGCTTCCTAATAAACACCTCATCCCTCACGAAGCACTGTCTCAGCAGATGTGTTCATTACTTCTCAAATCCCATGCTATTTCAAAGAGAAACCCGGCTATCACACAGCTCAGCTCCAGCAACCACTCAAGCCATTCCTTCTGAGTACAAGGTTCTTCAGCTAGATCTCCCCTGTAAACCAGGAGGCAACCTTGCAATTATTTTTAAAGCTACTTATGTCTGCAGCAGTTCTCCTTTTTTCCTGCTTGGGGACGTCTTCTTTACTTAAGCTCAGTCCAACCATTTCTATCTCGGGGCGTTCTTTTCCAGCCCAAGAGCTGGACAGAAGACATATGATTAACAGAAAAACGACCCAGTAAAAAAAACAACCTGGGAGATGTTAAACTGGGGAGGGCTTTCTTGAGGCGGGTTGCAATGACCTTTGCAACAATGTTCATGTCTACATTGATGAGCAAAACTGGATGGTAGCTTGAGCAGGTAGTAGGATCCTCATCGGGCTTCACAATAAGGCTGATAAGCGCTCTCTATTAAATGCCTGCCTAATGGCTACATCATCCTCCAACTCCTTGAAAAGCCTATAAAGAAGCAGAATCAGCAACATTGTTAATCTTATAAAAATCAGGAAACCATTGTCACCCGGGGTTTTGATGTTTAGTATACTTCTAATAGCCTCTGAAATCTTCTCCATGATCTCCCCCTTAAGGAGCTTCCTATCACATTCAGACAGGTAAGATCCCCCAAGAAATCGCACTCAAAGGCAGTATCAACAGGAGCTTCTGAGCTATAAAGTGCTGAGAAGAAATGTGCAAAGGTTTGTGTAATCTCCACTGAATGTGTGAGCAAAGCTTAATTCTCGCTATGAATTGCTGGAATGGCAGAATTTGCCTTAACTATGTTGCAAGAAGCTTACCTACCTTTTCACCATGTCATGCAACACAGAGCATATTCTGGTTGCGCTGTAAGATGCGTATTAAGATCATATTTTGCTCGCAAGGAAGCTGCTGTAGGATGCCGCACATAAGTCTCAGTAAGATCACTAAAGTAAGAAATGACTTGGATGATAAGCTACTGCTCTCTTGGGTACAGAGAAGGCTTCTGATCGGGTGAGGGTATCTTCTCTGTACTTTTAAGCAGGGCAGGGATATGGCCTTTCAGACCAAACTGCAATGGCGATTGACCATGGGGGGTCATCTATCAAAGCCCTTTCATTTCTCGCGGGGCAGATGACAAGGTTGTCTGCAGTTACTATTGCCGCTCCTTTTAGTAATCGAACTGTTGGCAGCAGCAATCCGCCAGTCATCTCTTGTGCAGGGAACAGATACGCCTGTTGGTGCTTGCAAAATCTTATTATACGCAGATGATATTTTAGACTTCTGTTTCAACTCATGTCTTTAATCAAGGCTTTTTCAGTCTTACTGGATACAAAATATATCAGTATAGTGTGAGGCACTGCCACTCACGCATAACGACTGTATAACTCCGCAAGATGCTTTTGGCTTCTTGTGGAAAGGCTTGCTTTGAAGTACTTAGGTTCGCTGATAAATACAGGGTTGGACAACATGGTGGCTGATACCGTCCAACCACTTACTAATTGAATGGAAAGAGTCATACCGACTGTTGAAGAGTTGATAGAATTGTTCATAAACATAATCCACTTTCGCAGAATGAGAGGATCACTGTGGATCGAAAGCCAATAAACTGGTCTTTATGGGAAGAGTGGGGAATTAAAACAATTGGAGACCTTCGCGATGGAGATTTATTTTGTTCCTCTGAGATGTTGAAATTAACATTTTTTACTTCCCCAGTCAAGGCTCTGGAGGTATTTGCAAGCGCAGTATTGCTTAAGAGGTATGCTCGAGCAGGATCCGATTCATTTCTCTGCCTCACAGATTCTAACCTACCTCAAGTTGCACTAAGTACTAATTGATAATCTCCACTCGTATGATACTTGCTTTGTGGTTAAACCCTATTGGCAGCCTGTGAGACAATTGGTCAGGCACTTATTTTGCACCTCAACTAAAACTTTTTTCCCTACTCATCTCATTCCGAGACTTCAAACTGAAACTCAGAGCAGCCCAGCTTTTACACAATTTACATTCATGCCTTTATCATGAATCCCTGGATTGCTTTCTGCTTCCAATTCAAAATGCACCTTCTGCAATTCTCCATTGTTCACCAAGCCATTTTCAAAACAGTTCCCATCTACTTCAGACAATTTTCAACCTCACTTTCCTATGCGCAGTTTAGGTTTTTCATCAGCCAATCTGGTTGGGGCCACTTCCATTTTCTACAGCTGAACAATAATCAGATCCTTTTCTTTTATGGGTGCTAGGCTACGAAACATTTCCTGCCAGTACAAGGAATAATTCTAGTAACTCGTGATTCCGGAAAAAGCTTAGAACCTCAATTTTTTTTCCTTAACTGGTTTGCTTTACCAGTTTCCCCTCTGCACCAGGACACCCATGTAGGTATAAGTTGCACACTGTACGCTTCAGTCAGTCAGTCATTCACTCACTCACTCTCCCAGCTAACCATGTGAGCAACAGGTCAGCTGTTAATGCCCACTTGAATTAATGGTCAACCACATCACTTTTCAAACCCAAGGATTAAATGGAACAAAAACATAGCTGATTTGGTTTTTAAGTTTTTTTTTTTTTTTTTTTTTTTTTTTTAAACGGACGACGCTTATGCAGCTCGCTTTCGTGTAACAGATTTAAAGGCACAGAAATAATGAAGTGTTTGCGTCTCTGCATACCTCCTTCTAAAAGTATCCCAGTACATACAGAGGTGAGTGCAAATCAGATGTAATGTCCCACAGGAGGCAGACTATATTAAATCAGCAACAACCAGTGCATTGCCCAACTGAATAAGACTTCTCTCTACTCTAAACAGGCTATCTAATTGAAAACAATATTCTGGAAATCTGTGTTTCATCAAATACAAAGTTAACCGACTAGCATTCTGATCGCATTTGCCATTGATTGCCGTAAAGGCCGGCACGCCTTAACTGGCATCAGGCTTTTGTTATGGGGTAGCCAGAACTATTCTTTGACGCCTTATAGAGCTGATCATGAGTTTAACAGGTGCAACATTACACTCCGCTCCTTTGGATGGGAGTTCTGCAGAGAAGGGGCAGGTATATGGCGGAGCCTGGCGCACACTGGGGGAGTACACGTTATCTGTGCTCTCCCAAGTCCGCCATGGGGAAAATGTATACACCCAGCCCAACACACTCTCCCAGAGAGCATCTTGGTATGGCGATGAACAGGCAAGTTCACAAGTTCGATGATGTGACAGCAGGGCTACCTTAGTGTTCCTGGGGAAGCGGCCACAGAGTCAAGCACATCTGAAGACTACAGGAGCCAGAAAGAACACGGGGCACCATACCAGAAACTGAGTCTGTGCAGGGGGGGGGGGGGGGGGGGGGGGAGAAGACTCCTTGCAACAAAAATGAGAGGAACTGCTTGAGTGACCCCAGAGACCTGAAGTCAATATATTTACCACATGGTAGAGCCCAAGGGCCTGCAGCAGTAGACATCACAGACAGGGTTCACGAGTGGCAGCAGAGACACCAGTCATTTGAGAAACTGGCAAGAGATGCCCACTACAAGCACCTGCCCTCTCTGTTAGCACTGGGTTCACATAAGCATCAAACTGCGAAAAGGGAAGCAAAGCAGCCCTAGGTGCCAGGACAAATGCAGTGATAGAGAGACTCCAGCAGTCACAGTGGGAGATGCAGCAGTGGGGGCTGTACCCCCTAAAAACAGACTAGGACAATGCATAGGAGCAGAAGGGGATCCCTTAGCGGCCCAACACCAATTTGTAAACAAATGGTACACATGCCTGGGAAAACTAAATAAGCCAAGGCAGTAATTCTCCATGCAGTGAACAGACTTGTCAAGAGGGAGGTTGGCAAAAGGTGCAGTGGTGAGAAGAATCTGTGAGCGCTTGACCTGGTCCCTCGCCTTAATTCCATCAAGATTAAGCCAGAATTACACAAGAGGAAATATGAAAGTGCCTAAAGAAACCTTAATGGCAGCTGAGATCTGGACAGAACATAGGCCTAGCAGCAATATCACTAGGAGCAGCAAAAGACCACTAAAATAAAAGAACAATGTTGTCAAAAGTAGAGTAATGGGAATGAGAAACATGTGGACTATGCATGCACCAGACAGGACCAGCCGCCATACAACACGGTGAACTACGCATGTGGGGAGAATCGCCCACATAACAAGGATATGCCGAAACCTTGGCAGTCAAAGAAGAGAGGGAGCCACCCATCAACCAAAACAAATGGAGAACAACAACAAAGACCCTTAAGAGCCACCTAAGGAGTGAGAAGCAGTGACCAGAAGAGCCATGAACAGTGTTTCAAGATAAAAGGCAGAACTCAGTCAGGTGGGAGAAGATCTGCAACAAAGTTTGAAGAGAAATGTCAGAGAGCTGCAGAAAATCAAGTACATCCACTTAAACAATGAGAGCCAAACGGAGGAATACAGAGGAAGAGCATATGCCAGATGAACAGGTCCTGACCAAGCAAGAAAAATAAAAACATTCAGAAAACGTCTCCAAGTGGCACAATGTCTGCAGTTGAGGGGCACCAAAAGAGACAGAGCAAATATATTGCACACACACAATACTTATTTGAAGACATCTTCTTAGAAGATCAGGGAGTCCTCTACATCAGTGGTTCCCAACCTGTGGGCCGGGGACCCCTGGGGGTCCACGAAGCCTTCTCAGGGGGTCCGTGACTGCTTAGAAAATTTAATAATATTAGGTTCCAACTATCAGTAATGACTCAGTGGGGGTCCCCGGATTCCAATAATGATTCAGTGGGGGTCCCCGGGCTCCAGTATTGATAAATGGGGGTCCACAGAAGTCAAAAGGTTGGGAACCACTGCTCTACATGATTTGACAGCCCCCACAGAACAGCCAATTGACTGCATGAGAATAGGTACCCTAGACAGGGTATGGTGCCTGCACTATGAAGAGAAGGAACTAAATATGTAAAGTGTGAGAAAGGCACTAACTATTTCCTTCCATGAAGGAGAGCTACAATTATCCCACAACAGTTCTCCAATCAGTCTGCAAGAAAGAGCCATGTTCCTTCTAGTTGTGAGATGGGCTAGATGCCTTCTGTTGGAGGTAGTTTTGGTGAGATGGATACGAGGACCAACTTAGGGGAAGTATAATAGGAGGGAGAAGATACACCTACTAGGATTAGACCCTACTTCTAGATGCAAAACTGTTCATGAGCAAAGAAAAGCGTAAGCTCACATACAAACCACTAAAGCAACCCCTTCTAAACACCCAACAAAAAATGGGGTTCATGATTACACTGTACAACGGCAGAGAGCGTAATCTGGAAACACGATTGGCAATGATTCACAATTTGAACCACAGACCACCCCCTCACCCAAACCTAGCATTAATTTATGCACCCAACTAATGGCAGAAAATGTACTTTGGGGGCAGGGGTATGCTATTCAGCCTTGTCATGGGGACAGTAAGTGACCAACTAGATAAAATGCAAAATAGGTCTCCTGCATACTAAAGAGACTGGACAAATCTTCAGCTGCATGCAAATCCACCAGTTTCCTTTATGATGCCCTACTCAGAACCTCAATGGTACTTCGATCCTTCTTCACAGCTGAGGCAGCACACTTAAAGATGAGAAGCCCTATTGGAAAAAAAACTGAAAACCTCAGAGTAGTCACTCATAAAAATGTGGCTGAAACACAAAAGGATGATGGATGGAGTGCTGAAACCTTTCAAACACCAACACCCCCCCCTCCCAAACCACGAAGTCACAGATCTGGTTTTAATCCATGTCACCCCCAATAACGAAGGCTTGAACCCAGATCTGTGACTGGGGGTGAGTGTTTAAAAAAAAAAGTTTCAAATCTCTTTCATCATCATTTTATTTTTGATGTTTCAATATGCACCTTAAGTGGCTAAGGGTATGCCCAGATGTGGGTCCCTTGCTTGCTGCACCACTGGATTCAGGCTAGTCTGGCTGATGAGGGGTGATAACCCGAAACCAGTCCCAGGATCCTTGTCTCCAGTCCAGGGAGGACCTGGCTTGGCAGTTCGGGCTGGACTGTTCCCATGGGGGAGGATGGTCATGACTAATTTGCAAATGCTGGGTCCAAACTGGGTGACGTGGCGAGCTAAATAGAAGGATCAAACGCAGATCTGTGATGTGGGCGGGGTGAGTGTTTGAAAAGTTTCAACAATCCGTCCATCATTTTATTTTGTGATGTTTACATTGAACAGTCAGCACAGTGAATCAGGATAAGCTTTATTGGGGGGGGGGGTTGTGTGGGGGAGTTTAGCTCCCTGTAAGGAAATGCCTCCTTGGCATGGTTACCCCCTGACTTTTTGCCTTTGCTGATGCCAAGTTATGATTTGAAAGTGTGCTGAGGCCTGCTAACCAGGCCCCAGCACCAGTGTTCTTTCCCTAACCTGTACCTTTGTTTCCACAATTGGCACACCCTGGCATCCAGGTAAGTCCCTTGTAACTGGTACCCCTGGTACCAAGGGCCCCGATGCCAGGGAAGGTCTTTAAGGGCTGCAGCATGTCTTATGCCACCCTGGAGACCCTTCACTCCACACAGACACACTGCTTGCCAGCTTGTGTGTGCTGGTGAGGACAAAACGACTAAGTCGACATGGCACTCCCCTCAGTGTGCCATGCAAACCTCACACTGCCTATAGGTATAGATAAGTCACCCCTCTAGCAGGCCTTACAGCACTAAGGCAGGGTGCACTATACCATAGGTGAGGGCATAGGTGCATGAGCACTATGCCCCTACAGTGTCTAAGCAAAACCTTAGACATTGTAAGTGCAGGGTAGCTATAAGAGTATATGGTCTGGGAGTCTGTCATACACGAACTCCCCAGCACCATAATGGCTACACTGAAAACTGGGAAGTTTGGTATCAAACTTCTCAGCACAATAAATGCACACTGATGCCAGTGTACATTTTATTGTGAAATACATCCCAGAGGGCATCTTAGAGATGCCCCCTGAAACCATACCCGTCTTCCAGTGTAGGCTGACTAGTTTTAGCAGCCTGCCACACACCAGACATGTTGCTGGTCACATGGGGAGAGTGCCTTTGTCACTCTGTGGCTAGTAAAGCCTATACTGGGTGGAGGTGCTCCTCACCTCCCCCCTGCAGGAACTGTAACACCTGGCGGTGAGCCTTAAAGGCTCACCCCCTTTGTTACAGCACCCCAGGGCACTCCAGCTAGTGGAGTTTCCCGCCCCCTCCGGCTACGGCCCCACTTTTGGCGGTAAGGCCGGAGGAGATAATGAGAAAAACAAGGAGGAGTCACTGGCCAGTCAGGACAGCCCCTAAGGTGTCCTGAGCTGAGGGGACTGACTTTTAGAAATCCTCCATCTTGCAGATGGAGGATTCCCCCAATAGGATTAGGGATGTGCCCCACCCTCCCCTCAGGGAGGAGGCACAAAGAGGGTGTAGCCACACTCAGGGCTAGTAGCCATTTGCTACTAATCCCCCAGACCTAAACACACCCCTAAATCGAGTATTTAGGGGCTTCCAGAACCTAGGTAACTAGATTCCTGCAACCTAAGACGAAGAAGGACTGCTGAGCTGAAAATCCTGCAGAGAAGACGGAGACACCCACTGCTTTGGCCCCAGCTCTACCGGCCTGTCTCCCCACTTCGAGAAAAACAGCAACGCGTTCCACAGGGTCCAGCGACCTCTGAAGCCTCAGAGGACTACCCTGCATCTAAAAGGACCAAGAACTCCAGAGGACAGCGGCTCTGCTCCAAAGAAGAAACATCTTTGCAACAAAGAAGCAACTTAGAAAGAACACACGTTTCCCGCCGGAAGCGTGAGACTTTGCACTCTGCACCCGACGCCCCCGGCTCAACTTGTGGAGAAACAACACTACAGGGAGGACTCACCGGCGACTGCGAGCTTGTGAGTAGCCAGAGTTGACCCCCCTGAGCCCCACAGCGACGCCTGCAGAGGGAATCCAGAGGCTCCCCCTGACCGCGACTGCCTGCTTCAAAGAACCCAACGCCTGGTAAGGACACTGCACCCAGGACCTGAAGGATCCGACCTCCAGTGCAGGAGCGACCCCCAGGTGGCCCTCTCCCTTGCCCAGGCGGTGGCTACCCAGAGGACCCCCCCCCCCACCCACCCACCCCCCACCTTGCCTGCATCGCTGAAGAGACCCCTGGGTCTCCCATTGAACTACATGGCAAACCCGACGCCCGTTTCACACTGCACCCGGCCACCCTCGTGCCGCTGAGGGTGTACTTTTTGTGCTGACTTGTGTCCCCCCCGGTGCCCTACAAAACCCCCCTGGTCTGCCCTCCGAAGACGCGGGTACTTACCTGCTGGCAGACTGGAACCGGGGCACCCCCTTCTCCATTGAAGCCTATGTGTTTTGGGCACCACTTTGACCTCTGCACCTGACCGGCCCTGGGCTGCTGGTGTGGCAACTTTGGGGTTGCCCTGAACCCCCAACAGTGGGCTACCTTTGACCCAACTTTGAACCCTGTAGGTGGTTTACTTACCTGCCAAACCAACTAACACTTACCTCCCCCGGGAACTGTTGAAAATTGCACTGTGTCCAGTTTTAAAATAGCTTATTGCCATTTGTGTGAAAACTGTATATGCTATTTTGCTAATTCAAAGTTCCTAAGTGAAATACCTTTCATTTAAAGTATTGTTTGTAAATCTTGAACCTGTGGTTCTTAAAATAAACTAAGAAAATATATTTTTCTATGTAAAAACCTATTGGCCTGGAATTGTCTTTGAGTGTGTGTGTTCCCCATTTATTGCCTGTGTGTGTACAACAAATGCTTAACACTACCCTCTGATAAGCCTACTGCTCGACCACACTACCACAAAATAGAGCATTAGAATTATCTCTTTTTGCTACTATCTTACCTCTAAGGGGAACCCTTGGACTCTGTGCATGCTATTTCTTACTTTGAAATAGTACATACAGAGCCAACTTCCTACACTCCCCGTTTGCAGACTATATACTACTTTCAATGGAGACTTTGCCGTCACCCTACCAACAATGTTGAAAGCGCTCAGAAACCAGCAGCAAGTTTCAGAGTTTAAGACAAACCTTACCAAGTCTGTATGACTCAACCTCTCTCTTGGTAAGAATAAAATCCCTGGAGCACTTAGTCCCCTTTCAGTGGTCTGACAGTTGCATTAGATACCTGAGAATCAGCTTAGCCAGCAGCCTTTTGAAAACCAAAGAGATCTGCCTCATGGCCCTACATACAGCAGTGAAATCTGAATTTCGGAGCCTGAAACAAATGAACATATATCCAAAATACTATAGCACTACACATGCTCCAACTGAATTCTGGCAATTTTCTTTTCTAGATTAGGGAGCAAACAGTGCTGGCTACGATCTAATGATGGTGACCTGGGAGATCCACATCTAGCAAAATATCACACATCACACATGCTGTCTCACTGACTAGATGAGAAAGAAAAGGCCCAGGCTCCTGTACAATTGATCTAACTGTATGGTGAATTACTGTGGTAGCTTCTGTGGACTTCCGACCACATAGGATCTCCAACTAAATGTATTCACAGTGACTATATACAGATACTCAAGGTCTGGTATGCAATAGGCACTAGATATAAAATAACAGCATATTCATCCCCATTTAAATCCTGCAGGATAGGAGAATTCATACCTGGCGATGAGGCAAGCCTTGAAGATTTCCAAAGTGGGTGATGGGGGTCACTTGTTACCACAATTCAGAGAAGACTGGGTTGCCAGGGGAAGGGGTGTACAACATGTTTAAGTACCTGCAAAATAAAAATTGGGGGCCTACACCAACTAAAGAATGTGGCCACAAGGGCACTCATGCCCTCTGATAAACTTCTGTTGAATTAGAATGTCAGAGGACATGCCATATCCCATATCTAGCTGATCCTAAACACTCCTAACAAAAGAGAAGCCTGGGGTGAAAAAAGGGAACTAATTTGGACCTTGACCAATAGGAAAGCACTTGAATTAGAACCAATAATTGTGAATACCACGCAGGAGGAAAGGAGGCTCCTATACAGCTGGCACTATACACCAGCAAGCCATTGGGGCAGGGGTGGGAAATCAGGGAGTCAGTCTATGCTGGGAAGACTGTGTGCCAATTGATGCACTGATACACATTATGGCATTTTCCCCAACTGGCATCATTCTGGAGACAAAGGATTGAGAATGGCAATGGGTCGTAATTAGCAGACTGTCTATAGTCATAGTGATGTGCAGCCCCTCCAGGACAATCTACTTCCTATGTACTAGGAAAGGGAAAATGTGCATACATGCTCCGAGAGGCAAAACAATCCACATTAGCTCGCTGGGGCTTGCCTCATTTTCCCACAGGAGATGAGTAGCTACAGAAACAGTGCCATGTCCTAGGGATGGAAAAGATGTCCAAAATATTGCAGGGGAAATGAACAGTTCAGAAAATACTTGAGCATCTTCTGGACTATTGAGGTACAGAATTAAAAGGAGTTACGTGAGACAAATATAATATGTATCAAACATGCAGACACTTCCAAGATTGAACATTATCAAAGTGGGATGTGGCTTATTTTTTGAATAAGGGAGAGGAATACACATTAAAAAGGTTACTGAATTAAAATGGTGGGTGGTGGCTGGGAAGCACGTTGGGGTCGCAGAGTAAGGTTAGAAGGCTCACTGGGATTGGTAAATGTTTCCCCAAAAGTAGATGCTATAGAAAAGCCAAAAAAAAAAAACAAAAAAAAATTAAAAAAAAAAACACAACACACCACAACACCCCCATATAAAATAAGACTGGCTCTTTAGTTTAGGGAATCCTTCCAATGAAAGAAAATGACAGTCAAAGGCATTCGTTAATGTAGAACACTAAAGGACCTTATGCTTATTTTGGAATCATCAAGATATTAAATGGGTATTAAAAAGGGTAGCTTAGTTCACCAATATGTTCAAAGTTGCATATTAATAGGCCAGTTCTTGCATCATCTGTAATTGCTGCCTTATATGTATCGTGCCTATGGGAGATGAAGGGATTCTCTACAAATAGGCATCTCGTTGACGTTCAGCTTTAGATACCCTTTACGTGAAGTCCTCTAATTCCCACACAGGCCACCTCAATGTCCCAGCTTGCTAATAAACCAAACTGAAAATGCATAAAGCGCCAGTCTGCCTTTAAGCAAAGTGTTCCTTTGGTTACACTACTACAAGGCAATGAGTTCTCTCTTAAAAAAATAATAATATTTTGGGTCGGTAAGATCTGAAATATGTCTGCCCTTTGGTTTCATTAGCTAATCACATCTCGTATGAAATTCCAGACCCTGCATCATACTCCCTGGATGCTGTACAGATATTGAAGTAAAATAACAACACTGCTATCCATAAAACACATTGCACTTGACATTGTAAAACTTAACCACTTCCCAGCCTACTCAACGCTCTGCTCTCCATTGCGCCCCTTTAATTAAAGGCTCTTCACTTTGTCAACTTGAGGTGTTATTTTGAAAGCCAACACCCTTCTGCATCCTTCCCAACATTCAGCCCCCAATCTTTTCCCAACTGTTGAGAAGACCACAAATTAGTGCCAGAAAGGAATAGCAATCTATGGTATAATCCGAGGAAGGCAGAGAAGAGGATGTCTTCCATGGAAAAAGCATTCCACCTCAGTCCAAACAATCCAATTTTCAATGAAGCCTAGCTTGGGATCAGATTTATCATGGTTTTGTTCTCAGAGTTCAATCAATCCTCTTTATCCCAACGGATTCCAGGAAATATACACCTAGTGACATACATTTGGCACAGCTTCTTCCTCAGATGAAGATTGTCACACTGGCCTTGATTCACGTCATCCTGGAGGCTCTTGTAAATACACACTGGCACCAGTTGCTTTGCCTTTTTCAGATTGCTACTAATGCCATGTTTGATGCATGGTATCGCAGGAAACACCAAAGACGACAAAGAAATCATGACCCTATGATGATACAGAATTTTAGGCTTTGTTCAAACATATTTCTCACTTCTGTACGGAATATGCAAAAGAAAGTAAAATGGAGTAGTTGAGCGATATTAGGAGATTGGCAATTTGTAAAGGAAATGCATTTGAATAAACTCTAACTCTCCAAAGCCTCAGACTGGGAAGAGGCAATGGAAAAGGTTTACCAATTAAGTGACAGGGAACGCAACCTCCACGTAGGGCAGCGTGTGCCGACATGAAACAGACAGAAGGTATTGGAGAACTCAACTGAGAGGATGCAATTCCATAGTGGCGAGGTGAGTCTGATGGAGTCACTAGCAGCAGTACATAACATACCCTATGACAAACACAAAGGATGAACTAAACATCCCAAGGTATCAGATGCTGAAAACCAGGCCAGGAATAGTTAGAAACTCCACTAGGCAATGGTCAGATTCTTTTGACAACACAAGTTTTAGCAACTTAAATCTACACCAAAGAAGATTGTGAGTGCTAATCTTCCAAGCAGCAGCTCGCAATGGGTAATCAGACAGATATTAAATGCTGAGAAAGATTCTCCAGCTGAATAATGGAGAGGAGATGTGGCCTAGAGGCTCAAACTGGAAACGCTAGCTCAAATCCCGACTTTGGCGGAAGACCAAATGGCATGAATCTGAGTAAATCACATAATCTCACTCCGCCCAAAATGAGCAGAAAAAAGTATTGGTGTAATCCCCAATTGATGTACCCAATCTGTGATTGTCTTCCAACCCCTCATGCAACATGCTTCACTCCAGCACAGCTAGGTTTGCGCTATATAAAAACACCAAAACATAAAATACCTTTTTGAAGAACCTTGGTAGGAGGTTGAATTAAGCACAATGTTCTTGTGGAGTCCTTAATACCAGTGTTTCACCCACCACCAGTAAGCCAGTGACTTGGCAGCAAGATCCCAGCACTGTCACAGACCTAGGTCCTCAAACAGAGGATTGAGTTTCTCACAAATACATCAAAGTTTAAAGAGAACATTTTGGATGACCAAGGGGTTTTTCCTTCTCTCTATTAAAAGCACTGAAGTAGACGCTTCAGAGGGAAAAGGAGCCAACCGAGATTCAATGAATGACACTGACCCTGTACATGTCTCTTCTGCCCTTTGGGTAGGTTTGCACTATGCAAATAGCACAGAAACACAATAAAAATACCATGTTGGTACCCGAATGGGTGGACAGTGCCTGGAAAGCAGTGAAACAGGGATGGTAAAGAGGAAAATGCATCTCTAAATCCCTTTTGGTGTTCTTGCAAGGAGGGGGAGGAGGTTTCCGGAAGTGAGCCGAGGACAACTGGGGGTGGATAGCGGGGAAGGGGTACTCTCACTAGCTCCGTGCATTAGTACACTGTCGTGGGATGGGCAACGGTGCAAAAGGCCTCCGTCGCATATGGATACTCTACCCAGCCTCTCTGGGTTCTCCAGTCCTCCCAACGGTTACGAGTATTGATTAAAAACAGCAAAAACCGTGGAACTACAAGCGATCTGCTTGGACGTGTGCTGCGATTCAGAGAACATTTTGCAGAAGGACGCATTAGTTCGGTACCCCGTGTAGTTCCCTCTCCCTGCCTTAATATTCATTATCCCAGACTGAAATGTTGTGCTTTTGCAAAGCATACATTAACAGCGTTGAAAACGTGCTGCACCTGAGTAAGTCTGGTAGACACCAGCCACCTCTAATCATTTGTTCCAGCCTCAAGCATGTCACCCTGTAGCTGAGAAAGATCCGGGGCCAGGCCTGGCCTCCAGGGGACAGACTGCAGCCACTTGTACAAAGGAGCTGTTTACATTCCACAGACAGGACGTGGCCGCGTACAGAGGAAGGCAAAATGGGGTTTAAAGGGACACTGGCGCAGGCAGGAAGTGTCTACACCAGGCACTGGCCGGAGAGGCGTCTCCATCCTGTGGAAGCAAGGACCTCCCAGGAGCATGTGGTGCACAATTAAAGGGGGCGGCCACCATCAGAGGTCAGGTGAGAATTGCTCTCCGAGACGTGCACATGGGGCCCGACCCAACTCCAACAAATACATGCAAGTTTGGGCTGCAAACCTGGCACACCTTACGGAACTGTTTATTCTGTAATAAAATGCGACTTTCCACATGTCAGCCCTATTTTCCCAGTGTGGATAACCCATGGCTCTCGCAGCCCTTTCACTTGTGGAATGGCGTTTGCAAATGATTATTGTAAAAGTGTAACCCGGAGGGGCTCGGGTCGACAACTGGAACAAGGGGGCTCCAGCCCAAGGGGCGCCAAAGTCGGGGTATCAAGACAGGCTTCGAATAACAGGGGGACAAGCACTGCCAAAGGGACCACGGATCCGTGCCAAAGACTCGACCAGCAAATTCCAGCAGCCAATAAAAGTAGCAGACAGCCAACAAATATTTAACATATTTTTAAACTAGAGAGACGTGAGGGTTTGCAGTTAGGCAGCCACAAACCAAATGTTAAGGTCGTGAGCCCAAGGTTGTCTAAAGTACTACGTTTCCAAACTGCTTGTCCCTTGATCAAGCCCCTCAAAGGCAGAACCCTCAAAAACTATACAAAAGAGTGAATGGAGGGACGGGGGTGCGGGAGAGTAGAAGACACCCGCCCTTGGAGAAATTAGCCTGCAGGAAATCGTAAATAGACAACTTGACAGGGGACAGATGTCAACGCGCAGACTCGTGTTCACGTGAAACCACTGAACGTGAACTGGACATGCATGTTCTGCTCGAAGCTGTCATGATGGTGCGCTTTCTGGTCTCGCTAGATTGCATAACAGGAAACAGTAAAAGAAACCCTACGTTCAACCCAGGAAGCCTGTGCATGTCCAGCCACCATTAGGAAGGAACCGGACAGTGCACGGTTCTACATACTTTAGTGGCCACAGGGCCACCTTCTGCGTGCCATTCCCGTGTTACAGCACTGGGAGCGGCAAAACTAAATGAAGTCCATTGTACACAATGCCCCCGTAACCAAGACGGCAAGCAGCACGTGTGGTCTTGGGAGCCCGTACGGACCATGGACTGAAAGCTCAGTAGGATTCCCCTTAGCAAAAAACAAAGCTCAGGTCGCATTTATCCTACAGTCCGAAGACTAGCGCCTGGTAGAACCTCACAGCAAGACCCCTCACTTTGTGACGCTCCCAGAAACAGCAAAGACTAGTGGTAGGGCGCCGCCACTATGCCTCCACTTGCCTAGTCATGGGCAGAGGTTAATAGATGGAAGTCTTGATGAGACCTAAAACATGATGCTTACTTCTGCAGGACATGAAGTGGAGTCTGCATGGGGAGAATTAGAGGTTTCCACTGTTTAGGACAGGGGTCAAAGAGGAGCTCAGAAGCTACTGTACCCTTAATGTAGCTCCCAGAGGTGAAGTGAAGCCAAGTATCTCTTTTAGAGACTGAGTGCATATTAGAGAAGGAAGCACTTATAATCTCAAGCCCGTTAGTGTGAATGACAGCCAAACCTATGGCAGGGACCCATGCTAATACACTGACGTCCTCGGCTCCACACCCTCCGCATGGAACGATTCCTGGTGGCCCACTGCCCTCGGAAACGCCCCACCCCCACATCATCTTAGACTCATCGCTCTCAATGGACTGACAGGTGAGCGCTGTCTCACCAGGTTACTTCCACACCCTGCACATGCTTCGAAAAATCTACAAGTGGATCCCTCCCGAAGCCAGAAGGACAGTCACCCAGGAACTCGTCAGCAGCCGCCTCAGCCACGGCAATGCACTCTACGTCAGAACCACAACCAAGAGTATCCAGAACGCCTCCACCTGTCTCACCAAGAACGCCCCACAACACAGCCACACATCCGCCCTTCTAAGAGACCTACACTGGCTGCCTATTGACAAGAGAATCACCTTCAAGCTCCTGACCCACGCCTACAAGGCCCTACATGACATCAGACCAGCCTACCTCAACCACATACTCTCCTTCTACACTCCCACCAGACAACTCCGCTCACCAGGCCCTCGCCAACGTTCCCCGCATCCGGAAGAGCACAGCCGGAGGAAGATCCTTATCCCACACCACCGCCAAGACCTGGAACACCCTCCCCATCCACCTCACGCGGTCCCTCACCATGTTGCGGTTTAGGAAGGACCTCAAGACCTGGCTCTTCGACTGATCCTCAGCATCCCCCCCTACACCCCCAGGACCGTGAGACCCTCACAGGTTAGTAGCCACGCTTTACAAATCCTTGATTGACAGCCTATGGGGTTTCCCACATGGCCACTTCTACCCAATGTCAATTTAAGTTGCAAGGAGATCGGCCATTTTGTAATCTCCGTTTTATCAGTTGCACTATGTGTGTGAACAGTGAGCCATAAAAGAAGACAGGCAGTAGCCAAAACAGCAATCAGTACTGACCAACCAAAGTGTGAGACTGCAGGAGCCAGAGTGAAAATGTGTCAGTTCTGTGTATTATCAGCCCAAACCTGAGGAGAGCAAAGTATGATCCAGAGTGGAAAAAATGAATGGCCTCATCTGCAATTATTTATGTGTACACCCATAATAAACGGTATTGCTTCCTGGCAGCTACACCTAGTGCCAAGGACTGACAAATATCTATGGCATTCCCCATCACAAAGACTTTATCTCTGGCACAATTGTGTCCGTTCATGGCCTAATAGTCATCCTTGAGTATTTTGGGCATTGTTTGTCTAATTGTGGTACACTGGCAGACATCATTGACAAATTAAGAGCTTGAGTGACCTACCTTTAGGTATGCCTGACATAAGGGTGGCCACCCCCGCGCATAATGATAATTAATATATAGTGGCTGCCCTTGCCCTTCTGGTGCCCAGCTTTGGCACAACAGTGGCCCTGGGTTCATGGTAGGCATTGACATGATGCAGGCATCCTCACAGAGGCTGTGTTGAGCATCCAAGGCAAATGGTTTTAACGACTGGGTTATTCAAAGCAGTCTTCCCATGTGAGTATGCAATAATAATGAAAGGCCAATGTTTACGGACTGTATTTCCTACAGCAACCTCTCGTTCCAAGATACTAGGAGAACCAGGTTAGCAAAGTGACAGTGGGAAAGGACCATTGGCTCAGCTCATTGTCCATAATTCCGACTAATCAGCAGTTATAACAAAGGAATTTAAAAGACGCAAGAAGTGACATCAACACTGGAAGAATACAAGATAATCTGAGAATCAAACTACATTTTTAACCATTTAGAAAAAACATGATGAAAAACGGTTTCTTCGCCAAATCAAGTGCATCACAATAAAGCCAGTGTTAAATCTGTTTTATGCCACAGTAATTAACACAATTGTGCATTAGTCTTATTACATGAAGTACCAGAAATAATATTACGCCACAGCAGGTAATTAGGCACAGTTCGCGGTAAAAACACATACAGACAATGTGAGCAACAGGGTGCAGGCAACTGGTGTTCAAGGTGATTTTGGGGTATGCCACGTTTAATTGCTAAATACTTCCGGTGTCCAGAGTGGGAGCCAGGGTACATCTGGCACAAAACTACAGCGCCTAATGCTACCCTCTGGATTTTGCTAATTCCAAGTAATAACACTGAAGCAACACTGCACTCATTTAGCACATCACAAATTACAATGTATTTTTTGGTCGCAAAATAAGCATGCTGAAGTCAGAACGATGATTATTAACCAGGAAAAAGCATAAAATGACTGAATGTTGACCACGCTCACAATACTTCAGGAGAAATATCAAGCTTCACGCAAACAGGAAAAGTTTTTACAGAGGTGCGTGCTGTAAACGGAGGACTCGTTGACAGAAATGTTCTGTGACCTACCAAGAAGAACACGTCTGGGAAGGGCGGTGAGCTTAGAATCAACAGAACTGCACACAACACAACGATGCTCAACTTTCACAAACCCCAACACACATGACTAAGGGGACAGACCCGCTGGCATACCTGGACACCACAGCATCAGGGGCCCAGAGCAGGTTTGTACGGAGGGAATAACTACAAAGACAAGAGAGGGGCCGGGGGCAGCAGAGAAGAAACCACCATCAACAGAAGGGACACTGATCGATCCAATGACACTGATGTCAATACCCAGAATCCGTCCACACCCTGTCAGTTTGTCTGCACGCAACATAACAGGTGCACTATATATGCACACGCAAATCATGGTTAAATACTATACACACACACACCACAAGTCATGGTTAAATAGACTGAAAGACGTGCAGAGTAACATGAATACCTCGAGAAGGGGTAGGGCCTGGTAACACACCTAAACACCGTTACGTACATATATGAAACCGCTTTTAGTGATTACGGTCGATGAGCCAATGAAGGACAAGAGAGGCAGCGTCAGGGAAAAAAAAAAATCAATCGGGGATCACTAATGGAGTCCAGGGGTGGTCAGGACGTTTAAAGGCCACCGGGGGGCGGGTCCCTCTCCAGTGCAGAGGATCTACCTACAAGGACCCGGGGCCCCCCGCTCACCCCACCGTGGGCACCTCGGATGCATGTCTCCGAAGGAGCGGGATGGGGGGGGGGGAGGGCGCCGGGTCCAGGAGCAGAGAGATCGGGATCGAGACAGGCCTGGATCCAGGAGCAGAGGCGGACACCCCCTGCTCTCCCCGCCGACCCCATCCCCCGGGGGAGGGGGTAAATCACAACACAGCCAGCCCTGCCCCCGTCGCTTTTAGGCCTCACCACCCACCTTCTGTCTCGGGGTCCCCCCCAGCGCCCACTTCCCGGGCCGGGGGAGCCCCCGCAGCCCCCTCCCTCGGGATCCCTACATCTCTCACCCCCCCCCCCCCCCCAGAGAGGGGTAATACCAAGGGGGGCGACCCCAGATGCCCCCTTCCACGGCCCAGCCTCCCCAGGCCCACTCCGGGGTGCAGTCCTCCCCGGACCCCCAGCAGGAGCACCCCCCGGAGCCCGTCTGCTCCCCGACTCTCCAGAGCGGCCTCCCCGGACAGGCACCGGGGTCTCCGCCCGGGGAAGCCCCCGAGGTCCTCCCCCGCCCATCGGGGCCTCACCTACCCCCGGGAGGACAAAGCACCTCCGGGGACCCCCGAGCCTCCCTCCCCCGGCCGGGCACGTCCGCCTCCGCAATCAGGGCCTCTCCCCGCGGCCACCGGGAGGCCGGGCTGCCTCACCGAGCCCGGGTGCCGGCCAACCCCGCCGCCTCCAGGCCTCTCCCCGCAGACAAAGCCCCGGCCCGGCGGCCGCGAGCCAGACCCACCTGCGATGCCGCGGCGCGCCCTCGGCTGCCTGCTGCTCGGTCCCGGGGCCCTGGGGCGCTGCGCAGGCCGAGGATTGCGTCGGATTATGCTGCTGCCGCCGCTCGCTTCGGCTCCAGACACAGACCCCCTTCGTTTTCCCTTGTTTTTTTTCTTCTTCCGGTCCAGACCTGTCAATCAAGGGAGGTACGGCATGGATATGGAAAAGGGACAAAATGGCAGCTCTAAACATAAAGGAAAGACCGTCACCGCGCCCCTCCTTTGATTGGTGGGCGCGTAGACGCCATCTTGGAGAGGGAATCACACGCCTCCGTTAGAATGCAGTAAGGAGGAGCCGGGATTGGTCAACTCAGGGAGAAAATCCAAAACTCAGAGTAGGAGGGCGAATGGAGATAAAAGAAAGACTGAAAGGCTATATTGTTGCTTTTTTGTACACCCTGGAGCCCTTGTGCTCAGTGCTCCCTCCAGGTGTAACATTAATTGTAGCTAAGGCTCCTGGATTTATGGTAGTCATCTTTTTTCAGATTTCTGTCTGTATTTATCTATATTTTTTTTTTTGGGCCATCTTATTGTTATTAATCCATAATTATTTTGTGTTTTCAGAGTAATTAGAGTCCTAAAATGTTTTTTTCACATGTATTCAGCTGATCAACATACTCTTGTAATTTGATGGCTGACACGTTTTAGAACACTAAGCAGCCACATACAGAACACTACAACCACAGGTAAATATCAGGATAATGTACACATATAAGTTAGCATATCCCTTTATTTAAGGAACTCTCATCCTGTTTGTTCACTCTCCATCATATCTATCTGCTCAATCTTTGGCCTGGAATTCATGAATGTCAGTGTGGACAGTCACTCACATGAAGAACAATTGTCTGTATTTTTCTGCATTTAAAAGTAAATATAGACAGGAAACACATTGTTTTTTGTCTGAAAAAAACTGGGAGCCTTAGCTATAGGACTAGCAGTCACACTCAGATTGTAGCAGATAGTATATACATTATTGCAAGATGTTCTGTATTCTGGGCATAAAATAATCATATTAAAGAAGATTAATTAGTGGTCACAATTAAATCTGCGCTTATGTTCTATATGGGCCTCTTCTGGTTGTGTAATCATGAGGAATTTCCATGTCCTTAATAGAAGTGAAATTTTCGTTTATGTTTGCCAGGAAAGTTTTTATTCTATGGCAGGACCGGAGGCTCTGATTATACTGGCTCAAAGCTTACTTACCACAATGAAAGCCAACTGTGGAGATGGTTTAAAATAGAACCTTTTAAAAACAGAATCCAATGCCCAATCAGCTGTTCTCAATATGTCTTCCAAACATGCTCCAAGCGTGAAAGCTTTAGAGGACATAGCCCTCTGTGTGAGTGTGCCCCAAAATCGAGACATCAATCCCAGTCTCTTGCAAGATCCAACATACCCACCTATCCATAGTGGGAGACAAAAGTGGTTTGTGTGGTTTAGTAAAGGAAATCAACAATAGGGATGCCCCTACTGGTCTAAGAGCTGCAGACACTCTCTCTTATTCTCCCAAGCAATTCACCACGCACAGCCTGGAATTGTCAGGAAATTCCAGATAAAATATTGATCTGATATTAGACTTAATTCTTCAAGAAATGATGAAGATCACACCCGCTGGGGAAAAGGATCACCCATTGAAATCCAGAGCCCTGACATCCAAAATCCTCTTACAAGAGATAAGGCAAAGTAATATGGTCAATTTGGCAAAGAGCTGTTTCTTGGAAAGATCTGCATTATCTGGCCATCCAGTGAAAATATTTAAAATTTTATTCACATCCCAAGCGGATGTATATTTAGGTTGTGGAGGATTTGTGAACTTAATGGCCTTCATAAAGGAACATACCAAGGGATGGGACCCCACCTGTTTCCCAGCCACAGACAAATGCCCAGCTGAAATCGCAGACCTAAAAGAATTAACTGTTAAATAAGCCTTACCTGTTTCTGCAATACGAGCCAGAAAATTTAAAACAAAGGTAATGTCCGCCACCACAGGACCAACATACAGTTCCAGACACCAACAATGCCAGACTGCCCATGCGTATCGCTTATGGGTTCCTGCAGCCATGCCTTTTCCATGTAGGATGAAGCTGTGTCTGAAAGTCCTTACACTTGCACGTGGAACCTGATATTCTCCAAGCCATGAGGTGCAGAGTGTTGTCCGAATCATCGGGTGGAGTTGCCCTGCAGGACCTTGCACTATGGTAGCCACCCTGGATAACATAATGAACGGCGGAAAGGCATAGTTGAGAACTGACTCCAAATTCTGTAAAAAGGCATCCACTTGAGCCACCTCCGGATCCGGCCTCCAGCTGTAAAAACGTGGAACATTTGCTTTCAATCTTGAAGCAAACAGGTCCATATGCTGTCTGACCCATCTCTGACAAAGAAGTTGGAACACCTGTGTATCCCGCCTCCAGTCACTGGAACCATCAGATACCATGAATTCCAGTACGCTATACTGTTGGCTGTCCCCAGTAGATGAACCACCGTCACCAAAATTCTTTTTTCCATTCAGTAATGCCAGAAGTCCTTGGCTATTTCTGCTAGAGGTTTTGACCTCGTTCCCCCCAGCTTGTTGACATATTGTACCACTGATATATTGTCCATCTTCAGTAAGTTGTAACATGCTATCTTTTCACCTGCTAGGCTCCGGAAGGCGAAGCACCCTGCCAGTAACTCGAGACAATTGATGTATTAATTTAGCTCTTCCTGTGACCATCTCCCTTCAGTGGATATCTCCCCGCACGTGGCTCCCCAGCCCCAATGGCTGGCATCCAACTCTATGATTATCTCTGGAAATGAGCCAAAAATTGCCCAGGCGTTCCACACCTCCATGTGAGTCAGCCACAAACTCATTTCTGGTCGAGCTTCGTCCTTTAACAGTACTTCCTCCTTGCAGGAGAGTTCTTTCTGGAGATGTTTGATCTTCAGATGTTTCAGAACCCCGTAGCGGAGAGGGCCCTGGAAAATCGTTTAGATCGAAGAAGACAGAAGACCCACAGTGCGTGCCAACTTTCTCAGTGAAACAGAATCCTTTGAGATCAAGCTCCTCAATTCCTGTTTGATTTTTTTCAGTTTCTGATATGGGAGCTGCAGAAACACTTTGACTGAATCTATCAGGAAGCCCAGAAATTCCCATATCTGTTTGGGAATCAAATTCAACTTAGATTGATTGGTCACAAACCCCAGATCTTCCAACAAGGATATTGTTATTTGTGCCTACTGTAGCAGAGAACTCTGGTCTTGCTCCATAAGAATGATGTTGTCCAAATAAATAATGAGGCAGTGACTCCACATTCTCAGCCAGGCCACAACTGGCTTGAGAAGCTTTGTGAAACACCATGGGGCGGAGGAAAGTCCAAAGGGAAGTGTTAGAAATGGGGTCTCTAGTGGTCAGTTGGTTTGAACCCTGTCCAAGTAGGGACCCTCACTCTAGACAGGATAAGGGAGATACCCGTTCAAATAACCCGTGCTCACCTCCTTGGTAGCTTGGCACGAGCAGTCAGGCTTATCTCAGAAGCAATGTATAAAGCATTTGCATATAACACACAGTAATAAGTGAAAACACTACAAAAGGACACCACACCAGTTTTAGAAAAATAGCCACCATTTATCTGTGTAAAATAAGACCAAAATGATAAAAATCAGACATACAGTAATAAAGACATACATTTTGCAAGATTTAACTTAAAATTACAGTTCCTTGAAGTCGATAGCTTCACCTGGGGCTAACACGGCGTTGTGGTCAACAAAACCAACAGTTCAGGTGGGCCGCGGCGTTGCGGGCCAGCTACGGTGTCGGGAAGACCCGCAAACAGTACCTTGGATTTGCAGGGCGTCGTGATCCTCGCAGTGAGCTCTGGAGAGTGGCGTCACGGTGTCAGTTCTGGAGTCGGTGCAGGAGTCGTCGGGCCCTTCAAGTCACACATGTGGCGGATCGAACCCCGGGCTGATGAAGGCAGGAGCAGTGGTGTGGATGGCATCAATGCTGCGGTGCGAAGCGGGGCAATGCGACGTGCAGTGCCCACAGGCCACAGTGCAGGCAGCAGCTCGGTGATGGTGTCCAGTGACATCGGTGAGACCAGGGCTGCGGTGTGAAGCGGGGCGGTGCGATGTGCGGTGCTACCAGGTGACGGTGCAGGCAGTGGCGGCGGCGTTGCTAAAGTGTCATCGGTAGGCACAAGTCGGCAGTGCGGCGCAGGTCGGCTCCAGGCAGCCTCTACAGGTCACGGTGCAGGCAGGGATGTCTGTTGACGACACTGGAGTCGATGGTGCTGGTGTCAATGGACCGGGGCTGCGGTGCAGGACGGGACAGTGCTTCGTGCTCCTCACAAGCGGTGTCCACAGGGTACGGTGCAGGCAGTGCCATCAGTGTCAGCAGGAGAGGCGTGGTCGGGGATGCTCAGGCTGCAGTGTGAGCAGGCGATGCCGGAGTGAGGGGCCCACAGGTCAAGGTGCGAGCAGCGGCTCATTGAAGTTGTCCGATTACGGCGTCTTTGAGACCAGGGTCGTGGTACGAAGCGGGGCAGTGCGGCTCCATGCGGCATTGGCAGGTCATGGTGTAGGCCAGCGGATTCATTGACGGCATTGTGGTGGTTTTTCTTCTTTTACAGCCCAGAACACACAGTTCCCAGTGCTGCAGGTCGAGGAAACTGAAGTCTTTGGTGTCCCTGAGACTCCCAACAGAAGACAAGCTGTACTCCAAGCCCTTCAAGAACTTTCTCAAGCAGGATACACAGCAAAGTTCACCCATTGCTCTTTTAAGGTAGAAGCAGCAACTGCAGGCCAATACAGCTACGCAACACAGCAAAGAGACCGTACTCCTCCAGCTCTTCAGCTCTTCTCCTTTGCAGAGGTTCCTCTTGATTCCAGAAAGATTCTACCAGTCTGGGGTTTTGGGTCCAATACTCATACCCCTTTCTGCCTTTGAAGTTGGCAAACTTAAGAGCAAAGTCTCAAGTGTTTGCTAGATCCTTCCTTGTCAAGGCCATGCCCCAGACACACACCATGGGGTTGGAGTCTGCATTGTGCGAGGGCAGGCACAGTCCTTTCAGGTGTGAGTGACCACTCCTCTCTCCTCTCTAGCTCAGAAGGTTCATCAGGATATGCAGGCTACACCCCAGACACCTTTGTGTTACTGTCTAGAGGGAATTCACAACAGCCTAACTGTCAAACTGACCCAGACGGGGAATCCACAAACAGGCAGAGTCACAGAATGGTTTAAGCAAGAAAATGCCTACTTTCTAAAAGTGGCATTTTCAAACTAACAATCTAAAAACCAACTTTACTAAAAGATGCATTTTTAAATTGTGAGTTCAGAGACCCACTAACTCCATATTTCTATCTGCTTTCAAAAGGAATCTACACTTTAATAATATTTAAAGACAGCCCCCATGTTAACCTATGAGAGAGATAGGTCTTGCACAGTGAAAACCAAATTTGGCAGTATTTCACAGTTAGGACATGTAAAACACATCAGTCTATATCCCACCTTTAACAATCCATGTACCCTGCCCTTGGGGCTACCTAGGGCCTACCTTAAGGGTGCCTTATATGTATACAAAGGGAAGGTTTAGGCATGGCAAGTGGGTACACTTGCCAAATCGAACTGGCAGTTTAAAACTGCACATCCAGACACTGCAGTGGCAGGTCTAAGCCATGTTTACAAGGCTTCTCATTTGGGTGGCACAATCAGTGAATGAATGAATGAGTCTTTATTTGCATGATTATGTAAAACCTTTGCAAAACACAACACATAAAAGACATTTAAGACTGCTACAGACTTAAAATTACAATACTTCTAAAACCTTTCATCACACATTACATAAAATTCTCTTACACTATTATAAATATAAACCACAGAAAAGGTGCTTGTTGTTAAGTACTATTTAACTGGGAATCATTAAAAATATGAAGTACAAAATCCTTACATATCATGTTTATGACACATTACATAAGGTTGCCTGCATCTACTAAGCTTATAAGATCAGAGTTCACTGTAAAGTGGTTATCTAAAAAGTGTTGTATATTGGGGGGGCGCTATAGCTATGGAGTGTGGGGTGCTTGCAGATCATGAATAAATAATTGTTTATTGCATTCTTGCTGAAAAAAGTGGAGTAAATGTACAAGGACATATACAATGAGAATAAGAATAAGAATGCAAGTACATTGTCTACTCCGATGGCAGCCTTCGCCTGTGGCGCAGTCCTAAAAATCTGGCGCTGCCTCTAGTCTCATAAGAATCTCTATCAGCGTAAAAGTGCATGTGTAAACGGCAGTGTAACTGCTAATGCAGCGCATGGTTGTCCTCTTTGATCTTAATCGGGGTCAGCATTTGGGGGGATGAGTCAGCCACTTTGTTAGCAATGTTGCTTTGGGTGCTGCCTCCCCCTTTTTTTATTTCTGCACATTGGTGAGTGCATGCCAACAGTAGGGTCTTTCTCATGGTGGTAACATTTTTCCCAAAGATGGCCAATTCCATGGGAGTCTCAGCAGTAAATATGGATTTAACAGCATCTTGACATGTTCTTAAGCCATATTTAAAAAAAAGAGGTTTTTAAAGTCGACGTCTCTCTGAGGCCAGGCCTGGGCAGCAGCAAATGAAGTGACTAATACATTTGATGTGATAGCAGCATAGGATGCATTCCTGAGAGTATCCCCCCGTTGGCTTCCAGCTGCATCTAAATTCCCTGGCAGGTAGTGTTAAAAGCCACATTTGCAGAATGCTCTGAAAAGCTCGGGCTCCCAGGGCTGCTGTCATATACGACTGGACTTTGGCAGAGCTATAGGACCCAGTTAAGCCCTCCGTCTCACTAATTTCCCTAATTGTGGCGATGTCCTTTTCTCTGGAGATTTGCATACCCTGATCTTTCAATGTCTTTTTCCTGTAGTCCTTCGATATTCGGTGGTCCAATCCATATGCGGGGACTAGGTCAAAGAGTTCCTCGGCTAGTCTGAGTTAGATGGCCCATCTACTAGAAGCGTCCTCAAAGATTGCTTTTAACGACCCCCTCAAACTAGCTGTGTTGGCCCTAGAAACGCTGTAAAATACCTTTATTATCTCCATTTTACAATTTATGTCCATGCTTGTTATATTGAATTCTAGGCGTATTCCTGCATGTCTGGTGAATTTGGGGTTTGAAATATCCTTTTGTAAGCTCTCATTTGACATTCCTCCAGTGTTGTGATTAGCCTGCCAGGATATGCAAGATGGCCATAAGTAATGGCAGATAAAAGGTTTGCTTTTATGACTCTCCTAATTGATTCTGATGTGGGTGATTGGAGCCGAAGGTGGAGTTTGGCTAGAGCATAGGTTGTTCTCTCTGCCTTAGTTCTCAGTGCCGTTGCCTGGTGTACTAATTTCCCGGTGCTGGATATCCACATTCCAAGGTAATGGTACTTTTCTTCAGTGTCTATTCTTAGTGGGCCAAGTTTCCATCCTCTTTGGTGTTTGTGCATCTGGCGTCCGAACACCAGAACCTTGATTTTTGCCACATTTACCTTCAGTGTGCTTTTTTCGTTGTAATCGTGCAAAATGGCCAGGCCCCTTTTCAACCCTAATTGACTCTGGGCAAGCAAGACTAAATCGTCCGTGTATTGAATTATGGGGAGCACTGCATTTCCCAATTTCAGGGGAAATGTATTTCCTCTAAGAAGATCCTCGCCAAGATCGGCCGTATACAGATTGAAAAGGGTTGGAGCGATGACATATCCTTGTTTTAGGCCTTTATTGGTATGTATTCTTTTAGTCACATGCGTATTCATGATCTTAACTCTCACCCATGTATCAGTGTAAAGTGCAATTATTGCCGCTAACAAGTTCCCTGATATCCTCCAAGTGGTCAGCTTCTTCCAGAGTATGTGACGTACTACACCATCAAAAGCCGCACTGTAGTCGACTAAGCACGCAAAAAGAGGTTGAGTAGCTGGTTTCAAGGTTTTCTGGCCTAAATGTACGGACGCAAGAACATTGTCTAGGGTGGATGAGCATGGTCTAAATCCAATTTGATACGTTGGTATAATGTTATTTTCCGTGATCCAATGTTCCAGTTCTTAAAGCAAGACCCTTGCATAGGCCTTGCTGTCCACATTCAGTGAAGCTATTAGCCTATAGTTTCCCAGGAGCGTAGAGTCTTCTTTTTTGAAGATTGGGTGCAATATTGAGCCTTTCCAGGCTTCTGGGACAACTGAATGACGTAAGAAGTTGTTAAAAAGAGTAGTCAGGGGGGTGGCCAAGGAGTCATGGTCGTCTCTGAATATGCTTCCAGGAAGGCCATTTGGTTCAGGAGCGTTATCCCACCTAATGCTGCTAAAGACCATTTTGTCGATTTAGCGGTGACCATTAGTGTAGTATTTTCTAGGCCGTCTAGGTCGAATTGCCATCCCATAGTGCCACGGTCTTTGGTGCATCCTGGATCCACATAGAGGGAGCCCACATGTTTTTTTCCAGACTCTGGCAGCTATTGCATTGGCCTTACTTGCTGACACGTGTTCTAACCAGTTAATATAGTCCTAAAATTCTCTGCTTTTGTTCAGAGACAGCAATGCGTATCAGCTGATCCAGCGTTCTTCAATCTCCTTCTGCTTCAGTTTCCATGTCATTCCCTTATGGTCTTTCCGTGCCTGTCTCCTGAGAGCTGCTACTGCAGGTGATTTGTTCCTTATATATCTCCTTTCTAGCTGCCTGCATGTTCTTTTACTCTGTATATATACCCTTGTTGCGGTGAACGACCATGCCTTTTGTCTTTTGTTTTCTGTGAACCCTTGTTGCGCTGGGCCGCTTAGTGAAGCGTGTAAGTTCTTTATCGTGAATGCCCAGTGTTCGACGATGTTGCTTGTCTCGCCTTCAGAAATTGATGGTCTGTAGGCCTGCTTCCAAAGATCATATTTTACCTTGTCCTTCTCACTCCATTTCATCCTCTTTGTCAGTGGGCATTAAATTAGTTGCGGATTGCTGGCCGCTGGCCATATAGGACTGTTGACTCACTCCTTCGAGGTGTATTTCTATTGTGACAGAGTTGTGGTCACTCTCAGATCTTTCGGTCACAGCATAATTTAGACATCTGTGCCATAAAGCCGGGCTCAAAAAGATATAGGCCCTCATTATGAACATGGCGGTCTGATCCGCTCCGCCGGCAGTGGCAGTAGAAACCGCCAACAGAGGAGCGGTCCGCACCACCAAATAATGATCCAAATGAAACACAGGCATCCCGCGAACCACCCACCGCCAGGAGAGGAGTGCTGCCGACGACGACAGAGTCCGCCACAGGCCGTCGGAAAGGCCCAACCAGCCCATCAAATTATGAACCACCATTCCGCCGCCAGTTCCGGGGCGGGAATCACCGCCACACAAAGCCAGGCAGAAATGAACCAAATATAAGGAACCATGCACCGGAGTCCCATAGAACGCGCCGCAGCAGCCATGGATAGAGAGCTGCAGATCATGCCAGCCCTGCTCCTTGCCATATACCTACACGACCGAGACCGCCGACGAAGACGACGACGGTAAGTACCGCAACCTACGACACAAGGGAGGAAAGGGCACAATTACATACCCACCCACTTCACCCATACAGCAACGCCCCCCAACCCTTCCCAGCAGCACAAGTCATACACCCCACAGCAAGAGGTACTTACCCGACACAAGGCTAATGCAACTTGACCATAATACATACAAAAGCCCCACACCCATAAAAAAGTGAAACAAATGACCAGGGTTAACGGCGTGCAGCCCAAACATAGGCCACACAGAAACTTTATTATGAAGCTCACTGAGCCAAACAGTGCAAACAGGGCCAATGGCCAGTCCGTATATACACAATTGTCATGGGCCACAACGGGCCCCACCTGACTCCCACAAGTGCTGGGTACTTCACAGAATGGAGCACCATATGGGCATCCAGGCACCTCACGGAAAGGGGGCAGAGGGTGGTGGGGGTGGGGATTTTCGACGAGGGCGGGCCTTTGACTTTCTTGTGGAGGGGGGTGGGCTTCTCCTTTGAATGGGGTGGGGGCTGTTTGGCTCAGGTGGAGTTGGATGGCCTAGGCTCTGTCCGGGCCTTCTTTTTATCTGGGGAAGGGGCACGGGAATGTGAAGGGCAGAACGGGGTGGGCTGTAATGTGGAAGGAGCGGAAAGGGCAAGGAGGTGGGCACGTTTGGGGACAAGACTGGGTGGGCCAGTGGGTTGGAAGGGGTCAGCACGGGAGAGGAAACATTTTTGGGAGCAATTGGGGTGGGCGCAGATGAGGGCATGGGAATGGAGGCAGAGGGAGTGGATGTATGGGGTGTAGGGGTGCGTGTAGTGGGTGCAGGTGACTGCTCAGTATGCTGTGGTGGATGTCTGATGGGTGGGTGTCTTGGTACGTTTGTGTGTCTTGGGAGGTGGGGGGGTGGACACAATGGGAGAAGACAGACAGCTAGTGTGGATGTATGTTGTGTGGGTGTCTGCAAGTCCGGTGACTGTGCTGCATGTGTCAACTAGAGTAGAGGTGGTGAGTGCAGGTGTGGTGTATGGGGTGCATGTATGGCTGTCTGCTATTGTGATGAGTGCAGGAAGAGGAGCAGTAACAGTGAGTGAAGGTGCAGTGCATGAGGGTGTGGGTGTAGAGGGGACAGGCAGGGAGGCGGAAGAGGTGGGCACACTGGGGGAAGTGGACGTTATGTGTGCAGGTGTCTGTTGGCTGTGTGAATGCTTATGGTGGGAGGTGTGGTGTCTGTGTTTTGAAGTGTGCTTCTTGAGTGTTGATGTGCCTGTCCGTGTGTCTGAATGTGTGCTTTGAACGGGTGAAGGGAGTGGGGTGCTGGAAGGGGTAGAGGAGGTTGGAGGGGGGACGGAATGGCCAGAGAAACTGGGTGCCGTCCAAGAGGAGGCCAGAGCCTGAAAAGATCTCTGTAGGGCAGACACGGCACCGTGAATGCCATCCAGATAGGCATTTGTCTGCTGCACCTCTGATGCTAGCCACTGGATGGCATTGACGATGGTTGTCTGCCCTACAGAGATGGTCTTCAGGAGGTCAATAGCCTCCTCTGTGAGGGCAGCAGGGATGACTAGGGCAGGAGAGGAGGTGCCTGGGGCGAAGGAGACGCCCACCTTTCTGGGTGGGCGGGCACAGGCAACTCGGTGGGGAGCAGAAGGGAGGGCGGTGATGGAATTGGGGGTGGAGGGAAGATGTCACGGTAGTGGTGTGTGCACTAGGGTCCGCCACCGCCGGGGGACCCCTGTCGGAGGAGGTCTCAGAGTCACTACCTCCTGTGGTAGTAGCCTCCCCTGTGGAAGTCCCCTTGCCCTCTCACCCACTGGTCCCCTGAGCATCCGTTGTCTCTGCCTCGGAGGATCCGCGGGCCGCTGCCTCTCTACGTGCCGGTGCCTCAGCTCCCTCGCCTGATGTTGATGCTGTACCAACACAAGAGAACAGGGATAGGGAGACAAAACAGGAGAGACACTTGTAAATAGCTGAATGCAAGTACATAATGGTCAGACATACACCCACCCAGAAAACACACCCAACAGGCAGCACCGTTCACTATGCCCATGACCATGCCCCTGACTACTGACCAGTATACTGCTCTACACCCATCCCCTGAAATACCTTAGGAGCAGAAGTAGGTGAAACCTGACAGGGACACCCCTTCACCCTTTGGGGAACATACATTAGTTGGACACCAGTCAAATATCCTGCCTCTAAGCAGCATGAGCCCTATTGCACACCCAGACAGACTCACCCCTTGTGACTTCTGTTCAGCCTTCAAGCGCCCATCCAGGTCTGGGTATGCCACCGCCAGGATCCGTCGCATGAGGGCGGTCAGTGCCCGACGGGCACCCCTTCCACATTGGGAGGACTTCCCCAGCTGGGCTTCAGTGATCTTTCGCGCCCAGCGCCGCAGGTCCTCCCACCTCTTTCAACAGTGGGTGCTCTGCCGGTTGTAGATCCCCAGGGTCCGCACCTCCTTTGCAATGGCATGCCAATGTGCCCTCTTCTGGTGGGCGCCGACCTAGAAGTGCGACAGAAATGGAACACAGAGGTCATGCACTTGCACAATGGGAACAGCTGGATAATCATACACTATGGGACGGACAGTACTCTCAGACATACAGGACAGTCGCACGCAGCATACCATGCACCATGGCCCATGCAGGCTCAGAGGTGCACACATATGTGCAATCAACACCATCCATTACACACACACAGAGCCCTCCAAACCCAGACTCACCTGTACCTCTGGCCGTCTGTACAGTTTCGCGTACAGGGGCAGGACCCCGTCCACTAGCTTCTCCAGTTCTTCCTGGGTGAAGGCTGGGGCCCTTTCCCCTGCAACACGTGGCACATCCATAGCCAGAGGCAGTTCACAGCAGTACACAGAGTGGAGTACCTGTCCGCACGAGATCAGGGAGTCAAGTGATCAAACAATGACAAACATGCGTACGTTCCGCGGCGGTGTGCACCGTCACCGCCGGCGGCGATCATGATACGCCAGGATTCCCCATTGGCACCCATGTTAACCAATGAGGGTGCGAACAGCGGTAAACACCACCTTACGCTGTGACGTAAACCGCCAGCGGAATGAGGTCACTTCCCCAATGAAAGGGCAGATTTACAGTGGGCAGACATTTTGCCTTTACCTACGCGTCTACAATTAATTAATACTCACAATGCAGGCCCTACTAGCCACATGATGCACCTAGGCCTCTGTCCTTTCACTATTGTAGCACGCATGAAATACTCTGTTCCCTCCTTGTGATGTACATGTATATCTGTCAGGTAGCAGTTATTGTAGAGACACCGCAATGAACAATGCAGTGCACAAATGATGACAAGTGTGCCTATGTATGTGTTTTCATCACTCCTTTTTGTAACCCCTCGTAGGTATCGACCCTTTTGGCGAGGAAGGGCACCATCGGTGTGCAGACCACTTGTGGATATGGGGACCATGGTGGAGCGTCAGATCATAATCACTTACAGACTCACATGTGTAACTATTCAGGACCTTTGTGCATTACTGGATCCTGCACTAACTCCGGGAAATCGTAATCAGCATGCCATTCCAACTGAGGTGCAGGTGCTCTCCGCACTCCATTTCCTGGCCACGGGCTCATTTCAGGTGACAGTGGGCATGGGTGCTGGTTTCTCACAGCCAATGTTCAGCCAGTTACTGACAAGATTTCTGAATGCATTTGTACAACATCTGCAATCCTACGTGAAGTTTCCCCAAAGTACTGCCATCAAGTCTGACTTCTATGCCTTTGCCAAGATTCCCCATGTAATAGGTGAAATCAATGGCACACGCATAGCTATCATCCCCCCAAGAGTGAGTGAACAGGTGTACAGAAACAGGAAACACTTTCACTCCATGAACATCCAATTGGTATGTACTGCAGACCAGTACATTTCCCATGTGAATGCCATGTTCCCAGGTTAAGTCCATGATTCCTTTGTGTTGAGGAACAGTAGTGTGCCACAGAAGATGGAACAACTACAAGAGGACAGAGGGTGGATCATAGGTAAATTTGCCTGTCACTAACTGACACATTGCAGAAAACCAGTGTAGGAAGTTGGCTCTGTATATACTATTTCAAAGTAAGAAATAGTGTGCACAGAGTCCAAGGGTTCCCCTTAGAGGTAAGATAGTGGCAAAAGTAGATCATTCTAATGCTCTATTTTGTGGTAGTGTGGTCGAGCAGTAGGCTTATCAGAGGGCAGTGTTAGGCATTTGTTGTACACACACAGGCAATAAATGAGGAACACACACTCAAAGTCTTACTTCAGGCCAATAGGTTTTTATATTGAAAAATATATTTTCTTAGTTTATTTTAAGAACCACAAGTTCAAGATTTACATCAAACACTTTAAATGTAAGGTACTTCACTTAGATACTTTAGGAACTTTGAATGAAAACAATATCATGTACAGTCTTTGTAAAAATGGCAATAAGCTATTTTCAAAGTGGACACAGTGCAAAAATCAACAGTTCCTGGGGGAGGTAATGAAAAGGTTAGATTAGGAGGTAAGTAAAACACCTACAAGTCTCAGTTCTGGGGCTTAGGCAGCCCACAGTTGGGGGTTCAAGGCAACCCCAAAGTTACCACACCAGCAGCTCAGGGCCGGTCAGGTGCAGAGGTCAAAGAGGTGCCCAAAACACATAGGCACCTAGGGAGAACAGGGGTGCTCCGGTTCCAGTCTGCCAGCAGGTAAGTACCTGTGTCCTCGGGGCAGACCAGGGGGGTTTTGTAGAGCACTGGGGAGGACACAAGTAGGCACACAAAACACACCCTCAGCGGCACAGGGGCGGCCGGGTGCAGTGTGCAAAGCAGGCGTCAGGTTTTAGGTAGGAAACAATGGAGGGACCCAGGGGTCACTCTAGCGATGCAGGCCGGCACGGGGGCTTCTCGGGACAGCCACCACCTGGGCTAGGCAGAGGGTCGCCTGGGGGTCACTCCTGCGCTGAGTTTCGGTTCCTTCAGGTCCTGGGGGCTGCGGGTGCAGTGCTGGTTCCAGGCGTCAGGTCCCTTGTTACAGGCAGTCGCAGTAAGGGGAGCCTCTGGATTCTCTCTGCAGGCGTCGCTGTGGGGATCCAGGGGGGTCGTCTCTGGTTACTCACGGGCTCGCAGTCGCCGGGGAGTCCTCCCTGTGGTGTTGTTTTTCTGCAGGTCGAGGTGGGGGCGTCAGGTGCAGATTGTAGAGTCTCATGCTTCCGGCGGGAAACGTGAAGTCCTTGGAAGTTGCTTCTTTGTTGCAAAGAAGTTGCAGGTTTTGAACAGGGCCGCTGTTCACAGGAGTTTCTTGGTCCTTTAGTCCAGGGCAGTTCTCTGAGGCTTCAGAGGTTGCTGGTCCCTGTTGGATGTGTCGCTGGTGCAGGTTTTCGAAGTTGGGGACAGGCCGGTAGGGCTGGGGCCAAAGCAGTTGTCGTCTTCCTCCTTCTCTACAGGCTTGTAGGTCAGCAGTCCTTCTTGTTTCTTCAGGTTGCAGGAATCTCATTTCCTGGGTTCTGGGGTGCCCCTAAATACTGAATTTAGGGGTGTGTGTAGGTCTGGGAGGGCAGTAGCCAATGGCTACTGTCCTGGAGGACGGCTACACCCTCTTTGTGCCTCCTCCCTGTGGGGAGGGGGGCACATCCCTTATCCTATTGGGGGAATCCTCCACTCTCAAGATGGAGGATTTCTAAAAGCAGGAGTCACCTCAGCTCAGGACACCTTAGGGGCTGTCCTGACTGGTGGGTGGCTCCTCCTTGTTTTCCTAATTATGTCCTCCAGCCTTGCCGCCAAAAGTGGGGGCAGTGGCCGGAGGGGCGGGCATTTCCACTAGCTGGGATGCCCTGTGGTGCTGTAACAAATGGGGTGAGCCTTTGAGGCTCACCGCCAGGTGTTACAGTTCCTCCAGGGGGAGGTGAGAAGCACCTCCACCCAGTACAGGCTTTGTTCCTGGCCACAGAGTGACAAAGGCACTCTCCCCATGTGGCCAGCAACATGTCTGGTGTGCGGCAGGCTGGCAGAAACTAGTCAGCCTACACTAGAAGTCGGGTTGGCATTCAGGGGGCATCTCTAAGATGCCCTCTGGGGTGTATGTTACAATAAATTGCACACTGGCATCAGTGTGCATTTATTGTGCTGAGAAGTTTGATACCAAACTTCCCAGATTTCAGTGTAGCCATTATGGAACTGTGGAGTTCGTGTTTGAAAAACTCCCAGACCATATACTCTTATGGTTACCCTGCACTTACAATGGCTAAGGTTTTGCTTAGACACTGTAGGGGCATAATGCTCATGCACTTATGCCCTCACCTGTGGTATGGTGCACCCTGCCTTAGGGCTGTAAGGCCTGCTAGAGGGGTGACTTACCTATGCCACAGGCAGTGTGAGGTTGGCATGGCACTCTGAGGGGAGTGCCATGTCAACTTAGTCATTTTCTCCCCACCAGCACACACAAGCAGTGAAGCAGTGTGCATGTGCTGCGTGAGGGACCCCCCAGGGTGGCATAAGACATGCTGTAGCCCTTAGAGACCTTCCCTGGCATCAGGGCCCTTGGTACCAGGGGTACCAGTTACAAAGGACTTACCTGAGTGCCAGGGTTGTGCCAATTGTGGAGACAAAGGTACAGTTTAGGGAAAGAACACTGGTGCTGGGGCCTGGTTAGCAGGGTCCAGCACACCTCTCAGTCAAGTCAGCATCAGTATCAGGCAAAAAGTGTGGGGGGGGTAACTGCAACAGGGAGCCATTTTCCTACACAAGCCCCCCCCCAGCCCACAGGCCAGGAGACTCAGCCAAAGCTGGGAGAGTCTTCCTAGTCTGTCAGGCGAGGAAGAGTAGGGGAAATAGGCTGGTTTGTTGTAGGGCCTACTCTGCCTTACATCCTCCTGTTCAGGTCATTCCCTCTGGGGAACTGACCCACCTCCAAGGTGATAGGACCTAGTCTGAAGTGCCTCTTGTCTGTGTCTTTGATGTTTCCACCCATTTTCTCTATTTTGGGGTTAGAGGTATCCACCTCTGCTAATCTTATGTTAGCCAGGGTCACCCCTAGCTTACCCAAAGAGGTTACCCATAGCTAGAGTAACCCCACCATGACCAACAGGGTCAGGATCCTAACTTGCTATTTGGCATGGGGTCAGACCACCATGCCAAGGATAGTGCAGCCATAAAGGCTAACACCCAGCAGAGGCCACTGACAGCTATCAGTGCCCAGAACCACACCTTTAGCTCTTCACCTACAAGGGAAGGAGCTAAGTTACAGGCTTCTTTGGGTTCAGGGTGCCTTTCTGCTGTGTTAGAGTGGGGGGTTACTACATCTTGTAGTAAATACCCTTCTTCCACTCTTTCTTCTGTTGACTGAGGAGCCACCCACTCAGGTTTAACAGTTGCCTGACTAGCCAGGACTTCTTGTGGGTCAGGGTGGACCTTACCAGTGCCACTTTTGGAGTTCTCCCCTACTGAGGCAGAATCTCCTTGGCTTGCTGGAACCTTGGCTAAATGTTGTCCACCTCTCCTACTCTGTTTTCTTTTCTATTTCTTCTGGGGCCTACTTGCAGTTACTGCAGGGGTAGCACCTCCAGAATCCTTGGGAGAGGGCTGGCACTAGACCAGTTCCTCTCTTGGGCTCTGACTAACCTCTGGGTAGTCATTTCCAAAGAGACAATCAAGGGGGAGGTCTGTACTGACTACCACCCTTCTCCAGCTAAAAGTACCACCCACTTCTATGGGCACAAAAGCCACAGGCCTATCAGTGACCCTGTCTGGGCTAACTCTTACTCTGGCAGTCTCACCTGGGATGTACTGGTCTGAGAACACCAGTCTGTAATGCACAATAGTGTGACTGGCACACGTGTCTCTCAGGGCAGTGGCTGGGATTCCATTCACCATAGGTGGTGGACGTGTCTACTTCCCTTTGGAATCTCCAACTCACCTGTTGGATCCTTTTTCCAGTTGAAGGCTATGAAGACCTCCTCATCTGAGGAGTCATCCCCAATGGCTCCACTGGTCACCCCTGGGATTTTGCTAGGGGGTTTGTTTTTGGGACAAGAAGTGTCCTTGTTGTGGTGCCCTGTCTGTCTACAATTTTGGCCCCATGCCTTAGTGGCGTCCCAGTTCTTACCCTGGTACCCACCTTTGTTTGGGGTTGTGTCTTGGGGCCCACCCACCTGGCCTGGTTTTTGGGGGCCTACAGAGGACTCTTTTTCTTTGTTTCTAGTGTCACCCACTTTCTCCTGGGGAGGCTTTGTAACCCCTTTCTTTTGGTCACCCCCAGTGGAAGTTTTGGTTACCCTAGTCTTGACCCAGTGGTCTGCCTTCTTTCCCAATTCTTGGGGAGAAATTGGACCTAGGCCTACCAGATACTGATGCAACTTTTCATTGAAGCAGTTACTTAAAATGTGTTCTTTCATAAACAAATTATAAAGCCCAACGTAGTCATGCACTTCATTTCCAGTTACCCAACCATCCAGTGTTTTCACTGAGTAGTCTACAAAATCAACCCAGGTCTGGCTTCAGGATTTTTGATCCCCCCTGAACCTAATCCTGTACACCTCAGTGGAGAATCCAAAGCCCTCAATCAGGGTAGCCTTCGTGCGGTCATAAGATTCTGCATCTTTACCAGAGAGTGTGAGGAGTCTATCCCTACACTTTCCAGTGAACATTTCCCAAAGGAGAGCACCCCAGTAAGATCTGTTTACGTTTCTGGTTGCACAAGCCCTCTCAAAAGCTGTGAACCATTTGGTGATGTCATCACCATCTTCATATTTTGTTACAATCCCTTTGGGGATTTTTAGAATGTCAGTATTTTCTCTGACCCTATTTAAGTTGCGGCCACCATTGATGGGAGCTAAACCAACCTCTTGTCTTTCCCTCTCTATGGCTAGGAGTTGTCTCTCCAAAGCCAATCTTTTGGCCATCCTGGCTAACAGGAGGTCATCTTCATTGAGGCTGCCCTCAATGCTTCCAGAGTTGCTGGTCTCCCCTGTGGAAGAACCAGTGGCTCTGACTATCACTTGTGGAGTCAGGGTTTGAGGGACCCTGGCCTCCCTAACTAGGACAGGAGGGATGGAATTATCCTCCAGGTCACTAGTTTCCCCCTCTGGAAGTTTATCTTCAGAGGGGCGGTCTCTTGCAAACTCTGCCAAATGCTCCTGGAGCTTAACTTTGGTAGGGTTTGACCCAGTCTTCATATTTGTTAGCTTACAGAGAGTCCTTAACTCTGACATCCCTAGATGCAGGTAAGGGGTGAGGTTGAGTTCCACCACCATCTCTTCTGTGCTGGACATTATTTTTCTAAAAGTTGGGATACTTTTTTAAGAATCTAAAACTATTTCTAGAACCTAATCCAAACTTTTACAAACTTTTAAACTCTAAAAGAAATGCTAACAGGGACTTACACAAGGCCCTAGCAGGACTTTTAAAATTTTTAGAAAAATAGCTAAAAGTGCAAAAATCAGTTTCTAATGACAATTTTTGGAATTTAGTCGTGTGATCAGGTATTGGCTGAGTAGTCCAGCAAATGCAAAGTCTTAGACCCCACCGCTGATCCACCAATGTAGGAAGTTGGCTCTGTATATACTATTTCAAAGTAAGAAGTTGGCTCTGTATATACTATTTCAAAGTAAGAAATAGTGTGCACAGAGTCCAAGGGTTCCACTTAGAGGTAAGATAGTGGCAAAAGTAGATAATTCTAATGCTCTATTTTGTGGTAGTGTGATCGAGCAGTAGGCTTATCAGAGGGTAGTGTTAAGCATTTGTTGTACACACACAGGCAATACATGAGGAACACACACTCAAAGACAATTCCAGGCCAATAGGTTTTTATATAGAAAAATATATTTTCTTAGTTTATTTTAAGAACCAATGGTTCAAGATTTACATCGAACACTTTAAATGTAAGGTACTTCACTTAGATACTTTAAGAACGTTGAATGAAAACAATATCATGTACAGTCTTTGTAAAAATGGCAATAAGCTATTTTCAAAGTGGACACAGTGCAAAAATCAACAGTTCCTGGGGGAGGTAAGTAAAGGTTAGATTAGGAGGTAAGTAAAACACTTATAAGTCTCAGTTCTGGGGCTTAGGCAGTCCACCGTTGGGGGTTCAAGGGAACCCCAAAGCTACCACACCAGCAGCTCAGGGCCGATCAGGTGCAGAGGTCAAAGAGGTGCCCAAAACACATAGGCGCCTATGGAAAACAGAGGTGCTCCGGTTCCAGTCTGCCAGCAGGTAAGTACCTAGATCCTTAGGGGGCAGACCAGGGGGGTTTTGTAGAGCACTGGGGGGACACAAGTAGGCACACAAAACACACCCTCAGCGATACAGGGGCAGCCGGGCGCAGTGTGCAAAGCAGGCGTCAGGTTTTAGGTAGGAAACAATGGAGGGACCCGGGGGTCACTCTAGCGGTGCAGGCAGGCACGGGGGCTTCTTGCGACAGCCACCACCTGGGCTAGGCAGAGGGTCGCCTGGGGGTCACTCCTGCGCTGAGGTTCAGTTCCTTCAGGTCCTGGGGGCTGTGGGTGCAGTGCTGGTTCCAGGCGTCAGGTCCCTTGTTACAGGCAGTCGCGGTCAGGGGGAGCCTCTGGATTCTCTCTGCAGGCGTCGCTGAGGGGATCCTGGGGGGTCGTCTCTGGCTACTCACTGGCTCGCAGTCGCCGGGGAGTCCTCCCTGTGGTGTTGGTTTTCTGCAGGTCGAGCCGGGGGCGTCGGGTGCAGAGTGTGGAGTCTCACGCTTCCGGCTGGAAACGTGAAGTCCTTGGAAGTTGCTTCTTTGTTGCAAAGAAGTTGCAGGTTTTGAACAGGGCCACTGTTCACGGGAGTTTCTTGGTCCTTTAGTCCAGGGCAGTCCTCTGAAGCTTCAGAGGTTGCCGGTCCCTGTCGGATGCGTCGCTGGTGCAGGTTTACGAAGTTGGGGACAGGCCGGTAGGGTTGGGGCCAAATCAGTTGTCGTCTTCCTCCTTCTCTGTAGGCTTGTAGGTCAGCAGTCCTTGTATTTTCAGGTTGTAGGAATTTCATTTCCTGGGTTCTGGGGTGCCCCAAAATACTGAATTTAGGGGTGCGTTTAGGTCTGGGAGGGCAGTAGCCAATGGCTACTGTCCTGGAGGGTGGCTACACCCTCTTTGTGCCTCCTCCCTGTGTGGAGGGGGCACATCCCTAATCCTATTGGGGGAATCCTCCAACCTCAAGATGGAGGATTTCGAAAAGCAGGAGTCACCTCAGCTCAGGACACCTTAGGGGCTGTCCTGACTGGTGGGTGGCTCCTCCTTGTTTTCCTAATTATCTCCTCCAGCCTTACCGCTAAAAGTGGGGACAGTGGCCGGAGGGGCGGGCATCTCCACTAGCTGGGATGCCCTGTGGTGCTGTAACAAAAGGGGTGAGCCTTTGAGGCTCACTGCCAGGTGTTACAGTTCCTGCAGGGGGAGGTGAGAAGCACCTCCACCCAGTACAGGCTTTGTTCCTGGCCACAGAGTGACAAAGGCACTCTCCCCATGTGGCCAGCAATACGTCTGGTGTCTGGCAGGCTGGCAGAAACTAGTCAGCCTACACTAGAAGTCGGGTTGGCATTCAGGGGGCATCTCTAAGATGCCCTTTGGGTGTATGTTACAATAAATTGCACACTGGCATCAGTGTGCATTTACTGTGCTGAGAAGTTTGATACCAAACTTCCCAGATTTCAGTGTAGCCATTATGGAACTCTGGAGTTCGTGTTTGACAAACTCCCAGACCATATACTCTTATGACTACCCTGCACTTACAATGTCTAAGGTTTTGCTTAGACACTGTAGGGGCATAGTGCTCATGCACTTATGCCCTCACTTGTGGTATAGTGCACCCTGCCGTAGGGCTGTAAGGCCTGCTAGAGTGGTGACTTACCTATGCCACAGGCAGTGTGATTTGGCATTGCACTCTGAGGGCAGTTCCATGTCGACTTAGTCATTTTCTCCCCACCAGCACACACAAGCTGTGAATCAGTGTGCATGTGCTGAGTGAGGGGTCCCCAGGGTGGCATAAGACATGTTGCAGCCCTTAGAGACCCTCCCTGGCATCAGGGCCCTTGGTACCAGGGGTACCAGTTACAAGGGACTTACCTGAGTGCCAGGGTTGTGCCAATTGTGGAGACAAAGGTACAGTTTAGGGAAAGAACACTGTGGCTGGGGCCTGGTTAGCAGGGTCCCAGCACACTTCTCAGTCAAGTCAGCATCAGTATCAGGCAAAAAATGGGGGGGGGGGTAACTGCAACAGGGAGCCATTTCCCTACAATCAGCCTTTCTGACTAAGGGACATAACAATGACGAGTCTGTATTGCACCATTTTGTAGGTGATTCTGGCTATCCAAACTTGCGTTGGCTCCTGACACCAGTGAGGAATCCCAGGACGGATGCAGAGAGGAACTACAATGAGGCCCATGGACGTACTAGGAGGGTAATAGAGTGAACTATAGGTCTCCTGAAAGCTAGATTCCGGTGTCTACATATCTCTGGGGGTTCCCTGGCCTATGGGCCTGATAAGGTGTGTAGAATAGTGGCGACCTGATGCATGCTGCACAACGTGGTAGTGAGACATTCTATCCCCCTCTTGGAGGTGGAGGGTGCTATAGGTCCTGATCAGTTACCTCAGAGAGGTGAGGAGCGTGATGGTGAGGATGAGGAAGGGGAAGATGTCAATTCCAGGAACCAAATGATCCGACTCTACTTCTAATAACTGTGTGGGACTTAAGCCTGTCATTGGGGTTAGTGACTAGTACTGTCAGTGTGCTCTGTCATATAGGGGGGGGTTGGTCATGATAGGCAATACATGGCCCACTTCTGCATGGTACTGACTGAAAATACATGCATTCCCTCCTTGCCACCATTTGGTCACACAGGACTACCATCATGCACAAAATTGACAATAAAGTTGTTCTCTGCCAGTTGCATCCATACTCCACTTTGTTCACAATTTAAGACAGGGGACAGTATTACAGTTGTGAAAAGTGTTTTATTGGTAGAAGTGAGTGAATTGTGCTATTTACAGTGATATGAGTTGTAAGGGTTGGGGGTCCTCAAAACCAACTTGGTGGCAGCCTTGTTGGATGGTATTGATGGGTCCATTTTGTCAAACAGTACTTCAAATTGCCCTCATCTAAGTGTTGTTGGGGAATGGGTGAGATGGTTGCTTTGCATTAGTAGCAGAGTCAATTGTTGGAGGGGGCCTTGTTCTTAGCTGGGTTTCCAGTGCCATATCTTGGCCTAAGAGTACGTTTGGGAGCCTGCTGTGGAGCTTCTTGGGTTGACATGGTTGGCCCTTGGTTTTCCAGGGAGGGTATTTCCTGGGATGTTTCTGCTGCTTGGGTCATCTGATGCTGGTTGTCCAGGGCTGTTGTGGGGGCCTCTTGGCCGGTGTGGGTGTCAGACTAGTTTTTTACCAACTGCAGCAGTGGCCTTTGTGGCATTGTGCTCTTTCCACTGCTCCATGGCCTGTTGGTGTTGTTCATGCTGCATCCTCTGACTTTGCTCCAGGGTGGACACAATCTGTGCCAACCTGTCTTGAGTTTGTTGGTAGGCCCCCAATACCTCTGAAATAACATCCTGAGCTGCAGCATCCATCCTGTGGCCTCCCCCCTGGCCCACTGAGACCCTTGAACTTGCCCTAGCCCCCTGTGCCTGTGTCCTCTGCACAGGTCTGGCAGTGCCACTTGTACTGGGGCCCACGCCTTCCTGCATGTTGGGAGTGGGAGACTGTGGCCTCTGTAGCTGTGTTCCACCAGTCTGTGCCCTGGGTACACTGGTGTGGGTACGCCTCGCCTGCTGGTCTTGACTGGGTGGTAGGAGTGACAGTGGTTTCCTGGGTGGGGCTGCTGCATGTTGAGAATCTAGGACTGTGTGAGGGGCCTGCCTGCTCATCAGTGTCCAGGGATCCTTCACCAGTGTCTTGTGAGGTGCCTCTGTCTCCCTGGAGGGCAGTGGCACTCCTTGTCCCGTCCTTTAGGGTTGCATGGGGGGTGGTGCCTGTTGGGGGACATTGACATGTCTATTACATGTGCATGTAGGTTTGAGGTATACAGGACTGGGCTATTTTGTGCTGGTGTTACTTTCAGTGGCCTTCCAGGGTGCCTTTGTGAGGTTGACATTGCATTTTGCTCCAGTGTGGGGTTACATTGTGGTGGGGGGTATTGTTCCATTGTGGGTACGTGCAGGGGTGGGTGGCTGTGCACAGTGGGAGTGATGTGGCCCTGTTAGTGGGTTTGAGGTCATGCAGGGGGGTGATGTGGTGGGTAGGGTGGGGTGTAGGTCCTGGTGGGTGTGGGTGGGGTGGGGTGGTGCATGCCTTGCAGCTGTGGTGTATATGGGGTAATTGTATATGACCTACCCGAGTCCTTTCCTCCAGTGAGTCCTGTGAGTACCTCTGGGTGCAGGATGGCGAGTACCTTTTCCTCCCAGTCGGTGCAGTCAGGTAGTGTTGGTGGTGGTCCTCCCCCAGTCTTCTGCACTGCGATGTGGTGCCTGGATGCCATGCCACAGACCTTCCCCTGCAGCTCATTCCATCTCTTCCGGATGTCGTCCCTGGTGCGTGGATGGTGTCCCACTGCATTCACCCTGTTCACAATGGTCTGCCACAGCTCCAATTTCCGGGCGATGGGTGTGTGCTGCAACTTGGACCCGAAGATTTGTGGCTCCACCTTTAGCATCTCGTCCACCATGGTCCTTAACTCCCTTTCGGTGAAGCGTGGATTTTTGGGGGGGACATGGTGAGTGTGGTGGATGGTGTCAGGACTGGGGACGAGGTAAAGATGCTCTTCTGTGGGTGGATGTGTGTCTCCTGTATGCTGGCGTTCGCTGTCTGGCTCTGGTGCTCTCCATCTTCATGTCCTGCTTTCGTTGCAAGGGATTGTGGGGTGTGTCTGGGGGTGTTTTATGGGGTTCTGGATGTGTGTCAGGTATGTGGGTGATACGCCTGTCCAATGTGTGCACTTCTTGCTGTTGAGTCCACTTGCTACCTGTGGCGGTCGCAGCCGCCAGTGGTCGTCCGGCCTCCACTGTCCGCCGAGGTGATTTGCGCATCATTATTTGGAGGGCTGGATGTGGGTGTGCTTGGTGGTGGTGGGGTGGGCCGGGATTCCCGATGACAGAGTCATGACGGGGAGTGGAGGTCTGGGAATTTTTGGCAGGTGTAAGGAAATGCCTCCTTGGCATGGTTACCCCCTGACTTTTTGCCTTTGCTGATGCCATGTTTTGATTTGAAAGTGTGCTGAGGCCTGCTAACCAGGCCCCAGCACCAGTGTTCTTTCCCTAACCTGTACTTTTGTTTACACAATTGGCACACCCTGGCATCCAGGTAAGTCCCTTGTAACTAGTACCCCTGGTACCAAGGGCCCTGATACCAGGGAAGGTCTCTAAGGGCTGCAGCATATCTTATGCCACCCTAGGGGACCCCTCACTCAGCACAGACACACTGCTTGCCAGCTTGTGTGTGCTGGTGAGGACAAAACGAGTAAGTCGACATGGCACTCCCCTCAGGGTGCCATGCCAACCTCACACTGCCTATGCAGTATAGATAAGTCACCCCTCTAGCAGGCCTTACAGCCCTAAGGCAGGGTGCACTATACCATAGGTGAGGGCACCAGTGCACGAGCACTGTGCCCCTACAATGTCTAAGCCAAACTTTAACGATTGTAAGTGCAGAGTAGCCATAAGAGTATATGGTCTGGGAGTCTGTCAAACACGAACTCCACAGCACCATAATGGCTACACTGAAAACTGAGAAGTTTGGAATTAAACTTCTCAGCACAATAAATGCACACTGATGCCAGTGTACATTTTATTGTAAACTACACCCCAGAGGGCACCTTAGAGGTGCCCCCTGAAACCTTAACCAACTACCCGTGTAGGCTGACTGGTTTTAGCAGCCTGCCACACTCGAGACATGTTGCTGGCCACATGGGGAGAGTGCCTTTGTCACTCTGTGGCTAGTAACAAAGCCTGCACTGGGTGGAGATGCTTATCACCTCCCCCTTGCAGGACTGTAACACCTGCCGGTGAGCCTCAAAGCCTCACCCCCTTTGTGACAGCACCACAGGGCATTCCAGCTATTGGAGTTGCCCGCCCCCTCCGGCCACGGCCCCACTTTTGGCGGCAAGGCCAGAGGAGATAATGAGAAAAACAAGGAGGAGTCACTGGCCAGTCAGGACAGCCCCTAAGGCAACCTGAGCTGAAGTGACTCTGACTTTTAGGAATCCTCCATCTTGCAGATGGAGGATCCCCCCAATAGGGATAGGAATGGGACCCTCTCCCCTTGGGAGGAGGCACAAAGAGGGTGTAGCCACCCTCAGGGCTAGTAGCCATTGGCTACTGCCCTCCCTGACCTAAACACACCCGTAAATTCTGTATTTAGGGGCTCCCCTGAACCTAGGAACTCAGATTCCTGCAACCTAAGAAGAAGAGGACTGCTAAGCTGAAAAACCCTGCAGAGAAGACGGAGACACCAACTGCTTTGGCCCCAGCTCTACCGGCCTGTCTCCCTCCCTTCTAAAGACACTGCTCCAGCGACGCTTTCCCCAGGTCCAGCGACCTCTGAATCCTCAGAGGACTGCCCTGCTCTAGAAGGACCAAGAAACTCCCGAGGACAGCGGCTCTGTTCACCCAAGACTGCAACTTTGTTTCCAAAGAAGCAACTTCAAGACAACTGCGTTTCCTGCCGGAAGCGTGAGACTTGCTACTCTGCACCTGACGCCCCCGGCTCGACTTGTGGAGAACAAACACTTCAGGGAGGACTCCCCGGCGACTACGAGACCGTGAGTAGCCAGAGTTGCCCCCCCTGACCCCCCACAGCGACACCTGCAGAGGGAATCCCGAGGCTCCCCCTGATCGCGATTGCCTGACTCCCAGATCCCGACGCCTGGAAAAGACTCTGCACCCGCAGCCCCCAGGACCTGAAAGATCGGAACTCCAGTGCAGGAGTGACCCCCAGGAGGCCCTCTCCCTTGCCCAGGTGGTGGCTACCCCGAGGAGCCCCCCCCTTGCCTTCCTGCATCGCTGAAGAGACCCCTTGGTCTCCCATTGATTCCAATTGAAAACCCGACGTGTGTTTGAACACTGCACCCGGCCGCCCCCGTGCTGCTGAGGGTGTACTTTCTGTGCTAACTTGTGTCCCCCCCGGTGCCCTACAAAACCCCCCTGGTCTGCCCTCCGAAGACGCGGGTGCTTACCTGCTGGCAGACTGGAACCGGGGCACCCCCTTCTCCATTGAAGCCTATGTGTTTTGGGGCACCACTTTGAACTCTGCACCTGACCGGCCCTGAGCTGCTGGTGTGGTAACTTTGGGGTTGCTCTGAACCCCCAACGGTGGGCTACCTTGGACCCAAACTTGAACCCCGTAGGTGGTTTACTTACCTGCAAGAACTAACAATTACTTACCTCCCCAAGGAACTGTGAAAATTGCAGTGTCTAGTTTTAAAATAGCTATATGTGTTTTATTTGAAAAGTATATCTGCTATTGTGATTATTCAAAGTTCCTAAAGTACTTACCTGCAATACCTTTCATGCAAAGTATTACATGTAGAATTTGAACCTGTGGTTCTTAAAATAAACTAAGAAAATATATTTTTCCATACAAAAACCTATTGGCCTGGAATTGTCTCTGAGTGTGTGTTCCTCATTTATTGCCTGTGTGTATGTACAACAAATGCTTAACACTACTCCTTTGATAAGCCTACTGCTCGACCACACTACCACAAAATAGAGCATTCGAATTATCTCTTTTTGCCACTATCTTACCTCTAAGGGGAACCCTTGGACTCTGTGCATACTATTCCTTACTTTGAAATAGTGCATACAGAGCCAACTTCCTACAGCAGGGTTGAGTTTTTTGTTCATTATATGGCAGGTTTCCATTCACCGCAAACAGCGGGATTCCGTTCACCGCCGCCACAGCGGTGGCGGTCTTTCCCGCCATGTTCATAATGACCGCCATAGTCTAATATGGAAATATTTTTAAATGTAGGAATCAGAGGGCCCGGCATCGTGGTCTTGGAATGTGACAATCTCAGTTTGTATTCTTTAAAGAAGGTTTCTAGGGTGGATTTCAAGGAGTCTTCGGGGAGTCTCGCCACCTTTCCAAGGTGTCAGGTGTTGAAACCACCAGCGATTAAAAGTTCATGATCTGGGTGCTTGTATAAGTATTCCTTTAGAGTAGACAGGATTGACTTGAGCTTTGTCTGTTTGGTTTCTCGATTTGGGTTTATATATAAGTTTATAATAGACATCGGTGTTAGTTTTTTGATGAGAGCTAGTCCTTATTTGGTTATTACATAAACATCGCTGGTCGATTTCTCCCAAGGTACTAATTTCACATCTAGATCTAATTTAACATATGTTACGAGACCGCCCATGGTTCTTCCGAACAGATTTTTCTTTCTTTTGCAGGAGTCTGAGTAGTTACAAAACCAGGTATAGTTTGTGGTTCCTTCATCCAAGTTTCCTGGAAGTACAAGATATCTGCATTTTTTAGAAACCCTCAATGTTAGGGCTGGATATAAGAGAGGCCAGCCCCACCACACTCGAACTGATGACCTTGATCACTTTATCTGAGTTAGTTGGTAGGGGCCGTATAGTGTTAAAGATGCGTTTTCCCATTGATGTTCATCAGACAATGGTACAGGAGTCAGGGGACAAGAAAGTGCACTCAGAGTTGTCTGCATCTTTACATATGCAGCACTCTTGTACAAACATTTCCACATGCCATCTGTAGAAGGCCACGAATACTCCATTCTCAGTCTTTTTCTGGTGTCTGTCACACCAGGGTGTCCTTCATGGGCCAATTCAAGAATATGTGGTCTAAGTGAAGTGGGAGTAACCAACGTATAACATTTCTCATGATAATATCATCTATAATAGATAGTTCATCAATAATTTTTCAATACAATCTCAAATAATCACATAATTGTTTATTTTTTGACCATCGATTCACTATAAAATCAGAAATAGATGGATACTCTTAGTCATTGGAAATGGCGGTTAGCTATTGCCTCTTGTTCAAGACAGTCATCTCTCCAGGTTAATCTGACAAATAAGCAAAAGCCATATCATCATCCATTCCATTCATATCATACTTGCATTCATCATCATTGCATGGCATGCATGATAAAACGTCAGCCACAATATTGGACTTGCCAGGCAAATATTTTATATCAAACACATATTCATGGAATTTGCGTGCAAGTTTAGTGATACAGAGAGACACCATATCAAAGTTGTATTGCTCAATATATTCACGAGTGGCTTATGGTCTGTACAAATGAAAAATGGCCTACCCCACTGAAAACTTTTACATTTTGCTACTCACCATACACATGACAATAGTTCTCTCTTGATTACAGAATATTTTCATTCAGGTTCCTTTAGTGTGCGTAAAGCAAATGCTATCAGTTGATTATTTTCTAAGTACTACTCCAAGACTGATTTGGCTGACATGCAAAGTCACAAGTGAGCGAACAGAGTAATCAAAAAATTTAAGTGAAAGTGCATTCTAGATTTCTTCCTTTCGTACTTGCATGCTTTTTTCGTGGGTATCATTTCAGTCAAATTTTCCATTCTTTTTAACTAAAAGATACATATGTTCTACTTTGTCAGAGTAATTCTGTGTGAATTTTGAATATAATAAGCCCAAAAAGGATCTCTGTTCATTTTTGGTTGAAGGTCTAGGTGCATTAACAATCGGTGAGATTAGGCTAAGTTTGGGATTCACACCATCAGCAAATATTACATGACCTAAATAGGTCACTTCACTTCTGCAGAATTTACATTTCTCTTTTTTAAGTGTTAACTGGCATTCCTGTACACGTGTAAGGAATTCTCTTAAAATGTGCCAGTTACTGTCATAGTCCTAGGAGAAAACTAGTACGTTGTTCTGGGATGCTCTAATACTATTCATGCCTTCAAAGAATTTATTCATGATTTTGTGGGAATACAGGAAAAGCCAAACTCAGGCCAAAAGACATGCGGTAATATCGGAATTAACTGATAGGTGTTATGAGGGATGTGAGATCACATGAGTCCTCACGTAACAGAACCTGATAGTAAGCGGCCGTGAAATCGAGTGTGAAAAATACTTTGGCCTTACTTGGGGTTGCCATCAATTCATAAATATTAGACAGTAGTTGGCTTTCCACAACCACTTGACGGTTACATTGGCGCAAGTCTATCTAAAGTCTGTCTTCACCAGCCTTTTTCTTTCCAATGACTGTAGGGGATAACCATGGAGATGCAGACAAAGGCTCAGTCACCCCTTCCTACAGCCATTTGTTTAGGACGCTTTTAACTTTTAACATCTTCTCATATGGAAAGTGGAATGTTACACACTTTTTGTTTGGCACAGCATTCTCCTTAGGTTTGATGATGTGTTAAAAAATGTTTAATCGACTCAGGCTTTATTTGAAAAGAAAATTAGATTCTTGTAGAACTTCATCATTATATGTGTCAGTGACAGCAAATACATAAGGAATCTTACATGGGCTTATCATCATGCAGAGATGTTATTGTTCAGAGCACCGTAGGATACAAACTCCTTGATTGACGACATATATTTTTGTTTTAGTTGTTCTTTCTTTAAAATATACAGATGTAATAAAGACACCTGCAGAATGGATCTTGTGCCCTCCATATGTTCATGGAGTAATTTTACTTGGCTGCAGTGCTTCCCTCGCAGGTATGTTATCCTACTCTTTCCTTGAAATAATTGTGATGCTAGATCAAGTATCCACTAAAACTTCATTTTATGTTGAATTAATTGTACTATGCATTTGGGTTGGTCCCCTTGATCAATCGCATTTAGAATAGCTACCATTAAGACCAAATCTTCTAGCTTCTCATCAATATTAGTACAACACTGCCCTGTTCTTGCACTGCAAACACCTTTGTAGGGGTGTTCTTGCATGACACAGACTTTAGCAAAGTGATCTCTTCTGCCACATTTGTGACAGTCTTTGCCTAATGCAGGGAAGTTCTTGTAGGATGGAGCATGACCATTTCATTCACAACTGTAGCATTCTGTCTTGTTATGTTCTTCTCGCTTAGATGCTGGTGAGTCTACCTTGCCTTTGGCTTTAAAACCTTTGCTGTTGTCATGTTTCTGGGTGCATACAAGATTATTTCACTAGATGTGGTGTCTGATTTCTTCAATAGCTTGATGTCTTTAGCTGAGCATTTGGAACTCCTTATTGTACTAATTACCTTATGTAGGCTGGGGTTGTTGTGACACAACACATTTTCTTGTGCCTTGACACATGTAGTACGCTTAACCAGTTGGTCATGAATCATTTCATCTGCATTTTAGAAAACACATGAATAAGCCAACATACCTGATGTGGCAGCATACGTCTCAATATATTTGCTTTGGACTGACACCTATAATAGAAGTTTCACTCCATTATAATGTAGAGCGTTGTGTCCATTCCTCTCTTCACCTCAATGCAGGAATTCCAATCCTCTTCTCCTTCAGGCTTTTCAACAGGACTTATGTTATTGAATAAACCTCTTCCTTCAGTACCTAAATATATATACAAACAAGCTTTTTTGAGATCTGCATAATACTTCAGTCCCTGAATCACTACCGGGTGCATTCAATTTTTTTTTCCCACTACCCCATCTTTCTCTAGGTGCACCTAGTAATTTTAAAAAAGTAGCAGGCATTGCTATGACGTTCATCGCTCCAGCCCTGTTGCCGAAGGTTTAACAATAACAGCAATACACAGCATAATATGTGACCGGCAGTGGGATATGTGACAGAGATCCATACAGTAGTTAATGGTAGGATGAAGACAGAACCAGTTCATACAACAACATATGAGCTTGTAGAGCACTACAAGTCAACATATAATACTAGGTAAGGTGAAATGATTATAAGTATCCTCAAGTGTGCAGAAAACTCACAAAGGTGAAGCTAATATGAAGAATTTGTCAAAGGATAATCACTACACAGGGTATTTGTAGCTGAGCACAATTAATAATATGGCAATTGCCGTACTGAAAATGAAGAAAACGTGGTGTAACAATGCTGCACTAACTAGCGATAAGCCAGTGGGACGGACTAAAACACTGAGAGGGCAGAGATGCCTAGTTGAAATGACGAGGAAGACGGGGCTGCATCCGGACTCATCTTCAGTAGCAATGAGTCCGTAGGGCGGATATACCGCAGAAATTCAAGTAACCCAGCCCCAACCTTCGCAGATGCCGGAGCCCGTGAAAACACCTCAGAAGGTAGGAAATGTGAACATTGTACTATTAAGCATGGATGAGGCATGACAGGGCAATTAAAGCACAGTCATGCCACGAACCACGAAGAGCTGGGGTGGGCCAGAAAAGGTAGTCAAAAGCAAGGGCTTGAGGTTGGAGCGCCGTCAAAGTAAAAAAGAGCTGTATGTGGAGGGACGCAGTTTAATAACTGCTTGTGTACATAAATTCCCTCTGAATGACCCGCCACCCACATTCCTTCTACTGCCTTTCTTCAATATTCCATAAACAACATGTGCGAGTCCACATGTACAAATTAAAATGGAGGAGGGACAGAAATAGAGGGAAAGAAGACAAGGTCAACATTATCAAGGCAAATGCATTGTAATACTACAAAGTGATGATTATAGAAATAAAGGTTAATGATGTTACAAACTTTCCTTCTTTCCTAACGTTCATAACACTATGTCCAAGAGTGATTATATTTTAGTTACTAAAACATTATTAATTAGTTTACAATCTGCAGAGAACTGATTTGTTTTTATATGTGACCATGCCCCAATATTAGCTTTGTTAGATACCTCTACTGTTTACTCCAAAGTTGGCAGATAATAATTTAACAAATATCTTTTTACAGGCTATAATTTCATCTCTGAAACTACTGCTTTTGTAAAAGATTTTTTACAATTCAGTAATCTCTCTGACACTTCGATTGCTAATAATTGGGATGCTTTTAAAGCCTCTTATAGTGCCTTCACAATTCCTTCTCAGCTAAGAAGAAAACTAATTTAAATAATCAGTATGGCCTCCTGTTACAAGAAAATGAAAACACCTTAGCACAGTTATTTCACCTCCAAATTTTCTTCTATGTTACATAATTTAATTTAAGCCAAATCTGACTTAAATGAATTTGCTACTAAAAAATTAATAGGGTTCAGAACAGAGGAGGTAAGTTATTTGCCAGCTATTAAAAAATTAAAACAGAACGTAGAGCTATTAGATCTATTACTAACACATTTGATTTCAATGTGTCAGTTTCTAATACTAATATTTCAAATTATTTTCTTTCTTCCTATAAATCATTATATAATGAGGACATTTATTCATGTGCAGATCTAAAATCGGATATTACACTTCAAGAAGTATTAATTGCCATCAACTCCCTGAAGAAAGCGAAGGCTCCATGTTCAGACACTTTCTCTATTGAACTTACTTCCTCAATGTCCACTTTATTTGCACAAAACTATTACAACTTTTTACATTCTCTGATTTATAAGATAGATAGAGGCTCCTTTTTTGAAGCTTTAATAACTACAATGCCCAAACATGATAAATATCCTAAATTTTGTAAAACACTATAGGCTCATTTCAGCTATCAACTACAATTGTAAGATATTTTCCAAGTTCTTGGGTTCCTGTTTAGAGTCTGTTGTTCTTCTTATTGTCAAATCTGATCAGTCTAGTTTTATAAAAGGCAGGATTGATGCTGATAATGCAAGAATGCTTTTTGATATTATTAGGCAAGTCAGAAGCTTGAACTCCCTACTAGCGGCATTGTGATTGGATGCTGAAAAGGCTTTTGATCAAATCAACTGTCAACATATTTAAAACTCTCCATCGGTTTGTGTTAGAAATAGGGTCTCTAGTTGGCAGAGGTATACACCCTTGTCCAAGTAGGGACCAAAATCCTAATCAGAGTAAGTCACACACAATCCAAATTATCCTGTGCCCACCCGCTGGTAGCTTTGCACTAAGCAGTCAGGCTCAACTTGAAAGGCAATGTGTAAAGTATTTGTGCAATAAATCATGCAATAACACAGTGAGGACACCACAGAAAGACACCACACAGATTTAGAAAGATATAAGATATTTATCTGATTAAATGCAGGTCAAAACGATCAAGATTTGATAAGTATACGTTGAACTATCCTTTTGAAATTATAAAAAGAGTCTTTAGTTCTTAAAAGCAACAGTGGTTTTTTGCAAGCACAAAGTACCTGGTTTGCGTCAGAATTACTCGCACGAAGACTGCAGAGGAGGAGATGCGTGAAAAATGAAGGATGTGCGTCAGATTTCCGGGTGCACACAGATGATGCGTCGATTCCTTTCCACAAGACAAGGGCTTTGCATCAAATTCCAGCCAGCAGGCTTGAATCCTCTTTGCGATGCAGGGTCTTTTGACGCCCGGGGCAATGCGTGGAAATCCTGGGTGTGCTGGACAAAGTCACAAGTGCTGCATTGATCTAGTGGGCGATGCGGGGACGTTTCTGTTGCACGACTGGAGCTGCATTGATTTCTCTTGCAGGAAGTTGGGCTGCGTCATTCCGGCTTGGCAATGCGTCGATCCGGTGGGCTGCGCATCGAAGTTTTAGTTGCAACACTGGCACTGTGTCGATCTCCAGTCGGGGAGCCAGGCTGCGTCGTTACAGTTCGGCGATGCAGTGATTTCCTCACCACTGGCCAGGCTGTGCGTTGATCCAGCAGGTTGTGTGTTGATTTTCGCTGCACAAGGAGTTTATTTGCAGAGATGAAGTCTTTTTGGCTTCAGGAAACAGGAGGCAAGCTCAATCCAAGCCCTTGGAGAGCACTCCTGAGCAGAGGCCAGCAAGGCAGCAGGGCAACAGCAAGGCAGCAGTCCTTTACATCAAAGCAGTCCAGGTGAGTCCTTTGGGCAGCCAGGCAACTTCTCTTAGCAGACTGCAGGTTCTGGTGCAGAATGTCTTCCCAAGAAGTGTCTGAGTTGGTAGGGTAGACCCAGTTTATATACCCAAATGTGCATTTGAAGTGGGGGGGACTTCAAAGAGTGGCTTAGAAGTGCACAAGGTCCCCTTTCAGTACAATCCTGTCTGCCAAGGTCCCAGTAGGGGATTTGGCAGTCCATTGTGTGAGGGCAGGCCACTGTCCTTTGAAATGTAAGTGTCAGGCCCTCCACCCTTCCAGCCCAGGAAGACCCATTCAGTATGCAGATGTGTGCAGGTCCTACTAAGCATCCTGCGGTTGTGGTTGTCTGGGTGCTGTCAACCAGCCCAGCCCAGGCGGGGATTGGAGACAGGCTGCAAGGCACAGAAGGATTTTTTTTAAGCGCAGAGAAATGCCCACTTTCTAAAAGTGGTATTTCTAAAATAGTAATATTAAAACCAACCTCACCAGTCAGCAGGAGTTTGTATTACCATTCTGGCCATACTAAATATAACCTGTTTACCCCTTTCTAATCAGAGTCTACCACTCAAACCGTTTATGAGGGTAGCCCTAATGTTAGTATATGAAAGGAGCAGGCCTCACAGCAGTGGAAAACGAATTTAGGTGTTTTCCACTACCAGAACATATAAAACACACAGATATACAGTATGTCCTGCCTTTTACCTACACAGCACCATGCCCTCTGGGTTACCTAGGGCCTACCTTAGGGGTGACGTATATGTAGAAAAAGGGGAGTTTAAGGCTTGGCAAGTATTTTTAAACACCAAGTCGAAGTGGCAGTGAAACTGCACACACAGGCCTTGCAATGGCAGGCCTGAGACATGGTTAAGGGGCTACTTATGAGGGTAGCACAACCAGTGCTGCAGGCCCACTAGTAACATTCAGTATAAAGACCCTGGGTACTTTTAGTTCACTTTACTAGGAACTTACAAATAGATCAAATATGCCAATTGGGTGCGAACCAATGTTACCATGTTTTAGGGAGAGAGCAAATGCACTTTAGCACTGGTTAGCAGTGGTAAAGTGCGCAGAGTCCTAAAGCCAGCAAAAACATTGTCAAAAAAATGGAGCGAGGCAGGCAAAAAGTTAGGGGTGACCACCCTAAGGCTGTCAGGTCTAACCGCTTGGCTTTGGACACAAATTCATTTAATTTGTGAAGGTAATATACTCTAGTACCCACACTAGTGTATTTGTTAATGTTTGCTTCTCCCCTTATTTTGATTTACATCAAGGAACCAGACAAGGCTGTCCTCTGTCCCCTTAACTGTTAATGTTATGTTTGGATCCCTTCCTGGAAAGATTTTGTTGTAACGCAATTATATCAGGTTTTCAGTATGGTGTTCATGAAAATCAGCTAGCTGCCTATACTGATAATATTTTGATATGTATGTCTAACCCTTTTACTTCTTTGGGCTCTTTTCTATAGGAAATGTTTTGTATTCTAGCATATCGATAAATGAAATTAATTTTGCTAAGAGAGATTTTACCCTTGAATTGTTTATATTATCAGCTCATGTCTACTAACTCCAACTTTCCATGGTGTCCCTCAAATATTAGAGATATTATCAGTCATCATTTTGTAAAGTTGGAATCTAAGCTACAATGTTTGGTCTTCTTTACATTTATTCTAGTGGGGCAGAGAGGATACTATCAAATTGATGATTGTGCCACATATTTTATAAACTATTTCCATGTTGCCTTTTATAATTCCTAATTACTATTTTCAACAACTTGATTCTATTTGCATTAACTTTTAATGGAACAATTAGACTCTCTGCATTGCTGTCGGTAAGCTTAAAATTCCAAAAACTGATTCGGTTTTTTGATTTCCTGATTTTGAATTATACCTCTCTTCTTTTATAATTAGACAGTTTTATGCCCGACATGTAATTTTCATGATATCCTCATGAATAAGTTTTGAAAAATCTTATGACTTCTCTTTGAACAATGTTATTTTTATGTCTAATTATACTTTTATTTTGAAATATTTCATTTTAAAATATTCTATTTGAGAAATAGAATATTCTGTGATAAATTATCTCCTCACCAATGTTTTCTGAATTAATGTGTTTTAATATAATAAGTTAATTAGGATTCGTAATAGATTGTTCTTTTTTAAAAATTGGAAAGAAAAAGGTATACATATGTTTGCCAAATCACGAATGTGAATTGTGTTGTGCCTATGTGTCTTTAAAATGAAAATATCAATTGCCTGATTAATTTTAAGAATGTTATACCATAATGTATCCTCCTCTCCAACTTTTTTTAATCCATCTTTCATATGAGTATTGATTCTTTGTTACATCTTGATAACATTTTAAATGGATCTGTTCCCAAGCCTGCTTTTATTTACAAGGCCTTACTGTCTCCAAATTCATCTAGAGCTAAACATACTTTGGAGCTATATGAAAAGATTTACCTGTCTCATTTTCTCCCCAATGTTGGGATACAATATGGTTTAAACTATTGTTAACCTCTAAAACAGCTCATATTACTTAGTTGTGTTTTTTTGTTTATAATTGAACTTGCATTGACGCTCCGACTGCCACATAACAACCCTGGCGGTCCGACCGCCAGGGAATCACCAGATCCTGGCAGTAGGGGAAATTCTCATCCGCCAGGGCAGAACTGCAAGCAGTGTTGCCCTGCGGATTATGACCTCATTATCTGTCAACCTTTTCAAAGGTGTAACACCGCCATGAAAAGGCTGGGGGAGAACAGGTGCGGGTGGGTGGGGGCACAGAGGGGGCCCTGCACAGCCCATGCACTTGGCATGGGCAGTGCAGGAGCCCCTCTGCCCAGCACGTCATAGTGTTTACTGTCTGCTTTGCAGACAGTGAACATTGCGAGGGTGCTGGTGCACCCTGCTGGTTACAGCATTGCCGCCGGCTCGATTACGAGCCAGAGACAATGCTGTAGCCTGTTTCCCACTAGGCCAACGGGCGGGAACATAGGTTTCTGTCCACCGACCTAGCGGGAAACTCTTAATGACGTCAGCGTGGAGGTCGACGCGTAGGTGCCGGCCACCCTGTCGGGAGTTTGGCGGACGGAGTCCGCCACACTCTTAATGAGGCCCTAAGTCAAACTTATTCTGATTAGCTATAATTTATTTTCTCTCTTTACATTCATCACATTCTTAATTGGTTTCTATTCCTTATATGATCTTTCATCTCTTTTTCCCTTCTCTTTGTTCCTCTTTTCTCACTATCTTATTTTTACTTATTCTCTCTTCTTTTCTTTCTTTATCTACTTCTCTTCTTTTTTATTTAATTGTTTTCTACTCTTCAACTGTTTGTTCGAAATATTTTTAGTATTTATTAAACTCTATAGACGTAATTCCATTCACAAATTGCTGTGTGAAATTGCAAATACAAATTATTAATTAAAAATGACTGTATTATGATACCGTTGAGGATCTAATATCAAAACTGCTTTTCAGTATTTCCGTAACAATACATACAAGGGCACCAGACATTTTTAAAATCATCTGTCTGGCTGATACCCCCTCTTTCACCAAATCCTCTGTGACCACATACTTCATGTTAAGGAAGTGCTGAAATATGTCAACATGTTTCAGAGATGCCTTTCTTATCTGGGGAAATCACCATGGTGGAGCCAGGCACCATTTCACTGGCCCAATCCAGTTAAAACAGGGATTTTTCAAGATGTCATGAGCTGAGAATTGCCACTAGAAATGTTAGATTCATGTTTTTCATGTTTTAAATGTTTGGGAATTTTTCAACCATACTCTCAAAGTACTAAAGCCAGGAAGTACATTACACACAGCCTCTCAAGAGAAATATATGAAACTCAAAGGGACCCGGTTAATTCAAGAGAACAAAGCAATCATTCCTATTAACACTCTTCTGGAAACCTATGCCAATTCCATAGACATTTGGACTCACAGATGAAATAGGGGCTCCTCAGCTAAAACCCCAGAGACACCAAAAAGGAAAGGTTGATTTTTCATGAGGACGTTGTCTGGTTACCCTTCTTTTAAACCTACATTCCATGTTGATCTGGTGCCATTTTAACACAGTTTTTCATCAGCCAAATGTGGCTGCTGTCCTTATAAAAGTCCTACAGAGCTCCCATCCAATCTAACAATGGTAGCTACTGCTTCATCCTAGGCAGTGAGAAGAATGGCAGGCATTATGGTTCAGGGTGCAGGCCTTTTTACCCTGCTCTCATGGAGGAGAAGCTCTCTACTGACACTCCTTTGTAAAGCCCATCCAATCACTCATTATTATTCCCTATTTGGGGAGCATATGCAGGGTGTGTGTGTGCGCACGCACGTGTGTGTGTGTGTGTATGTATTAGCTTAGTTGGCCTGATGCCTATATGGGCATCCATTTTTTTTTTGGCCAATGATTCCTTGTTGTCTAGTGCACTTTTGTGCTTCCCTCCCCCAGCCCTGTGGGAGTAGATCGGGGGTAAACATTAAACTGCCTTCCAAACTCCAGCGGTCAGGTTACCGCCAGTGTGGTCCCCTTCCTGTGACCCCTATTAAGAGTTTCTGCCCGCTGACCCAGTGGGAAACAGCCCACAACATTGACGCCAGCTCATAATTGATCCAGCGGCAATGTTGCAGTGCATAGGGTGCATCAGCACCCGTAGCGCTTTTCACTGTCTGCAAAGCAGACAGTGAAAAGAGCCTCAGGGCTGGCCATGGGGGCCCCTGCACTGCCCATACCTCTGCACCCCATCTCTGCCATCCTTTACATATCTGTACTACCGCCATGTAAAAGCTAGCAGAGAGGGGACTTGTAATCCCCAGGGCAGCGCTGCTGTGGCGGATCAGGACCGCAGCACCGCCAGACCGACGACAAGTGCTAATCTGGCAGTGCTGGCAGCCCGACCGTGGCGCAACCGTCACTGTTGTGATGTGGCTGCCGGACCACCACATTGGTGGCAGTCCGACCACCACCACAGCCCTGGTGGTCCAAAGACCACCAGGGTCGTAATGACCGCCTTAATATCTACCCCCCAGAATGCCAGAAGCCATTATACCACTTTTGTTGTTGAGGTATGACCCGATGCCAGGGTGGCTGCCCCACCACTTTTTTTGTTTGGCCTATGATTCCTTGGTGTGTAGTTAGCTTTCTCTCTGGGCAGGCTGCATGTAAACTACCCCTATCTGCCCCTGTCAGAAAAGCAGTTGTTCTGGGGAACACTTGCCCATTCCTAGGCTGACTGCTCCACACCCCAAAAATGAACTCCCTGGTGTCTAACAGGTGGATCCCTGGTGCTAGGACTAAAAAGATTTTCTCGTCCACTGCTCTAGAGAGGTAATGGGGTTACATCAACACGTTGTCCGCGCATTCAAGCAATTCATGTTATCTGCTGACGTACTGTGGGGAGAGACGGCAGAGAGCATAATTCACATGAATGCTCTTCAGAGGAAAACCACATACACATGTTTGGCAGAGCTGAATCCCCACAAGGGATGGTGCGAGCTTTGATCTTAGGAATGTGAAGGGAATCCACACGAGGAGTAGAGTTTCTATGCGCTATTTGTTTAGAGTCAGTTAAGAAAGAACACCTGAAAGTGCTTAGCGCAGTACCACAATTAAATGTTGTCAAACCAAATATTAAAATGCAGGAATGTACAGATGTTTTACTATTTGAATATTGCACTTTGCCTGTGACCTTGATCTTGAAAATGCTGTGGCGGCCTCCCTCTTGATCGCAGACACTCTCCAGATCCTCAACAGCAGAGGACGGTCCATCTCCCACCTGGTGGCCAATAGCTGGGGGAGCGCTGCATCGCTCCGGGAATTCAGAAAAGGACTTAGACGTGGCTGTTGAATGAACACAGCACCGCGAAGCAGCTAGCAACTCCAGTGCCTTGAGTCCCTCACGGGTGATTTGCTGCGCTTTATAAATCCTGATTGATTGATAATGTCAGTGGGGAAAAGTATTGGTTTAGTGGAGGTTAGTGACACAAGACAACACAACAGTATGGTAAGGATTATAGAACAGATCATTCTTCTTTAAAACTGACCCCATCCGTTTGTAATCATTCCCCTTTTCAGAAATAAGCATCAAGCATGAAAATGGGCCTGGGAGAAGCAGAGAGAGTCACAGAAAGCAATCTCTTTTGTAGACACAAGTCCTCCTGCCGGATTAAGTGAAAGGGGGGGCACGTGCTAGATTAAGGTGTGGTCCAGAGCCTACTATTGTGAAGTGATACTGGCAACAGAGGCAAGGATTGGACTCAAGATTGTGTTTGCACCTCAAGAACATATGATGGAAAAGTAAACATGCAAGCAATAGCCTCACTACAACAACTGACTCAGCTGGTGCTTCAAGAAATGAGTAAACTGGTTCCTTCATCGTACCAAACTGACCCACCCTAGGAACAATATGCAGAAAAAGGGGGATTGCACGAGACTGTATTGTTTGGAAAGGAAACTGCTGGGTCCTGTTGCAATAGAAGACATGAGGCCTCATTATAACATTGGCGGTAATGACTGCCTACCGCCGCGGCAACAGCCACCAAAACACTGTTGCAGCGTCTACCTACTGTCTGCCATATTATGACCGTAGCCGGAATTCTGCCAGAAGGCTGGCGGAATTCCAGCTACGGTCATGGTTGCGGGTGGCGGTAAGTTCTTGTTGCTGCCGGCAGCAGCGCCACGCCAGTAGACCGCCGCAGACCGCATCATGACACATGATACGGCCTGGCGGTGTTCTGCTGGCAGACGCTGCTACTGGCAGCAGCGCCATGTCCCATCTCCTGCCGGAGGACCCCCTGCAAGCAGGTAAGTCGGGTGCTCCGACAGGGGAGGGGGGTGGAGGGTGTTGTGTGTGTGTGTATGTTTGTGTGTGCGTGCATGCGGGTGTGTGGCGTGTGGAATGCGTGTGTGCATGAATGGGTGTGAATGTGCATGTATGTTGTGTGGTGTGAATGCGTGTGTGCTAGAATGTATGTCAATGTGTGTTGATGTGTGTGTGTGAATGAATGTATGCATGCGTGGGTGGATGTGGGTATGAGTGTGTGTATGCATGTGTATGTTGGTGCGTGAATGTGCATGTATGTCGGGGGTTCGGGAGGGTGTTCGGGAGGGTCAGGGAGGACTCTGGGGAGGGAGAGGGGGTCGGGGAGACCCCTATCAGTGGCAGGGAAGGAATTCCCTGGCACTAATAGTGCCTACCGCCATGGTTTTCGTGGCGGTAAGATTGCCACGAACACCATGGCGGTAGGCGGGGTCATAATCCTGTTGGGACTGTGACCACCGCCTGGTTGGAGACTAAAGTCTCCAGCCCGGCGGCTGTTACCGCCCTGGTGGACAGAGTGGTACATTGGCGGTTTGGCTTGCGCCAAACTGCCAATGTCATATTTTGGGGAAAGGTCCCACCAGCCTGTTGGCAGTACCTTTCTCCAAAATACCGCCGTCCGCCAGGGTCATAATGACCCCCATGGACTGGTAGATGCAGTCTGAGACAGTGCACCTGAAGGAGGAATTGATGGCTCCAACCAGGGTGCTAAAAGATCAAAGGCTGGCAATAATGCACCAGAGGGTGGCGAGGATGAAACAGGTCCCGAATGGAGAGTAAAATGTGATGCAACCGATCCTATTGAACTGAGACCACATCTCTCAGAGATAATTGCACCTGGTTTACTATAAAAATAAAGCCCTGTGCATGCAGATGAAATGAAACAGACAGGGAAATGCAATGACATGAGAATCTGTAGTTACAGAAGAAATGAAATTGGCACTGTAAAAGAGAAGATATTGCAACAGCAGTAGAAATAGCTTGGCAAGAGAACTATAAAAGAGCGATAAGAAGAATGCACTGCTGATGATGGTGAACACTGATATACCGTGCCCAACTGCAAAGTAGAAACCCAATCTGCGAGAACTAAACTCGAGTACTTTAGGAAAACAGAGAAATGGCAGAACAGGTTTTGGTGACATAGGGCCAGATGTAGCAAAGGGTTTGCGCCTCGCAAACAGCGAAAATCGCCGTTTGCGAGGCGCAAAAGCCTCTTTGCTATTCAGAAATGCATATTGCGAGTCGGGACCGACTCGCAATATGCATTTCAGAATCGCAAATAGGAAGGGGTGTTCCCTTCCTATTTGCGATTCGCAGTGGTATGCAATTCCATTTGCGACCGCATATGCGGCCGCAAATGGAGTCGCAGTTACCATCCACTTGAAGTGGATGGTAACCCACTCGCAAATCGGAAGGGGTCCCCATGGGACCCCTTCCACTTTGTGAATGGACCCACAAATATTTTTTCAGGGCAGGGAGTGGTCCAACGGACCACTCCCTGCCCTGAAAAAATACCGAAACTAAAGGTTTCGTTTTTTTTTTTAAGTGCAGCTCGTTTTCCTTTAAGGAAAACGGGCTACACTTAAAAAAAAAAACTGCTTTATTTAAAAGCAGTCACGGACATGGAGGTCTGCTGACTACAGCAGGCCTCCATGTTTGCGAGTGCCTATAGTCGGTATGGGGCCGCAATTTGCGACCCACCTCATTAATATTAATGAGGTGGGTCATTGCGACCCCATAGCGACTCGCAGACGGTGTCTGAGACACCGTTCTGCATACCAATTTGCGAGTTGCAAATTGCGAGTTGCAGGGACTCGCAATTTGCAAGTCGCAAATTGGCGTTTTGCTACATCTGGCCCCAGATGTACGTATAGATCAGTTTGTGATTTCCTAGTTGCAAATCTTTATGATTCACAATTAGGAAATGACAAACTGCAATGCACAAATGTGTCTCAAACATATTTAGCAATTCCCTCTGGGTCGCAAATGGACCTACCTCATCAATACTGATGAGGTAGGTCGCAATTTGCGACCCATTGGGAATGGACAAAATCACAGGGATGGTGCCCTGCTGGGGTCAGCAGACCACCATGTTTTTGGGAATAGTTTACCACCAACATAAAGTTGGCGGTAAACTGTGAATGTTTTGTGACCGCATTCCGGACGCAAAACATTCACACATCTCCCTGCGAGTCGCTATTAGGAAGGGATGCCCTTTACACCCCTCTTCCTAATACCAAATCACAAGCTTAATTTGCGATTCAGTATTAGATTACCAAATCGCAAAATTGTGTTTGTCCATCTCAAAATGTTTTTTTGCGGTTGCAAACTGCCCAATTCTGTGAATCAGACTATTTACGACCACAAAAAACCTTCATTCATCTGGCCCTAGGTCTTTTGCTAATAGGAGTAAGGAGCTCAACAAAAGAAATGTATGAGAGTTGTTCTTTTGACTTTATAAACACAAAGAGAGTGATTATTGGTCTGATTAATGCATTGATTGAGTAACACACTAGAAGGAGGTACACATGAGTGCACTTCACACCAAGAAACAGGATTAAGTCAAGGAATAGGAGTTGTGGTATTACTTTCACCTCAATTAGAGGTATGTGATTTACACGCCAAGTTGTAACCCTAGTGAAATCTGATACTAGATTCAGATTGAAAATACTTTATTTAGACAATTAAGTCCATTAAAGTGCCAACAACATAATACAATGAAGTATAAACGTCCAAAACAATTAAAATACGGTAAGCAGGTATGTGATGTCTAATGATACATTAGGCTTCCAGTTTTCTGTTTTTACTGATCTCTACAGATGAATACAGACAGAAAACAATATTTCCTGTCTGTATTCGTTTTTAAAAGCAGAAAAATGCTGAAATTGTGCTTCTAATGCGTACCTTTCCATGCTGTCTGTTGTGAATTACAAGACAACAGATGAGCAGGTAGACAACACAGGAGTTAAAAAATAGGTTAAGATATCTTCAAATACAGGCATTTGTTAAAATATATTTGTAGTAAATTGCTATTATTTACCTGTGGGTGGAATGTTTGTATATTTGCCTGCAACGTTTGCTAAAATACGATAACCATCAAAGTATGAGTGCATGTCTATCAGTTAAATAAATGTGCAAATGTACCATTTTTGACTCCACTTATTTGCAAATCACAAAATAAATATTGATAAATACTAATAAGATGGCCCAAAAAATATGGATAATACAGGTGGAAATGTTAAAAAAATAAATACCATAAAACCGGGAGCCTCAATTATACAGTACAACCATTTCATAAAAAAAGGTTGACTGGGTACATTGGCCCTCATTCCGACATTGGCGGGCGGCGGGCGCTGCCCGCCGAGCGGAAACCGCCATTTGGCCGCTCCGCGGTCAAAAGACCGCGGAGGCCATTCTGGCTTTCCCGCTGGGCCGGCCCAGCGGGAAAGGTCCTGCAACAATGAAGCCGGCTCCGAATGGAGCCGGCGGAGTTGCAGGGGTGCGACGGGTGCAGTTGCACCTGTCGCGATTTTCACTGTCTGCAACGCAGACAGTGAAAATCTTTATGGGGCCCTGTTAGGGGGCCCCACGACACCCGTTCCCGCCATCCTGTTCCTGGCAGTAAAAACCACCAGGAACAGGATGGCGGGAAGGGGGTCGGAATCCCCATGGCGGCGCTGCAAGCAGCGCCGCCATGGAGGATTCCCCCAGCCGGGGGAAATCCGGCGGAAAACCACATCTCTGAAGGTGGAAACGGACAGTATAAAGGGAGACAGTCACCTGCAGGCAGCCTCACATGTCCGGTGCCGTCATGGAGCCCATCACACACATTTTGCCGCTGCTGCTGATCATCAATGGAGTCCAAAATCCACATCGCCATGGACGCAACCGGCTGTGAGTACAAATACCTACCTGTGTCATTACGCTCAACAACAGATCGTTGCACCGTCGTCCACATAATATGGGGGTCACGCTATGGGCACCAAGTACCCTTGTCTTTGTGTCCCGGGTCGGAATCAGACACAAATACACACACCTGCTCATCTCAGGCACAGGGACAGTGAAGTGTACACAACATTGTCTCACACAACACCAACAACATACTAACAACACATTTACAAATACAACTCACACACTCACATTCCTCACAGGCCATGGACTGTTGTCACATAAAACCCACATATGTATGGATGTGTCATAGAAGACAAACACCACTCCCATGAAACAGCCCTGTAATGGTTACACACATCACCCACATTACAGCACAATGGAAGGACAATGGCAAGCACAATAGACAGAGCGACAAATATTAAAAGATCACTATGCTAACAGTACCTGCACAATAGGAATGGGGGCACCAGGAGCACTCAGGGAAGGAGGCTGCTCTAGGACACATATCACATTTGCACAGGAAATAGCCCCACGTGTGCCTCAGGGGCAAACAATACTACAGTAGACCCAAATGACATGCCTATCTGGCCAATGTGGAAGCGCAAGTCAACAAAGCACATACAACTCCAACCGCATGGGACATACCTCTACATGAACTAGCTGCAAGGTACACACAGATAAATGGGCACGTGCACAGTCAATTGCAAACAGAGGCAGCAGAACTGAACACACTCCATGTCTGCACAAACAAAACTCAAGCTGACACACATCAGATGAATACATAATCCATATCAGGGGGTCAAGTCTAACATGCCCACATTGGACAACACAAGATGAAATACTTACCATAGCAAACATTACACAATGCCATGACAACACCATTGCATATACACCCACATATCCATACACTCAACATATACCCTTGTCTTGGGGCCACCAGCACCGCCCATAAAGTCAGATACTGCAAACAACAGCAAACGGATCAGCAAACAGGCTGAAACACACACAGCTGTAGGCAAACAACACAAGTCATTCAGGAACAACATTAAGGTAGTGAAAGAATTGCAGGACAGAGGTGTATCCAACAAATCAATGGGTGGACTTCTTTTTGGGAGGGGTGGGCTTCTTTGTGTGGGGGAGAGGTATGGATGTTTGCTGGGGAGAGGAGAGGTCTTGGAGGTGGAAGGGAGGGGCTGGCAGCTAGGTGGGGGCCTCTTGGGTTTGGGACAGGGGTGGAGGGAAGAGGAGAAAGGTCCAGGTCAAACAAAAACACTTTCTTAGTGACAGCAGAAGGGGGTCTGGATTTGGAGGTCAAGGGAGTGGTTGTTTGCTGTGTTGGTGTGGATGTGTGTGCTTCTGGGAGATATGCTTGTGTTTGGTTGGTATCTGTTGAGTGGATGAGTAAGTGTGTTTGTGTGTCTTGGGGGTATGGGAGGTGGAGGTGCTGGGGGATAGAGTGGTGGATGTGTGTGTGTCTGTTGGGGTGGTGACTCCGGGTATGCTGGATGTGGTTGATGTCTGTGTGTCTGTAGTTGTGGTGTCTGCGGTATGGTGCTTGTGGCAAGGGTCTGGGGGTCTGCTGGGGTGGTGTCTGCAGGTGTGGTAGGTGTGTCACTGATTGTTGGTGTGGTGCCTGTGGATATGCTGGATGTGGTGAGTGTAATGCTGGGGGTGGTGGGGTGTCTAGGGAAGTGGTGACTGTTGTTGTGTCTGTGAGTGGCTGTTGTTTGCTTGCTTGCCGGTGTGTTTTGTGGTGCTTGTGTCTGTGTGTGCTGCTCTTGTTTGTTGATGTGGATGCTTGCAGATCTGTCTTTGTGCTTTGGGTCGGTAGGGAGAGGGGGATTTGGATTGGGAAGAGGGAGGTTGAGGGGGGATGGAAGGTGTGGGGTGACTGGCTGCCATCAGTGAGTAGGCCAGAGCCCGAAAAATCTCTGTAGGCCAGACATTGCACCATGAATGCCTTCCAGGAATGCATTGGTCTGTTATAGCCGAGTTGCCAATCCCTGAATGGCATTCACAATGGCTGACTGACCTACAGAGATACTTCTCCTAACTAAGGGCAGCAGGGGTAACAGGGGCTGGTGCGGAGGTGCCTGCGGCAAAGGAGACACCCACCCTCTTGGGTGAGCGAGCATAGCCAACTAGGTGGGGAGCAACAGGAAAGGCAGCAATAGAATGGGGGTGGTCAACAAGGATGGTACAGGGGGATGCCCCAGTGGGTCCACCACCACTAGGGAGTGTCCACTGGAGGAAGAATCCAAAGAAGATGATGATGCCCTGGTCTCCTCGTGGCACTCCCCTCACCCTCCGGGCCACTGGGTCCCCCTGTGTCAGTGGTGTCTTGACACAAGGCCAGATGCTTCCCCACTCAGCTATGCCCCATCTCCTTCACCTGCAGGTGCAGATGCTGCAAATACAAAGAGAAATAGGGTCATCACATGTCCATGATTACACTTGAACAACAGCTCTGATTTGCAACCATTACCATCATGTCAAGTAGGCCCCAGCAACAAACTCCACCTAAGTGGCCCATACATGTGCCATACCATATGAATGTCTGCCATCTGAACTGTCAACAGTTGCCCACAGGAAAATCTGGATCTCAGACAACTACAATTGCATGGCTGAAGTTGTGCAATCACAATACCCATTCAACAAGTAGAAGACACCATCACCCTCAAACCTTTGCCCCATGGAGCAGACCTCAGTGACCTGTTGTCATACAAGAGTAGGCTAATGCATTTCCACAAATCCCACACAAGGTCATGCACACATCTATTTGTCACATAAATGATGACCCAACAATAAGAAATGATTCTACAAAATCATGCCATGTTGATGACAAAAGTACAATATCCTGGAGAATGTGACATGGAAGTGCCCATGTCACAATGGAAACATATCAACAATGCACACTTCACCAAGTGATATTTGTCCCAATAAAGTCATGGAGATACTATTAATGTTGCTTAGATAGGCCGCACATGTGGCCTGGAAATGGACTCTGTAGACATTATGTGCAATGTCAGGGACAGATGTCCCCAAAATACACAGCACAATGAATCAGCCAACCCCAGGGAAATTACCACTAATATCTGGCACCCCTTGCAGTTACATACTTTGAGTGCATCAGTAGATGCCATTAGTCCTTTGTATGTTGGAGAGACACAGAGATTTGCAAGTACTTGTAGAAGGCCCTCAACATGGTGCTCAATAGGAAGCTACATCACTGTCCCCATTTTGGTCATGCAAATCCAGATGTCTGTCTGAGAATGAATGCTTGTACCCAAAGACCTGTGATTTCAACAAAACTGAAAGTCATTCCATGATGCTGCAATAGTCAGGGCAGAAACCTTAACCATTACACATGTGCAGTGAACTTTTGCACATGATGCTACATCAAGGCCATAGATATTCACATTGTGGCTCTCCCTGTCATGTCCCTTATTGCTACTGCAGTTGTACATGCCAAATGACATGCTAAGCGGAAGTGTGAGCTGGAGCGGAAGTAGGCGAGGGAGGCAAAGGACGTGGCGCGCAGAGGCCGCTCTCCCGAAATCCCCACGAGTCAAGGCAGCGCCCCCTCCAGGTAGAGGCAGAGGAGGCTCTGAGACCGCGGCACGGGGCACGAGGCACAGCGGATGAGAGGTTGAGAGGCCGCGGCCACTCAGCCTTCCGAAATCTCCACGAGGCAAGGCAAGGCGGGGCAGGTGATAGAGAGGGGAACGCGGCCCAGAGCACGGCGGCTCCCTCTGTTTCTTTCCTGGCACCCGGTACCTTGGAGCCTGGAGGAGATCACAGGGGAGTGCTTTTGGAACGCTTTGGAGCATGACGATCTGATGGCTCCAAATGCTGAAGGCCTGGTGACCTGAGGGCTTCTCTTTTCCTCTGCCCCCTGTACCTGTCCTTGAGTGCGACCTGGCACCTAGAAGCAAAGCGCTTGTGCCTGTGTGGGGAGTGTGGGCAGCGAGGAGCTGCAGAAAGAAGCTGCATGGTGCTGACCGGCTTCGGCTCCTGGCTCCCGTGAAATTTGTATCTGCGAATGGGTGCCTCTAAAACAGCAGTGGCTGACAGCGACAGCAACTGCGACAGACTGTAAGCGGCAAACGGTTGGCAAGTGGTTGGAGATCCAACCTGCCCCATTTTGTGATGAGCAGGAAGGGTGCAGCTGGAGAGTCCAGAGTACAGAGTGCAGCAGTAGCCCTGGGGGCGGCTTCTGTCTGTCCTTCTGCCCTGTTTTTGTTTCAAGCTTCAGAGTCCTGTGTTCGGCGTGATCTTCATGCGTTGTGGAGCCACATCTGATGAACCTGATCTAATGAGCTGAGTGTTTCACCGGCTTATGTAGTGTTTCCTGTGCTCCCTGTGCCTTCTGCGCGCCTCCTATTTCCAGGTGGGGGAAAGAGGAATCCACAAGTAAAGTCTTGGCAGTACCTTGGTAGTACCTAGAGACTGGCCTCTCCTCTCTCTCTTCTCTCTATCGTTGTGGTGAATTTAGCAGGAGGAAGTATAGCCACGGCTTCTCTTGGTGGGATCCTTGTGCTGGCCAGCGAGTCTTCCTGACCCCACAACTCAATAATTTAATATTTCCAAGAGTGAGTGGATACTGAGTGGACAGCTGGAGGCGAAAGCGAGTGGTGCACCCTTTGCAGGAGGAGGAGGGGGTCCAGAGAGTACAAGAGAGGAGAGTACAAAGGGGTGAGAGTATGAAGGGACGAGAGATGGGCAGACGGAAGGGGGGGCTTACCCAAGATAATCTTAAAAGCAACAAAACTTTAGACAGCTTTCTACAAAAGGCTGTTGGAGCCTTAGGCAAAGAGATTGAGATGGCTGAGCGTCGCCTATCTACCCCGGTATCACCGACTCCTATTTCTCTATCTCCACCCCTATCACAACCACCCCCACAGCTTTCACAGTCCCCGCAGCCCCAGCACACGCAGTTAAATCTGGCCTTCCCACCAGCCGACCATTCAGACAACGCCCCGGAGATTCCCCCTGTGGCCCTGGATGAGGTCACTGCAACAGAACTTGCATTGTCATCATCGGCCCCTTGGGTGCTGCACCAGTTCCTGAGCCAAAAGGAAAAAGAAAGCGCAGTGATATTACCTTAAGAAACAAACGAGCTCGTACTATGAGCTCCACTAATTCTGGACTTGAAATCGGTAATGATGGGTCCAAAAAACCACAGGAGAGTACTATTGGTCCACTGGCGCTTGAGTACATAATGGAGGAGCTCACCAAGAGGTTGTGTCCTATTGAACCCCGTTTAAAAGCCATTGAAGAGAATTTAGGGGGGTTTACTCAGCCCTGTGTGCCTGACATCACTCCACGAGCTAACTCACAACCCCACTGCCAGTCTTCAATTCTGGGACAATCTTATGGCACTGGTGGCAAGGTTCCCTCACATTCTGTTGAGGGCCCAACGCCACAGAAGGGTTGTTGTATTCATTCCTGTCAATTCGAGGTGGGTTAGAATGCCAGGCCGGGCCGTAATCCAGCGGAAGACTGTCCCAATGATGTAGACATTGCTAATAGGGGAGTGTAGGAGGCTGGCCTGGTTTGTAGTGGGTACCAAGGGGTACTTACACTCTGCACCAGGTCCAGTTATCCCTTATTAGTATAGAAGAGGTGTCTAGCAGCTTAGGCTGATAGAAAATGGTAGCTTAGCAGAGCAGCTTAGGATGAACTAGGAGACATGCAAAGCTCCTACTATGCCACTGGTGTCATATGCACAATATCATAAGAAAACACAATACACAGATATACTAAAAATAAAGGTACTTTATTTTTATGACAATATGCCAAAGTATCTCAGTGAGTATCCCCAGTATGAGGATAGCAAATATACACAAGATATATGTACACAATACCAAAAATATGCAGTAACAGCAATAGAAAACAGTGCAAGCAATGTATAGTCACAATAGATTGCAATGGGAGCACATAGGTATAGGGGCAACACAAACCATATACTCCAAAAGTGGAATGCGAACCACGAATGGACCCCAAACCTATGTGAGCTTGTAGAGGGTCGCTGGGACTGTAAGAAAACAGTGAGGGTTAGAAAAATAGCCCACCCCAAGTCCCTGAAAAATGGGTGCAAAGTGCACCTAAGTTCCCCAGAGAGCACAGAAGTCGTGATAGGGGAATTCTGCAAGAAAGACCAACACCAGCAATGCAACAACGATGTATTTCCAGACGAGAGTACCTGTGGAACAAGGGACCAAGTCCAAGAGTCACGATCAAGTCGGGAGTGGGCAGATGCCCAGGAAATACCAGCTGTGGGTGCAAAGAAGCTGCCACCGGATGGTAGAAGCTGTGGATTCTGCAAGAACGAAGAGGGCTAGAAACTTCCCCTTTGGAGGATGGATGTCCCACGTAGTGAAGAAGCTTGCAGAGGTGTTTTCGTGCAGAAAGACAGCAAACAAGTCTTGCTAGCTGCAAGGATCGCGGTTAGGGTTTTTGGATGCTGCTGTGGCCCAGGAAGGACCAGGATGTCGCCAATTGCGTGAGGAGACAGAGGGGGCGCCCAGCAAGACAAGGAGCCCACTCAGGGGCAGGCAGCACCCGCAGAAGTGCCGGAACAGGCACTACAAAGTGGAGTGAACCGGAGCTCACCCGAAGTCACAAAAGAAGGTCCCACGACGCCGGAGGACAACTCAGGAGGACGTGCACTGCAGGTTAGAGTGTCGGGGACCCAGGCTTGGCTGTGCACAAAGGAAATCCTGGAAGAGTGCACAGGAGCCAGAGCAGCTGAAAATCACGCGGTACCTAGCAATGCAGTCTAGCGTTGTGAGGCAAGGACTTACCTCCACCAAACTTGGACTGAAGAGTCACTGGACTGTGGGAGTCACTTGGACAGAGTTGCTGAGTTCAAGGGACCTCGCTCATCGTGCTGAGAGGAGACCCAGAGGACCGGTGATGCAGTTCTTTGGTGCCTGCGGTTGCAGAGGGAAGATTCCATTGACCCACAGGAGATTTCTTCAGAGCTTCTAGTGCAGAGAGGAGGCAGACTACCCCCACAGCATGCACCACCAGGAAAACAGTCGAGAAGGCGGCAGGATCAGCGTTACAAGGTCGCAGTAGTCGTCTTTGCTACTTTGTTGCAGTTTTGCAGGCTTCCAGCGCGGTCAGCAGTCGATTCCTTGGCAGAAGGTGAAGAGAGAGATGCAGAGGAACTCTGATGAGCTCTTGCATTCGTTATCTAAAGAATTCCCCAAAGCAGAGACCCTAAATAGTCAGAAAAGGAGGTTTGGCTACTTAGGAAGGAGGATAGGCTAGCAACACAGGTAGGAGCCTATCAGAAGGAGTCTCTGACGTCACCTGCTGGCCCTGGCCACTCAGAGCAGTCCAGTGTGCCAGCAGCACCTCTGTTTCCAAGATGACAGAGGTCTGGAGCACACTGGAGGAGCTCTGGGCACCTCCCAGGGGAGGTGCAGGTCAGGGGAGTGGTCACTCCCCTTTCCTTTGTCCAGTTTCGCGCCAGAGCAGGGCTGGGGGATCCCTGAACCGGTGTAGACTGGCTTATGCAGAGATGGGCACCATCTGTGCCCATCAAAGCATTTCCAGAGGCTGGGGTAGGCTACTCCTCCCCAGCCCTGACACCTTTTCCCAAAGGGAGAGGGTGTAACACCCTCTCTCTGAGGAAGTCCTTTGTTCTGCCTTCCTGGGCCAAGCCTGGCTGGACCCCAGGAGGGCAGAAACCTGTCTGAGGGGTTGGCAGCAGCAGCAGCTGCAGTAAAACCCCGGGAAAGGCAGTTTGGCAGTACCCGGGTCTGTGCTAGAGACCCGGGGGATCATGGGATTGTCTCACCAATGCCAGGATGGCATTGGTGGGGCAATTCCATGATCTTAGACATGTTACATGGCCATGTTCGGAGTTACCAATGTGAAGCTATACATAGGTAGTGACCTATGTATAGTGCACGCGTGTGATGGTGTCCCCGCACTCACAAAGTCCGGGGAATTTGCCCTGAACAATGTGGGGGCAACTTGGCTAGTGCCAGGGTGCCCACACACTAAGGGCCTAATTACGACCCTGGCGGTCATAGACCGCCAGGGTGGAGGCCGGAGGTAGCACCGCCAACAGGCTGGCGGTGCTACATCAGGGATTCTGACCGCGGCTGTGAAGCCGCGGTCGCCCAGCCGGGTCCGGCGGTTTCCCGCCGGATTTCCCCCGGCTGGGGGAATCCTATGGGGATTCCGACCCCCTTCCCGCCAGCCTGTTCCTGGCGGTTTACACCGCCAGGAAGAGGCTGGCGGGAACGGGTGTCGTGGGGCCCCTGGGGGCCCCTGCACTGCCCATGCCACTGGCATGGGCACTGCAGGGGCCCCCTAACAGGGCCCCATTAAGATTTTCAGTGTCTGCTTGGCAGACACTGAAAATCGCGACGGGTGCAACTGCACCCGTCGCACCCCAGCAAATCCGCCGGCTCCATTCGGAGCCGGCTTCATCTTTGCTGGGGCTTTCCCGCTGGGCCGGCGGGCGATCTTTTGAAGATTGCCCGCCGGCCCAGCGGGAAAGTTGGAATGGTCCCCACGGTCATTTGACCGCGGGCGGTGTTTGGGCGGAATGACCCCCTAAGTAACTTAGCACCCAACCTTTACCAGGTAAAGGTTAGACATATAGGTGACTTATAAGTTAATTAAGTGCAGTGGTAAATGGCTGTGAAATAACTTGGACATTATTTCACTCAGGCTGCAGTGGCAGGCCTGTGTAAGAATTGTCAGAGCTCCCTATGGGTGGCAAAAGAATTGCTGCAGCCCATAGGGATCTCCTGGAACCCCAATACCCTGGGTACCTCAGTACCATATACTGGGGTATTATAAGGGTGTTCCAGTATGCCAATGTAAATTGGTGAAATTGGTCACTAGCCTGTTAGTGACAATTTGTGCAGAGAGAGCATAACCACTGAGGTTCTGGTTAGCAGAGCCTCAGTGAGACAGTTAGGCATCACACAGGGAACACATACATATAGGTCACAAACTTATGAGCACTGGGGTCCTGACTAGCAGGGTCCCAGTGACACATAACAACCATACTGAAAACATAGGGTTTTCACTATGAGCACTGGGCCCTGGCTGGCAGGATCCCAGTGAGACAGTGAAAACACTCTGACATACACTCACAAACAGGCTAAAAGTGGGGGTAACAAGGCTAGAAAGAGGCTACTTTCTCACACAACCTCCCCCCCCCCAAACGAAGGACAATAAGGCTAACCTTGGCCAGTTGAGTCTTTATGTCTAAATGGTGATAAGTGGAGAGTAGCTCTGCAATAGACTGGTTACTCCCTTTATCATCCACTATATGGTTACTTCCCTGTGGGGATGTAAACCATCCTGTTTGAAGTTATTTAGCTAAGCAATAATGTGAAGATATATTCTCAGAGTTCCTATCAGTAAGTTTTAGTTTAGAACAGTGGAATTTGTCCACTGGACCTATTCCTAGTGATGAGAATGCCAGACAGGGATGCTGTCTCAGTAAAGCCATAGCTGGGCAAAAACTTTGTCCATATGGCTGTAAGAGAGAACAGGGATGCCGTTTCTCTTGAGTTGGAGCAGGGCAGGGATGCTGTCCTATGAGCTCCACACTAGGGCAGGGCTGCTGTCCTAAGTGTTGTGAGGCAGTGCAGGGTTGCTGCACTAAAGTTTCTCTGGGATGGTTGGAGGGATGCTCCATTTTAACTGCAATGGTGGACTTTTTCTCACCAATATTAGTTATCCCACAGGGAGGTACTTCCACCTCAGGGAGTACAGCTGTGCCAGCTGATGGTTCCATTGGTACAGGTGCCACCCCAGGAGAGGTTTTTCCTACCACAGGAATGGTATCCCGAATGGCAGGGTGGGTAGGGGATACTGTGATGCCCTTTTTACCTGTTGTTGGAGAAGGATCCTGAGTTTTCAGGCCGGTTCCTTTCCTTTGCTTTTTCATTTCAGTAGAAATGAGAGGAAGCAATTCCTCAGGGATACCCAGCATGGCTGCATGGGTATAAAACTCTACCTCAGCCCAACCTGAGGTCTCTAGGTCATTACCTAAGAGACAGTCTACAGGCAAGCTAGGTGACACTACCACCTGCTTAGGGCCGGTAACTCCACCCCAACTAACCTGAACTATAGCTAAGGGAAGCTAGTGGAGTTATGGACATCAATAATCTTGTACTGTTGTCCAATGATGTCTTGTTCAGGAGGCACTAGGTTTTCAGTCACCAAAGTGATACTGGCACCTGTGTCCCTGTAGGCCTGGGCCTCAACACCATTTATTGAAACTGTCTGCCTGTACTTATCCATTGTAAGGGGACAAGCAGCCAGTGTGGTAAGGCCAATGCCACTAGGTGTGACAGAAACTGTCTTGGGACTGACTACCCCACTTTCTATGATGGACCCATAAGTGAACCCAACTACACCCTTACTTTGACTGTTGCCAGCAGTCCCACCACTATTACCACTACTGCTAGGGGCACTAGAGTTTGATGTATTAGTGGTGGTTGGCTCAGGGGGTTTACCTGGACTGGACTTATCCCCTTGCCAATGGCCTTTATTTTTACACACATAGCACCAAGGCTTTTTAATGTGTGTATGTTGTGAAGAAGAGGAAGAATCTGATTTATCCCCACCCACTGAAGAGTGTTTAGGATTTGAAGAAGGATCTTTGGTTTTACCCTTATCCTCATGCTTATCCTGAGATTTCTCACCATCTTTCTTCTTGCCATTCTTGTTACCCCCTGTATGAACTTTTCTGTTCACTCTTGTTCTGACCCATTTGTCTGCCTTCTTTCCCAATTCTTGGGGAGATGTCAGATCTGAGTCCACTAGATATTGGTGTAACAAGTCAGACACACAGTTATTCAGAATACGCTCTCTCAGAATAAGATTATACAGGCTTTCATAGTCAGAAACTTTACTGCCATGTAACCACCCCTCCAAGGCCTTCACTGAACAGTCAACAAAGTCTATCCAGTCTTGTGAGGACTCTTTTCTGGTGTCTCTGAACTTAATCCTGTATTGTTCAGTGGTTAAGCCAAATCCATCCAAGAGTGCATCCTTCAAACCTGCAAAATTATTAGCATCACTTTCTCTAACAGTAAGGAGCCTATCCCTACCCTTTCCATTGAAAGATAGCCACAATATAGCAGCCCACTGCCTTTGAGGGGCCCCCTGTACCACACAGGCCCTCTCAAGTGCAGCAATCCACTGTTGATGTCATCCCCCTCCTTGTAAGGGGGGACTATCTTGTGCAGATTCCTGGAATCATGTTCTCTAACAGGATTACTATCAGGAATACTGCTTTTGCTGCCACCATGGGGTCCAAACCCCAATATCTGTCTCTCCTTCTCCAGGTCTAGGGATTCCCTATCTAAGGCCAGCTGTTGCTGTTTAAGCTTCAGTCTGGTCTCTTCCACTCTCAACTTTTTGAGTTCCCTTTCTAACATGTTGTCTTCAGGGTGGGTGGTTTGGGAATGCTTGGACACAGAAGATAAATTGGAAACAACAGAAGGAGATCTGTCCCTAACTGGCTGGACTCTAATAACCTGGCCTCCAGGAATAAAAACACCCCTACTATGATGGGAGCTTCTATTACTACCAGCATTACTAGGTGGTCTGCTAAGGGGCAGATTTGGAACAGAACCCTCTCCACCTCCCGCAGGGAGATCCCCTGAGTCAGAATGGGAGCCTTCTATTAACCTCTCATTTGAAGTGCCTCCTAGGGACTCATCATTCACAATAAGCATGTTAAATAGAAACTCTTTTGTAGGGTTCTTTCCTATCACTAAACCTCTATCTAAGCAGAGACTCCTTAGGCTCTTGTAATTCAAATTGTCATAAGTAGTATTGACCATTGTAAGAGCAGACTCCACATCAAACATGATAGAAAAAGGTTTAGAGACAGTGAGAAGAAAGAAAAAGTTTCAGAACTTTTTAAAGAACAGAGAAAAAAAAACCTTTTTCTAACTTTTAAAACTTTTAGAAGTTTTTAGAGGAACTTTTCAGCACTTAGTAGAAAGTGTAAGAGGAGAAAAGCAAAACTTTTTGGTTAGGTGTACATACACTGAACTTGTTTTGTATATTATTCTCTTATGAAAAGTACACAATGACAAAGTGGTAAGTAGTTACAAGTACTTATCCCACCGCTGCACAACCAATGTAGGAGGCTGGCCTGGCTTGTAGTGGGTACCAGAGGTACTTACACCTTGTGCCAGGTCCAGTTAACCCTTATTAGTGTAGAAGAGGTGTTTCTAGCAGCTTAGGCTGATAGAAGGTAGCTATGGCAAAGCAGCTTAGGCTGAACTAGGAGACATGTAAAGCTCCTACTATACCACTGGTGTCATATGGCAATATCATAAGAAAACACAATACACAGAAGTACTAAAAATAAAGGTAATTTATTTTTATGACAATATGCCAAAAGTATCTCAGTGAGTACCCTCAGTATGAGGATAAGTTATATACACAAGATATATGTACACAAACCAAAAGTATGCAGGTAATAGCAAGAAAAGTAATGCAAGCAGTGTAAAGTTACAGTAGATTGCAATAGGAGCACATAGGTATAGGGGCAACACAAACCATATACTCCAAAAGTGGAATGCGAACCACAAATGGACCCCAAACCTATGTGAGCTTGTAGAGGGTCGCTGGGACTGTAAGAAAACAGTGAGGGTTAGAAAAATTGCCCACCCCAAGACCCTGAAAGGTAGGTGTAAAGTGCACCTACTACCCCCAGAGAGCACAGAAGTCGTGATAGGGGGATTCTGCAGGCAGAACAAACACCAGCAATGCAACAACAGTGGATTTCTGGACCTGAGTACCTGTAAGACAAGGGGACCAAGTCCAATAGTCGCGACAGTGTCGAGAGTGGGCAGGAGCCCAGGAAATGCCAGCTGAGGATGCAAGGAAGCTGCCACCTGTTGGAAGAAGCTTGGAGTTCTGCAAGAAAGAAGAGGACTAGGAACTTTCCCTTTGGAGGATGGATGTCCCACGTCGTGAATAAGCTTGCAGAGGTGTTCCCACGCAGAAAGACTGCAAACAAGCCTTGCTGGCTGCAAGGGTCGCGTTTAGGGTTTTTGGATGCTGCTGTGGCCCAGGAGGGACCAGGATGTCGCCACTTGGATGAGGAGAAGGAAGGGGCGCCCAGCAATGTGGGGAGCCCTCACAGAAGCAGGCAGCACCCGCAGAAGTACCTGAACAGGCACTTGGAAGAAGAGTGAACCGGAGTCCACCTGAAGTCACAAAAGGGAGTCTCACGATGCCGGAGTACAACTCAGAAGGTTGTGCACTGCAGGTTAGAGTGTCGGGGACCCAGGCTTGGCTGTGCACGAAGGAATTCCTGGAAGAGTGCACAGGAGCCGGAGCAGCTGCAAATCACGCGGTACCCAGCAATGCAGTCTAGCATGCGGAGGCAAGGACTTACCTCAACCAAACTTGGACTGAAGAGTCACTGGACTGTGGGAGTCACTTGGACAGAGTTGCTGAGTTCCAGGGACCACGCTCGTTGTGCTGAGAGGGGACCCAGAGGACCGGTGATGCAGTCTTTTGTTGCCTGCGGTTGCAGGGGGAAGATTCCGTCAACCCACAGGAGATTTCTTCAGAGCTCCTGGTGCAGGAAGGAGGCAGGCTACCCCCAGAGCATGCACCACCTGGAAACAGTCGAGAAAGCCGGCAGGATGAAGCGATACAAGGTTGGTAGTAGTGATCTTGCTACTTTGTTGCGGTTTTGCAGGCGTCCTGAGCAGTCAGCGGTCGATCCTTTGGTAGAAGGTGAAGAGGGAGATGCAGAGGAACTCTGGTAAGCTCTTGCATTCGTTATCTGAAGAATTCCCCAAAGCAGAGACCCTAAATAGCCAGAAAAGGAGGTTTGGCTACCTAGGAAGGAGGATTGGCTACCAAGAGAGGTAAGAGCCTATCAGAAGGAGCCTCTGACGTCACCTGCTGGCACTGGCCTATGTACAGTGCACGTGTGTAATGGTGTCCCCGCACTCACAAACTCTGGGGAATTTGCCCTGAACGATGTGGGGGCACCTTGGCTAGTGCCAGGGTGCCCACACACTAAGTAGCTTTGCACCCAACCTTCACCAGGTGAAGGTTAGACATATAGGTGACTTATAAGTTACTTATGTGCAGTGGTAAATGGCTGTGAAATAACGTGGACGTTATTTCACTCAGGCTGCACTGGTAGGCCTGTGTAAGAATAGTCAGATCTCCCTATGGGTGGCAAAAGAAATGCTGCAGCCCATAGGGATCTCCTGGAACCCCAATACCCTGGGTACCTCAGTACCATATACTAGGGAATTATATGGGTGTACCAGTATGCCAACTAACTAGCCTGTTAGTGACAAATTTTAAAGTAAAGAGAGAGCATAACCACTGAGGTTCTGGTTAGCAGAGCCTCAGTGAGACAGTTAGGCATCACACAGGGAACACATATAGGCCACAAACTTATGAGCACTGGGGTCCTGCTAGCAGGGTCCCAGTGACACATAACAAACATACTGACAACATAGGGCCTTCACTATGAGCACTGGGCCCTGGCTAGCAGGATCCCAGTGAGACAGTGAAAACACCCTGACATATACTCACAAACGGGCCAAAAGTGGGGGTAACAAGGCTAGAAAGAGGCTACTTTCTCACACTGGCCACCAATACCTGCACATTGTACATCCCATTGATGCCACACAGACTGCAACCACAGGCACATGAGTAGTCAACCTGGCATGCATGGCCACATTCTAGCCTGTGAGGAGGGAAAGGATGGTGAAGTACAGAGCAAACAGGGCATATTAGGTATTTACCTGCTCCTCTGGTGCACCATAGAGCTGTTCATACAGGGGTAGGGCCTCATCTGCTAGTCTCTCCAGCTCCTCTGGAGAGAAGGCAGGGGCCCTATCATCTGCTGGACGTGGCATGATTGCTCCTAGAGTCGGAACACAGCAGCTCAGTTAGTGGAGGTCTTGCTGGCAGCAGTGTCAGGAGTCAAGCAAGTGCTTCTGCAGAACATGATGGTCACGTCATCGCTTGTGGACACAGCCATTGGCCCGCGATCACCACTGATAACAACATTAGCGTATGGCTGTGTCCGCCGCAGTTGCAACCTCCTTCAGCCATCACGACTTCTGCCGGCGGTCGCGGGCGATTCTTAATGTCCAGTGGAGTAGGTCAAGCAGCTGCCATTTTAGAGGCCTGAAATGCGGTATTGGGCTTCACAAACTGTGTTGTAACTCTGAAACTGTTGTTTTGTGCTCACAAATATGCTTATCCTGTCTTGTCATGTAGGTCCTACTACTCAAACACCATTGTAGTATGTTGCAGGGCACAGATGGCATTTAACAGTAGGGCACAGTCCACCCCCGTCGAAGGCCTTTTTGGTGGTCGGGATATCTAGTCACATTTCGAGGGGCAATTGTGATGCATGTCTTTGAGTTTGGTTCAGATACATGTTGTGGACATATGTCTGGAAAACCTTGGGGGTCACATGTGGCCCTTGTGTTCCTTGCAGCTATGATGTGTCCTGGTTGTCATGTCTATACCTTCGGAAATGCTTTCTCGCATGATATCATTGACATGTATCATGTATGTTGCCGTGGACACAATGACTAATGTTAGAACTCATGTCTTGTCAAACATAGGCACCCAGGGAGAGAGAGAGTGCGACAACCAATTGTCTACCGTCCATTGCCAGATCTTCAGACCATGGAAGAATGCCACATAATCCTACTGTATCATCTGAACAGGCAAACAATAGTGGACTTATGTTGTCAGTTGCAGCCAGAGCTGATGCCAGCTCTTAGGTATCTAACCAGTATACCAACCATTGTGCAAGTCATGTCAGTATTGCACTTCCTAGCCACAGGGTCCTTCCAACATACAGTGGCCCTGTCAGCTAGCATGTTCCAACCTATGTTCAGTCTGGTGTTGAAGGATGCCCTCTCAGCAATGCTGGAACACCTGGACAGCTACATCCAGTTTCCCTGACATCAGGATTTAGCCCATGTGATGGCTGACTTTTATGGTTTTGCATGTCTCCCACATGTGATGGGGGCCATTGATGGCACACATTTTGGGTTGGTTCCACCGCATGCCAATGAGCAAGTATACCGCAACAGAAAGAGCTTCCATTTCATCAACGTGCAAGTTGTCTGTTTGGCAGATCTCTACTTATCCGGGTTCAGCTCATGATTTTGTCATAATGCGGAACAGCACAATACCCCAGCTAATGTCACAACTGTACCCAGAGAGGGCCTGACTGGTTCGTAAGTCAAATCTGTCCTGTTTTTGTGTGTGTGCAATGTCAGGTGCTACAATCCTGAAAAGAGGGACTTATTGTTGCACATATGTCTCATTCCTTAACAGGATACTTTGCATATCTAAACCTTCTTTGGTTATTGAAGCCAATAAGGAATCCAACTATGCAAGGGGAAGTCCACTTTGATGAGGCCGAGGGAAGTACACGGTGGGTAGTGGAGCAGGCTTTTGGATTCCTGAAGGTCAGATTTAGGTGTCTGGACCGGACAGGTGAAGCCCTCCTCTACTCACCCGGGAAAGTGTGTCAAATCACTGTGGCTTGCTGCATGCTCCACAACATTGCCCTGTGGAGGTATATCCCATCCATCCCTGTGGAGGGGGAGTCTTCAAGGCCACCAGGTGAGACTCATGAAATGCTGAGTGAGGGTGACAGTGGTGAAGAGGAAGGAGCTGACTTACAGGAAGATCTCATCAATAGCTACTTTTCATGAGGGTAAGTGTGTCATGTGATGTCATGACTGTGACTGTATAAAGAACTGAAGTTAGAATGTGTGAAGTAGAGTGTTTTGGCAACAACTGGGGAGCTGATATCCTGCAATATTTAGCGAAAGGGTGCTTGAAGGGTTAGCCTTTGACATATCCCCACCTTGATGTAGCTACTTTGTTTGTGTCAGTCTCATTAGAATGTAATTTCCTTTCCAGATGCTTGCTACGTGATTTGTGTTACAGGTATGTTTTCAAGCATATACTCCTTGTTTTGTCTTTGTACAGGTGCCTTCACCATGACATCCTCATGTGGGTATTTCAGAACTGTGGCATTGGCAGGTATCTGATGTTGTTCCGACATACAAAGTGGACATGGATTGTTCCAGGTAATGTAGGTCACAGATTTGGGGAGTATGAGACCTGTACCAAGATAGCTTGAACAGTGTTTGGGTGGAAGGTCCGAAGTGCACATTAGACTTGTTCAGTGTGATGTGTTGGGCTCATTGAATAATGTGTGTCATCATGTGGGCATGAAATATGTTGTCATCAAGTGCAAGCAAGGCATTCACCCTTCATATAGGCTAAACACTCTTCTAGTACGTAGCTGTAGATGTGTTTTGTTGTTGCAGGCCACAACAGTTACATATGTTTGTGTCATACCACCAGACGTATGGTCATTGGATTATGATGGACCTGTGATCAGGGACTGTTGTAGTGCCCTCTGTCTGTACCTTGGTTTATGTTATGTTGGATGTCTTTGGTTTGGTATGTGATAAGGCTCAAGCTGGTGACACCATCTACTTTTGTGTTTGTCTATTCTACAGGACAGTGTCTGACAAGGCCCTTCCTTCCATTATCTTGGCGGCTGTACCTTGGTATGTGTATAGTCACATAATACAAGTCAGCCAATCTTGGCTATGGCAGTCCAGACATTTCAACAGCCTATGTGCTGTACACTGGAATAAAATGTTTGGAGGAACCAGACACTTGTATCAGTGTGTTTCTGTGTGTTGGTAGTAATCCTTGGCAGGACATTGTACCTGTTGGAAAATGGGTTATTGGTAGGGCAGGTAGGTACCTACACCTAGCAACAAGCCACAAACCTCCACATAAGTACAGTTAGGTCTCAGTAAATTAATCCCAGCTCTACCCTTGGTAGCTTGGCATCGAGCGTCAAGGCTTAACTTAGGAGACAAAGTGTAAAGCATTCAAATATCACAAAACAGTAATTAAATAAAACACAGGAAACAGTTTAAAAATCCAAAACCAATTTATAAAAATAGCTTATATTTCTATCTTTAAAATGACACAAAAACGATTAAAATCGGTTCAGGGGAACGGGAGATATGAATTTTTAAAGTATTATTATTTTCTAGCGCTTAGAAACAAAAAGCGCCAATCGGGTCATCTGGTTGCACCAGGACCGGGGCAAAGTCAAACTTTCAGGCCGACCGCGATGGAGCCCTGCTCGGCTACAAGTCGCGGGAGGCCTCGGTTAAAAAGTTACCTTCTGACTTAGTCTCTTTTTTGATGTTTTTCTTCCCCGGGACGAACCTGCCAGTTGGATCCGACCTCCTGGAGCCCTTGTCCGGATACGCGAAGTCGGTTTCCTCGGTGGTGATTTTTACCTTCGGACTTAGTCGTTTTTTCGAGATGAAAATCCTTCGACCGGGGTAAACCTGGATCTTGATCCGACGTCCGTGGAGCCCTTCTCGGATACGATGGCTGGAAGGTCCCGGTCAACTTTTTACGTTCGGACTTAGTCTCTTTTTTGGATGTTTTTCTTTACCGGGACGAACCACGAAGTCAGGCCGGGTCGCGGTTGAGGCAAGCCGGCTAGAATTTCCGCGTCAGGTCGGTCACTTTATGGAGCTTTTTTTCAAAAATTCTCCAATCTTTTCCAAACTTCTGGGGCTTCACCCAGATGTTCTTTTAAGGTTCTTTTGGGGTCCACAGCTCACCCCAAGGGTCTAGAAGTTCTGTGATGGTCCTTGGGGGGTGCGGACTTCAACTCCCAGAATGCACCTGGCGCAAACTCCTTTTTGGCCACTGGACAGTGGTCAGCTGGTCGCTTTCTTCAGGAGTTGGTGCAGGGGACTCTGGTTTAGCAATTTTTCACCTGTAGCAAACAGGGAGTCCCTCCTTGAACCAGTTGAAGCCAGGCAAAGTCCTTCTTGTGATGAAGCCCAAGTGTGCAGCTGGTGCAGTCCCTCTGAGTGCAGGTTCCAGGTGCAGGCCAGGGGTCCAGCAGGGCAGTCCTTCTTCTCCTTTAGTTCCTTTCTTGTTGATTTCTGGAGGGGATCTGAGGCGTGGGTGCAGGTCTGCCAGTTTTATCCTTGCTCCTGGGTGAAAAGCAGGGGGGCTCTGGTTCTCCAATCAGGGACAGGGTCGTCCCCTTGTGATGACCACTTCCTGGGAAGTGTGGCAAAAATCCATCCCAGAAGGCAACAGTCTCTAAAAATCCAAAATGGATGAATCTGATTTTTGGAGGAGAGATCTGGCTGAGCCCACCCACTGGTGTGGCTAAAAATCATAAACACACCCCTCTCCTGCCCTCTCCTAATCTAATCAAGGGGGCACCTAGCTGTCTGGGGTTGCAGGATGTGGGGGTGTTGCTGGGTGCTGCAAATGTCCTTCTCTGCCTTTGAAGACCAGTTTGGCAGCCCTCCCCCTTCCTGCCTCACCATCTACTGAGGGGAGATTCTCTCCCCCAAGCACATTCCTTTGTGTGAAGTCTGGCCACTTCACACCTCATCAAGGCAGCCTGGCAGAAGCTGCTGCAGGCTGGCCAATCAGAGCACAGCAGCAAAAACAATGCAGAGCTGAAATTGGCAACTTTTTAGGTAAAGTCTAAACTTTTTACCTGGACAAGTTATATTAAATCCAACAACTGGAAGTTGTGGGATTTATTACAACAATCAATTTGATACCAAATTCTTGGTATGTAACATTTAAGGAGACTTTAAAATGTAAAATAAAGTCTGCCCATTCTAGCCTATGAAGGCCATTTACTTCAATGAGGGAAAAACAAATTTGGCTGTTTTTACCTCACCAGGGCTTATAAATCTATTTTTATAAAGTCCCTGCTTATAGTTACATGGCACCCAGCCCTAGGGGCACATAGGGCACACCTTAGGGGTGACTTATATGTAAAAATAAGGTAGTTTAAGACTTTGGAAGTACCTTTAATTCCAAAGTCGAATTTGCATATAACTTTAATTTAAAAGCAGCCAGCAAGGCAGGCTTGCTTTTAAAATGACACTGGGCACCTCAGCAATGCACCTAGGTGTGCACCACCTATGCTGTGGTCCCTAAACCTACATGCCCTACCATATACTAGGGACAAGGGTTACCCCTTGGGTAACCTGGGGCAAACTCCCCCACCCATGGACACCTCAGCTTCTTTATCGCTGCTTCCATCTCTTTTTTCTTTGTATGCCCATTTTTTCTTTTCTAGGGCTAGCTTCTCTGCTTCCAAAGCTATGTATGCTAGCTGGGCCTCCAGCTCTCTTTCTCTGATGGATGGGTTCTCTCCTCCTGAAAGGACCCCCTTCCTACCACTAGCTTTGGGTGTGCCCCTAGTGACTGTATCCACTGAGGACCGTTCCTCCTCTTCCTCACTTAGGCTCGGATGCCTTCCCTCCCCTGAGTGGTTAGAGTTAGCATCTTCCCCTTTCTATTCCTCCTCTGGAGCTTCCTCTGTCTCTACCTCTTGGGCCTCAGCCCATGCTGTCAGGGATTTAATCAGGATTTGCTTCCTGAGATCAGTGGTTGCAGGCAACCCTCTCTCAATACACAACCCCCTAAGCTGGACTACTGTCAGTGTGGGTAGGCTAGCCAGATCAAGCTCCATGGTTCCCTAGTTTTGTGTCAACAAAAACTTTTTGCAAAAATTGGTAACAAGAATTTAGAAAAATTACAAAAATTCAATAATTGAAATTAATCCCAATTAATTAAAAAAATAAAAAAAAATTAAAAATTCAAAACAATTTTTGCACTAGGACAATTTAAAGGATTTTTAATTTGTTTTATCTAAAACTGTAACGTGATATTGAACACAAGTACAGGATCCCGTTGCTGCTTCCAATTATGTTGGAAAATGGGTTATTGGTAGGGCAGGTAGGTACCTACACCTAGCAACAAGCCACAAACCTCCACATAAGTACAGTTAGGTCTCAGTAAATTAATCCCAGCTCTACCCTTGGTAGCTTGGCATCGAGCGTCAAGGCTTAACTTAGGAGACAAAGTGTAAAGCATTCAAATATCACAAAACAGTAATTAAATAAAACACAGGAAACAGTTTAAAAATCCAAAACCAATTTATAAAAATAGCTTATATTTTTATCTTTAAAATGACACAAAAACGATTAAAATCGGTTCAGGGGAACAGGAGATATGAATTTTTAAAGTATTATTATTTTCTAGCGCTTAGAAACAAAAAGCGCCAATCGGGTCATCTGGTTGCACCAGGACCGGGGCAAAGTCAAACTTTCAGGCCGACCGCGATGGAGCCCTGCTCGGCTACAAGTCGCGGGAGGCCTCGGTTAAAAAGTTACCTTCTGACTTAGTCTCTTTTTTGATGTTTTTCTTCCCCGGGACGAACCTGCCAATTGGATCCGACCTCCTGGAGCCCTTGTCCGGATACGCGAAGTCGGTTTCCTCGGTGGTGATTTTTACCTTCGGACTTAGTCGTTTTTTCGAGATGAAAATCCTTCGACCGGGGTAAACCTGGATCTTGATCCGACGTCCGTGGAGCCCTTCTCGGATACGATGGCTGGAAGGTCCCGGTCAACTTTTTACGTTCGGACTTAGTCTCTTTTTTGGATGTTTTTCTTTACCGGGACGAACCACGAAGTCAGGCCGGGTCGCGGTTGAGGCAAGCCGGCTAGAATTTCCGCGTCGGGTCGGTCACTTTATGGAGCTTTTTTTCAAAAATTCTCCAATCTTTTCCAAACTTCTGTGGCTTCACCCAGATGTTCTTTTAAGGTTCTTTTGGGGTCCACAGCTCACCCCAAGGGTCCAGAAGTTCTGTGATGGTCCTTGGGGGGTGCGGACTTCAACTCCCAGAATGCACCTGGCGCAAACTCCTTTTTGGCCACTGGACAGTGGTCAGCTGGTCGCTTTCTTCAGGAGTTGGTGCAGGGGACTCTGGTTTAGCAATTTTTCACCTGTAGCAAACAGGGAGTCCCTCCTTGAACCAGTTGAAGCCAGGCAAAGTCCTTCTTGTGGTGAAGCCCAAGTGTGCAGCTGGTGCAGTCCTTCTGAGTGCAGGTTCCAGGTGCAGGCCAGGGGTCCAGCAGGGCAGTCCTTCTTCTCCTTTAGTTCCTTTCTTGTTGATTTCTGGAGGGGATCTGAGGCGTGGGTGCAGGTCTGCCAGTTTTATCCTTGCTCCTGGGTGAAAAGCAGGGGGACCCTGGTTCTCCAATCAGGGACAGGGTCGTCCCCCTGTGATGACCACTTCCTGGGAAGTGTGGCAAAAATCCATCCCAGAAGGCAACAGTCTCTAAAAATCCAAAATGGATGAATCTGATTTTTGGAGGAGAGATCTGGCTGAGCCCACCCACTGGTGTGGCTAAAAATCATAAACACACCCCTCTCCTGCCCTCTCCTAATCTAATCAAGGGGGCACCTAGCTGTCTGGGGTTGCAGGATGTGGGGGTGTTGCTGGGTGCTGCAAATGTCCTTCTCTGCCTTTGAAGACCAGTTTGGCAGCCCTCCCCCTTCCTGCCTCACCATCTGCTGAGGGGAGATTCTCTCCCCCAAGCACATTCCTTTGTGTGAAGTCTGGCCACTTCACACCTCATCAAGGCAGCCTGGCAGAAGCTGCTGCAGGCTGGCCAATCAGAGCACAGCAGCAAAAACAATGCAGAGCTGAAATTGGCAACTTTTTAGGTAAAGTCTAAACTTTTTACCTGGACAAGTTATATTAAATCCAACAACTGGAAGTTGTGGGATTTATTACAACAATCAATTTGATACCAAATTCTTGGTATGTAACATTTAAGGAGACTTTAAAATTTAAAATAAAGTCTGCCCATTCTAGCCTATGAAGGCCATTTACTTCAATGAGGGAAAAACGAATTTGGCTGTTTTTACCTCACCAGGGATTATAAATCTATTTTTATAAAGTCCCTGCTTATAGTTACATGGCACCCAGCCCTAGGGGCACATAGGGCACACCTTAGGGTGACTTATATGTAAAAATAAGGTAGTTTAAGACTTTGGAAGTACCTTTAATTCCAAAGTCGAATTTGCATATAACTTTAATTTAAAAGCAGCCAGCAAGGCAGGCTTGCTTTTAAAATGACACTGGGCACCTCAGCAATGCACCTAGGTGTGCACCACCTATGCTGTGGTCCCTAAACCTACATGCCCTACCATATACTAGGGACTTATAGGTAGGTTAACTTAGCCAATTATAATTAGCCTAATTTGCATATCCATTTTACACAGAGCACAGGCCCTGGGACTGGTTAGCAGTACCCAGGGCACCTTTAAAGTCAGGAAAACACCAGCAAAAAGTGGAAAATGGGGGCAAAAAGTTATAGGGCCTCTGCAATCAGCCCTGTTTTCTCACAGTACCTGTAACATATCCCTCCTTGCATTAGTATCTTGTGTCGTCCTCATTTGTTTCACATGGTCTTCCATCTTTACATAGGAAAACGTGTAACAGAAGCAAGCAGACACTGACTTTGTGATAGGTGGATTTATTTAAAATGTGTGCATAAAATAATGTTGGGACATGGTTGAAAAGAACAGTGAAGGTTTCAGTCATGGTGGCTGAAATCATTGGAGTAGATGCCACATCACTGGAAGGCCAAAGTCCAGTGTACTCATCCCATTGAAAATGGAAGGTGGTTGAACACTGGTCTGGTGTTTGGAGTTACAGATAGAGGGCCTGCTGGGAGTTGCAGTCAGCTCACTCTCATTACTCCCCAATACTTGACAACTGTTATCCCCAAGGTGAGTAAGCTTAATTTGGGAATCGACAAACAGTGGTCTTTGGACAAGAGAACACTGGTCTGGTGTTTGGAGTTACAGATACAGGGCCTCCTGGGAGTTGCAGTCAGGTCACTCCCTCTACTTCCCAAAGCTTGACAAATGGTATCCTCCCAGGTAAGTAAACTTCATTTGTGATCTTACATGGGTATTTGGAGAAGAGAACACTGTGCTGGTGTTTGAAGTCACAGGAACTGGACTTGCTGGGAGTTGCAGTCATGTCACTCACTGTAGTACACACACTATACAAATGTTATCCTCCCAGGTGAATACTCTTCATGTGTGAGTTCACAACCATAACATGGGTCTTTGGAGAAGAGGACACAGGGGTGGCTGGGTGGAGTAACAGTAACAGTGCCTTCTGGCATCAGCAGTCATGTCAGTCCCTGTACTACACACACTCTTCATACGTTATCCTCCCAGGTGAGTACACTTCAATTGGAAGTTCACAAACAGGGATATTTGGAGAAGGAAACACTGTGCTGGTGGTTTGAGTAACAGTATTTGTGCCGGCTGGGAGTTGTAGCCATGCCCCTGTACTACACACACTTGACAAATGTTAACCCCCAGGTGAGTACACTTACATTGGGAGTTAACAATCAAGGGTATTTGGAGAAGGAAACACTGGTCTTGTGTTTAGAGTTGTAGAACAGTGCCTGCTGGGAGTTGTAGTCATGTAACTTCCTGTAATACACACACTATACACAAATGTTCTCGCTCCAGGGGAGTACACTTCAATTGTGAGATGCCAAACAGGGGTCACTGGGCTGGTGAGTGGAGTGACAGTAAAGGTGGCAAAAGGTGGGCAGTGAGCATGCAGGACATGGAATTGTGGTGACATTTTTATTGTGACTTACCAGATTCCACTCCCCCAGGTATTCCTGTCAAGCCCTCAGGATGCAGGATGGCCGAGACCTTCTCCTCCCACGGTAGGAAATGTAATGGGACACTGAGAGGGCCACTGCCAATCTTCTTGGTCTGCGAGTGGTGCCTGGAGACCAGGGAATGGACCTTGCCCTTGAGGTCGTTCCACCTCTTCCTGATGTCCTTTGTGCGTATGGTGGAGCCTACAGCATTCACTGTTGTCTATCGTGTCCCACATTTTCATTTTCTCACTGAGAGAGGTATGCTGGACTTGGGCTGCAAACAATTGTAGCTCTACTCTTATGATTTCATCCACCATGACTCTTAACTCATCTTCTGAATAATAGGGATTTTTGGAATGTGACATGGTGGAAAAAAAACAGGTGACAGTGACTTGCTAAAGAGGGGAAGTGCAAAAGGGTGTGACTGGACAAACGTGTGTGCAGGATGTTGTATGGGATGGTGAAAAAAAGGGGGTGCCTAGTATCTGTGCAGTGTGGAAAAATGTTGCTCTCTCTTGCTGGGTCTTGCTGTGAAAATGCAGAAGATTGTGGTCTGTAAATTGGTGTGTTTTAGAGTGTCCTTTGAAGGTGTGTCCAGTGTGGCAATATGTGTCAGCTGTGTTGGTTTCAAATCCATCCAATGTGCTGTTGTGTATTATTTTGGTGACCGCGAACCACTGTGATTCAGACTGCCATTGGCTGACCACCATGGGTGCCCGCCACTGTGACTTTGGCCTTGTAATACAGTCAGTGGTTGGTCGCTGTGCTGTCAGGGCTGAAGGTCGGACCGCCTATTTCTGGGACTCTGTGCCGCTGCCGAAAGGGTTGAACTGAGAAAACTGAAGTGAGAATGGTAGATGTGTATAACTGAATGTCAGAGGGTGAAAGAAGCTACAGACGTACTGTAGGAAGTTGGCTCTGTATATACTATTTCAAAGTAAGAAATAGTGTGCACAGAGTCCAAGGGTTCCCCTTAGAGGTAAGATAGTGGCAAAAAGAGATAATTCTAATGCTCTATTTTGTGGTAATGTGGTCGAGCAGTAGGCTTATCAGAGGGTAGTGTTAAGCATTTGTTGTACATATACAGGCAATAAATGAGGAACACACACTCAAAGACAAATTCCAGGCCAATAGGTTTGTATATAGAAAAATATATTTTCTTAGTTTCTTTTAAGAACCACAGGTTCAAGATTTACAAACAATACTTTAAATGAAAGGTATTTCACTCAGGTATCTTAGGAACTTTGAATTATCACAATAGCATGTACAGTTTTGGCAAAAATGGTAATAAGCTATTTTAAAAGTGGACACTGTGCAAAAAATCAACAGTTCCTGGGGGAGGTAAGTAAATGTTAAGTTCACAGGTAAGTGAAACACTTACAGGGTTCAAAGTTGGGTCCAAGGTAGCCCACCGTTGGGGGTTCAAGGCAACCCCAAAGTTACCACACCAGCAGCTCAGGGCTGGTCAGGTGCATAGGTCAAAGTGGTGCCCAAAACACATAGGCTTCAATGGAAATAGGGGAGCCCCGGTTCCAGCCTGCCAGCAGGTAAGGACCCGCGACTTCGGAGGGCAGACCAGGGGGGTTTTGTAGGGGGGGGACACAAGCAGGCACAGAAAGTACACCCTCAGCGGCACAGGGGCAGCCGGGTGCAGAGTGCAAACAGGCGTCGAGTTTTCAATAGGAATCAATGGGGAGACCCGGGGGTATCTTCAGCGATGCAGGCACAGGGGGGCTCCTCGGGGTAGCCACCACCTGGGCTAGGCAGAGGGTCGCCTGGGGGTCGCTCCTGCACTGGAGTTCGGTTCCTTCAGGTCCTGGGGGCTGCGGGTGCAGTGTGTTTTCCAGGCGTCGGGTTCCTTGAAGCAGGCAGTCGCGGTCAGGGGGAGCTTCTGGATTTCCTCTGCAGGCGTCGCTGTGGAGGTTCAGGAGGGTCAACTCTGGCTACTCACGGGCTCGCAGTCGCCGGGGAGTCCTCCCTGGAGTGTTAGTTTTCCACAGGTCGACCCGGGGGCGTCGGGTGCAGAGTGGAAAGTCTCACACTTCCAGCAGGAAACGTTTGGTCTTTAAAAGTTGCTTCTTTGTTGCAAAATGTTGTAGTTTCTTGAACAGGGCCGCTGTTCTCGGGAGCTTCTTGGTCCTTTAGATGCAGGGTAGTCCTCTGAGGCTTCAGAGGTCGCTGGCCCTGTTGGCTGCGTCGCTGTTGCAGTTTTCTTCGAAGTAGGGAGACAGGCCGGTGGGGCTGGGGCCGGGGCCAAATCAGTTGTTGTCTCCGTCTTCACTGCAGGACTTCAGGTCAGCAGTCCTTCTTCTTCTTCAGGTTGCAGGAATCTATCTTCCTCAGTTCTGGGAGCCCCTAAATACTCAATTTAGGGGTGTGTTTAGGTCTGGGGGGATAGTAGCCAATGGCTACTAGCCCTGAGGGTGGCTACACCCTCTTTGTGCCTCCTCCCTGTGGGGAGGGAGGCACATCCCTAATCCTACTGGGGGAATCCTCCATCTGCAAGATGGAGGATATCTAAAAGTCAGAGTCACCTCAGCTCAGGACACCTTAGGGGCTGTCCTGACTGGGGAGTGACTCCTACTTGTTTTTCTCATTATCTCCTCCAGGCTTGCCACCAAAAGTGGGGGCAGTGGCCGGAGGGGCGGGCATCTCCACTAGCTGGGATGCCCTGTGGCGCTGTAACAAAAGGGGTGAGCCTTTGAGGCTCACCGCCAGGTGTTACAGTTCCTGCAGGGGGAGAAGCACCTCCACCCAGCACAGGCTTTGTTCCTGGCCACAGAGTGACAAAGGCACTCTCCCCAGGTGGCCAGCAACATGTCTGGTGTGTGGCAGGCTGGCAAAAACTAGTCAGCCCACACTGGAAGTCAAGTATGTTTTCAGGGGGCATCTCTAAGATGCCCTCTGGGTGTATTTTTACAATAAAGTGCACACTGGCATCAGTGTGCATTTATTGTGCTGAGAAGTTTGATACCAAACTTCCCAGTTTTCAGTGTAGCCATTATGGTGCTGTGGAGTTCGTGTTGGACAGACTCCTAGACCATATACTCTTATGGATACCCTGCCCTTACAATGTCTAAGGTTTTGCTTAGACACTGTGGGGGCATAGTGGTATAGTGCACCCTGCCTTAGGGCCGTAAGGCCTGCTAGAGGGGTGACTTACCTATGCCACAGGCAGTGTGAGGTTGGCATGGCACCCTGAGGGGAGTGCCATGTCGACTTAGTCATTTTCTCCCCACCAGCACACACAAGCTGGTAAGCAGTGTGTATATGCTGAGTGAGGGGTCCCCAGGGTGGCATAAGAGATGCTGCAGCCCTTAGAGACCTTCCATGGCATCAGGGCCCTTGGTACCAGGGGTACCAGTTACAAGGGACTTACCTGGGTGCTAGGGTTGTGCCAATTGTGAAGACAAAGGTACAGTTTAGGGAACGAACACTGGTGCTGGGGCCTGGTTAGCAGGGTCCCATCACACTTTCAAATCATAACTTAGCATCAGCAAAGGCAAAAAGTCAGGGGGTAACCATGCCAAGGAGACATTTCCTTACAAGTACACATTTTGGTATGGAGTAAAGTGAAGGCCTCATATAAAGTGATGGTATTAGGATGCATACATCTCATAATACATAAATTGTGCATCGTGTCTATTACAAAACCAAGCAAAATCTTTTGGGTTTAGCACTTGCGAAATGCAAAGCAAGCAGTGCTGTGTAACTACCCCTTAACATTTCGAAGATAAAGGGCCTGATTTAGATATTGGCGAAGGGTGACTTTGTCACAACGGCAACGAATATCCCGTTTGTCAAAATCTGAATCCTATAGGAAATAATGGGATTTAGATTTTGGCGAATGGGATATCCGTCACCGTTGTGAAGGAGTAACCCGTCCGCCAATATTGAAATCAGGCCCGAGGCACCAATAATAGACTGTTGTTCTGGGGTAAGGACACAGTAGGAGCAAACCAATAGCCTCTATTACAGTGGATTGCAAAAGCATCTATCCTACCTTATCCAACCACTTTGGACTGGGATGAGAATGTGTGAACTGTAGCAGATCCACTGTGAAGGTACAATAGACAGGTAAACAGTCATGTGTAGTCAGAATGTGGGAGGGGTTGAAAACAGACTCCTTAACATTGTGACATAAGGGATTGACTGATGGCAAAGGAGAAGAGCATTAGCGTCTGTACAGGGTCCAGCTTGAAAGTAAATGTCAGTGGGCAGGTTTGAGTGAAAATAATTAGGAATGAGTGAAAGAATAAGAGGAGATGAAAATGTAGGAGCAAAAGGCAGTGATATAGAAGTGAAATGAGAATGAAAGTCATTATATTGAACCAGAAAGCAGCTGCTCTGTTGTACCTAACACTTGGAGGATCACACAATTGATTAAGATCCACAGATTGGAAAGAGATTGGTATTCCCAGATATAACTCAAGAGAAGGGAAGGCAGGTTTGAAAAGTGTTTGTATGGTTATTGAGAGAATCATATATTCTTATCCCACTGTTGCAATGAAAAGACTTGTAGATGATAACATGGCAGTGTCTGTAGGTGGGAGAAGTACAAAAAAAAGAAACAAAGAAAGAGGCAAAAAGCAAGTGAACTGGTGTGAACCAAGGAAAGAAACCACCTGAGGCATTAGGGACACAGAGTTTGAAAGGGAGCATGGGTAACGGTTTAGCAATTGAAAAGTATTTGGTGAGCCAAAAGAGCTCCGAGTGGATAGTCCTAAATAAAATTGTGGAGTTGCTTTGCAAGCATTAGGTTTTCGATTGCTGGACTGTGTATTAGGGAATCTACATGAAGCATCATTTTAATATCTTGATGCAATAATGAGTCCAGAGAAAGTGTACGTTCAATAAAGTATAGGTTATGCGTAATGTTACAAACATTTGAGAGGGCAATTTTCTTGGCAAAACTGGAGATGATATTATAAGATTTTGGGACAGTATGCTGAAATATGATGATATAAGTAAAATTAATAATGAAAGGAAACATAATGAAAATTTGCTAAATACTGGTGTGGAAATTCATGATAGAGAAGGAAAGAATTGGAGAAATATGAGAGAATGTGAAATTACTGTGAGCAGAATATAGCCAACATATTAAGGAACATCCTCATTCACGCCCTGGATGTCTATAAAGAATGAACATGAGGTTTAAACATGGGTTTGGGTATCAGCAACATTTTCTTAGTCCAGACATAGGGTCAGGAGACCCACCTACCACACCTTTAAAACAATAGCTCGTTAAAAAAAATGCTGTTCACAATATACGTATAATTGGAGTCTTTTGATTTTTACACAGCATCTAGAGGGTGGAGTATGCAGAAAGGGTTTGTACAAAAACATAGGGGGTTATCACAACTTTGGAGGAGGTGTTAATCCGTCCCAAAAGTGACGGTAAAGTGACGGATATACCACCAGCCGTATTACGAGTTCCATAGGATATAATGGACTCGTAATACGGCTGGTGGTATATCCGTCACTTTACCGTCACTTTTGGGACGGATTAACACCTCCTCCAAAGTTGTGATAACCCCCTATGTTTTTGTACAAACCCTTTCTGCATACTCCACCCTCTAGATGCTGTGTAAAAATCAAAAGACTCCAATTATACGTATATTGTGAACAGCATTTTTTTTAACGAGCTATTGTCCAAAGTTGTAATAACCCCCATAGTGTCCAAGGAGGGTAACTTAGCTTAGTTATTGCGTGTTTGCACAAATGTGAAAGCCATGCTACTTTTGTTAAGAGCCTTTGCTAGCATATATGCTGCCAAGAATTTTGAAAGCAAGCTCAAAATATTGCCAGAGTTTCCCTTTCCCTATTTACTCAACCTCAAGATAGGAACTTTTCCTGGAGGGACAGGACACCCTGTCATGTTATAAACATTGAACATATCCATCCTTGAAGAGAACAGAAGATTTTGTTAGGAAGTTTGGAGCACTGAATTGGATCCAAGGGACGGGAGGAGAACTTATATGCATTAACCATAAATGGACATTGAACATCTGCTTCTCATGGCCAGATAACCACATCTTCTGAGGTTGGGGCCCACTGTGATGTTCGATGATCACTTCAAAGTCTACCCATTGGATGAATGAGAATGATTGCCAACTTATTAACTATAAAAAGCTATATATCTTATATCTGGGAGATTTTGGACGCAGAGTAGTGCATACCGCTGCATGTTGTAAGCAAGGGGTTTCTGGAATTGCATACTATGTTTACTGGTATTGTCTGCACTCTCATGTTTATTTTTGAATTCATATAACTGCTATGGTCAATTACTTATGCTTTTGTAATAGTGCTGCTTCCATAAATTACTGACTGTTATCAGTTAATTTACATAATAACTGCATAAAAGGATTAGAAAAGGTGCAGTGTTTGCCAAAATGGAATATAGCCGACAGTCCCAGATATCCACCTAAATTAAACAAAGTATAAGCAAAAGATACTTCGATCAGGAGCCAAAGGAGAAATAGGTGGAAAGGGAAAAGTCACCAGAGACCCAGGTTCAAAATGCCGCCAACAGCAAAAGAGGTCTTCAAAGAACCACTGACAAACACACAGAAGAAAAACAAATAGGGCCTGATTTAGAGGTTGGCGATAGGGTTACTCCATCACAAACGTGACGGATACTTCGTCCACCATATTACGATTCCATTATATCCTATGGAAATCGTAATATGGAGGACAGGATATCCGGTTTTGGCACTCAATACATGAAAAGGTGTTACACAGTGCTTAATTTGTGCTTGTTGTTTCCAGTGCTGAGCACAGGCACTTATGTTTGAGGGCCGGTGCTTAGTCTTCTGCCTCAAGCATTTGCAGCAAGCAAAAGACACGTTTGGGAAAGACGGAGGAGGAGAAAAACGAAAAAGCGTCACAATGAGAGAAAGCAGAAAGCTGCAGGTGTGAGTTGAAGGGGCAGGGAATGTTTTTAAATGGATTGAAGAGGCCCGAGATGGCTTCAGGGTAACGCTGTCTCAGTATTCTGTGTTCGCACATTTAATTGCAGCAGCCGCGTGTTTAAGAGGAGGGATTTGGGCACCGGCAACTTTTTCTTACAAATTAAGCACTGGTGTTACATCTATGATAGAATAAGTCTCACTTCTCATTCGGCAGAAGAATACTGTGACTAGCCCCAGTTCTACCAGGATTCAGACCCACAGCTGTGTGCGCCAAGGAGGGTGATAGTGGAACCGCAAGGTGGAATATTCCTGAAGCCAACATGCTAGAGAGAGGAGCACAAAGGATTCAGTAAAAGCTGAAGGTCATTATAACCACGAAAGAGGGTGCAAACTGGCGAGTGAACAAGGAGGGAAATATTGGGCAAAGAACTGATGAGGGAAGAAAATTACAGAGTGTGAGGATGCAATAACAGGTGATGAACTTGAGTAAAAGCGGAGCAAAACCAAAACAGTTGGGAGATTTGCCAGGTGATTTGCCTTTGAAAAGGCTTCGCTTTTATTATGGCTCCAACATCATGCCTGGTCCCTTAACCTGTAAGTAATGATGTGTGGTACTTATTCTAGCTTCCATTGTCCTGTGCTCTGTAGGTTCAAGGTTTGTCCTCTTCTGACTTCATACTGTGGGTGAAAACCAACGTGTACATACCCTAACTTCCTTCCTATTCCTGACGGCATCCCCCTCCGCCACCTCACACATCCTGAAGGTACCATTCCTAGAGTTTCTGTGTTTGGACCAGGTTTCCTGTATTTGATTATGAAACTGAAAAACGAGTCCAGGCGCATGGACAAAGGGAGTACGGCCCTCATTAAGAGTCTGGCGGTCTTAAGACCGCCAGACTTGTGGTGGCGGTCGGACCACCGTGGTTGTGGTGGTTACACCGCCACATTACAACCGTAGCAGTGCCACCACAGTCCGACTTTCGACACCACAAGGTTGGACCGCCATGAAAAGGCTGGAGGACTGGGGGTGTCAGGGGCCCCCTGGGGGTCCCTGCACTGCCCTTGGCATGAATTACGGGCAGTGGAAAGCGAGACAGGTGCTGCTGCACCTGCTGCACTGCCACATTGCGGCCGGCTCGAGCACAAGCCAATGTCAATGTTAAAGCCCTGTTTGCCTCTGGGCCGGTGGGTGGAAACGCTGCTTGGAATATGGCCGGCGGTGTTCTGGCCGCACTGGCGGTCAGATGGCGTTACGAGTTTGGCAGGCAGCCTCCGCCACCCGCCAAACTTGTAATGAGGGCCTATGTTCTCAAGTTCTTTCAGATGCATCACATCCATTCCAGGATATTAGCTGATGTAGCTCTAAAGAGATACAAGAATCTAATATAGCCTCTACATCATATTCTTGGGATCCGTCTTCCAGAACAGGATACTGTAGATTTGACACATGCCACATAAAAAACTGAATAAATCTTCCATCATTTGAGGAGGTGACGTCGAACTGCTGATTGACCCATTAATCTCAAAATAGGAAACAGACCTACACTTTTAGGGACAAACATGGGATGGGAGCTGGGTAAATGCAAATATCTAGTGAAGGACCACACTCTTTTTCCCACCATGTACTTAGGAACAGGTCTCTGCTGACTATCTGCGTGCCTTTTGAGTTCAGCTTTAGTCATACGTAAATGTTGGTATACTTATTTCCAGACTTCCTTTAAGTGTCTTAATAGGTGGGTGACAGGATAAACCGAAGTGGGAGACAGACGTGGATGTTTGCCAAAAGTGCAATGGAAAGGAGAGGTTCCCATATATGTGTGAAGGAAGTTGTTATATGCAAATTCGAACCCAACTGATGATCCATCAGAAAACACCGTAGAAATAGATAAATGGTTCAGTTCCTTCATTCGATTTGTCCATCTGTTTGCAGATGACAGCTGGAGGAAGGAAAATGCTTTACTTCTGTAGTTTTCAATAACTATTTCTAGAAATGGGTCATACACTGAGATGATCTTTCAGTGATGATTCCATCAGGAAGGCAACGCAGTTTGAAGCTCTGGTAAAAAAAAAATGAGCCAACTCTACTGCTGTAGGCAGGCCTTCCAATGGAGCACAATGACCAGGTTTAGGGAAATAATCTACAACAACCAGAAGGGTATTGAATCCTTACCACAAGTGTAACCCCACAACAGCATCCATAGAAATTATTACCCAAGGTTGAGTTTGTAGTGAGCGTAAGAATCCTACAGAATGAGTTTGACTAGCCTTTGCTTGTAAATGAATAGAACACTGTTTAATGAAATAATTTACTGAGTTGCCCATGTTGGCCAACCTACAATTCTTCTACAATGATTAGTGCATTTTTCTCTGACCAGGATGCTCTGAATAAGGTGACTCATAACACCATTTCATTGTTTGGTACTGTCTTCACGAGGAAGAAATAATGCTTCATTTCTATATAATACTTTGCCTGCTGTTTTCTCAATTTGTGGTTCTTTTTGCATCCATTTTATTTATTGATTTGTTCTTGCCTGTAGCTGACTTTATTGATAAACGTATGTAAGACCTCTAAGGTGAAGGTTATAACTCACAGAATTTAAAGAACTGGAATGATCTCTTCCTTTTCCTCTCCTTGAAATGGTAAAGCATATGCTTTTCCATGACAATTTCCGGGTCGCTAAGTTATTCCAAACTAAAATGTAGAAAATAATAAGGACCTTTGTGCAATCTTTGTGTCCATACATTTAACAGATCTTAGCTACAAGAGATTCTTGTAGTTGGTTCATACTGTGAGTGGGTAAAAGGCTTTTTCTAAATAGTGTCTCCACAGTCCAAATGCTCCTTCAATGGCTAACAGTTCTCAATCACAGATTATGTTGTTGTGCTCAGATGATAACAAACCTCTAAGATGATGGACTGCTTCCTTCTCTAGCTCTCTGTGTGATAATATGGCACCAGTAGAGAAGATTAGGCATCCGTTTCCATGATAAATGAGAGCTGTGTTGTGGAAGTTTTTTTTTAACCTCAAGAAAAAAGCATTTCTTCTTCTGGTTCTTAATCAAATTGTAGTGCTTTCTTAGTTAACACCACCTTAGGTTTGACTATGGATGAGAAATCATTGATGAAGTGGCTATAAAAATTGGTACATTCCAAAAATCTTTGGATCCCTTTCACTAATGTGGAAGATGACCAATCCAGGTCCGTCTTCAACTTGTTGTTCATACTAATTCATTTTCATACTAATTCATTTTCCTAAAATGTAGGAGCCCAAGAATTTAATTTGATTGGCTTCAAAGACAGTGGGGGTCATTATGACCCTGGCGGTCGGTGATAATGTGGTAGTAGTACCACCAACAGGCTGGCGGTACATACCGCCACATTATGACATTGGCGGGTTGGCTGCGGCCAACCGAGCAATATACCACTCCGACCGCCATGGTGGTAGCAGCCGCCGGAGATAACAAACTCCAGCCTGGCGGCCGTTATTATACCTCCGGAGGCATTTTGACCCTGCCAACTGCCATAGTTTTCGTGGCGTTCGTAATGCCACGAAAATCATGGCAGTAGGCCCTAACAGTGACAGGGAATTCTTTCCCTGTCACTGGTAGGTGGCTCACCCACCCGCCCAAAACACACCCCCCTCCATCCACGCTCCCCCTTCCGTCCCCCAACCCCCATTCACACATTCATGCACCACGCATACACACACTCACTCACACAGGCAGACACGCATTCATTCACACATGCATCCATTCATTCTCACACACATCCGTGAACACATTCACACTGACACTGAAACACGCATTCGCATTTCCATTCATACACGCATTCTCACACATGCATACACACACACATACAACACTACACAAACATTTGCATTCACGCACACACTCACAAATTCATGCACACAACCCCACACACACAGACAACCCCCTCTGACCCCCTCACCCCTGTTGGAAACATGACTTACCTGCATCCAGGGGGTCTTCCGGCAGGGGACGGGATGGGGCGCTGCTACCGTCAGCAGCGCCCGCAGGCAGTATTATTTGTCATAATACGGCTGGCGGCGGTCTACTGGCGTGGCGCTGCTGGTGGTAGCAATGCCACCTTACCACCGTCCGCTAGTATGGCCAAAGCCTGATTTCCGCCCTTTTTGTGGCGGAAATCTGGCTGTGGTCATAATTTGGCGGACAGATGTTAGCCACGGACACGGTCTTTTGGGAGCCGTCGCCATAGCGGTAGGCGGCATTTACCACCAATCTTATAATGAGGGCCACAGTTCTCTGCTTTGGCATTAGTTAATGTGTACCAAGCAGAATAGAGCTTCTCATGCAATTTCTCTGTGATGTTTCAGATTCTTTGAGTAAATCGAGAAGTCATCAAAGTAAACAATCGCAAGTGCGTCTTAGATGTCCCTGAAGATATAGCTAATAAAGCATTGGAGGACTGCAAGAGCGTAGTATAAACCGAACGGCACAAGGTAGTATTCATAGTGGTCATTACGGTATTAAAACATGGTCTTGCCCCCTCACAAATTTGGCTCTAGCCATGATCTAACATGCATGTTTTTGAGAGTTTATCACAAGCTTCAGAGGGAGGCCACTTGTTGGTTTTCACCTTCACTCTATCTCGCCGAGGTTCTGAAGGAGCATCATGGCTGGAGGGATGTGAGGCCACTTCATAAACTGGGAATGAGGTGAACATATCACTTAAACGGCTGAGTGAAGGGTTGAAGTGTATCGGCCGTGGCTTTGTTGCACAGAATTGCCTAAAGACTCCACCAGCTCCCCCTCCCCCTTCTTCGTCTGTATAGGGTTCACATTCCAATAGTGGGGGTTGTACACCAGTACAGATGGGGGGAGCAGCCCCAAACACATTATATTGAGATAATCAAGTCAAATACACTCCTTATGCAAACCTGTGGCAGAGATTATGCAGCCGTACAAACAAGTCTCTGCAGAGTAATATACTGTAACTGTAACTCGCTGTACCCCTGTATCTTGCTACTGTTGTAAAGCGCTCTGATGCCTTCAGGCCATATCTGCAATGTTGAACCTGGTCCTTTGTGCAGGGTCATCCCCAAATGTTTTGCCTCCTTCCTCCTTTTTTTCTGACCTGTTTTGTTGGCTTTAGGACTCTGGGTACTTTACCCACTGCTAATCAGTGCTAAAGTGCATATGCCCTCTGTCTAACTTGTATTGGTGATTGGTTTATCCATGATTGGCAAATCTGATTTTTTAGTCAGTCCCTAGTAAAGTGCAATATGTGCCCAGGGCCTGTAGATCAAATGCTACTAGTGGGCCTGCAGCACTGATTGTGCCACCCACATGAGTAGCTCTGTAAACATGTCTCAGACCTGTCATGGCAGTGTCTCTGTGTGCAGTGTGAACTGCCAGTTCGACCTGGCAAGTGTACCCACTTGCCAGGCCCAAACCTTCCCTTTTACTACATGTGAGTAACCCATAAGGTAGGCCCTAGGTAGCCCCATGGGCAGGTTGCAGTGCATTTAGACGTTAGGACATGTGTTAGTGGGTTTTACGTGTCCTGATAGTTAAATACTGCCATATTCGTTTTTCACTATTACAAGGCCTATCTCTCCCATAGGCTAACATGGGGGTTGCATTTAAATTCCTCTTAAGTGTAATTTCCCATTGGGAGCAGACAAAGATGTAGAGCTTGGGTTCTCTGAACTCAAAATTTAAAAATACATCTTTTAGTGAAGTTTGTTTTTAGATTAGCAGTTTAAAAATGCCACTTTTAGAAAGTGGGCATTTTCTTGCTTAAGCATTCTGTGCCTGCCTGTGGAATCCACGTCTGTGTAGCTGACAGCTGGGGCCTCTTGCATACACTCTAGACAGTCACACAAAGAGAGCTTAGGTGTGCCTTGCATATCCTGATGGGTCTTCCTGGGCTGAGTGTGGTGGAAGAAGCAGGCACCTGCACCTGAATAGGACTGGACCTGCCTGCACAAAGAAGTCTCACCCTCCTGGAGAGTGTCTGAGACAGGACCAAACTGGATCTTGTGAGGAGGAAAAACTTGCCTTTGAAGTTGCCTACTTCAAAGGCGAGGACTAGCATAAGTATTGGACCACAAACCCCAGACTTTTAGAACATTTCTGGATCAAGAGGAACCTCTGCCAAGGAGAAGAGCTGAAGAGCTGTGAGGAGGAGTACTGTCCCTTTGCTGTGTGTGCTTTGCTGGGTTGGCCTGCAGTTGCTGCTTCTGCTGTTGAGAGGACAAAGACTGGACTTTGCTGTGTATCCTGCTTGTGAAGTTTTCCAAGGGCTTGAATTAGAGCTTGTCTCCTTTTGGAAGTCTCAGGGATCTCAAAGACTTCACAATTCATCTGCCTACAGCACTGGGAACTGTGTGTTTTGTGCTGCAACAGAAGAAAAACCACCCCATGCTATCAGCGATGCTGCTGCCTGCACCGTGACCTGACAGCACACCACTGAGCCGTGCTCCGCTTCGCACCGCAACCCTGGTCTCACCGCCACCTGACACGGTCACCAAGCAGCTGCTTGCAACATGACCTGAGGGCCCTGCATGTCACATCGCCTCGTCTCACACCGCAGCCGTGGTATTCCTGATGACGATGCTCTACGCTGACACCGATACCATTGCCTGCACCGTGGCCTGGGGACACCACTCATGGGGTACACAAAGCATTGTCCCATCCTGCACCGCAACTCTGGTCCACCGACGCCAGAGTCATTGACTCCAGCAACGTCAACAGACACCCCTCCCTTCACAACGAACCTTGGGTGTTGCACGGAGCCAGTCCTGTGTCACACTGCAGCCTTAGGCCTCCCGACAACAGCGCTTCAGTGATGACGACGACGCTGCCTGCACCGCGACCTGAAGACACTGCATGTAGCATCACCCCTCTTCACACCACAGCCCTGGTCTCACTGATGCCGCAGGACACCACCACTGAGCCGCTACCTGCATCGTGCCCTGTGAGCACCGCATGTCGCACCATCCCACTTAGCACCGCAGCCCTGATGCAAATGACGCAAGCGCTCCTGACTTCGTCATCAGCAGGGAGTTCGATCTGCAGTGCGTGTGACTTCAAGGGCCCACCAACCGACTTCCAGAACCGACACCAGCTGACACCTGCCAACGCAGTCCTTGTGGATCTCATCACAAGGACCGCGATGCCCTGCATTTCCAAGGTACTGTTTGCAGGTCTTCCCAACAACGTAGCTGGCCTGCAACCTTGCAGTCGGTCTGAACTATTGGATTTGTTGTTCATGACGCTGTGATAGCCCCGGATGAATCTATCCACTTCTAGGAACTGCATTTTTAAGTAATTCTTGCAAAATTCATATCTTTATTACTGTTAGTTGGATTTTTCTTGTTTCGGTCTTGTTTTACACAGATAAATATTGGCTATTTTTCTAAAACCGGTGTGGTGTCCTTTTGTAGTGTTTTCACTGTATTACTGCTTTACACACTGCCTCTGAGATAAGCCTGACTGCTTGTACCAAGCTACCAAGGGGGTGAGCAGGGGTTACCTTAGGTGTGTGACTCCCTTATCCTGACTAGGAAGAATAGTCCCTACTTGGACAGGGTATTAGCCACTGCCAACTAGAGACTCCCATTTCTAACACGGGATATATGAAATTGCAAAATGAAAATAAAATAAAAATAGGACATGATTGGAAGATTATCACAATAGAATTGCTCCGAAATGTGTGGCATTGAGCAACAAAGTTCCTTAAATCACCAAAGCAGTAATCCTGAAGCTTTCCAGTAAATCTAACTCATAGTGTGTGGGTGCTCGTATTATATATCTGCAAGCTGTGGCGTGCTTCCAATGCAGTGAAAACCTTTTTTAGAATGACTGCAAGCATGCTGAACATGCTCTTGATCATGGAAACAAAAAGAGGATCAAGTTCAGTCAGAAGATGATCTGTAGAGTGAGTGTGTCTCTATCAAACAATAATAACAAGCTTTGACAAAGCCAATAGGTCTTGCCTAAGCATGAGCTATGGTCATTGCAAATGCGTTTTTGCCATGTTGTACACCAGTGTGGCTGCTATTCAGCATTGCTAAAAGTTAGTGGCATAGAGGAGAGCAGCTTGGAGTCTCATAGAGTGGAATGCCAAGTAGTAGAGTTATGTGTTGTAGAGTGGAGTGGCAGAGAGTGTTGTGTATTGGAGTGGCATAGAGTGGAGTGGCATAGAGTAAAATGGACTGGTGAAGAGTGTTGAGAGTATAGTGGCGTAGAGTACAGTGGCATTGAGTGCAGTGGCATTGAGTGCAGGGGCATTGTGTGCAGTTGCATTGAATTCAGGGCCTACAATGCTGTGTCGTAGTATGCAGTGGCATAGATTGGAATCGTGTAGAGTGGAGTGGCGCAAAGCAAAGTGGCACAGAGTGGATTGATGCAGAGTAGAGTAGTGGAAAGTATAGTGGTGCAGAGTGCAGTGGCATAGAGTGCAGTGGTGTAGAGTGCAGTGGCGTAGAGTGCAGTGGCATAGAGTGGTGCTCAGTGGAGTGGTGTACAGTTGTACAGTTGAGTGATGCAGAGGGCAGTGGCGCAGGGTAGATCCCAATGGCATAGAGTGCAGTGGTGTAGAGTGGTGCAAAGCAGTGTAGCAATGAGTGGTGCAGAGTAGAACAGTGGCACAGAGTGCAGTGTTGCAGACTGGTTAGAGTACAGTAGAGTGGAGTTGTGCAGAGTAGATTGGTGTGACCTAGACTGGCATGCTGTAGAGTGCAGTGGCAAAGAGTGCAGTGGTGTATAGTAGAGTGGTGGAGAGTGCATTGACATAGCGTAGTGTGGTACAGGGTAGAGTAGAGAGGAGTAGCGTAAAGTGGCTTAGAGTGCAGTAGGGTAGGCTGGAGTGGTGCAGATTGCAGTGGCATGGGATGGTGTCAAGTGGATTGGTGCAGAGTAGAGTGCAGTGGCGTAGAGTGGAGTATGCATGGTATGGTAGTGCACTGTCATTACAGAGAACACATTTTCAATTGAAATGACATTTACATGTGCACAGACATACACTTTTACTAATAAACTATACAGTGCACAGATGAAAATGTGTGGGAATGGCATCACCTGAGTTGCAATGATTTGTTTTGATCATATTAAAGTATTTGTTTCAAGCACACTGCAGAAATAACATAAAATGTGATTCATTGTGTACCTAAATCTGATATATTCTTAAATACTTCTGTTCTTTTAAATGTTGTCATGCTAAAAAAAAAAACTCTTTCCTACCCCCAGTATCCAGCAAGATTGTCACATAAATCCTCTCACTTTAAAGTCAGAAAAAGAAAAGTAAACAAGCACTCTCAGAAGACAACACCTAACATTTGACCTCAGTCCTAGACTGCACAGCAAATGTGGCGAGATAAGAACAAGACTTACAGGCCTGTTTACAGAAAAGGATCATGCAGAAAGATAAGACAGCCTCTGACTCTAGGCCCTGGTCTTTGAATGCCCAGCAAATGTGAGGAGATAAGAACAAGATTTAAAGGTCTGTTAACAGAAAATGAGTCAGTGGAAGTATACAGTAAATATGGTTTAGGCAAGAGGAGGGACAAACTGAACCTGGACAGCTTGAAGCAAATAAAGCCAGCAAATGGAAAGCAAGAAAACATGAGTTACAAAGCACAAAGCCAATAGGAAGCCATGGGCGGAATGCATTCCTAGGTTAACTTTCTGAAAGTATGCAAGATGTCTTTAGCAAATGCAGACAGCTGCACTGTTCGGTAGGCTGCGACCTAAAAAGGAGCAGGCAACAATGTGAGCAATTAAAATCAATACCAGAGACCATATAGAGCACAATAGGAATAACTCATAGCAAGTAATAAAGTAAATATTCACATTCTAAATCAATCAACGTAGGTCAAAGCAACCACATGATAAACTTAAATTCTGGCTGCAGTACCAAAGAACAAGAACTAACAAAGCCAAGAAGTCTCGCCTAAGCAAGAGCTATTGACTTGCCAATGTGTTTTAGCCATGCTGTACACCAGCAAGGCAGCTGTTCAGCATGGCTAAATGTGAGTGGTATATAGGAGAGTGGTGTGGAGTGTCGTAGAATGGAAGGGCGAAGAGTTGAGTAGGATGTCATACAGTGGAATGGCAGAGAGTGTTGTGTATTGGAGTGGAGTCGCATAGAGTGGTGTACAGTGGAGTGGCATAGAGTAGAGTGGGCTAGTGTACAGTGCATTGGCATAGAGTGTTGCAAAGTACAACGGCATAGAGTGCAGCAGCATAGATTCAGCAGTGTACAATGCAACGTCATAGAATGCAGTGGCGTAGATTAGAGTGTTGCATAGTAGAGTGCAGTGGTGTAGATTGCATTGGTGCATAGTAGAGTGGTGCAGAGTAGAGTAGAGTGGCATAGAGTCCAGTGGCATAGAGTGCAGTGGTGCAGAGTTGGGTAGAGAGGCACAAAGTGCAGTGGCAGAGAGTGGTGCAGAGTACAGTAGAGGGGCATAGAGTGGTGAAAAGTAAAATATATTGCCGTAGAGTGCAGTGCCATAGAGTGGAGTGATGCAGAGCAGAGTGGCGTACATTGCAGTGGTGGTTAGGACATTAGCATAGAATGCAGTAGTGCAGAGTATAGTGGTGAAGAGTTCAGTGGCATAGAGTGAAGAATTGTAGAGTAGAATGTCGTAGAGTGCAGTGGCATAGAGTGGTGTTGAGTAGATTGGCGAAGAGTGCAATGGTGCTGAGTACAGTGGCGCAGAGTAGAGTGCAGTGGCACAGAGTGCAGTGGTGTAGAGTATGGTGCAGTGGAGTAGAGTGGCATAGAGTAAAGTGATGCAGAGTGCAGTGGCACAGAGTGCAATTGTGCAGAGTAGAGTGGTGTAGAGTTCAGGGGTGGAGAGTGCAGTGTTGAAGAGTAGAGTGTTGTAGAGTGCAGTGGAGTAGAGTGCAGTGGTGTAGATTAAAAAAAACAGTGTAGAGCACAGTTCTGCAGGGTAGAGTGCAGCGGCATAGAGTGCAGTGGTTTAGAGTAGAGTGGCAGAGAGTCCAGTGGCATAGAGTGGAGTGGCACAGAGTGGAGTAGAGTGGCGTAGAGTGCAGTGGCGTAGAGTAAATCATTTCAGAGTGGCGTGATGCATGTTAGAGTGCAGTGGCATACAGTATAATGGTGTAGAATAAAGTGGTGCACAGTGCAGTGGTATAGAATGCAGTGGTGCAGAGTAGATTGGAGTGATGCACAGTGGACTGGTGTAGAATGCAGGGGTGTAGATCTGAGTGTTACAGGCTACAGTACATTGGCGTAGCGTGTACTGGCATGGAGTGCAGTGGTGTAGATTGCAGTGTTGCAGAGTGGTGTAGAGTGGAGTTGTGCAGAGTAGATTGGAGTGGTCTAGACTGGAGTGGAAAAGAGTGCAGTGGTTTAGAGTAGAGTGGGGTAGAGTGCAGTGACATAGAGTGCAGTGGTTTAGAGTAGAGTGGCATAGAGTGCAGTGACATGGAGTGGAGTGGTGTAGAGAGGCGTAGAGTGAAGTGGCGTAGAGTGGAGCAGCGCATAGTGAATTAGAGTGCAGTGGCGCAGAGTGCAGTGGCGTGGAGTGGTGTGAAGTGGAGTGGTACAGGATAGAGTGCAGTGTCTTGGGACTTGGAGTGGTGTAGAGTGGAGTGGAGTGGATTATGCATTCAGTTCAGACAACACATTTTCAATTGAAATGTCCATTACATTTGCACTGACATACAGTTTTACTAATAAAACTATACAACGCACAAATGATAATGTCTGGACATCGCATCACCTAGTGTATTCATTTCTTTTGATCATATTAAAGTATTTGTTTACAACACACTTCAGAATTAACAAAAAATGTGCTTTATTTGTGCGTTCCTAAATCTGATATATTCTGAAAACCTTGCACAGTTCATTTAAATGTTGTTTAGTGCTAGAAAAAAACTCTTTCCTACCCCTACCATCCAGCAAGATTGTGACATAAACCCTCTCACTTTGTAGCCAGAGAAAAAGAAGTGAACACCAAGCTCCCTCAGGAGACAGCGCCTGACATTTGACCTCTGTTATTGAATGCACAGCAAATGTGACAAGTTACCAACTAGATTTACATGCCTGTTTACAGAAAGGAGGGCTCGTGGAAGAATACAAGGGGAGTTGATGTGAAAAGGCTTTGCTCCTTGGGAGGGACCATCTCACCATGGACAGCCTTAAGCAAAGGAGGCCAACAAATAGAAAGCCAGAAAACGTGTTGCAAACCACACAGCCAATGGTAAGCAATATGCAAAAAGCAGTCTATGGGGAGCTTTCTGAATGTCCTCAAGATGTATTTGACAAACGTTCTGCAGTATATACCTGCTGATTGGTTAAAAGGTTTGATGGGAAATGTAGTTTATTTTTGTTTACTATTTTCATTGGCTGCTTTGAAGATAGTGAAGCATAATCTGAGTCTCCAGTCTTGACACAGAATTAAATGTATGCTATGTAAGGTTTTTGGTGCAGCTCCTAGCCGAGGAGGTATGGGTGAAGTGCGTGTGAGTGAGTGCAGGCTGGTCTGAGTGAGACGTGTTTTCACGGTATAAAAATATACCACTGATTGCCAAGGGTGCCCCCCCAGGAGTGAGGCTTGGCATATGCAAGTGTTTGGGGAAAGAGTTAAACCCCATGCAGTCATGGAAGCACGCAGACCTCCCATCGCTGGGGCGCGCTGCCCCAGACACCCCGATTGTGCAGGGAAGGGGGGGCGCACATGCTGTCCTTGCACTGGGCTGTGTTGTGTTGTGGTGCAGTTGTGTTCACCCTTGGAAGCACTGAGGCTCTTCTGTAGAGCGCAGATCACTTCTGGGGGTGTGTAATGGGGGAAGTGTGTATCTGCTCAGTGCATTATAGGGGCGCATAGGCGCTGTGCACGAGGACGAGGCTCGTGCTCCCGACGTGTAACTCCTGTGCATGCACTGAAAGTGAAAAGGAGTGATCGGCAGCATGTTTCAGTGTAAGAGACACGGCCATGCAAGTGATCATACAAACGGTCATGCAGGTGATCATGTAAGTAGTCATGCAAGTGATCATACAAACGGTCATGGAGGAGACACTACAAGCCATCATGCAGGTGATCATGGAAGCAGTCATGCAGGTTGCCATGGAAGCGGCCATGCACGTGATCATGGAAGAGGTCATGTGAGTGATCATGCAAGTGGTTAGGCGACCGCTCATGGAACTGATCATACAAACGGTCATGAACGAGATCATACAAGCTATCATGAAAGTGATCATTTGTGCGGTCACACAGGTGGATCATGTAAGCAGTCATGCAGGTGATGACGCAGAAAAAGAAGGTCCGACATATATTCATACATATCGTGTAATCAAAACGTATAATGTAGTGTGATTTTAGTAAAGAAAATAATGTACGAGGGAAATTGTGTCCTCGGGGTAGTTTGCCATCATTGTAAATGAGCTTTATTAATCATGAAGTATTGAAAAATGTAGTAATCCGTCATAATTGCAAATGTATGCCATGATTTCTCGTTTGAAACTGTTTTGCTTAGCTTAAATTTAGTAGAGGCTTTGGCCTAGTTGCCTGGTCTCAAATTCTAACTGCGTGGCTTTTTCCTTGAACTAATGAAACATATATTCTTGCTTGAAGTTGTATTTTTCCAGTAGAGCTGACTGATACACTTATCTCCAAGGTTTCGTACTAGGCCGGTTTCATCCCCTTTGATACAAGGTCAGTCTGCAGGTGCAGACAATGAAGGTACAGATAGTAAAATATTTGGCAACCCATGTTACAACTTGTGTTCCAAGGCTCCAAGGACAGTGTATGCATAAATGAGCGCTAGTAAAAGACAATTTTCATTGGACAATTTGAAGCCAACCTATGAACCCTCCAATGGAAGACCCTGCAGAATTTGGAATGTTTCTTACTTAAACCCACTGGACAAAGAGAAGTCAGCCATTTTCCTCGATGCCAATTTGAAGCCAGATGCCGGACTCCATTTTGGACGACACCCTGATGCCCTTTTCTCTATCTGAGAGAAAGAGACTTTAAGAATTCTCACCCTAGAGACTTTAACTTTGATTTGCCCCGTCTTGCCCATGCAGTAACTTTGCCCCATTCTCCTTGCCGCTGCAAGGAAGCTTGCCCTTAACTTTGCCCCTTTGAAACTTGCCCCATGCTGATCGAACCGGTACCTGAAGGATGAAGACTTTTCTTGAATGCTGATTTTATTTGGTAAATATGAAAGGATAAATGTATTATGCATTGTGTTTTTCCTTTTAGGTACCAACTGCTATTTTGATAGGGTCCTAGCTAGAAGTTTTCCAAATTTGTGTTGACTAAATTCATTTTGAATGAAGTCCCACATGCCAATGCTAATTAGAGGTTAGTCGAGGTATTCATTCAATGTACCATGCTAAATTGAAATCTTGTTATGCTGACCAATGTATGAAATTAGTCAAATACAGTTAGTCATATTAGTGATTTGCATTGCCATGACTGAGTGTATCATTATCCAGATTTTGCGTAGATTGCATTTCTTCCGCCGTTATGGACAGCCAGTAATGTTCATATACATATATCATTTGGTTTTGAGACTTATATACATTGTGTTAGCTTTGTTAATATAGGGAAATAAATTCACTAACTTTTAATAAACTGGTGTGGTTATTCATGACTGAAAGGTCATGGTGCGCCGAAATACCAACTGTTATTGATTTCTGATGTGCTATATTGATCTATTAATTGAGTATTGATTACCGATTGCAATAGTTATTGATTATTGATCTGAGTGACTCGACTATTTTAGGATGAGGAGAGCCCGACTCGGTTAAAAGATTCACCGACCTCCAACGTGTCCAGGTACAGGTAATTTATAAGGGCGGGACGCGTTATCACAGGTGACCGTAGAAGCGGTGATGCATATGAGCATGTAAGTGGTCATGCAAGTGAACATGCGAGAGGGTCACGCAGGTGATCATGGAAGCGGTCACGTGGGTGACCATGCACATGGTAAGGCGCCCGCTCATGCAAGTGATTGTGCAAGCGGTCATGAAGGTGATCATACAAGCCATCATGCGAGTGATCATGCAAGCGGTCATACTGGTGACCATGGAAGGGGTCATGCATATGGTCATGGAAGTGGTTATCCATTCTTACACCTAGCTTTGCTATCGCAATTGAGCACTGTTGGTCCAGCCTTGCTCAGCAGATAACGAGCGACAAAGCATTTCAAATAAATAGATTCTACTGGTGCCTGATGGGAAGTGTAGTCCAGTATCTTCTTACACGTGACCTAAAACCTGCAGCGGCTCCTGCTGCGGACGGGCTCTTGGGCACAAGCAACCCCCAGAGAGGACTGACCCCTTCTTTAAAAGCAGCGCCGACACCGGTGGGCCTCAACCCCCTTGAGAAGGGCCCCTGAAGGGCAGAGAGGGGCCGGGGGACCGGCGGGGCCGGAGACCTGGCATTACCTTGGTGCTTCGCTGTTCTCTGCTGCAGTAATGAGGGTTGGGGCCCCGGTTATTAGCACAGACAAGAAAGGGGGGAGGGCATCAGTTTTATAAAGCGCCAAATCGACCCGAAGTTATTGACGTGAGCACTAGTAACATTAAACAAGGACATGTTAATTTTAGTTGGTGCAGGGATATTAAGCGATTTGCACAGAATGACAGGATGTTGAGCCGAGACTCCAGGGGATGGGTGGGACTCCTTATATCGGTGCAGGCTGAGAGCTGCATCTCTGCTCGTTCCCTCTTGTTAAGCATTCCTCCCCGGCTGGTTCAGAAGTGCTCCCCTGCTGCTCCCCTGCAGGTTAAGCTTTGCTCCCCTGCAGGTGCAGTGTTGCTCCCCTGCTGATTCAGTGTTGCTCCCCTACTGATTCAGTGTTGCTCCCCTGCTGATTCAGTGTTGCTCCTTGCTGCCCTACTGGTTCAGCATTGCTCCCCTGCTGATTCAGTTTTGCTCCTGCTGGTTCAGTGCTGCTCCCCTGCTGGTTCAGCATTACTCCCTGGCTGGTTCAGCGCTGCTCCCCTGCTGGTTCAGTGCTGCTCCCCTGCTGATTCAGCGTTGCTCCCCTGCTGATTCAGCGCTGCTCCCCTGCTGATTCAGGGTTGCTGCCCGGCTGGTTCAGAAGTGCTCCCCTGCTGCTTCAGTGCTGCTCCCCTGCTGGTTAAGCATTGCTCCCCTGCTGATTCAGTGTTGCTCCTGCTGCTTCAGCGCTGCTCCCCTGCTGATTCAGCGTTGCTCCCCTGCTGGTTGAGTATTCCTCCCCTGCTGGTTCAGAAGTGCTCCTCTTCTGCTTCACCACTGCTCCCCTGCTGATTCAGTGTTGCTCCCCTGCTGATTCAGTGTTGCTCCTGCTGCTTCAGCGCTGCTCCCCTGCTGATTCAGCGTTGCTGCCCTGCTGGTTCAGCATTACTCCCCGGCTGGTTCAGAAGTGCTTCTCATCTGCTTCACCGCTGCTCCCCTGCTGATTCAGTGTTGCTCCCCTGCTGATTCAGTGTTGCTCCTGCTGCTTCAGCGCTGCTCCCCTGCTGATTCAGCGTTGCTCCCCTGCTGGTTCAGTATTCCTCCCCTGCTGGTTCAGAAGTGCTCCTCTTCTGCTTCACCGCTGCTCCCCTGCTGATTCAGTGTTGCTCCCCTGCTGATTCAGTGTTGCTCCTGCTGCTTCAGTGCTGCTCCCCTGCTGATTCAGCGTTGCTGCCCTGCTGGTTCAGCATTACTCCCCGGCTGGTTCAGAAGTGCTCCCCTGCTGCTTCAGCACTGCTCCCCTGCTGGTTAAGCATTGCTCCCCTGCTGATTCTGTTTTGCTCTTGCTGGTTCAGTGCTGCTCCCCTGCTGATTCAGCGTTGCTGCCCTGCTGGTTCAGCATTGCTCCACTGCTGATTCAGCTGTCGTGTAGGCTCTCATTATCCTAATGAGACTACTGGATTTTGAGCAACAAGTTTGGCCACAGTGTGGGGGACTGAGACTAACCCACTGTGAATGACACTTGTCACTCGAAATCTGGATTTTGCTCCGGCTAACTAGCAGTGCCTCATCTCTCCCAAATGGAAGAGACAATTGGGCAGCCGAGCACATGACATCTTAGTACTTCCCAGGGAAGTCGTGGTCACTCAGGTCACAACCGGTTCTCTTATACACAGTACAGTCTCATATATAAATGACAAAGGCAGTTTAAGTTTTAAAGATTGGTTTAATAAAACGACTGCATTTTGGATAGCAAAGCGTGAGCTACAATAACCAGAACTATACAACACAGTAAGATTGAAATAGTAACGATGAGAGTGAAGCACAAGAATAAGGCTATCATAGTGCCGCTAGTTTATTTTCTCTCTCAGTTATATTTTGAGCACAGCATGTTAAACTCTAAGCCTGCCTCTCAGGTTCCCCCGGGAGGACATCAACCCTCATACCTGAGCAAAGGCCTGTAATCTGCATCAGTATCTGCAACAGGGCATTCAGCATCTAGTTGTGGGTCCCTGGCTGGAATCTCCCTCTTAACGTGTACTAGGACTAAGATGTGTTTTTATAACTAACACGCAGATGTTCTAAGAAAATGTCCCTACGTAAGGATGTGTATTTTCTACGAATACTGGAGACTAAACTTCTACCACGTTTACCGGCAATGTACCAGACTGTAGCCTTGACTGAAGCACAGAGCGAGCAAGAATGTATTGTTTGAGAACACAGTGCTGAACTAAGCTAAACAGTGTGATAGAAGAAACTAAGACAAGACCGTAAAACTGGTTATTGTAAAATAACAGTGCGAAGCTGAATAAAATACATCTAGGGCAAAGTGCACAGCGGCCTAGTATATTAAACTAACGTGCATGAGGCTATATTTAAACTGGCTACACTACACCCTCCCCTTGTCGGTAGAAAGTGGTTTAAGCCGAAACTAAAATGCCCTAAGCTAAAATATATTTAAAACCCTACTTAATTTTAACAAGTCAAGAGGACTCTCAAGCATACTTATCTGGCAATTTTAAACACGAGCATGCGGGCAAAAGCCAAATTAAAATTAAAATTTAGAACAGTTCCAAATCAAGCATCAGTCATGGAAAGCAGGAGATTCTCCACCTCGGCAGATGACAAAACCGGTAGATCCACGCCAAAAATTACCGAGGAGCTGGTGTGTTCCATAGCCCCAGTCTCAACCAAGGCGGCATCCCGTGCAGTGCCTATGAACGAGTTAATGGTAACTTCCTACAGGAAGGTTAGCTCGTAATCAGCTTCTCTGAGCGAACGCAACCGCAGCACGCATGTCTGGTAATGAACCCTCATAGAGAACATCAACGAATCAGCATCAATCACTGAGGGGCATTGCTGTGAGAGACAGACTTCCAGTGCATGTTCAAAAGAGCACCAACGGCACAGAAACACGGGCTGCACACAACCCAAAACCGGTCTCAATGACAGAGACCAGTCACACCCCAAATGTTCCAGGAGTGTTGCTCCAAAGTGCTGCATCATGCGTTCACGACACAGCTGCGCTGATGGAAGCGCCTTCATTTGTCCTTGTTGCGGCGGGACAGCCATTGCGGAAAAACAACAGCAACAGTAAAATGCCGGCTAATAAAGTCAAAGTTATTGGAAATCCCCCAAAAATGCTTCCGAAAATTGAGTGGATAGCCGAAGGTATCAAGCCGAATATAGAAGAAAAGGTGTGAACAAAACCAATACCAACGGCTTTGAAAACATTTGCTAATCCAGCCGTGCTGGACGCATTAAGTATACGTCCCACAAGTTCCCCAAAGTGTCTCGGAAAGTTTGTATTTAACAGGGACTGTATTTCTGCCGATGACCTTGCCACCTGAAGTGCGTAGGTCTCACGTGCAGATGTAAGGGCCACATGCTTTTGAAACAATAAAGCCTTCAGTCTACTTAACTTGTCAAAATTCACCTTGGAAGTAGCAATGCGAGGCCAGATATCTGCTACCTCCCTTAATTTAGTTGGGGGAAATAACACGTTCCCGCAGCATGTAACGACCTTAGAGACTGAAACAACATAAACTATTCCGGCCCGCAATCCACAACAGTCTTCACTATTGAGGAGGACGTAGCTGCCGTTTGAAAGCACCTGGAACGTGCGTTTAATCAAGGGGACGGGAACTCCCTTCAGATAGCAAGCCAAATTTGCAACCGAGGCATTACACGCTCCGTGCAAGGACAGCTGCTTACAAATCATCGAATGGCTGACTGAAGTCTTGCATTCACTACCGCTAAGACAGACCTCTTTCATGCCATTGAGGCATTTGTACGAGAACGGAAGCTCCCACACCTCATGGATGTATCTATCTCCCAACCTTTCATATCTGCCTACCGGAACATGTTTCAAACAAGAAGTGAATTGTAAAGTCGAAATAGGCAGATTAATAACCCCGTGTATCAACCACTCTGCTGAAGGAATCTCAGCCACGGTAAAAGGCAATCTTTCTATCTTTTTTATGTTAAGCATGACATAAGTCGCCTCCTTTTTAGCCATTAGTTGTTGTTGTCGCGTCAAATTAAAGGAAAAAAATATTTCCCTGGCACTGATGTGCTGCCATGGAACGCGACCCGCCTTCAATGTCTGAAGTGTCCAACCCAACTGCATAATGGACCTGGTCTGACTTTGTCCATGATACAAAGAAGACATATCAGATCGTATAATGTCTATAGCAGAAGAAACAATGTTGTTAATTGTATATATCCGGTCGGACAAGGTGTGAATCCCATTATCCACAACAGCTAATGCCTTTTTCAGATTTTCCTGATCTATCTGCCTTAACCAGGCTGCAGACTCTTGCTGTGAAAGTTTCCATATTTCGTTGTGTACCTCATACAAGAAACGCTTCCTACGTGGTATCTTTGGGCCTGACAAAAAATCTTGTAAGTCAGTGTTGTTAGACAGGAGACCGAGATGTGTCCTAACTGCATCTAGTGAGGATGATTTTCGCCACTGTTGGCACAATTTTCCTACACTATGGGGGTCATTCTGACCCCGGCGGTCTGAGACCGCCGGGGCCAGGGTCGCCGGGAGCACCGCCGACAGACCGGCGGTGCCCCGCAGGGCATTCTGACCGCGGCGGTTCGGCCGCGGTCAGATGCAGGAAACCGGCGGTCTCCCGCCGGTTTCCCGCTGCCCTGCAGAATCCTCCATGGCGGCGGAGCACGCTCCGCCGCCATGGGGATTCTGACACCTCCTACCGCAATCCTGTTCCTGGCGGGTCTCCCGCCAGGAACAGGATGGCGGTAGGGGGTGCCGCGGGCCCCTGGGGGCCCCTGCAGTGCCCATGCCAATGGCATGGGCACTGCAGGGGCCCCCGTAAGAGGGCCCCACAAAGTATTTCAGTGTCTGCTATGCAGACACTGAAATACGCGACGGGTGCCACTGCACCTGTCGCACCTTCCCACTACGCCGGCTCAATTCTGAGCCGGCGTCCTCGTGGGAAGGTTGATTTGCCCTGGGCTGGCGGGCGGCCTTTTGGCGGCCGCCCGCCAGCCCAGGGCAAATCCCAAAATACCCTCAGCGGTCTTTCGACCGCGGAGCGGTATTTTGGTGGGGGAACTTTGGCGGGCGGCCTCCGCCGCCCGCCGAAGTTAGAATCACCCCCTATATGTTGTAATTATGTCAGCATGTTCTGGTGATATATAGCGAGGGTCTGACCTACTCGTTCGTAAACCCCCAGAGGAGGTGACAAAACATTGATGACACCCGTTGGTATCTATTGGCCACAATAAACACCCGCCTGGACGTGTCAGTGAAGCACTAAATGTACCATTCTGGACCCACTCCTTAAGCTCACTAAACATTGCATTCGTATATATTTGCCAGTTATTAAATTTTGCAGGGGCAGGTATACTGGGCATGTTTAATTCTCTAATTGTTGCTAAGCCTAAACAACTTGTCTGTTGTACTGTTTCATTTAAAAAGATCATTTGAACAGGTATGAGACATACTCTGAACAATGTTTCTCTACCCTTAGTCTGCCAATTTTTTGTTCCCCAAACACTTTTCAAATCAACATTTTTTGACCAGAGGCTGTTCGTTCAAATGGTGTAGCCGTTGCCAAGGGTGGAGTTGGTGTTTCCTGGGGTGGTACGCTATAAAGAGGACCATCCGTCTGGCTTGTAGTCATAGTGACTTGATCAAATGTTTCTAAGTTGCTTGTTGTTAGTGGAACTAAGGCTAGATCATCATCATCCACCCTCCCCAAGCTCAGAGAGGCATCTGTGTTGGTCAAAACAACTTGAAGTGGATTTTCTTCTCCAGTAGTGAGAGGGATTCAGGAACTACTGGACGTCCCTCTTGGTCAGCTGTGTAGAATCGGCCACATGTTGTAGTTTGACATTGTCAATGGAAACAAAGCGATTTTCTTTGGCACCTGGCAACAGTGATAGAATAACAGTTCTGGTACCGTGTATCCCCAACACAGGGACTGGTGCTCGATAAGAAGGGCCAAATTATTTGTTCACTGCAACCTTTTCACGCACAAGATCCCCAATCCTTGGAATCCAGATGGTAGGTGTTACTGGTACATCCTTAATTCCTGTGGAGGCAGCACTTTTAGAAGAGTTATCTTCATGGAACTGCTGTAATTCCTGTAAAACAGTGACACGATCATTTATGTCAAAAGGTGTTTCTGCTGCCTCCACACCAGGACCATCAAGATCCGGAACAAACATTTGTGTTCCGAACAGGCACTCATATGAAGTACGACCCCCCAGGGACCTTCTAGGCAGGTTATTTAGTGTTCTCTGAACTCCATACAGGTGGGTTAGCCAACTACGACCCCCGTACCTAAGACTCTGACCGTTAAGGATTGCTTTAGATCGCGGTTTAATCGCTCCACAACAGAATTTCCCTCGGGATGAAATGGAGACGAGTGCTGGAGCTGGACCCCCAACGAAGCCATGGTGTCCCTGAATGCCCTTGAGGCAAATGCAGGTCCCTGGTCCGAATGGAATGCCGCAACTGCATATGTACCGACAAAGACTCGCAAATCTTTAATAACAGTCCGAGCTTCAGCCGAGCATTGTGGCCACACCCACACAAATCTGGAGCAAGAATCAACAGCGACTAATATATATTTGTATGCACTATCAGGTGTTAATGGACCGCAATGATCCAAGTACACACATTGTAATGGTCTGTTTGAGATCAAGAGGGGTGTCTGCGGCGGGCGCTTGGCCGTGGAAACTTTAATTTGTTGACAGATATCACAACAAAGGACATACTGCTTAGTCTCTTTATAGAGACCAGGCCACCAATAACGGGCTTGCAAGAGTGAAATTGTAGCCGCCACACCAGCATGTGCAGATGCCACCCCTTCATGCGCTGCTTTAATCAATTGAGGTCTTACATCTCTATTGGGGATGTCGCATACGCCTGGAATCTTAACTTCAGCGTTCAGCATACTTCCCATCAAGTATTGATATTTATTAGGAAATCCTTTAGGATAAGGTGTACCATCAACCGTAGCTTTTATGGCAGCCATGACGTCTGTGTCTGGTTTAGAACTCGAACGAGTCACTGCAGCACAGGGGCAACCGCCACTGCCGACTTTGAGGCTTCATCAGCCAAAGTATTTCCAGCAACGTGTATTCCAACGCGCTGGTGTCCAAGTGTATGTACGACATGGACTTTGGGTAGCGTCTCTTTCAGGTCTGCTACCTTCCCCCACAGAAGTCTGTGTTTTATGGTGTTGCCTTTTGAATCTCTGAACCCATTCAAGCGCCAGTAATGCAAGTATTCATTAAAAGACTGGACGCAATAATATGAATCACAAACAATCAGTGTAAACTGTGTCGGATCCGTATGTTCTAATGCCATCAGTAGAGCTTTTAGCTCAGCCAACTGTGCTGTACAATCCCCTAAGGTCTGTGTATAGGTATGTTGGGGACAGAATTTCTCCCCTTCCATATAGCCGCTCACGACCGCACATGCAGCAGAATATTGATGTTTAGTTCCAATCACCGGTTGCGCAGAGCCATCAGCGTACATGACTACATGATATTGATCAATAGGCAAAGTATCCGCGGGAACTGGATATTCTACTTCATATTGTAGAAATTCTTGAGTTTGTAATTTTGGGTCGAAAATGTAGTCTGCATCAGTGGCTGTTAAAGACGTAGCCCATTGTATCCATCGTGGATGAAGTGCTTTTGCGTTTGGGACGCTAGCTTTTATAACAGCCTCTAGGGCCGGAATAGGGGAAACAACAATAATGGGGGTCATTCTAACTCTGGCGGGCGGCGGAGGCCGCCCGCCAGAGTTCCCCCGCCAGAACACCGCTCCGCGGTCCGAACACCGCCGCGGTGATTCTGTGTTTCCCGCTGGGCTGGCGGGCGACCGCCAGAAGGCCGCCCGCCAGCCCAGCGGGAAACCCCTTCCCACGAGGAAGCCGGCTCCGAAAGGAGCCGGCGGAGTGGGAAGGGTGCGACGGGTGCAGTTGCACCCGTCGAGAATTTCAGTGTCTGCTAAGCAGACACTGAAATTCTTTGAGGGGCCCTCTTACGGGGGCCCCACGACACCCCATACCGCCATCCTGTTCCTGGCGGCCGAACCGCCAGGAACAGGATGGCGGTATGGGGTGTCGGAATCCCCATGGTGGCGCAGCAAGCTGCGCCGCCATGGAGGATTCCTTAGGGCAGCGGAAAACCGGCGGGAGACCGCCGGTTTTCCCTTTCTGACCGCGGCCAAACCGCCGCGGTCAGAATGCCCTTGAGAGCACCGCCAGCCTGTTGGCGGTGCTCTCGCGGTCGTTGACCCTGGCGGTCAATGACCGCCAGGGTCAGAATGACCCCCAATGTGTTATCCATGGACAAGAGGTCTTTCTTTAATAACAGCCACCTGCACAGCAGTGAGAATTTTTTCCGTGGGTGCAAAGCGTTGTTCAGCAGTGGAATACAAATGTGATTTGTATGCTATCGGGACTGTCTCACCTTCATTAAATGTGACATAAGTAAACCCGATGGCCCCAGCTATAACCCTAATGACCAAATGTGTCTTATTGTCCTGTGTGTGCAAATGCTTTGCTGCTAACATATCTGCCTGTAACTCGCGAAGAGTATGTGTATTGTCCAGAGTTTGCTTGAAAAATCAGGACGTATTAATTAATATAAAGGTTTTATGCGTGTAGCATAATCAGGAATATATGTTCTGCCAAAATTTAGAAAGCCCAACAATGATTGTAGTTTTTTAATCATATTTGGTGGTTGCAATTGTGCAAATTTTTCTAAAAATTGTGGCGCTAGGCTCTTCCCTTCATTTGACAGCTAATATCCGAGGAACAGAACGCTGAGGAAGGCAATCTTTGACTTTTTTAAGTTAAATTTGTAGCCGAGTTCGGCAAACCCTACAACAATGCGGGCTACCCGTCTTAAATGCTGTAGTAACTCGTCATCCGTGAGACATATATCGTCCACATATGACAAAGCTTCAGGGTCTATTTCGTGTAAACTAGCAGTCACATGAGCTGCAAACAGTCCTGGGCTGTTCTTATACCCCTGAGGCAAATGAAATATTTTTTTCCGAGAGCCTAATGCGCTAAAGCTTGTTAAGTCCCTGCTTTCAGGTGCTATATTCTGGCAGAAGAACCCATTCGAGATATCTAAAGTGTTTTATATTTATTTTGCACAATGTTGCTCATTAGTGCACTGCTATGTGAGTTTTGTATACCATATGTACGTGTATGTCTGTTTAAATGTCTGTAGTCTAAGATTATTCTATAGGAATGGCCAGGCTTAGCTACGGGGAATAAGGGGTTATTCATCGGTGAGACACAGGGTTCAATCACACCCTGGTATTCCAATTGTGTAAGTATCTCTCTCACCGGTGCCCTTGCTTCATGTTTTATTGGATACTGCGGTTGTGGCTGAGGTTCACTTTTAATGGGAATGACATGGTATGGAGAGTCCCTATCCCAATCTACGTGATTTCTATATAACGCAGGTGCTTGTGCTAGAGCCCAATCTATAGAATAGGACTCAGCGAGTTCCTCTGGAATAAGGGGCGAGAAGGAAGGTTTAATAACCTCCTCTCCATATGGGCAGGTGCGGACAAAATCAGGCGGCCAATCTTGTTCGGCCAACAAGATGTCATATATTTTTACTACACGGTCCCAAAAGATTGCGTGTATAGTGCGTTCAATGTCTCCTTCCAATTGTAGAGTTACCCTATACACCCTATCTGGTTTGGAGACACGCATGTCCGCTGTTTCTACTTGTATAAAGTCATCAGTTGCTTTCACCTCCAGATGCTCTAGAAGATTCTGGCGAACTATTGTGACCTCTGCCACGCTCTCTAGCCGTGCTAGAGCCCAGTTCTTGTTCAAGAGAACCCCCTTCCTGAGTGGCATGTCGAACTGAGACAGCTGCCACTTTTTTCTTTTTAAATTGTTGTTTTTGTTGTACTGGTTTCTCTTCCTTCTTAACAGAAACCTCCAAAGAGCGTTGTGATTGCTGTCTTGGTTTCACGTACTCTGTTCTCCGCTCTGACCGCCCACCTCTCTCATTCCTCTTTTCTGATGAGTCCTGAAAGGAACGAGATTGGCGTGTACCAGTATATTGATATCTATCAGGCGTTTTTATATTCTCTCTATTTCTGAGCTTATACCTATTCTGTGGGGTCTCCGTGCGTGGAGATTCTTCCCTGTCATTTTTAGGCGTTTGTTGTTTTTCTCCCAGCGTTTCTTTTTACCCTCAGGTTGTTGTTTAGCATTGTCTTTATTAATTTTACCCTGAAATTGAGGCTTTTGTGGTCTAGCCCCTAGGCTGTCTCGACCAAAACTGGAATATGTTTCTGCAATAATTTTAGGCAGCTCTCGCTCCTGTTCTTGTTGCGGAATGTCACGGAGCCGCATGCGCACTTGCAAGTGCAACTGCTTCCCCTTTAAGGTTACTTAGAATAATTGAGGAAACTGTGGCAAAATTGCCCATCAGTTGCATCCCCAAATCTAAGGCCGGGGCAGCCCCATATTCATCTTGAATTTGTTTAAGCACTTTCGTTAGGTTGGCTAATGTCGGTGTACCGTGTGCCGTTGTATAGAGCGCGGTAAAATACCGTGCCCCATGTATTACAGTATTCAACTGTAGGAACCATCCCAAAGGGCAAGCACATAGTTAATATTCTATGTTTATCCTGAGGTCCCGTATGGGGAAATACTGCCTCCAGCATATTAATTTTTTGTGCCAGCCAAAACGGAGTCTCCTCTCATTTGGCTGGGACTTTACTCATAATAGAGTGTACAGTTACCAGATTTATACCTGGTGTTGCTGCATGTGGTATCGCTGGAGCAGCACTCGCTGGGTTTGTATTTAATTTCTGCATTACAAATTGTACTAATCGTCTATATATTGCTGTTAATTCAGTATATAAGCGTCGAACCTCAGCTACTGCCACATTCGCAACCGCAGGATGAGGTGTATATGTGGCCAATAAAGGCCAGGTAGGACCATCATTACTTAGTGGACCTAACCTTACTGGTAATATGGTATGGGGTAGGGCGCCATCAAGCCAATTATTATGTTCTTGATAAGATAGAGGTATCTCTAAATATGCGTACGCTCTGTATTGCCCAGGCGCGTTCGCAGGTGTATACGTATGAAATGTATTTGTGTTCCCATCAACTGCTGGAAATGTGACCCAAGAATAAAACAGCTCTGTTCTATAGGCTGCGTGGGCGTCCACCACAAATGTGATGGACCTCCCTGTGCTGTAAGACCATGTGCTAGTAAATGTGTCGTAAGAGGTTGTCTCATGTTAAGAGCTATTTGTACAGCCTGGGGATTTGCCATCATGTAAGCACTAAGAGTTCAGAGAAGGCACACCAAAACGGGGTTGTTTCCTTTTAAGGTTCAAGCTTGAACAACTACCAGCTGAAAAATAGGGTTACCTATACGGCAGTGGTGGAAATCCTCAGTACCACGGACGTCTCCGTATACGGAACTGAGGGGTCATTATAAAAAATAAGACCGAGATATGCCGGTGGACCCGAAAATTAGAGCCTGACCAAACATTGGCGGCGCCATGTCGCGTAGGCTCTCATTATCCTAATGAGACTACTGGATTTTGAGCAACAAGATCAGCCACAGTGTGGGGGACTGAGTCTAACCCACGGTGAATGACACTTGTCACTTGAAATCCGGGTTTTGCTCCGGCTAACTAGCAGTGCCTCATCTCTCCCAAATGGAAGAGACAATTGGGCAGCTGAGCGCATGACATCTTAGTACTTCTCAGGGAAGACGTGGTCACTCAGGTCACAATCGGTTCTCTCATACACAGTACGGTCTCATATATAAATGACAAAGGCTGTTTAAGTTTTAAAGATTGGTTTAATAATACGACTGCATTTTGGATAGCAAAGCGTGAGCTGCAATAACCAGAACTATACAACACAGTAAGATTGAAATAGTAACGATGAGAGTGAAGCACAAGAATAAGGCCATCATAATGCTGCTAGATTATTTTCTCTCTCAGTTATATTTCGAGCACAGCATGTTAAGCTCTAAACCTGCCTTTCAGGTTCCCCCGGGAGGACATCAACCCTCATACCTGAGCAAAGGCCTGTAATCTGCATCAGCATCTGCAACGGGGCATTCAGCATCTAGTTGTGGGTCCCTGGCTGAAATCTCCCTCTTAACGTGTACTAGGACTAAGAAGTGTTTTTGTAACTAACACGCAGATGTTCTAAGAAAATGTCCCTGCGTAAGGATGTGTTTTTTCTACGAATACTGGAGACTAAACTTCTACCACGTTTACCGGCAATGTACCAGACTGTAGCCTTGACTAAAGCACAGGGCGATCAAGAATGCATTATTTGAGAACACAGTGCTGAACTAAGCTAAACAGTGTGATAGAAGAAAATAAAACAAGACCGTAAAACCGGTTATTGTAAAATAACAGTGCGAAGCTGAATAAAATACATCTAGGGCAAAGTGCACAGGGGCCTAGTATGTTAAACTAACGTGCATGAGGCTATATTTAAAATGGCTACACTACACAGCGCTGCTCCCCTGCTGGTTCAGCATTGCTCCCCTGCTTATTCAATGTTGCTCCCCTGCTGGTTCAGTGCTGCTCCCCTGCTGGTTCAGCATTGCTCCCCTCCTGGTTCAGTGTTGCTCCCCTACTGGTTCAGCGTTGCTTCACTGGTTCAGCGTTGCTCCCCTCATGGTTTAGTGCTGCTCCCTTGCTGATTGAGCATTGCTCCCCGCTGGTTAAGCATTGCTCCCCTGCTGGTTCAGCATTGCTCCCCTGCAGATTGACCATTGCTCACCGTTGGTTAACCATTGCTCCCCCGCTGGTTCAGCATTGCTCCCCTGCTGGTTTGGCAGTGATCCACTGCTGGTTTAGCATTGCCCCCTGCTGGTTTAGCATTGATCTCCTGCTGTTTCAGCATTGCTCTCCTGCTGGTTTAGCATTGGTGCCCTGCTGGTTCAGCATTACTCCCCGGCTGGTCAGAAGTGCTCCCCTGCTGCTTCAGCACTGCTCCCCTGCTGGTTAAGCATTGCTCCCCTGCTGATTCAGTTTTGCTCCTGCTGGTTCAGTGCTTCTCCCCCGCTGATTCAGCATTGCTGCCCTGCTGGTTCAGCATTCCTCCCCGGCTGGTCCAGAAGTGCTCCCCTGCTGCTTCAGTGCTGCTCCCCTGCTGGTTAAGCATTGCTCCCCTGCTGATTCAGTTTTGCTCCTGCTGGTTCAGTGCTGCTCCCTGCTGATTCTGCGTTGCTGCCCTGCTGGTTCAGCATTGCTCCCCTGCTGATTCAGCGCTGCTCCCCTGCTGGTTCAGCATTGCTCCCCTGCTGATTCAGTGTTGCTTCCCTGCTGGTTCAGTGCTGCTCCCCTGCTGGTTCAGCATTGCTCCCCTACTGGTTTAGCGTTGCTTCACTGGTTCAGCGTTGCTCCCCTCATGGTTTAGTGCTGCTCCCTTGCTGATTGAGCATTGCTCCCCGCTGGTTAAGCATTGCTCCCCTGCTGGTTCAGCGTTGCTCCCCTGCAGATTGACCATTGCTCCCCGTTGGTTAACCATTGCTCCCCCGTTGGTTAACCATTGCTCCCCCGCTGGTTCAGCATTGCTCCCCTGCTGGTTTAGCAGTGCTCCACTGCTGGTTTAGCATTGCCCCCTGCTGGTTTAGCATTGCTCTCCTGCTGTTTCAGCATTGCTCTCCTGCTGGTTTAGCATTGCTCCCCTGCTGGTTCAGCGTAGCTTCCCTGTTGGTTCAGTGTTGCACCCCTGCTGGCTCAGCGTTGCTCTCCTGCTGGTTTATCTTTGCTCCCCTGCTGGTTATGCATTGCTCTCCTGCTGTTTCAGCATTGCTCTCCTGCTGGTTTATCATTGCTCCCCTGCTGGTTCAGCATTGCTCCCCTGCTAATTCAGCATAGCTCCCCTGAGGGTTTAGCAGTGCTCCCCTGCTGGTTTAGCACTGCTCCACTGCTGGTTTAGCGTTACTCCCCTGCTGGTTTAGTTTTACTCCCCTACTGATTGAGCATTGCTCCCCTTCTGGTTCAGTGTTGCTCCCCTGCTGGTTTAGCACTGCTCCCCTGGTGGTTCAGTGTTGTTCCCCTGCTGGTTTAGCGTTGCTCGTCTGGTGGTTTAGCGCTGCTCCCCTGCTGTTTCAGCGTTGCTCCCCTGCTGGTTCAGTGATGCTCCCCTAATAAGCGTTGCTCTCCTGCTGATTCAGCATTACTCCCTTGCTGGTTCAGTGTTGCTCCCCTGCTGGTTCAGCATTGTTCCCCTGCTGAGTCAGCATTGCTCCCCTGCTGGTTCAGAATTTCTCCCCCCCTGGTTTAGGGTTGTTCCCTGGTAGGTTAAGGGCTGCATCCCTGATAGTTTAACGCAGGGCTACTCCCCTGCTGGGGAATGGGGGGCTCTCCTTTTAGTTTGGGACCACTCCTCTGCTGGTTTACAGTCCTCCCCTGCTAGTACATCATTGCCCCCCTACTGGTTCAGCATTGTTACTCTGCTGGTTCAGACTTACTCCGATGCTGGTGCAGCATTACTCCCATGCTGGGTCACCATTGCTTCCCTGTTGGTTGAGTGTTGCTCCCCTGCTGGTTCCGCTTTGCTGGTTCAGCATTACTCCCCTGCTGGTTCAGTATTGCTCCCCTGCTAGTTCAGTACTGCTCCCATGCTGATTTAGCTTTGCTCCCCTGCTGTTTTAGCATTGCTCCCCTGCTGTTTCAGCATTGCTCCCCTGCTGATTTAGCACTGGTCCCCTGCTGGTTTAGCATTGCTCCTCTGCTAGTTCAGCATTGTTCCCTTGCTGGTCCGCATTGCTCCCCTGCTGGTTCAGTACTGCTCGCCTGCTGATTTAGCATTGCTCCCCGGCTGGTTCAGCACTGCACCCCTGCTGGTTTAGGGGGGGCGTCCCTTCTGATTTAGGAATGCTCTCCTGCTGGGTTAGGCCTGTTCCCCCTGCAGGGTTAGATTTCCCCCTCTTCTAGTTTAGTGTTGCTCCTTTGCCGGTTTAGCACTGTTCCTTTGCTGGTTTAGGGGAGCTCCCCTCCTGGTTCAGGACTGCTCCCCTGCTAGTTTAGGACAGCTCTCCTGCTAGTTTAGGGCTGCTTCTCTACTGGTTTAGTGTTGCTCATTTGCTAGTTTAGCACTGCTTCTTTGCTAGTTTAGTGCTCCCCTTTGTTGATTTAGGGGAGTTCCCCCACTGGTTTAGGACAGTGCCTCTGCTGGTTTAGCACTGCACCCTGCAGGTTTAGTGATTCACCATTGCTGGTTTATGGGAGCTCCCCCTGTTGGTTTAACACCCCTTCCTAAATGACTTAGAAATGCTCTCCTGCTGGTTTAGGCTGCCCACCTGCTGGTTTATTGTTGCTCACTTGCTGGTTTAGGGGAGCTCCTTTGCACGTTTAGAGTAGCTCCTCTTCTGTTTAGAGGAGCTCCCCTGCTGGATTAGGAGTGCTGCCCTGCTGGTTTAGCAAGCTCCTTTACATGTTTAGAGTAGCTCCTCTTCTGGTTTAGGGTAGAATCCCTGCTTATTTAGGACTGCTCTTCTGCAGGCTTAGGCTGCCCCCGGTGGTTCACATTTGCTCCCCTTCTACCTTTAAATTTGCCCCTCTGCTGCTTTAGTGTTGCTCATTTGGTGGTTTAGGGGAGCTCCCCTATTGGTTTAGCTTTGCTCCCCTGCTGGTTTAGCACTACTCCCCTGCTGGTTCAATGTTGCTCCAATGCTGGTTTAGCACTTTCCCTTTGCTGGTTTAGGGGAGCTCCCTCCCCCCCCCCAGTTGAGGGTTGTTTCTCACTGGTTCAGTATTGCTGCCCTCCTGGTTTAGCACTCCTCTCTACTGGTTATGGGGAGCTTTCCTCCTGTTTTAGGGCTATACCTCTGCTGGTTTAGCCCTGTTTCCTTCTTGTTTTAGCATTGCTCCCCTGGTGGTTCACTTTGCTCCCCTTCTGGTTTAGCATTGCTCCCCTTCAGGTTTAGGGCTGTTCTTAGGCTGACTGAAGGCTGCTTCCCTGCTCGATTTTAGGAACCCCAAAGATGATGGACGGAGTGCTGAAACTTTTCAAACACTCACCACCAGTCACAGAGCTATCACCCTTCATCAGACAGACTAGCTTTAATCCAGTGGCACGGTGAGCATGGGACCCATGTCTGGGCATACCCTTTCTACTTAGGGTGACTTTAGCAACACAAAAGGATGATGGATGGAGAGCTGAAACTTTTCCAGTCAGGCATCTGGGTTTAATCCATCATTCTTTTGCTCACCATGCCACCCCAGTTTGGACCCAGCCATATGCAAATCAGTCTTGACCCTGTTCCCCATGAGAACAGTCCAGCCCGAACTGCCAGGACAGGCACTCCCTGAACCAGAAACAAACATCCTGGGACTGGTTTCAGGGTATCACCCTTCATCAGCCAGGCTAGCTTGAATCCAGTGGCACGGTGAGCACTGCATCCATGTCTGGGAATACTCGTCAAGAATGATTTGCATATGGCTGGGTCCAAACTGAAATGGCATGGCAAGCAAAAAGATTTTGCTGAATTAAACCCAGATTTGTGACTGGGGGTGAATTGTTCTGCATTCCGTCCATCACCTCTTGTTTTTGCATTTGTCGCCCTGCTAGATTGACACAACTTCCCTGTTGCTTCAGGGCTGCTCCCTTGCTGGTTTAGCATTGCTCTCCTGCTGGTTTAGGGCGTTCCTCGGCTGTCTGAGGGCTGCTTTCCTGCTAGATTAACACAGCTTCCCTGCAGCTTGAGGGCTGCTTCCCTGCTGGTTTAGTGCTGCACCCCTGCTGGTTCAAAGCTGTTACCCTAAAAGGTTTAGGGCAGTTCAACTGTGGGGTTAGAGCTGCTCTTACAATTGTATGGCAGGTTCCCTGCTGGCTTAGGGCTGCTCACCTGTGAGTTTAGTGTTGCTTCCCTGCAAGTTTAAGGTTGTTCCACTTCTGGCTTGGCACGGCTCCATTTCTGATTTAAGACTGTTCTGTTGCTAGTTTAGTGCTGCTCTCATGCAGGTTTGTGATGTTCCCCTGCTGGTTTAGCATTGATCCCCTGCTGGTTTAGCGCTGCTCCTCTGCTGGTTTATGGCACATTCCCTGCTGGTTTAGCATTGATCCCATGCTGACTTAGAACTGCTCCTCTGCTGATTTATGGCATATCCCCTCCTGGTGTAGGGTGTTCCCCTGCTGGTCAAGGACTGCTCCCCTGTTGGTTTAGTGCTGGTGTTTTGCTGTTTTAAGGAAGTCCCCTCCTATTTTACGGCAGTGACCCTGCTGGTTTAGAGCTGGTCCCCTGCAGGTTTAGCTCTCCTCCTCTGCCCTTTTAGGGGAGCTTCGCTTCTGGTTTAGTGCTGCTCCTATGTTGGCTTAGGAATGCTCCTCTCCTGGTTTAGATCTGCTCTCCAGCTGATTTAGGATCTTCCCTCCTGGTTTAAGACTGCTCCCCTGCTGGCTTAAAACTGCTCCCCTGCTGGCTTAAAACTGCTCCCTGCTGGTTTAGGGGAGCTGCCTTCACGGTTTAAGACTCCTCCCCTGCTGACTTAGGGCTGCTCCACTGCTGATTTATTATTGGGCAGCAGGACAAATTTTTCCACTTCTGCCCTCATCAATTTTTATGACACCATGGTTACCTTTTCACGTTTTGCTGTGGGAGTTTGAACTTTAAAAACTGTGAACAAGGCGGAGATCCGCCGAAACGTGTTGGGTGTTTCTGATGTCCTTACACAGTACTTTGGAATAAATGTACTGCACATGCAACTTTGGAGTGCGCACTACTTTCATCAAGATCAAAAGACGTCTGAGTTATATATATATATATATATGCAAAAAGAATAGAGATTTCTGGGTAGTTCCCAAGTTTAGGTGGAGAGCAGCTCTAGTAAGGAGCACCCTGCAACACCAGCGGCACTCTAGATTTGCTCACCTCAAATGTCTGTTTATCTAGAAAAAGTTTTTAAGCATTGGATCAGCACAGTGCTATCCACGCCGAGCTAGATAGTGACAAAGGGGGTTATTCCAACTTTGGAGGAGGTGGTAATCCATCCCAAATGTGACGGATTTACCACCAGCCGTATTACGAGTTCCATAGGATATAATGGACTCGTAATACGGCTGGTGGTATATCCGTCACTTTACCGTCACTTTTGGGACGGATTACCACTTCCTCCAAAGTTGGAATAACCCCCAAAGTCTTTTACCATTTATACAGCAAAGTCTTTAAGCATAGGTTTGACACAGTGTCAATCTTGCCGAGCTGTAAAATGACAAAAGCCATTTAACACTCCAGGCACAGTATTACAGCTTTGGACTGGTAAAGTACCATCCAAGCCAACCTGGAATGAGTAAAAGCAACCCCTGACACGTGTTTCGCTCTCATTAGAGCTCATCAGAGAGGTTTAGCTTTGTCCAGAAAGCTGTAATACGGCTATATATGGCTCCAGGAGGAGGATGTATATGGTCCTGGGGAGGTGGTGGACCCCAGGGTTGGGGGGGTCTGCGCGGACCCCCTTGTTTAACGTTGATTGGTTTCCTGGGGGAGGAGGCGCTCTCTGGAGACTGGGGGTTCCACACAGTCCCCCAACTATTTGTTTTATGTAGAGGTGGAGGTCCCCAGGGCCCGGGGCTCCATGCGGCCCCCTGTTTATTTTTAAAATGTAGCCCTAGGGAGGTTGTGGTCCACGGGGGCTAAGCACGGTCCCCCCAACCCATTTTGTTTAAAATAGCCCTGGGAAGGTGGAGGTCCTGGAGGGGGGTCCATTCAGCCCCCTACATACTTTTTAATTTTAGCCCTGGGGAGCTGTGCCCTTTTCTTTTTTTTTTTCTTTTTTTTTTCTTTGGAACTCGGTTGGAGTCCCAAAATGGCTGCTAACACTTCCTGGTTAAACTGTTGGCAGCCACCCAGATCTCAGCATGAGATCTCCGGGATCTACAAATCCTCCCCGTACCTAGATGTCTATATTTTTTAAGCTTTAATATCTCTAAATCTACTGAAAGTATTTACACCAAATCACAAAAAGCACCATCTGCGCATCAAGATCTAGGGGGTCATGACCGCCGGGGTCGGCGGGAGCACCGCCAACAGGCTGGCGGTGCCCCGCAGGGCATTCTGACCGCGGCGGTTTGGCCGTGGTCAGAACAGGAAAACCGGCGGTGTCCCGCCGGTTTTCCGCCGCCATGGGGGATTCCGACCCCCTCACCGCCATCCTGTTCCTGGCGGTTCCGACCGCCAGGAACAGGATGGCGGAGAGGGGTGTCGTGGGGCCCCTGGGGGCCCCTGCAGTGCCCATGCCGATGGCATGGGCACTGCAGGGGCCCCCGTAAGAGGGCCCCACTTTGAATTTCAGTGTCTGCTTTGCAGACACTGAAATTCGCGACGGGTGCCACTGCACCCGTCGCACACCTTCCACTCCGCCGGCTCCATTCGGAGCCGGCTTCCTCGTGGAAGGATGGTTCCCACTGGGCTGGCGGACGGCCTTTTGTCGGTTGCCCGCCAGCCCAGTGGGAAACCCAGAATGACCGCCGCGGTCTTCTGACCGCAGGACGGTCTTCTGGCGGTCCCAGCCAGCCCGGCGGCTACTGCCGCCGGCGGGGGTCAGAATGACCCCCCTAGTTTCCTGCCAAATTTGATGTCATCCTTTCAGCAGTTCAGTCGTCTAAAGACCTGGTGGAAATTACCATGGGAAACACAATTTTTTTGCCCCCACCTTTTTCTTGGCCCCCGCTTTACGGATCATCCCAAAACTTTCCATGCGCAACAAGGCCTTACAGGATGCTTTTTTGGAAAATTTGTGAAGATTCGCCAAATGGTGCCAAAAACAGAGGCAAGTCCAAAAACACTTTTCCTATGAAAACTAGCTTCTAACTATAACTACCTACTGGCGACCTCGTAAATTACGAGGAGTATCTTTACGTCCGCACTCGGAGTGGATGATCCACACTCCGGCAGATAATCCGACCTGGGGGGATTATTGTAACCACATGCTCCTATGCATTACTAATCCCACCTGCAACTCAGACCCAGAAGCCAGATAAAAGCAGCATACAAGCAAGGCACTGGTTTCACCATAACCACACTGTGCCTTTGCTACAAATCCTGACGCCATGCTGCCCACCAGGAGGAAAAGGAATTACACAGAGGAGGAGAACACCATGATAATGACATTTGTAGTGAGGAACTACAAGAGACTGCATGGTCTCCCACCCTACAGCTACAGTTCCTCAGAGAAGGCAGCGTTATGGCGGCACTTGGCCACAGCGGTCACTGCATTGGGGGAGGACATCCAAACTCTTAATGACATCAAGAAGAAGTGGCAGGATGAGAAGAGGAGGGTGAAGAAAAAGTACATCAGGACTTCCCTGGTGTACAAACTGGAGCCCAGTTCCGACTCACCCCACTTAAGAGGAATGTCCTCTCCTCCATGTACCCCCACCTGCTCCATGGGCTGCCTAAGACTAATGCCCGTAATGTGATGGCAGGTAAAATGCAATAATACTAACAATGACACCAAATGAGTAATGTATGTGATACTCTAGAAGTGTGACCATGAATGTTGTCCCAAGTAAGTGCAATCTGTATGGTGTCTCGTCCTCATGTGTCTCAGAAAGCCCATAACACTACAAGTTCCAGAATCCTTTGTAATGGCACTTGCAAGTTACCATACCTCAGTCCGAAACAGTGGCCCATAACTGCTGCCTCATCCACTTAACACTGGTGCTTGGTAATTGATAATGTGCCTCAATCATTTACCACTGCTGTTGGCATGTAGATGCAAATGCATAGTATTGTGACAGGTTGCACATAAGCAAATATCTTGGTTGTGTCTGATGACCCTTCCCTTTTGTTGCAACATACAGGCAGAGAACAGTCACACACTGGAGCATAGGTCTCTGCACCATCATGGAGCACAGAGACCCATACCATCAGCACAAACTGGTACGTAAATATGGCCAGGGGAGGGCATCATCTCCTTCATTGTTACCAGTTAAGTCATAGTTATAGGACACGGGATTCCTGAACTGTGGTAAACCTGTGAAATGAACTAGGTTATGTTGTGTATCACATGTGCCAACTGGTATGTTAACTTAACACACACATATCATTGTAGGCCCTGTGACATTGTCCAGTAAAGAACAGCCTGCAGTGACCTCTGCAATGTGTATGGGTGTGACATCTGGTCAGGCACCACACACTGTGCGGATGTCAGACACTGGTAAGGAAATATAACAAGCATTTGCAATCCAATGGGTCTCGCATTTGCTCGAGTTAGAGCTATTAGCATTGTAAAATCCTAACTGGACTTTTCTTGCTACATAAATTGAAAGCAAAAAGTAAAACAAGAAAGTCAATTCAAAGCGTCACAACCATCATGAGAATGAGGAAGAGACACAAAAGGAAAAAGAAGTTCGCTCGAGTCAAACATTTCGGCAAATGTGCAATTATCCATGTAACAGGGCCAGTCCCCAAGGCGGTAACAAAACCGCTCCAAGGCGGGACAAACATAAAGCATTTACCGATGTCATCAAAGGATTTTTGAAGGGCAAGCCCACAAACGAGTGAAAGTGATGGGCGTGCAGGGGGTGTGGTTAAAAGCCCACATAGATACCAACACATCAGAAAAGCAGCGCTTGCGTGCTGCTATGCTTTACCTAACAATGACTCTCCCAAATACTAATGCTCCTAAACTGTGGTGTGCGTCAGCAGCATGTGAAGTGTGTCTAATGTCACCGTTTTCACTCATCCCCATATACTCCCAAATGGATCACAACAGTCTACCACAACCTGACATGCTGGCCAGTGATAGGTCTGCCAATAATGCATATATACAGTACTTGCCTAAGGGTGCATATTGCCCCTCGTGTAGGTGGATATTGATTTGGTAGTGAAGCAAGTCAACATGTAACAAAACCGTGTGCTTCTCCTCAAAATGTGTAAGGTGTTTGTGCTCTCACAGGCATACATGGTTTTCTCAATCTGGGGAAGTGTCACAATTATCCCCACTGTTCATGGAATATGACTCAGGTGCAGAGTAAGGCAACACAGTGACTTGTTCAGTCTTGACACATTCCAAGAGGCCTGGCTTCGTAGACATGATTTACTGGTGTGTGCGGCTTGAGTTGCACAAAGATCTATCCTCCAGTGCCTTGTGGGGCTCATAAATGTGTCCCCAAGTACATCATGTAGAGGTGGAGGCACAACCTGCTTCTGAGTCCATGACATGGATACTTGCTTACTAAATCTTAGAACATAACAGTAATGATGTTGGTGAATGCTGCAATGATATCAGCAGGCTTGCAGGTTGGGAGTGTCAAAGTGGCTGGCAAGTAGGGTATAGAGGGGGGAAGCCTACACATCTAGGCCTAGATTTATTTAAAAGGGGCGCATTAGCACTGATGTACCACTTTTTCTGCGCCCCCTTACTGGCACCTAATAACACCATGGTTGCGCCATATTTAACATTTGGCGCACCATGGCGGTAGTAAGATCAATAGCGTCAAAAGTTTTGATGCTATTGTGGAGCTTTGCTACACTAGCATCAACATTTTTCAAACTAGTGTAGCAAAGTGCAAGGAGGCCAATTGATTTAAATGGGTGGGTAATTTTAACACCTGTTCTGAGCAGGCATTAAAAATGACAGAAAAAATGGCGCAGTTAAATCTGTTAAATTTCACTGCGACATTTTTTCGGGCCTCCTAGTGGAGGAAGGCCCCCCTTGCATACATTATGACTGGCGCAGGCATAATGTGGAGCAAGGGTTCACAAGGTGGCGTAATGAGTGCATTGCGCCACTTTGTCAATATGGTGCGGCATTTTTGTAAACCTAACGCCACATTAGCGTCAAACAAATGACGCTAATTGGGTGCAAGGTGGCGCTAGGGCTTTCTTAAATCTGGCCCTTAGAGGTTGAACTGCACAATGTGGAAACAGTAAATGTGGCACAGCTTTTCCACTCGGCCAATTTGTGGGATCCTGAATCTATGTTTATTTCACTTTGCCACCATGATGACAAATGGGTGAACTTCTGAATAGAGTACTACAGGTTGTGTGCTGTACATGACCGTATACAGTGTCAGGTGAAATAGACCATGATGTTGTACACATACACGGGAAACACAGGCCAAATGAGAAGTGCACAGCAGAAATGGCTGACCTCACAGTACAAACTTAGCAAAGGTGGGGATGGGGGGTGTATCAAAATAAATGTAACCTATACCCTGTTAGATAATTGTGTATGTCATACATGTACTTGTCAATGTACGGACTAAATCTGATGTGCAAAGATCAAACAGCCCTGCATGTTCTGGAAGACTCGTATACAAATCAGCAGACACCACATCATACATAGGATGCATGATGCCACTGAAATTGTAGGTGTGTCCAGAGGTAGCCAGTGCAGCATGAACAAGTTATTATGTCCCTTAGCTCTCACTAACCCCCAATGAAATGTTTGCCTGTAATTGTGATACCTGAGTGATATGAGGACCGTTGTACCCTCTTTTTAGCATGGTTTCCCCCACTCTTTGCCTGCTGTCAGTGTGTTTTCACTGTTTTCACTGGGATCCTCCTAGCCAGGACTGCTGTTATTGTGCTCTCTCCCTCTAAATTTGGTTGCTTAGGACTTTGCACACCCCATAATTAGCATACTGGTGCCCCCAAATAAGTCCCTAGAATATGGTACCTAGGTACCCAGGGCATTGAGGCACCAGGGGTTCCCCATGGGCTACAGCATGTATTGTGTCACCCATGGGAGCCCATGCAAAATGTGTCTGCAGGCCTGCCATTGCAGCCTGCGTGACAAGGTGCGTGCACCCTTTCACTACAGGTCACTGCACTAGGTCATCGTAACTCACTGCTATGGTAGGCCCTCCTAGCCCAGAGGACAGGGTGCAGGTACCTATGTGTGAGGGCACCCCTGCAAGAGCAGAGGTGCCCCTATGAACTCCAGCGCCATTACACTGGACTTCGTAAGTGTGGGAAAGCCATTTTATCCGTGTACTGGACACAGGTACTACCTGTGTCCAGCTACATAATAGTAACTAGGATCCTGGGCATGTTTGGTATCAAATACGTCAGAATCATACCCAATACTGTTGCTAGTATTGGTTGTATGATTCCAGGCACTCTGGGGGTTCCTTAAAGGACCCTGAGCATTGCCCCCACCAGTCTTCTGGGGTTTTCCGGGCAGTCTGCGCTGCTGCCACCCCTCAGACAGGTTGCTGCCCTCCTGCTGCTCGACAAGCTGCAGAACAAAGGATTTCTTGTGGGAGAGGAAGGTAACATTCTCTCCCTTGGAAATAGGTATTAGATGTCTTTGGAGGGGTAGCCTCCCCAAGCCACCGGTGTGCTTTGCAGGGCACATTTGGGGGGTTATTACAACTTTGGAGGAGGTGTTAATCTGTCCCAAAAGTGACGGTAAAGTGACGGATATACCACCAGCCGTATTACGAGTCCATAATATCCTATGGAACTCGTAATACGGCTGGTGGTATATCCGTCACTTTACCGTCACTTTTGGGACGGATTAACACCTCCTCCAAAGTTGTAATAACCCCCTTGGTGTCCTCCTTGCATAAACCAATTCACACCAGTCCAGGGAACCCCAGTCCCTGCTCTGGCACGAAACTAGACAAAGGAAAGGGGAGGGACCACTCCCCTGTCCATCACCAACCTAGGGTTGGTACCCAGAGCTCCTCCAGGTGGCCACTTGATTCAGCCATCTTGAATCCAAGGTGGGCAGAGGCCCCTGGGAGCTTCTGAGTGGCTAGGTCAGGTAGGTGATGCCACAGCCCCCCTGATAGATGGTCACCCTGCTAGGTGACCAATCCCCCTTCCTGGGTTATTTAGGGTCTCCGTCTTGGATGGGTCCTCAGATTTGACATGCAAGATTCCAGCAGGACTCCTCTGCATTGTTTACTTCATCTTCTGTCCACTGGGACTGCAACTGGACCATCCAGGAACCGACAATCTGTAACTACAGCAACAACTTCGCTCTGCAACATTGTTTCTCTGGCTCTTCCCAACAACTGCAACTTTTCCCCAGCTGTGCATCCTCTGAGGGTGATGAGTCTTCAGCCTGCACAAGAAGTAAGAAGGAATCTCCCTTGGAGTGAAAGAGTCACTCCCCTGCATCCACAGGCACCAACTGCAACGATGTCTGGCTGCGTGGATCTTCTCTCCTCCAGAGCTGCAAGGATCTTGTATCACAGGTGGTGGTCTGGAGTGGTCCCCTTTGTCCTCTCTACCAGCTGTCCAACTTGGGAGATGATGAGCCCTTGCAAGACAGTATTCCTGTGCACCGCGACTCTTGCAACTACCAAGGTTTGTTTGTTCCTCCTCCAAGGGATCTTCAGGCTCTGTGTAGCCCTGGCCTCCAGTGCTCCTCCCTGCAAAGTACAGTCTCCTGCCTGCTACACCAGTGACGTGGAGCTCCTCTTCAGATGTGCTGGGTGGGCCTCACTGCGACTCTTGGTCCTGCTGCCAGTGGGTTGCCTCTGTGGGCTGCCTCCTCTTCTTGTAACTCTCCCAGCTGCTGAGGTCACCCTGGACTGCCCTCCTTGGGTCGAGTCCCCTGGACCTTGCTGGTCCTCTGCAGCCTTGCAAACCTTCTTCTCTGTCTCTTGCATTTGCCGAGGCTTGTTGGTGGTTTTTCAGCGCCTGCATTTCGACCACCAACGTGTGACATCACTTGCTTTACTTTTGGGACTTCTCTTCATCTCCTGTGCTACACTGCTGACCCTTGTCCACCGTCGACCTGGTCCTGCATCCACAGAAGGGTGGGTAGTGGCTCCTGCCACAACCGGACACTCCATCGTGAACTGGACTTGGTCACCTTCCTTTGCAGGTCCTCCTCTGTCAGGAGCCACCTTTGGGTTCTTCCAGTCTTGTTTGGGTCTTCCATAATCCTTTTCCAAGGTCCTCCTGTTGGTTTTGGGGAAAATCAGGTGCTTACCTCTCCTCTCCTGGTCACTGGGAGTCACTCTGGTACTCACCTCTTGGGGTTCCTAGTTCCTGCAGCTCCATTCTACCAATTCCACTTCCTTGGGTGGGCGACTGCCTTTCACATTCCACTTTTTTAGTATATGGTTCGGCCCTACCCTAGGGCCCTCACTATTTGCTATTGCTTTTACCAATGCCTATTGCTCTCTATGCTATTTACTGATTGTTAATATGTATATAATAGTGTGTTTACTTACCTTCAATTGGGGTTTGCCTATTCAATATTCTAGTATTTGTGTTACTATAATAAAGTACCTTTAATTTGTACGACTATGTGGTTCTTTCATGTGTGTAAGTGCTGTGTGACTATAGTGGTATTGCATACGCTTTGCATGTCTCCTAGATAAGCCTTGGCTGCTCATCCACAGCTACCTCTAGAAAGCCCTGACTTCCTAGACACTGACTACACCACACTAATAGGGGATACCTGGACCTGGTATAAGGTGATAACACCCTAGGTGCTCACCACACACCAGGTCTGCTTCCTACATGTTCCACTTCTGTAGTCCTGTCACTCTTTCTGTATCCCCTTCAGTTGCAGGTCCTCTTCTGTCAGGATCCATCTTCTGTTTCTTCCACTCTTGCTTGGGTCTTGCACAGTCCTTTTACAAAGATTCTCTGTGGGCTTGGGAAAAACCAGGTACTTCTCTCTTCTCTCTTGATTGCTGGGGGGCACTCTGGTACTTACCTTTTGGGGTTCCTAGTTCCTCCAAGTCCCCTCTACAGATTCCACTTACCTGGGTGGGGGTCTGATGTTAGCATTCTATTTTTCTAGTGCATGGTTTGGTCTCCCCCCAGCGTCTCTATTGTTTACTGTTATTTCACTGTTTTCTAATGCTTTCTATGCCCATTTGTGATTATAAAGGTCTATATAATGGTGTGTTTACTCAGTCTGCTAGTAGAGCATTGCCTATACAGTATTTTAGTATTTGTGTTACCATGATAAAGTACCTTTATTTGTGTAACATTGTGTGGTTCTTTCATGTGTGTAAGTGCTGTGTGACTACAGTGGTATTGCATGAGCTTTGCATGTCTCCTAGATAAGTCTTGACTGCTCATCCACAGCTATCTCTAGAGAGCCCTGGCTTCCTAGACACTGCCTACACTTCGCTGATAGGGGTTGCCTGGACCTGCTATAAGGTGATAACACCATAGGTGCTTACCACACACCAGGCCAGCTTCCTACAGCCGCTTGTAACTTTTAGATCACTGGTCCATACCTCTGACAAGTACATTTAGATTCATCACCACCATCCTTTGCACTCAGTAATGGATACATATGTTACATTACAGCTGTTGCCAGGTCTACTTCAATGATTCAGATGACACCATCGAGGGGTTTGGGAGATATCATGGCTGCAGCAGTCGAATCCACTGCGATCCGTCCATCAAGTAAGTGAGTCATATAGGGGGGCATTTTGACCTCAGCGGTCTTTTTCCAAGACCGCTGAGGGACCGCCGTGCTGAAGTCGGCCAGTGGTGGCGATTTGCCGCTCTGCGTATTATGACCGTTGGCAGCTCTCCGTCCTTATTCGGATGGAGAGCCGCCAACAGCCATACTGGCGGGCGGCGGGTAAGTGGAGGTTGCTCCACCTCCACCGCCCGTCAACAGAACACCGCCCAGCGAATCACGTCCTGTGATTCGGCGTGGCGGGGTTCTGTTGACGGTGTGGTGTCGGCGGAGCAGCACCCATGGATCCCGTCCCCTCCCAGAGGATCGACGGACCAGGTAAGTCGATCGTCCGTTAGGGGAGGGGGGTGGGGGGCGTTGTGTGTTGTGTGGGTGCATGGGGGTGTGCGTGTGTGTATGTAGTGGGGGTGTGTGAGTGTGTGTATGCTTGCGGTGGTGTTGTCAGGTTGGGAATGAGTGCATGTATGACTGTAGGTATGTCTATATGGTTGTGTGCGTGTATGTTTGAATGTGGGTGTGTGTGTCTGACTGTGTGTGTGGATGTTGGCATGTATATCGGTGTGTGTGCGTGTATGTGTGTTGGTGGTGCCTGCGTGCGTGTCGTGTGTGTATGAGTGATGTTATGTTGGGGGTCGGGGTGGGGAGGGGGGTCCTGCCACCTTTGGGGGGAGGCAGAGGTGGTGGGGGGGTAGGGGAGGGAGTCGGGTGGGGGTGGGGGGTGGGGTAGACCCCTATCAGTGCCAGGGAAGGAGTTCCCTGGCACTGATAGTGCTTACCGCCATGGATTTCATGGCAGTTCCAAACCGCATGAAATCCATGGCGGTCAGCCGGGTCAAAATACCGCCAGCGGTATAGTGACGACCACCTGGCTGGAGACCCTGGTCTCCAGCCCAGCGGTCGTCTCCGCCCTGGCGGGCAGAACGGAGAAGCGGCGGATGACCATGGTGGTAACCGCCATGGTCATAATTTTAAAAAAAAGACCGCCAGCCTGTTGGCGGTCTTACCGCAGCTTCTCCGCCTTCCGCCAGGGTCGTAATGACCCCCAAAGTGTTATTTATTGATACCCTACCCATCAACAAGAACCAAACTCTTGTGAAAGGGGGTGAGCAGATATTGCTATTTTAGCACTCTCCTGTAGTTGGTGTGTAAAAGATACCCCGCAAGTTCAGTGATGTGTTGCAGGTGTGCAATATGACATATTATTCAAGCTGGATAGTAACCATGGTGTCACTTCTTTCTGAAGCAGCTGGATCACAGACCAGTTCTTCTGCAACATATTCAAGGAGCCTGGCCAAGCAGTTGACATCTAGGGGGATCTCCACACCACACAGACCTGTGCTGAGAACTGATGAGTTTGCATTTGTATAGTACATCTGCATTATAAACCTCAGTGTCACAGTGGGAGCTATCACGTTTAAGGGTACATAAACCAGGTAATATGTGGTACATCCATTGATGTGAAGATTAATTGACTCAATCCCTGTGTTCCACCACATCATGCTGTAAGCCATTTACTTAGCCTGTTGCAACCTCTGTCTCATAGGTGGTGAGGACAATGACTTCAGCTGGGAGGAAGCACCATCAACCAGGACCGGGAGCCGGGCTATCCGAAGGCGGAACCCACTCCTCTTCCAAGCTGCCTTGTCAGCTGCCAGCACAGCACAGGAGGAGGAGAAGGAAGTAAAGGAGGCAGATCAGGGCCTGACTGCAAGTGATGTGGAAGCCAATCCCCTGGCCACACATGGAGGCCCATCCAGATTACCTACTAAATCCACATCTGCTGTGGTTGGCATGGTGCCTCCTCCTACACCCCATAGGATCGCCCATTCCCCACCTACCTCATCCTCACCTCTTCACAACCCTCACATCCAGGTCAGATGTGTTGGTTCCCCTACACATGCCTATCCAGACAGTGTCTCGAAGGCCTTCACTCCAACATCTGAGGGACATGCCAGCCCTGGTGAGGAGCACGTAGCCCCTAGGCACATTTCTCCTCCTCACAACCTTCCACTTGCCCCCCGCTGGTGGACGTGCTGGTCGCTTCCAAGACTGTTGCAAGTGGAGAGAGCTGGGAGATATTGATGTTGGAGACTGGGAGGATGATTTCTTCCAGCATCAGGCAGATGTGAGGCAGGACATTTGTGCCATTGGAGTTACACTGTCGGACATGTCAGCCTCCATACAGGAGATGCGCTGAATCCCACAGTTGGTGCACAGAGTGACCCAGGTGTTGGAGACGATGGATAGTTCCTGGGACAACATGGGGAAGGGGATGTATGACATCATGGTCATACAGAGGGAAGAGAATGCAAGACACCATGCATTGGCTATAAAGATGATAGAGGGCATAATTAAAATGATACCAAATCTTTCACAGTCAATGCATGGAGGGGAGTCAAGACATCTACCTGCACCATCTCACCCCCAACCCCTGGTCAGGGAACCTACACCGGGCCCACAATAATCTATAACGGAAACACACCCCTTCCACAGGCCCTCCACTGCACAGTCACATCCTCTCCCTGCACGTAGACTCAACCCCTGTGCAGGTAGACCCCCCATGCACGTAGACACACCCCCTGTGCAAGTAGACCCTCCCCCTGTGCAAGTAGACCCTCCCCCTGTGCAAGTAGACCCTTCCCCTGTGCACGTAGACCCACCCCTTTGCAAGTAGACCCTCCCCCTGTGCACGTAGACCCACCACCTGTGGAGGGTGGACCCACTCCCTGTTCAGGTACACCCTCCCCATGTGCAAGTAGACCCACCCCCTGTACAGGAATTACACCCATCTGCAACCAAGAAATCAAGGAAAAGCGCCATGTCACAATGATCCTCACCACCTCACCTGAGAAGACGCAAATGAGATCCCCCTTGAGCAATGTGATATATGTGTGCACAGCACTATGTGAATAAAATAATTGAGTTGAGCAATAGTTGAGCAATAGTTGATGAAGGTCAAATGCTTATTGTGGCTGTAGGCCATATATGTGTCAACAACGTATGTAGGACATGTTCATCACTAGAACCATCTGTGTACATATGGGTCGTGTGGAAGACATAGCTAAACAACTTTATACATATACTTCCATACTCTGGTTCCAGCACAGACAATGAACTACACAACAAAGATGATTGGATATTTTTTTTATCAGAATATTCAAATTAGTAAAACAAAAAACTGACCATTGGGAAGGGAGAAACTAAATCATATAATGCTCTTCATGGAGTAGGGGCAGGGGGCATGGAGGGGGGTTGTACAAAAAAATAACACGCCAGGAAACGTCAAGGTAATCAATCTATGTACAGGGGGCAAATAAAAGGTCCAGTCACAGTCAAGATATCAAGTCCAATCAAATGTCCTCCTGGTCATCCTCCTTTGCAATAATAAGATCTTCTGTGCTGGAGGCCTCCTCCTGGCTGGCCGTTGGAGGACCTGACACCCCACGGGACTGAGACACACGGGGAGGATGAGGGGTGTGGGGTAAAACAGCATGGGAAGATGAACAGGGAGACGAGACATGGAGGATTGGATGGGATGGGCGCTGAGACAGGGCCATGATGGCTGCAGCCAAGGAAGTGATGCTGGCATAGAGGGCAGCAAAGCTCTGGGCAATATCCTGTCGGATCCCACGCAGTTCCTCATGGATCTGCTGGAGGATCCAACAGCAGATTAGCTACTCCTCCTCAGCTGCCACCATCCCTTCCTGGGATGCAGCCAGCAGTGTGACAACACAGGGAGAGGTTTGTGTAGAGGGATGTGTGGTGTCGGGACATGGGAGCTCCTCCTGGGACGCTGGCTGGCACTCAGAACGGGACTGGTGGAAGGGGTGGCTGCTGGGTGCTTTGATGGACTGGGGGCACCATGTGGTAGGGAGGGGTCAGGGTCAGATGTTTTATCTCCCTGTGGTGGGGTCACCTTCGGCAGGTCCGATTGGTGGAATTCAAGGGAAAAGGGACATCCTCCCCGCCCCCCTGGCCAGAGGTGTCCAGTTCAGCCCCCAGCAGTTTCTACAGCCTCCACCAGGTCACTCTCAGCTGAGTCCATCCGGGTAGGTGCATCCCCCTGCCCCCTGATCGTGTTGGTCCCTTCTCCTCTTCCTTTTTTTCTGTTGAAGACAAAGGCTGTGCCCGCCAGCATCCCCAGGAGTCTCATCTCTGTCCCCGGTCCTCTTCTTGGTGTTCCTGGCCAGCCGGGTCCACTGAAATAGGATTGAGAACATTATGTAGTTGGTGTACAAATGTAGACAAGATACATGAGTATCCAAAGCGAGTGCTGACCCTGTACTCTGCTTATCTCACTGACCAATATCAGGTGACTTCGATCCCAAATGTATGTGTACTCTCACTAAGATGCCCAGACGTTACTCACATGTCAATATCTGTCACAATTGTGGGTGGTATGCTCTTCTGTATTGAAAAGACAATCCTTAAGTGAAAATTGCAATATCTAGGCCAGATTCTCAGGGGCCTTTAAAGGTGTACGTGTGAAAGACTGGACAGAAGTTCATATTTCCTTGCTAAATTGGTTCAAGGGTTCTCAGTCCTCGCTACCTAGTCATTTTCACAAGTATGTCTGCAAGTGGAGATGGAGTACAATCTGGATGGAGATGTCCACCCCGACGTATGAGAATGACAACCATGTCAATTGCAGAATTGGTAGTCTCAAACTATCACGTTATCTGGGGTGTAGCATGGTCTGAATCCACATAAATACTTGCATGGGTGTACATGTAAAAACAAGGCCTTCTTACTGACCTTTGTTAAGCTGTGGGTACATGTATTGGTGGATCTCTGAAAATATCAGCCAATCTACATGGCACGTTTCACATTTGACATGTCAAGACTGCTTGGTGTTGCTATATACCAGTAGACATGTGTGAAAAATTATGTCAGCTAGCTAAATGTTACATTAAATGTACAAGCCACTGTTGTGTAGACGTGCATTTGTTTACCCTTAGAAATGTTTGGAATACTTTTCTCATACAAAATAATCCTAAGTCAGCCATTGCTCCACGATACATTACATTAAACTTCACACTGATGAAAGACACAATGAAGGCATGCGATACAAAATATAACCTCTTGACCCCACACTGGACAGTGACTGGACCATGCCTTTGCCCTTGCACTCAGCAGTGATGAGGTCCTTGCTTCTCCAGTCATGGTGTTGACATTGGATAACTTCATATGTATGCTAGAGGTATGGCTATTTCTCCTGTAGTGTTTTGAACACTACAAGTCCCAGGATGCACTCTGCCCCGAGTGCAGACGTCAAGATACTCCTCGTCACTTACCTTTGTGAATGCCAAGAAATCGTAAACTTAGACATTTGGTCTAAACTTAGACCAAAAGTTTAAGTTTATCTTTGTGAATCGGGCACATACTTTGGTCAGTTCAGCTGCTGTCTTGAATGTTTTGGGGTGATCCGTGAAGCAGGAGCCAGAATAAAGGGGGAGTCCCAAAACACTTTTTCTTTATTCTGTGTCTGTAGGGATTTTCAATTCTTCAGACATGCCTACATCCCAAACTGCTGAACGGAATTACACCAAATTTGTCACAAAGCTAGATTCTGTTCTGTGGTTTGCTGTAAATCTGTTCAGTAGTTTTAAAGTAAGTTAAGGCCAAAAAATATAGATATCTTGTGCCACGGATTCTCCGTGGATCAAACTGTCTCTGTGCTGATATCCGATTGGCTGCCCACACTTCAACAAGGAAGTGTTTGTTGGTAGCCATCTTGGGACTCAGCTTCAGCTGAGTCCCACAAAAAAAGTTTTAAAAAAAGAAAAGGGGCCACCCTGACTCCTTATCCCTGGTGCTGGGCTCCCTGAGGGACAACTCCAGGGCTAAAAAGCATTTTTTTAAAACATCAGAAAAATCCGCGGATGGATCCGCTGAGTTTTCCAAGATTTAAAAAAAGAAGTGGTCTCCCGCGCTTTCTATTTTTTTGCCCCCGGGCCAGGTCCTGGGGCATTTAAGGCTTAATATAGGTGGGCTCCCCACGCGCGCCCTAAGGTAACTATAACTTGTGCCCTCAACATGCACAGCTGATTATTCCACATGTTATATCATTGATGACATCTTCTATCCTATCTTTCATATTATCACTGCAACATTTGCAATAAAATTATTGATGAGACAACTGTGCTTGGTGAGGCCGCGAGTTATAGTCACCTTAGGGCGTGAGTTATAGTTACTTGACAGAACTCTAACTATGACTGCTAAATTTCTATGGTTTTGTACGAGTAAATTCAGAACCTAACTGTAACATCCTGGTAACCTTTGTTTTTTCAGTGAATATATATATATATAAATATATATGTATATATATATATATATATATATATATATATATACACACACACACACACACAGACACACACATTAGTAAGCCTTCTTATAGAACGTATGCCAGATTTCAAAGGTCTCATAGCTAGTATTTCTCACAGAAGTGGTCAAACTGTGAATTATTTTCTGTAATTTATAGTCCTGAATTCTTTGAAGGATAGTTAGCTTCCCTAAGCAAATAACAAAGTTAACAGAGCATTTCATCTTTATTTTAGTGCTGGAAAAAAATGGTTTCAAATGACAGTGCAACCCACACACCTGACAAGCTCATCCATGTAGGTCCATCCTTGATGCAAGCATCTAACAATGAATCCTTCCCAATGTGTGCAAATAAATATTATAAAGGTAGAAGCTTGCCAGAAAACAGGTACACTGTCCACATTGCATTTTATTTTGTTTTTCTTTACATGCCTCTTGATAAACATATCCTATAGTTTCATTGTACTACAAAAGAAAAACACAAAATACATGCCTTTAATGTCCCTACAATGTGCTTTGCATTTAATATTTGATGAATAATAATTCACATTGTTGCACAAAACACACTCTAAATGTTAGGATATCATCCCTAGTAAAAACACGTGTTTCTCAAAACATTGACAGGAGTATCTACAATCTCAAGCAAACAATGAATACTAAATGGAAGATGCTCAAATCTTTCTAAAGAGTACTACAATCAATTAATAAATCATGTTATATAAAAAAAATACAGAACAAGTAATGTTTAATATGATCTTATATATTGCCATTTCAGGTGAGAGAGAGATAGAGAGTATGTGTGTACATATATATATAGGTGTGTGTGTGTGTGTGTACCAACCCTTAAGTTGAAGTTGTCCCTGAGGAAACAAAGAGAGCTTTTACATGCTGCAACTCCTTATCTAAATTACAGAACTAGAGATGAATGAGTGGTGTGAGTTTGAGAATTCTATGAATTCTCCTGCATTTTCTAGCCCAGTAGACATGACCTTTGCCTGAAGTGTGCATATACCCAAAGCATGGTGTTTATCAAGACATAAGTGTTTGTGATTCTGTGATGTGACATGTTCTGCCTAATATAATCTGTTGAGTGTTTGTGTATTGGCAAGCACTGCTGGACACCTTAATAGCCTAGCAATGCCATGCTCGGTGACATTTTGTCTGATTTATTTTAGATGTGTGTATGTTTATGTGTGCAGCATGTCATGATGCCATGCCAATCGGGGGAGAGAATGCCAGACACGTGGCATCTGTGTGATGTAGTGGGTGATGTTTTCATCACCTGTTTGAATGTTTGTGTGTGGCATCTGGTATCTGATGACAACTGCCGGGCTTGATATCTGCATCTCCTGTAGCAAGAGAAGAGGTGCCAGGTCTGGTATCTGATGACGACTCCTCAGTCCTAGCTGTGCCTGATATCTACATGTCCCATATCATGAGATGAGTTGTCAGATCTGGAGGAGTAGCTGTATCTGATAGCTGAATGTCCTGTATCATGAGAGGGGGTGCGGAGTCTGTAGGAGTAGCTGTATCTAATAGCTACATGTCCTGTATCATGAGATGAGGTGTCCAGTCTGGTATCTGATGAGAACTCCTTGGTCCTAGCTGTGCCCGATACCTGCATGTCACGTATCATGAGATGAGTTGTCAGATCTGGAGGGGTAACTCTAATATCTGAATGTCCTGTATCATGAGAGGGGGTGCCACGTCTGGAGGAGTAGCTGTAGCTGATAGCTGCATGTCTTGTATCATGAGGTGAGTTGCTAGGTCTGGAGGAGTAGCTGTATCTAATATCTGAATGTCCTGTATCATGAGAGGGGGTGCAGAGTCTGTAGGAGTAGCTGTATATGATAGCTACATTGTAGGAGGCTGGCCTGGCTTGTAGTGGGTACCAGAGGTACTTACACCTTGTGCCAGGTCCAGTTATCCCTTATTAGTGTAGAAGAGCTGTTTCTAGCAGCTTAGGCTGATAGAAGGTAGCTATAGCAGAGCAGCTTAGGCTGAACTAGGAGACATGTAAAGCTCCTACTATACCACTGGTGTCATATGCACAATATCATAAGAAAACACAATACCCAGATATACTAAAAATAAAGGTACTTTATTTTTATGACAATATGCCAAAAGTATCTCAGTGAGTACCCTCAGTAAGAAGGTAAGTTATATACACAAGTTATATGTACACAAACCAAAATTAGGTGAGTAAGAGCAAGAAAAGTAATGCAAACATTGTAGAATCACAATAGGCTGCAATAGGCAAGCATAGGGATAGGGGCAACACAAACCATATACTCCAAAAGTGGAATGCGAACCACGAATGGACCCCAGACCTATGTGAGCTTGTAGAGGGTCGTTGGGACTGTAAGAAAACAGTGAGGGTTATAAAAATACCCCACCCCAAGACCCTGAAAAGTAGGAGTAAAGTGCACCTACTACCCCCAGAGAGCACAATAGTTGTGATAGGGGGTTTCTGCAGGAAGAACAAACACCAGCAGTGCACTGACAACGGATTTCTGGACCTGAGTACCTGTAAGACAAGGGGACCAAGTCCAATAGTCGCGACAGTGTTCAGGGGGGGGCAGGAGCCCAGGAAACCCCGGATGAAGGTGCAAGGAAGCTGCCTCTGGTTGGAAGAAGCTAGGAGTTCTGCAAGAAAGAAGAGGACTAGGAACTTCTTTCTTGGAAGACGGATGTCCCACATCGCGATGAAGCATGCAGAGCTGTTCCCACACAGAAATACTGCAAACAAGCCTTGCTAGCTGCAAGGGTCACGGTACAGGTTTTTGGGTGCTGCTGAGGACCAGGAAGGACCAGGATGTCACTTTTTGGAGGAGGAGACAGAGGGAGCGCTCAGCAACTTACAGAGCCCTCACAGAAGCAGGCAGCACCCGCAGAAGTGCCCCAACAGGCACTTAGAAGAAGAGTGAACCAGAATCCATGTGAAGTTACAAAAGGGGGTCCCACGACGTCGGAGGACAACTCAGAAGGTTGTGCACTGCAGGATGGAGTGCTGGGGACCCAGGCTAGGCTGTGCATGAAGGAAATCCTAGAAGAGTGAACAGGAGCCGGAGCAGCAGCAAATCACGCAGTAAACAGCTTTGCAGTCTAGCGTAGGGAGGCAAGGACTTACCTCCACCAAACTTGGACTGATGAGTCACTGGACTGTGGGAGTCACTTGGACAGAGTTGCTGTGTTCCAGGGACCACGCTCGGCAGGATGAGAGGGGACCCAGAGGACCAGTGATGCAATCTTTTGGTGCCTGCGTTAGCAGGGGGAAGATTCCGTCGACCAACAGGAGATTTCTTCGGAGCTTCTGGTGCAGGGTGAAGGCAGGCTACCCCCAGAGTATGCACCGCCTGGAAACAGTCGAGAAAGCCGGCAGGATTATGCGCTACAATGTTGCTGGTAGTCGTCTTGCTACTTTGTTGTGGTTTTGCAGGCGTCCTGGAGCAGTCAGCGGTCGATCCTTTGGTAGAAGGTGAAGAGGGAGATGCAGAGGAACTCTGGCGAACTCTTGCATTCGTTATCTGAAGAATTCCCCAAAGCAGAGACCCCAAATAGCCAGAAAAGGAGGGCTACCAAATTAGGAGGATTGGCTACCAAGAGAGGTAAGAGCCTATCAGAAGGAGTCTCTGACGTCACCTGCTGGCACTGCCCCCAACACCTCTGTTTCCAAGATGGCAGAGGTCTGGGACACACTGGAGGAGCTCTGGGCACCTCCCCTGGGAGGTACTGGTCAGGGGAGTGGTCCAGTTTCGGCCAGAGCAGGGCTGGGGGAGCCCTGCACCGGTGTAGACTGGCTTATGCAGAGATGGGCACCATCTGTGCCCATCAAACCATTTCCAGAGGCTGGGGAAGGCTACTCCGCCCCAACCCTTCACACCTATTTCCAAAGGGAGAGGGTGTAACACCCTCTCTCAGAGGAAATCCTCTGTTCTGCCTTCCTGGACCAGGGCTGCCTGGACCCCAGGAGGGTAGAAACCTCTCTGAGGGGTTGGCAGCAGCTGCAGTGGAGACCCCGGAAAGGCAGTTTGGCAGTACCCGGGTTCTGTGCTAGAGGCCCGGGGGGATCATGGAATTGTCCCCCCAATACCAGAATGGTATTGGGGTGACAATTCCATGGTCTTAGACATGTTACATGGCCATGTTCGGAGTTACCATTGTGACGCTATACATAGGTAGTGACCTATGTATAGTGCACACGTGTAATGGTGTCCCTGCACTCACAAAGTCCAGGGAATTTGCCCTGAACGATGTGGGGGCACCTTGGCTAGTGCTAGGGTGCCCACACACTAAGTAGCTTTGCACCCAACCTTCACCAGGTGAAGGTTAGACATATAGATGACTTATAAGTTACTTATGTGCAGTGGTAAATGGCTGTGAAATAACGTTATTTCACGCAGGCTGCAGTGGCAGGCCTGTGTAAGAATTGTCAGAGCTCCCTATGGGTGGCAAAAGAAATGCTGCAGCCCATAGGGATCTCCTGGAATCCCCAATACCCTGGGTACCTCAGTACCATATACACGGGAATTATATGGGTGTACCAGTATGCCAATGTGAATTGGTAAATTTAGTCACTAGCCTGTTAGTGACAAATTTGGAAAGCAGAGAGAGCATAACCACTGAGGTTCTGGTTAGCAGAGCCTCAGTGAGACAGTTAGGCATCACACAGGGAACACATACATATAGGCCACAAACCTATGAGCACTGGGGTCCTGGCTAGCAGGATCCCAGTGACACATAACAAACACACTGACAACATAGGGTTTTCACTATGAGCACTGGTCCCTGGCTAGCAGGATCCCAGTGAGACAGTGAAAACACCCTGACATATACTCACAAACAGGTCAAAAGTGGGGGTAACAAGGCTAGAACAAGGCTACCTTCCTACAGCACGGAGACGGTTAGATATGTATGGGTGTGAGTACAGTAAGGTAGAGCCATGTCCACATGCGAATGAGCACTCAGAGATGCAAACAGCTCTGAGTGTTAGAGACTATGAATCATATAAATGTGTAGAGAGCAACCTCTGGTTGCCCGGAAGACCTGCACAAAGCCCAGTGGGGTGGTTATTTTTGTGGGTGTCGCTGATACATTAAGCAGCCATGAGGCACGGTAAGCATTACCCGTCCTGACATCCCGGTACCCTGGGGCATCAGGGCCTGTCTCTATCTAGGTCCACTGGGTCTCCAAGGGTCCGTGCCCTCTCGCTGATTCTCAAATTATTGGAATTTTTCTTCTAATTCAGACAGTTCTGTGGTTACCGTGGTCTGAACCTGTGGATGGAAAATGTCCCTAATGTCCAGAACAAATGTGGAAGTGGCAAAGTATCAGCCAGTGGGCGTACCTGGTCCCATGTCCCATGGGTGCTTTTGTCAGTGAAAAGAATGACCGCCCCATTCCCAGCTCCACCCTCTAAGGATTTGGGACCCCGGGGCAATGGTATTGTAGTCACCCAATACAACTTCATCCAAAACATTTGGTGAACTTTGAGGGTCCTGCTAGGACTTTAATGGATTCGGCCATCTTGCGCCCACTACCTGGTCTTGTACCTGCTAACCGGGCATGGTCCCTCTGAGGACCCTGAACCCTCCATTTCCCTGATTTAGATGACATTTTTGTTGTTTGAATCTGGTTTCTAGGTTAAGTGACTGTTGCCCACATTTAATTGGAAACTCAGAAGCTGAAGATTCAGCTCATCAGTGGTGGCTGGTGGGATTTAAATGTGCTGGGGCATAAAAGACTGTTCCAAAGTTAAAAAAACAAGCATGGACGACTGTTGTATATAGTTCCAAACTTGGCCCAATGAAATTGGACTTGAGCTCTTTACAAGAGCAGCAGCTAAATTACACAAAGTCTGATTCCATCTTTTTTAGGCATGAGGAGATTATGGGGGTCATTATGACCCCGGTGGTGAGTGTCTATGTGGCGGTAGTACTGCCAACAGGCTGGCGGTACATACCGCCACATTGTGACAATGGTGGGTTGGCTGCAGCCAACCCTCCATTTCTCCACTCATACCGCCATGGCGGTATCAGCCACCGGGCTGGAGATATCAAAGTCCCGCCCGGTGGTCGGCACAGTACCGTCAGCGGTATTATGAGCCTTCCTACCACCATGGTTTAACGCCACAAAAACCATGGCGGTAGGCCCCACCGGTGACAGGGAACCCCACCCCCCATACACACATACACCCGCAGACACGCACCACGCATACACCCAATCACGCACACTAGCATACACGCACTCATACACACACTGACATACACGCATACTTCCAGACATGCTCGCACACCTTCTTTTACACAATCATGCACTCACTCACCATATTTACACGCATTCACTCACACGCATACAACCACGCAAACAATACAACGCACACAGACGCATTCACACACTCATTCACACATTCATGCACACACTCAGACACAAACACACAACACCCCCCACCCTCCCACCCCCTCCCCTGTCGGAAGCTCGAGTTACCTTGTCCAACGAGGAGGTCGTCCGGCAGCGAACAGGAAGGGGCACTGCTACCGCCAGCAGCACCCCGCCAGCAGAACACCGCCAGGCCGTATCACAGGTCATGATACGGCTGGCGGAGTTCTACTGGCGTGACGGTGCTGGTGGTAGCAGCGCCACCTTACCACCGTCAACCAGCATGGACACTGCCGGATTTCTGCCCTTGTTGTGGTGGAAGTCCGTCAGTGATCATAATATGGAGGACAGATGGTAGCCGAGGTGGCGGTATTTTGGCGGCTGTCACTGCGGCAGTAGGCGTTTTTTACCGCCAAAGTCAAAATGACGATCTAACTGATTTGCTCACAATCACAAGATGTTCTGTTCCCCAGTTACAAAGTTGGTGTAATAGCACATTATCATACTGAAAATAAAGACTTTTCTCTCACCTGCCAATATGTTTACGGTGACCCTGGAGCTGGGTTTTCTAAACTCTGTGTTTATGTCCGAGCACTGTTAATGAACCGAACAACCTGTGCTGACCTTCATCGTTGGAGAGGATCCACAGCTTTGGCTTTCCACCTGCCCAGCCAATCACGATGGTGCTCTTTGAAATAAAGAGCACAGGGTTCTTTCAGCAGTGTATGGGCAGGGCCTCGGGATTGGCTGGACAGGGCACCTCAGCGCTCCATCGGATAACAGGGGCTGCCTTCACTGTCCACCTGACTCTCTAATACAGAGCCCGTTTAGAGACTTCTATGTGCGCATGTCTATTTGGCAATGCGCAAATACTTGCCCAGCCTGGCATGCGCATGTTCTGCCCCCAGCCCCTGTCAATCACCTGAGCAGTGTGAGGGAAAGGGCTGCGCTTCCTGCAACACGTGACTGCAAGGTTGCAGATCTGACTCCCTCTAAGCAGATGTGGGGTAATTAATGCTGATATTTTATAGTGTTTGTTGCAGGTATTAGGTGGCGGGGCAATGCTCAGCTCACTGTGTTGTCTTTATTAGGCCCATAGTCGCTGAAACCAGAGGGACAGACTTATCAAAGCAAACATGGACGGACTGCACATTCATTGTCAGTTTTATCTCACTAATTTGTCACTTTCACACACATTGACACAAAATGGATCCCAACGGTTTGCAAAATACAAAGGTTTAAGGAAGAAAAGTGTAAACATTTAGCAGATCCTTTGAAAAATAATCACCTGCAAATAAAAAAATGTACAATTGCGTGGAAACAGACGGACACCATTTTATTTACACAGCCCCATCTAACTTTGAGAGTAAAGTAGTTTGTGGAAAAGATACAATGTTGCACACTGCAGGAAACCAGCACTAAAGTGCACACTTCTTCTGATAAAAGATTCACTTTGTGTCCACACAGAGGGGACACCTCCTTCCCTTCAGGAACAGTCTGCAGAACTGAATTGTTACAAGTGTGTCACACTGTTAGAGCCTCGCATCACAACTCAACAATTCCAGTACAATAAGCTTCTTCTGTGACTGCTGTTAACATCTGTGATGTAACATTAATTGTATGAATAAGGAAACAAAACATTTTCATGATGAAGCAATTACCAGTTCCACACTGTTTAAATTGCATTTAAATACTGCAGATTTTTTTTTACACTGCAGACAAAGGCGCTCCCCCATCTGCTCCACCGCAGACTTAAACACTTTCTTGCCAAAAATATCACCTCACCAGCACCAGCTTAACACCCGCATACAGCAATCAACAGAGGAAAAACGACCACTAAACTTCTAAGTGTCTGCCACATTTTTAAATCATTTTATCTGAGCTAGAAACTGTTTTTCGTTAAAGTCTGCAAATTATAAACGCAAGTGCGATGAATGACTATCCAAGCTGAAATAGCAGAGGCCATAACATTTCATAACCCCAGCGACCCAAGTGCATGTCATAAAAACAGAGGATTGTGTCTCTGCTCAACAAGGTTTTTTTTTCAGTGTCATAATTTTAACTTCTATTTTTATGTATAAGTAAAAGTTGTGTTCCCTTTTCGTGGTTATAGCTGTGGCTTGGCATTGAAAGGCAGATATACTAGGCATTTTAAAAGTCGCAAACGTTCAGTTCGGTATTTGGAACCTTTAAAATGTTTTTTCTTATATACACTGATCACTTTCTAGGAGTCAGAAAGTTTTTCCGACTCCTTATCTTGGATTCCAAATGGACACCGATTTGGAATCTGGAAGGGGCGTGTGATAAGTGTTACTCCCAAATACTGAATCAGTGTATAATGTATCTATGTTTTGTGACCGAAATCCAGTTGCAAATCTTTGATAGTTTACTGACACCTGAAGGAGGGGGTAACCCATTTACGAAAGCGAAGGGGGTCCCTTTGTGAATGTAAAAAAAAGTTTAAGAAGAAGGGGTTGTCTGGAAGATCCCTTCCTTCTCTTAAACCAGCTTTAAAAAAACTTTTTTCCAAATGCCAGCTAGTTTGCTTTATTTAAAAGCAATCACAGATATGGTGGGTCTGCTGACCCCAGCAGGCCACCATCCCCGTCATGGCACTCATAGTGATTTGTGCGTTGTATTTTGGGACCAGATATTCATACACCTGCCCTGAGTTCTTTGAGCGGTATTTACCGTGTTAGATACCACAGAGTCTAAGACCCTGCAGCTTCTGGAACTAGCAAGGACTGTTCGTCCTCAGAGTGGAACTAGGTGTGCTGGGCAGTGCTACCCAAGACAGAGATCCCCATCTCCTGGAGCAGGGAGCAGGAGGGGGCAGCCTGAGGACACCCGGGTCCCTCCCAGTGACCCCTTGGAGCTGAGATCCTTTGGTCTTCCTCACTTGAAAATGAGGGGAAGACTTGCTCAACTCTAACAGGTAAATCACTTCAGAAATACAGTACATCTGTATATTATCTCCTGCCAAGATATAGGCATGCAGTGCCATCCTGTGGCAGGGTCTATGTACTGCACCTTGATTGAGTGTTCAAGCCGGAGGCTTGAGGTCTGTGTGGTCCGTGGCTTGGTCTGGGACTGCACCTTTATTGACTCTGAGGTCTGTGTGAGGCCCAGGCTGAGATAAGGCACCTTCTGCCAAGATCTAGGCATGCAGCGCCATCCTGTGGCTAGTTCTGAGTACTGCACCTTTATTGAGTCTGAGGTCTGTGTGAGGCCCAGGCTGAGATGTGGCATTTCCTGCCAAGATATCGGCATGCTGCGCCATCCTGTGGCAGATGTCTGTGTACTGCACCTTGAATGAGTCGTCAAGCCGGAGGCTTGAGGTCTGTGTGAGGCCCAGGTCTGTGTGAGATATAGGCGTGCAGCGACACCCTGTGGCTTGGTCTGGGTACTGCACCTTTTTTGAGTCTGACTTCTGTGTGAGGCCCAGGCTGAGAGGTGGCATCTCCTGCCAAGATATAGGCATGCAGCGCCATCCTGTGGCAAATGTCTGTGAACTGCACCTTGATTGAGTCTTAGAGCCGGAGGCTTGAGGTCTGTGTGAGGCCCAGGTCTGTGTGAGATATATGCATGCAGCGCCACCCTGTGGCTAGGTCTGGGTACTGCACCTTTTTGAGTCTGTGTGAGGCCCAGGCTGAGATGTGGCATCTCCTGCCAAGATATAGGCATGCAGCACCACACTGTGGCTATGTCTGGATACTGCACCTTTTTTTGAGTCTGAGGTCTGTGTGAGGCCCAGGTCTGTGTGAGGCCCAGGCTGAGATGTGGCATCTCCTGCCAAGATATAAGCATGCTGCGCCATTCTGTGGCAGGGTCTGTGTACTGCACCTTGATTGAGTCTTCAAGCCGGAGGCTTGAGGTCTGTGTGAGGCGCAGGCTGAGATGTGGCATCTCATGCCAAGATATAGGCGTGCAGCGCCATCCTTTGGCAGGGTCGGTGTACTGCATCTTGATTGAGTCTTCAAGCCGGAGGCTTAAGGTCTGGGTGAGGCCCAGGTCTGTGTGAGGCCCAGGCTGAGATGTTGCATTTCCTGCCAAGATATACACATGCAGCACCACCCTGTGGCTGGGGCTGGGTACTGATGCATAACAATGTGTGCATATCTCATGATGTGTGTTCATTCTGCCACCTGTACAGCCGTCTGGTGTCACCAGGGTGTGGTCCTGGCTTTATAAAACAGATACGAAATAGCTAAAAGAAAAAACAATCCCATTATTTAAAATAAATTGTTGGTCTTTTAATCTCCTTGGGGGGTTGATGGAAAATTGTTCCCCCACTTACAAAAATCCTTGGGGGCAAAGCCCCATCTGGGAAGACAAGGAATTGTCTGGGCTGCGGCTTCTGCCTACCTGCAGCTCCTGTACACCTTTCCTTCAGAGGGAGAAAAGATAAACAAGGAAGCTTTGTTGGTTCCATCCTTCATCCATGCTAGCAGCAACAAAAGTGATTAATAAACAAAATATTAAACGGAATTGCAACAATGGAAAAGTGCCCGTAGCTAAACTGTCTTCACACCAAAAGGGCCTGTATGAGTAGCTAAGGTGACCTCTCCCTGCATTCCCTGGTCATACAACACTTGTGCTTTTGTATTCCCAGCAACTCAAAAAGACTAAGATAGCTCCAAGAAGCCTGTCTGTGGCCTTCACTAAGGAGGTTTGCAGCTCCGCTTGCATTAGCAAAGCCTCCCACAATGTTGAAAATGTCCATCTCTGCCTAATATTTGTATTTACCAAGTTGAAATAAAGTTTTCCTATTTTGAAAAAGGCAGGCCTCACAATGAATGATGCCAAGTGCAAGGAATAAACACACCAATCCTATTGTACCTTCAAGCAATTCTATAGGGCATTATAAATCACGTGAATACAGTTATATGACTAATTGATGAGCTATCAAACTACAATAAAACAAATGTGATAAGTTATACATGAGTAAACAATGCTAAATGCAGCATGTGTTTACAAATGAGAAGTATTCACCCAAATAAATGAATATATGAAATGCAATGGGGCACACAAACAGAAACTGCAAAGATACCGTCACAGCTAGCTGCTGCCCCCGCCCTCCCCCTCTTAAGGAGATGGCTGCTCCCTGCTGCCTCCCCCACCCTCCTAACGACTTGGTTGCTTCTATGTTGAACATCCCTTACCTCTTCTTCTCCTCCTCAAGTACTTCCGGTGGTCACCGAGAAGCAAGGAATGTACGGGTCAGTGTGTCTTTTAGGAACCCCAGGGTCTACTCCGTGTAAGGCGGGGGCTCATCGTGCCATTTGAAGGCAGTAGGACTTCTGGCCTGGCTCTGTACCAGGCGGGGGTGGGCACGGCATGGTCGGGGTGCAGAGTTCCAGGCTGGTAGAATAGGTCAATCCTTAAACCACCCCCATCATATATAGAGTTCACCCGTTTAACAAACAAGACCTCGGGCCGATACACTGTTATTTTTTTCAGTCAAATGTTTTTAAAGTACAATATATATTATATATATATCAATATATAGCAGTGTGAAAGAATTATAGACACTTATTGTAGTAGCACAATATTTCAGATAAACCCAGTGCATAACACAGAATGAAAATGTAGTAATTTGTTAATATCAATACATAACCACCATATGCAGTGATAAATAAGGCATAATAACGCATTATACAAAAATGCAATTATATAATACTTAAAACCACATATTGTTGGCATGTAATGGACATCGAACTATAGATATATCTTTAAAACAAGTTTATAAAATGAGACTTTGAGATTGAAAGACAGCGAGGAGAATAGAAAAAAGAAATGCTAAAATGAAATTAGAGATGTGTAAGTAATTGGAATGGTACGTTCATGAATAATGATAATTATGAATAATACATTTTAAATATAACTCGTTGTACTAAGTACTTAGTGAAAGTTCGAGAAACAGCCACTGCTCAGTGCAAAGCCCAGTCCCAGCGTTGGGAAGCAAAGGTGCCAGTACCCACGCTGATCCAGCAGAGGGCGCTGCGCCACAGCAGAGTGTCCGACTGAAGGGTGTTCGCAGCTTCTCTTCTTAAAAGTCTGTTTCTGTTCAGAGTTTTAATGCAGAAAGAACAACCACGCTCCAATTAATTTATAACCTATATAGCCACGTGGGTTTGAGTCAATTTCGGACCCAGGTGGTGATATTAGACACCTCAGTGTGTGTGTTCTTGTTGTTCTTATCGTGTGTATTGTGTTTTGTCACAAGTCAGTGTGTTATGTGTTTGTACAAGAGTTTACTTGATATGAATAGCTTGAGGGATGTATATAAGTGGGATGTAACAGGTGAGGGGGTGTTAAAAATGGGCGTGGCCAAAGAAGTGTAAGTAGGAATCATCAAGGGTGTGGCTTGCAGGGGCGGATCCTCCATTTGGGCGGAGGAGCGTTGCCCCCCGCCAGCAGCAGAGGCTGCAAAACCTTTAAAAGAATACTATCATAAACTTTGTTTATTATCGTTTTCTTCTAAAGGGGGCGCGGCCACAGGGATGACTAGCAGCGAGGGGGAGTGCACAGCATGCACTCTCGGGCCGGCCAAACACACATGTGCAGTAGACTCTCTACAGCCCGGCGCTGCGTTGCCCGGCTGGGGGGAGCATGCACAGACTCCCAGTCTGCCTGGAGCGCCCTGGCTGTACGCTCCCAGCCGACGCTCATGCTGCTGTGAGCCGCGTGAGGATTGGCTGCAGGGCAGCCTGGGAGCCTGCGCCTGTAGCAATGGAGCAGAGGGGACGGAGGAGCGGCGCGGCCTGCGTGCAGGTACATTTATTTTAAATTTTCCCCTGCAATCCCCCGCCCCCCCATGTCACTATGATTGAGGGGGGAGGGGGTTGGAGGGAGTGCAGCTTCAGATTTCCACAACACACACTGGCATATAAATATAAAAGACATTATCTGAAAAGTACGACATGAGAAGGGGCTGAATGACCAGTGGAAAGGGGAGCAGTGCAGACTGTTAGGTGTAATTAAAGCAAATATTTTTTAAAATAACCAAAAAATTTTAAGAACTTCAACACAGAGAGGAGAGTGTGTACTGTGTGTTCTAGTCTGTGTGTGCATGTAAAAATCCCTGGTGAAATCCGACAGACACCTCACTATACCCGAATGAAACAACCTCGACCATCTATTTACTACAGAATATATTTATTTGGTGGGACGGTGTAACACCCCCCTGAAGCTAGGCCCCTGGGAATCATTCCCCAGAGGTGCGGCCTATGTAGTGAAGAGCATGGCCCAATACTTGGTTCACCCAGGTTGCCACTGGGCTAGTGTTTGGGTGCCTCTATCTCAGTTCGCCGTTATATCACGCAACAACCAATATATGGCTAAAAGATGCCAGACTTATCGGCTGTGCCAAATATAGGTATCAGATGCATGTGTGACAAAAATGGCCTTCATGTTACTAGGGTCAGTTGAAAGGGTAGTTGAGAACTCGGTTAGTGTTTTTGCCTGTGAGCTTAAGGGCTTGGAGGGGGGCCCGGTGGCTACCCGTTTCAAAGTCAGCTTTAGGCCTGGCAGGAAATGCCCCACTCAAAGCCCTGGTTGTACATACATGCCAATATTTTCAGACTTGGAAGTGGGAGATATAGGGAAAAAATCGAAGAAATGTATTTCCCCATTGGTTAATATTGAAGCAAGTGCAATTTTAGGCAGAAGGCACCTCAAATAAAGCCACTTTTTGCTTAATAAATCATGTGTCTCCTGCCTGAATAGGGTCTATTGGCATGCATGGTTGTATGCTCAGGATGTGTGATGGGTGTATAGAGGGGCCTCTGCTTGGCTCTGTCTGTGTTTGTATTCCTACAAAAAGTATGGGAACTCTGACCCTGAGTGCCACAGGTAACAGAGTCAAAAGAAATGCATAAAAATAAAAAAAAAATTCTATTGCTGTTTTTTTTTCCATCTATGGTTAACTGCTTGTAAAATAAAGCGTACACCTTGGATGAAAAATAACTGGAAATAATCCTTGGAAAAGCACTCCTACATTATGAAACCTCCATTGGTCAATGGGATCACTGCAGACGTCTGTGTCTTACAAACAGAGAATCGCAGAACAGAATCCTGGTAAGCGCAGCGAGGAATAGTGACTTGTGTATTTATAGTGGTATGAGGCCCTTATCTTTGACAGAAAGCACTGTGCATTTGTGCCATGATTTTCAAATATTTTTACTCTCAGCAAAAGACATGCTGCAGCAAAATGAATTAGGGTTTGATTTAGAGTTTCGAGGACAGATTATGTATCAGAGCGGTAGTGCAGTATTTTACTCCCGTCATGGACTGGGTACTGCGCCCACCAAATTTAGAGAAGTCCGCTGCCCCAGCGGACATTTCTTGCATTTTCAGGAACAGCCATCTTGGCAGTTCCTGCAAATGCATTGCACGCTTGGCCATGGCTCCGTCAACATGATGGCCGCCTGCCAAACTCCTTGGGTCGGAAGACCCACTCTAATTTTCCCCCCTATTATGAGTTTCTGACTGGCCGAGCGGAAAACTCACCACAACATTGCCGCGGGGTCATTAATCAAGCCGGCGGCAATGTTGCAGTGCATCTGGTGAGACAGCACCCGTCACGCTTTTCAGTGCTTGTAAATCAGGCAGTGAAAAGCGCAACAGGGCTGTCCATGGGGGCCGCTGCACTGCCCATGCCAAGTGCATGGGCAGTGCAGGGGCCCCGGCACCCCGTCTCCGCCAACAGCACTGCCCCGGCGGATTAAGACCGCTGGCACCTCCAGGCCATCGGCCGGCCTAAAAGTGGAGGTGCTGCCGGTCTGACCGTGGCTCTTTCGCCACGGTTTTAATATGGAGGTCGGACCACCACTTAAGACTGCCACACTCGTAATGAGGGCCTTAACGTTGATTTAAGCCCTAATGATCCTTACAGTAGTTGTTTTCTGCAAGTCTTTCAGCTTCTGAAAGGATATAACATAATAAATGCAATCACCAATGCACCAAGTTCAACCTTTTCATGGAATGACGGTATTTCCCACATGAAGTGCGCCACAGCTCATATGAACACAAGGCTGTGTCACTGACCCCCAGGCTAATTGCTAATTGGAAACTGATTGCATCATAACTCCTGGATAACATACTTAGGTGATCTATTGGGTTCTGGTGGCACACAACCACTATTTGTTGGTGGAATGCTTATTTGTGAGGGTGTAGTAAAATGTTCTATTGCAAGAGTCAACCTTAATTTTTTTAATTATGTATGGAAGGGCTGGTTAGCAAATATATTTACATCCAATTTCATCTAGATGAAATGTCTTTTTCCAATGGGTTTTTGTCCACCACACTGCTTTCGTTCATCTTACACATGGTCAGTCGGTCAATATTAGGTTTGGGCAAAATTTGAATTAAGACAAAGAAATTTGCAAACATTCCTAAATTTCACATTACTGAACGTTCATGAAATTTCTCGAAATGTCACATTACACTATTTTGTGTAATGAATGGGATTGTATTTAAATTGAAAAAAATATCCTCTGAGAAAAGGCAACATGTTTTGTTGGGGGGTGACTGGAAAGAAATCTAATACATGTTGTGTTACACTGTCATTTACACATTAAAGGTGAATAGAAATGTTATTACAATTATAAAAAGGATTTTACTTCTACTCAAATACTGTGACTTAGGAGTTCAGAAACTATCTTGGTTATGCACTGCTTTGATTTGTTAATTCCTTTATATAATTCAAATAAAAGTATTATCAACTTGTATAATCTTAGGTTTATACATATTACATTTTAAGATACACCTGGGTTAGAAAAGTTGAATTTTTATTTTGCGTTTTAAGGCTTAAGGGGTCTCATTCGGGGGTGTAAGGTAAAAAGGTTTGATAATACACACTGGGAATTACCAAAACCCCAGGATTTGCGTTTTCTCAGGTTCATGATTATCTCATCATGACATGTTCTACATCTGGAATGGGGAATAACCTGGGAGTGGCATATGTGTTCTAGTGGACTGAGCTGCAAAGATTAGGAATGTTTTATTATTTTCTTCCACACAATTTGCCAGGCTTCACCTGCCAATATGTGTGCATGAAAAACTGCATAGTCTATGCGGTAATTTCACATACCTTGTCATCTTAATATGAAAACCAACTCCTCTCTATGCCTGAATTGGGGGTGCAGACCCCATCAGAATGAAGGCCCAGATACATTATTTGTAAATGGACTAGTATTTGTATATGGACTTTAGTCTTTGTAGATGCACTAAAAGTATTTGATTTTTTTTTTAAATTTGGTGTTTTGAAAGTCATTGTTTCAAGCACAAGGCAGAGACGTATGTGCATTTATACCTATGACAAAGATTTCTTCCATAAAAATAGCACTTAAAGATAATGGGTCACACTAATTGTTAGAGTGCATCAGTTTATGTTATCAAATGGCGGTGCAATCTTTAGCTTATACGTCAGACATCAGGAAAGGCGAAGGGCTGGACTGGCGAATGCTGCTCCGCAATCTCGACGCACTGAGAAAAAGCATCCATTATAGCAGACTCCATAACAACAAGAAAGCCCACTGGAGGAAGCAAGAAATTAAACAAATCCATAAAAATCAATGAATTGGCAATAGGGGGAAATAATGGCTCTTTAAGAAATTAAAATGGATCTACATGCTGGATGAATACAAAAATTGCCTTAATGAACAAATAGATTGTAGTGCGTAGATCTTGATGGAAAATATATTTGGTATCTGACAATGTACACCCAACTATTTACATTATGGAAAAAATGAATGATAATTGTAAAACTGTGCAATCATGCAGCCTAGCTGAATCCTTCTTGTACACTCAAGTCACCCAACAAAAACATGTACGTTTTCAAACTTCTGTTGCAGAACCAAAAGTTGAGTTAACGTATACCGTATTCTTTATCAAACACATAAAGAGAGTGAGTTGTGACGCTGTCCATGTGGTGGTACCTGAAGTACAATCCAGACTGAATTTCGACTGATGTGGCGTGGAGGAGTACTCAGTGGAGAGCATGCAGAATAAGGGTGATGTGTTTGTAGGTGAACTAAGGCGCCAAGCTGCTAAGTTGCAGAGGAGCTGTGGGTTATGTGGTGCGCATGCCAGTAAGCCCCTCGAGAGCCATTTTACATGATCAAGGCAGCATGTAAGGATGTGCCCGAGACGTAGTGATGCTGCATGTGTGTGCATGTGAGCCATATCTTTGCATGCGTACAATTCTGTATGTGCTGTGTTCTATGTGAGTGGAAGGATGACAAATCATCATATGTGTTTATGTGCGCGCATTTGAGAGGTGGTGCCATTGCATGTTTGTGTTTCCAAAGGTGCGCTTCTCCATGTGTTTTTGCAAAATATTGTATTTGCCTGTGTTTCTCTACACGTCCAAGAGGTTGTGCCTTTAAATATGTGTGTTCCACTGCATGTGTGTGCATGAGTGTGTGAAATGTAGTGTACATAGATGTGTGTTTGTGTGCAGGCAGGTGTGTATGTGTGTGTACACACAACAGGGGTTGTAAATGTGAGTTTCTGTTTGTGTTACTGCAAATATGTGCTTGAGGTTTTATTGCTGTATGTATTGTACAGTCAGTGGTGTTGCACATGTGTTTGTACGGGAGTGAATGACTTTGCCCTGAGTGTACTGTGCCGGTTTGTGTGTGTGTCGTTATATTCTGTGTTTTGTGTACCTCACATGACAAGGGATAGTCACAGGGGCAGCAGCAGTGCAGTAATCTCTAGCCCCCAGAGCTGCTGCTGCAATGAGGACGCAGCAGACTGTGGGTGCTTGTGTATGGCGAGTGCAATGGTATCACCCCAAATCTGAGCGCTGCCGCTGCACTGAGGGCACAGCAGACTGTGGGGTGCTTGTGTGTGGTGAAAGCACTGCTACCACCTTAAGACTGAGAGCCGCTGCTGCACTGAGGGCACAGCAGACTCTGGGTGCTTGTGCGTGGTGAGAGCACTGCTACCACCTTAAGTCTGAGAGCTGCTGCTGCAATGAGAGCACAGCAGGCTGTAGGGTGCTTGTGCGTGGTGAGAGCACTGCTACCACCTTAAGTCTGAGAGCTGTTGCTGCAATGAGGGCACAGCAGGCTGTGGGGTGCTTGTGCGTGGTGAGAGCACTGCTACCACCTTAAGTCTGAGAGCTGCTGCTGCAATGAGGGCACAGCAGACTGTGGGGTGCTTGTGTGTGGTGAGAGCACTGCTACCACCTTAAGACTGAGAGCCGCTGCTGCACTGAGGGCACAGCAGGCTGTGGGGTGCTTGTGCGTGGTGAGAGCACTGCTACCACCTTAAGACTGAGAGCCGCTCCTGCACTGAGGGCACAGCAGACTCTGGGTGCTTGTGCGTGGTGAGAGCACTGCTACCACCTTAAGTCTGAGAGCTGTTGCTGCAATGAGGGCACAGCAGACTGTGGGGTGCTTGTGCGTGGTGAGAGCACTGCTACCACCTTAAGTCTGAGAGCTGTTGCTGCAATGAGAGCACAGCAGACTGTGGGGTGCTTGTGCGTGGTGAGAGCACTGCTCCCACCTTAAGACTGAGAGCCGCTCCTGCACTGAGGGCACAGCAGACTGTGGGGTGCTTGTGCGTGGTGAGAGCACTGCTACCACCTTAAGTCTGAGAGCTGTTGCTGCACTGAGGGCACAGCAGACTGTGGGATGCTTGTGCGTGGTGAGAGCACTGCTACCACCTTAAGTCTGAGAGCTGTTGCTGCACTGAGGGCACAGCAGGCTGTGGGGTGCTTGTGCGTGGTGAGAGCACTGCTCCCACCTTAAGACTGAGAGCCGCTCCTGCACTGAGGGCACAGCAGACTGTGGGGTGCTTGTGCGTGGTGAGAGCACTGCTACCACCTTAAGTCTGAGAGCTGCTGCTGCACTGAGGGCACAGCAGGCTGTGGGGTGCTTGTGCGTGGTGAGAGCACTGCTCCCACCTTAAGTCTGAGAGCTGCTCCTGCACTGAGGGCACAGCAGACTGTGGGGTGCTTGTGTGTGATGAGAGCACTGCTCCCACCTTAAGTCTGAGAGCCGCTCCTGCACTGAGGGCACAGCAGACTGTGGGGTGCTTGTGCGTGGTGAGAGCACTGCTACCACCTTAAGACTGAGAGCCGCTCCTGCACTGAGGGCACAGCAGACTGTGGGGTGCTTGTGCGTGGTGAGAGCACTGCTACCACCTTAAGAGAGCACTGCTACCACCTTAAGACTGAGAGCCGCTCCTGCACTGAGGGCACAGCAGACTCTGGGTGCTTGTGCGTGGTGAGAGCACTGCTACCACCTTAAGTCTGAGAGCTACTCCTGCACTGAGGGCACAGCAGACTGTGGGGTGCTTGTGTGTGATGAGAGCACTGCTACCACCTTAAGTCTGAGAGCCGCTCCTGCACTGAGGGCACAGCAGACTGTGGGGTGCTTGTGCGTGGTGAGAGCACTGCTACCACCTTAAGACTGAGAGCCGCTCCTGCACTGAGGGCACAGCAGACTGTGGGGTGCTTGTGTGTGGTGAGAGCACTGCTCCCACCTTAAGACTGAGAGCCGCTCCTGCACTGAGGGCACAGCAGACTGTGGGGTGCTTGTGCGTGGTGAGAGCACTGCTACCACCTTAAGTCTGAGAGCTGCTGTTGCCTCTACACTGAAGGCACAGCAGACTGTGGGGTGCTTGTGTGTGGTGAAAGCACTGCTACCACCTTAAGTCTGAGAGCTGTTGCTGCAATGAGGGCACAGCAGACTGTGGGGTGCTTGTGCGTGGTGAGAGCACTGCTACCACCTTAAGTCTGAGAGCTGCTGCTGCAATGAGGGCACAGCAGACTGTGGGGTGCTTGTGCGTGGTGAGAGCACTGCTACCACCTTAAGTCTGAGAGCTGTTGCTGCACTGAGGGCACAGCAGACTGTGGGGTGCTTGTGCGTGGTGAGAGCACTGCTACCACCTTAAGTCTGAGAGCTGCTGCTGCAATGAGGGCACAGCAGACTGTGGGGTGCTTGTGCGTGGTGAGAGCACTGCTACCACCTTAAGTCTGAGAGCTGCTGCTGCAATGAGGGCACAGCAGGCTGTAGGGTGCTTGTGCGTGGTGAAAGCACTGCTACCACCTTAAGTCTGAGAGCTGCTGTTGCCTCTGCACTGAAGGCACAGCAGACTGTGGGGTGCTTGTGTGTGGTGAGAGCACTGCTACCACCTTAAGTCTGAGAGCTGTTGCTGCAATGAGGGCACAGCAGACTGTGGGGTGCTTGTGTGTGGTGAGAGCACTGCTACCACCTTAAGTCTGAGAGCTGTTGCTGCACTGAGGGCACAGCAGACTGTGGGGTGCTTGTGTGTGGTGAAACCACTGCTACCACCTTAAGTCTGAGAGCTGTTGCTGCACTGAGGGCACAGCAGACTGTGGGGTGCTTGTGCGTGGTGAGAGCACTGCTACCACCTTAAGTCTGAGAGCTGCTGCTGCAATGAGGGCACAGCAGACTGTGGGGTGCTTGTGCGTGGTGAGAGCACTGCTACCACCTTAAGTCGGAGAGCTGCTGCTGCAATGAGGGCACAGCAGGCTGTAGGGTGCTTGTGCGTGGTGAAAGCACTGCTACCACCTTAAGTCTGAGAGCTGCTGTTGCCTCTGCACTGAAGGCACAGCAGACTGTGGGGTGCTTGTGTGTGGTGAGAGCACTGCTACCACCTTAAGTCTGAGAGCTGTTGCTGCAATGAGGGCACAGCAGACTGTGGGGTGCTTGTGTGTGGTGAGAGCACTGCTACCACCTTAAGTCTGAGAGCTGTTGCTGCACTGAGGGCACAGCAGACTGTGGGGTGCTTGTGTGTGGTGAAACCACTACTACCACCTTAAGTCTGAGAGCTGTTGCTGCACTGAGGGCACAGCAGACTGTGGGGTGCTTGTGTGTGGTGAGAGCACTGCTACCACCTTAAGTCTGAGAGCTGTTGCTGCACTGAGGGCACAGCAGACTGTGGGGTGCTTGTGCGTGGTGAGAGCACTGCTACCACCTTAAGTCTGAGAGCTGCTGCTGCACTGAGGGCACAGCAGGCTGTGGGGTGCTTGTGCGTGGTGAGAGCACTGCTACCACCTTAAGTCTGAGAGCTGCTGTTGCCTCTGCACTGAAGGCACAGCAGACTGTGGGGTGCTTGTGTGTGGTGAAAGCACTGCTACCACCTTAAGTCTGAGAGCTGCTGTTGCCTCTGCACTGAAGGCACAGCAGACTGTGGGGTGCTTGTGCGTGGTGAGAGCACTGCTACCACCTTAAGTCTGAGAGCTGTTGCTGCACTGAGAGCACAGCAGACTGTGGGGTGCTTGTGTGTGGTGAGAGCACTGCTACCACCTTAAGTCTGAGAGCTGTTGCTGCAATGAGGGCACAGCAGACTGTGGGGTGCTTGTGCGTGGTGAAAGCACTGCTACCACCTTAAGTCTGAGAGCTGCTGTTGCCTCTGCACTGAAGGCACAGCAGACTGTGGGGTGCTTGTGTGTGGTGAAACCACTGCTACCACCTTAAGTCTGAGAGCTGCTGCTGCAATGAGAGCACAGCAGGCTGTAGGGTGCTTGTGCGTGGTGAAAGCACTGCTACCACCTTAAGTCTGAGAGCTGCTGTTGCCTCTGCACTGAAGGCACAGCAGACTGTGGGATGCTTGTGTGTGGTGAAAGCACTGCTACCACCTTAAGTCTGAGAGCTGTTGCTGCACTGAGGGCACAGCAGACTGTGGGGTGCTTGTGCGTGGTGAGAGCACTGCTACCACCTTAAGTCTGAGAGCTGTTGCTGCAATGAGGGCACAGCAGGCTGTGGGGTGCTTGTGCGTGGTGAGAGCACTGCTCCCACCTTAAGTCTGAGAGCCGCTCCTGCACTGAGGGCACAGCAGACTCTGGGTGCTTGTGCGTGGTGAGAGCACTGCTACCACCTTAAGTCTGAGAGCTGCTCCTGCACTGAGGGCACAGCAGACTGTGGGGTGCTTGTGTGTGATGAGAGCACTGCTCCCACCTTAAGTCTGAGAGCCGCTCCTGCACTGAGGGCACAGCAGACTGTGGGGTGCTTGTGCGTGGTGAGAGCACTGCTACCACCTTAAGACTGAGAGCCGCTCCTGCACTGAGGGCACAGCAGACTGTGGGGTGCTTGTGCGTGGTGAGAGCACTGCTACCACCTTAAGTCTGAGAGCTGCTGCTGCAATGAGGGCACAGCAGACTGTGGGGTGCTTGTGTGTGGTGAGAGCACTGCTACCACCTTAAGACTGAGAGCCGCTCCTGCACTGAGGGCACAGCAGACTGTGGGGTGCTTGTGTGTGGTGAGAGCACTGCTCCCACCTTAAGACTGAGAGCCGCTCCTGCACTGAGGGCACAGCAGACTGTGGGGTGCTTGTGCGTGGTGAGAGCACTGCTACCACCTTAAGTCTGAGAGCTGCTGCTGCAATGAGGACGCAGCAGACTGTGGGTGCTTGTGTATGGCGAGTGCAATGGTATCACCCCAAATCTGAGCGCTGCCGCTGCACTGAGGGCACAGCAGGCTGTAGGGTGCTTGTGCGTGGTGAGAGCACTGCTCCCACCTTAAGACTGAGAGCCGCTCCTGCACTGAGGGCACAGCAGACTGTGGGGTGCTTGTGCGTGGTGAGAGCACTGCTACCACCTTAAGTCTGAGAGCTGCTGTTGCCTCTACACTGAAGGCACAGCAGACTGTGGGGTGCTTGTGTGTGGTGAAAGCACTGCTACCACCTTAAGTCTGAGAGCTGCTGTTGCCTCTACACTGAAGGCACAGCAGACTGTGGGGTGCTTGTGTGTGGTGAAAGCACTGCTACCACCTTAAGTCTGAGAGCTGTTGCTGCAATGAGGGCACAGCAGACTGTGGGGTGCTTGTGCGTGGTGAGAGCACTGCTACCACCTTAAGTCTGAGAGCTGCTGCTGCAATGAGGGCACAGCAGACTGTGGGGTGCTTGTGCGTGGTGAGAGCACTGCTACCACCTTAAGTCTGAGAGCTGTTGCTGCACTGAGGGCACAGCAGACTGTGGGGTGCTTGTGCGTGGTGAGAGCACTGCTACCACCTTAAGTCTGAGAGCTGCTGCTGCAATGAGGGCACAGCAGACTGTGGGGTGCTTGTGCGTGGTGAGAGCACTGCTACCACCTTAAGTCTGAGAGCTGCTGCTGCAATGAGGGCACAGCAGGCTGTAGGGTGCTTGTGCGTGGTGAAAGCACTGCTACCACCTTAAGTCTGAGAGCTGCTGTTGCCTCTGCACTGAAGGCACAGCAGACTGTGGGGTGCTTGTGTGTGGTGAGAGCACTGCTACCACCTTAAGTCTGAGAGCTGTTGCTGCAATGAGGGCACAGCAGACTGTGGGGTGCTTGTGTGTGGTGAGAGCACTGCTACCTCCTTAAGTCTGAGAGCTGTTGCTGCACTGAGGGCACAGCAGACTGTGGGGTCCTTGTGTGTGGTGAAACCACTGCTACCACCTTAAGTCTGAGAGCTGTTGCTGCACTGAGGGCACAGCAGACTGTGGGGTGCTTGTGCGTGGTGAGAGCACTGCTACCACCTTAAGTCTGAGAGCTGCTGCAATGAGGGCACAGCAGACTGTGGGGTGCTTGTGCATGGTGAGAGCACTGCTACCACCTTAAGTCTGAGAGCTGCTGCTGCAATGAGGGCACAGCAGGCTGTAGGGTGCTTGTGCGTGGTGAAAGCACTGCTACCACCTTAAGTCTGAGAGCTGCTGTTGCCTCTGCACTGAAGGCACAGCAGACTGTGGGGTGCTTGTGTGTGGTGAGAGCACTGCTACCACCTTAAGTCTGAGAGCTGTTGCTGCAATGAGGGCACAGCAGACTGTGGGGTGCTTGTGTGTGGTGAGAGCACTGCTACCACCTTAAGTCTGAGAGCTGTTGCTGCACTGAGGGCACAGCAGACTGTGGGGTGCTTGTGTGTGGTGAAACCACTGCTACCACCTTAAGTCTGAGAGCTGTTGCTGCACTGAGGGCACAGCAGACTGTGGGGTGCTTGTGTGTGGTGAGAGCACTGCTACCACCTTAAGTCTGAGAGCTGTTGCTGCACTGAGGGCACAGCAGACTGTGGGTGCTTGTGCGTGGTGAGAGCACTGCTACCACCTTAAGTCTGAGAGCTGCTGCTGCACTGAGGGCACAGCAGGCTGTGAGGTGCTTGTGCGTGGAGAGAGCACTGCTACCACCTTAAGTCTGAGAGCTGCTGTTGCCTCTGCACTGAAGGCACAGCAGACTGTGGGGTGCTTGTGTGTGGTGAAAGCACTGCTACCACCTTAAGTCTGAGAGCTGCTGTTGCCTCTGCACTGAAGGCACAGCAGACTGTGGGGTGCTTGTGCGTGGTGAGAGCACTGCTACCACCTTAAGTCTGAGAGCTGTTGCTGCACTGAGAGCACAGCAGACTGTGGGGTGCTTGTGTGTGGTGAGAGCACTGCTACCACCTTAAGTCTGAGAGCTGTTGCTGCAATGAGGGCACAGCAGACTGTGGGGTGCTTGTGCGTGGTGAAAGCACTGCTACCACCTTAAGTCTGAGAGCTGCTGTTGCCTCTGCACTGAAGGCACAGCAGACTGTGGGGTGCTTGTGTGTGGTGAAACCACTGCTACCACCTTAACTCTGAGAGCTGCTGCTGCAATGAGAGCACAGCAGGCTGTAGGGTGCTTGTGCGTGGTGAAAGCACTGCTACCACCTTAAGTCTGAGAGCTGCTGTTGCCTCTGCACTGAAGGCACAGCAGACTGTGGGATGCTTGTGTGTGGTGAAAGCACTGCTACCACCTTAAGTCTGAGAGCTGTTGCTGCACTGAGGGCACAGCAGACTGTGGGGTGCTTGTGCGTGGTGAGAGCACTGCTACCACCTTAAGTCTGAGAGCTGTTGCTGCAATGAGGGCACAGCAGACTGTGGGGTGCTTGTGGGGGGTGAGAGCACTGCTACCACCTTAAGTCTGAGAGCTGCTGTTGCCTCTGCACTGAAGGCACAGCAGACTGTGGGGTGCTTGTGCGTGGTGAGAGCACTGCTACCACCTTATGTCTGAGAGCTGTTGCTGCACTGAGGGCACAGCAGACTGTGGGGTGCTTGTGCGTGGTGAGAGCACTGCTACCACCTTAAGTCTGAGAGCTGCTGCTGCACTGAGGGCACAGCAGGCTGTGGGGTGCTTGTGTGTGGTGAGAGCACTGCTACCACCTTAAGTCTGAGAGCTGTTGCTGCAATGAGGGCACAGCAGACTGTGGGGTGCTTGTGCGTGGTGAAAGCACTGCTACCACCTTAAGTCTGAGAGCTGCTGTTGCCTCTGCACTGAAGGCACAGCAGACTGTGGGGTGCTTGTGTGTGGTGAAACCACTGCTACCACCTTAAGTCTGAGAGCTGCTGCTGCAATGAGAGCACAGCAGGCTGTAGGGTGCTTGTGCGTGGTGAAAGCACTGCTACCACCTTAAGTCTGAGAGCTGCTGTTGCCTCTGCACTGAAGGCACAGCAGACTGTGGGGTGCTTGTGTGTGGTGAAAGCACTGCTACCACCTTAAGTCTGAGAGCTGTTGCTGCACTGAGGGCACAGCAGACTGTGGGGTGCTTGTGTGTGGTGAGAGCACTGCTACCACCTTAAGTCTGAGAGCTGTTGCTGCAATGAGGGCACAGCAGACTGTGGGGTGCTTGTGCGTGGTGAAACCACTGCTACCACCTTAAGTCTGAGAGCTGTTGCTGCACTGAGGGCACAGCAGACTGTGGGGTGCTTGTGTGTGGTGAGAGCACTGCTACCACCTTAAGTCTGAGAGCTGTTGCTGCACTGAGGGCACAGCAGACTGTGGGGTGCTTGTGCGTGGTGAGAGCACTGCTACCACCTTAAGTCTGAGAGCTGCTGCTGCACTGAGGGCACAGCAGGCTGTGGGGTGCTTGTGCGTGGTGAGAGCACTGCTACCACCTTAAGTCTGAGAGCTGCTGTTGCCTCTGCACTGAAGGCACAGCAGACTGTGGGGTGCTTGTGTGTGGTGAAAGCACTGCTACCACCTCAAGTCTGAGAGCTGCTGTTGCCTCTGCACTGAAGGCACAGCAGACTGTGGGGTGCTTGTGCGTGGTGAGAGCACTGCTACCACCTTAAGTCTGAGAGCTGCTGCTGCAATGAGGGCACAGCAGACTGTGGGGTGCTTGTGTGTGGTGAGAGCACTGCTACCACCTTAATTCCGAGAGCTGCTGCTGCAATGAGGGCACAGCAGGCTGTAGCGTGCTTGTGCGTGGTGAAAGCACTGCTACCACCTTAAGTCTGAGAGCTGCTGTTGCCTCTGCACTGAAGGCACAGCAGACTGTGGGGTGCTTGTGTGTGGTGAGAGCACTGCTACCACCTTAAGTCTGAGAGCTGTTGCTGCACTGAGGGCACAGCAGACTGTGGGTGCTTGTGCGTGGTGAGAGCACTGCTCCCACCTTAAGACTGAGAGCCGCTCCTGCACTGAGGGCACAGCAGACTGTGGGGTGCTTGTGCGTGGTGAGAGCACTGCTACCACCTTAAGTCTGAGAGCTGCTGTTGCAATGAGAGCACAGCAGGCTGTGGGTTGCTTGTGCGTGGTGAAAGCACTGCTACCACCTTAAGACTGAGAGCCGCTCCTGCACTGAGGGCACAGCAGACTGTGGGGTGCTTGTGTGTGATGAGAGCACTGTTACCACCATAGTTCTGAGAGCTGCTGCTGCACTGAGGGCACAGCAGGCTGTGGAGTGTCTGTGTGTGGTGAGAGCACTGCTACCACCTTAAGTCTGAGAGCTGCTTCTGCACTGAGGCCGCAGCAGACTGTGGGGTGCTTGTGTGTGATTAGGGCACTGCTACCACCTCAAGCCTGGGAACAGCTGTTGCTGCAATGAGGGCACAGCAGACTGTGGGGTGCTTGTGCGTGGTGAAAGCACTGCTACCACCTTACGTCTGAGAGCTGCTGTTGCCTCTGCACTGAAGGCAGAGCAGACTGTGGGGTGCTTGTGCGTGGTGAAACCACTGCTACCACCTTAAGTCTGAGAGCTGTTGCTGCAATGAGGGTACAGCAGACTGTAGGGTGCTTGTGCGTGGTGAAACCACTGCTACCACCTTAAGTCTGAGAGCTGTTGCTGCAATGAGGGCACAGCAGACTGTGGGGTGCTTGTGCGTGGTGAGAGCACTGCTACCACCTTAAGTCTGAGAGCTGCTGCTGCAATGAGGGCACAGCAGACTGTGGGGTGCTTGTGTGTGGTGAGAGCACTGCTACCACCTTAAGTCTGAGAGCTGTTGCTGCAATGAGGGCACAGCAGACTGTGGGGTGCTTGTGCGTGGTGAAAGCACTGCTACCACCTTACGTCTGAGAGCTGCTGTTGCCTCTGCACTGAAGGCAGAGCAGACTGTGGGGTGCTTGTGTGTGGTGAAACCACTGCTACCACCTTAAGTCTGAGAGCTGTTGCTGCACTGAGGGCACAGCAGACTGTGGGGTGCTTGTGTGTGGTGAGAGCACTGCTACCACCTTAAGTCTGAGAGCTGTTGCTGCAATGAGGGCACAGCAGACTGTAGGGTGCTTGTGCGTGGTGAAACCACTGCTACCACCTTAAGTCTGAGAGCTGTTGCTGCAATGAGGGCACAGCAGACTGTGGGGTGCTTGTGCGTGGTGAGAGCACTGCTACCACCTTAAGTCTGAGAGCTGTTGCTGCAATGAGAGCACAGCAGGCTGTAGGGTGCTTGTGCGTGGTGAAAGCACTGCTACCACCTTAAGTCTGAGAGCTGTTGCTGCTATGAGGGCACAGCAGACTGTGGGGTGCTTGTGTGTGGTGAGAGCACTGCTACCACCTTAAGTCTGAGAGCTGTTGCTGCAATGAGGGCACAGCAGACTGTGGGGTGCTTCTGTGTGGTGAGAGCACTGCTACCACCTTAAGTCTGAGAGCTGTTGCTGCAATGAGGGCACAGCAGACTGTGGGGTTCTTGTGTGTGGTGAGAGCACTGCTACCACCTTAAGTCTGAGAGCTGTTGCTGCACTGAGGGCACAGCAGACTGTGGGGTGCTTGTGTGTGGTGAAACCCCTGCTACCACCTTAAGTCTGAGAGCTGTTGCTGCACTGAGGGCACAGCAGACTGTGGGGTGCTTGTGTGTGGTGAGAGCACTGCTACCACCTTAAGTCTGAGAGCTGTTGCTGCACTGAGGGCACAGCAGACTGTGGGGTGCTTGTGCGTGGTGAGAGCACTGCTACCACCTTAAGTCTGAGAGCTGCTGCTGCACTGAGAGCACAGCAGGCTGTGGGGTGCTTGTGCGTGGTGAGAGCACTGCTACCACCTTAAGTCTGAGAGCTGCTGTTGCCTCTGCACTGAAGGCACAGCGGACTGTGGGGTGCTTGTGTGTGGTGAAAGCACTGCTACCACCTTAAGTCTGAGAGCTGCTGTTGCCTCTGCACTGAAGGCACAGCAGACTGTGGGGTGCTTGTGCGTGGTGAGAGCACTGCTACCACCTTAAGTCTGAGAGCTGTTGCTGCACTGAGGGCACAGCAGACTGTGGGGAGCTTGTGTGTGGTGAGAGCACTGCTACCACCTTAAGTCTGAGAGCTGTTGCTGCAATGAGGGCACAGCAGACTGTGGGGTGCTTGTGCGTGGTGAAAGCACTGCTACCACCTTAAGTCTGAGAGCTGCTGTTGCCTCTGCACTGAAGGCACAGCAGACTGTGGGGTGCTTGTGTGGGGTGAAACCACTGCTACCACCTTAAGTCTGAGAGCTGCTGCTGCAATGAGAGCACAGCAGGCTGTAGGGTGCTTGTGCGTGGTGAAAGCACTGCTACCACCTTAAGTCTGAGAGCTGCTGTTGCCTCTGCACTGAAGGCACAGCAGACTGTGGGATGCTTGTGTGTGGTGAAAGCACTGCTACCACCTTAAGTCTGAGAGCTGTTGCTGCACTGAGGGCACAGCAGACTGTGGGGTGCTTGTGCGAGGTGAGAGCACTGCTACCACCTTAAGTCTGAGAGCTGTTGCTGCAATGAGGGCACAGCAGACTGTGGGGTGCTTGTGGGGGGTGAGAGCACTGCTACCACCTTAAGTCTGAGAGCTGCTGTTGCCTCTGCACTGAAGGCACAGCAGACTGTGGGGTGCATGTGCGTGGTGAGAGCACTGCTACCACCTTATGTCTGAGAGCTGTTGCTGCACTGAGGGCACAGCAGACTGTGGGGTGCTTGTGCGTGGTGAGAGCACTGCTACCACCTTAAGTCTGAGAGCTGCTGCTGCACTGAGGGCACAGCAGGCTGTGGGGTGCTTGTGTGTGGTGAGAGCACTGCTACCACCTTAAGTCTGAGAGCTGTTGCTGCAATGAGGGCACAGCAGACTGTGGGGTGCTTGTGCGTGGTGAAAGCACTGCTACCACCTTAAGTCTGAGAGCTGCTGTTGCCTCTGCACTGAAGGCACAGCAGACTGTGGGGTGCTTGTGTGTGGTGAAAGCACTGCTACCACCTTAAGTCTGAGAGCTGTTGCTGCACTGAGGGCACAGCAGACTGTGGGGTGCTTGTGTGTGGTGAGAGCACTGCTACCACCTTAAGTCTGAGAGCTGTTGCTGCACTGAGGGCACAGCAGACTGTGGGGTGCTTGTGCGTGGTGAGAGCACTGCTACCACCTTAAGTCTGAGAGCTGCTGCTGCACTGAGGGCACAGCAGGCTGTGGGGTGCTTGTGCGTGGTGAGAGCACTGCTACCACCTTAAGTCTGAGAGCTGCTGTTGCCTCTGCACTGAAGGCACAGCAGACTGTGGGGTGCTTGTGTGTGGTGAAAGCACTGCTACCACCTTAAGTCTGAGAGCTGCTGTTGCCTCTGCACTGAAGGCACAGCAGACTGTGGGGTGCTTGTGCGTGGTGAGAGCACTGCTACCACCTTAAGTCTGAGAGCTGTTGCTGCACTGAGGGCACAGCAGACTGTGGGGTGCTTGTGTGTGGTGAGAGCACTGCTACCACCTTAAGTCTGAGAGCTGTTGCTGCAATGAGGGCACAGCAGACTGTGGGGTGCTTGTGCGTGGTGAAAGCACTGCTACCACCTTAAGTCTGAGAGCTGCTGTTGCCTCTGCACTGAAGGCACAGCAGACTGTGGGGTGCTTGTGTGTGGTGAAACCACTGCTACCACCTTAAGTCTGAGAGCTGCTGCTGCAATGAGAGCACAGCAGGCTGAAGGGTGCTTGTGCGTGGTGAAAGCACTGCTACCACCTTAAGTCTGAGAGCTGCTGTTGCCTCTGCACTGAAGGCACAGCAGACTGTGGGATGCTTGTGTGTGGTGAAAGCACTGCTACCACCTTAAGTCTGAGAGCTGTTGCTGCACTGAGGGCACAGCAGACTGTGGGGTGCTTGTGCGAGGTGAGAGCACTGCTACCACCTTAAGTCTGAGAGCTGTTGCTGCAATGAGGGCACAGCAGACTGTGGGGTGCTTGTGGGGGGTGAGAGCACTGCTACCACCTTAAGTCTGAGAGCTGCTGTTGCCTCTGCACTGAAGGCACAGCAGATTGTGGGGTGCTTGTGCGTGGTGAGAGCACTGCTACCACCTTATGTCTGAGAGCTGTTGCTGCACTGAGGGCACAGCAGACTGTGGGTTGCTTGTGCGTGGTGAGAGCACTGCTACCACCTTAAGTCTGAGAGCTGCTGCTGCACTGAGGGCACAGCAGGCTGTGGGGTGCTTGTGTGTGGTGAGAGCACTGCTACCACCTTAAGTCTGAGAGCTGTTGCTGCAATGAGGGCACAGCAGACTGTGGGGTGCTTGTGCGTGGTGAAAGCACTGCTACCACCTTAAGTCTGAGAGCTGCTGTTGCCTCTGCACTGAAGGCACAGCAGACTGTGGGGTGCTTGTGTGTGGTGAAACCACTGCTACCACCTTAAGTCTGAGAGCTGCTGCTGCAATGAGAGCACAGCAGGCTGTAGGGTGCTTGTGCGTGGTGAAAGCACTGCTACCACCTTAAGTCTGAGAGCTGCTGTTGCCTCTGCACTGAAGGCACAGCAGACTGTGGGATGCTTGTGTGTGGTGAAAGCACTGCTACCACCTTAAGTCTGAGAGCTGTTGCTGCACTGAGGGCACAGCAGACTGTGGGGTGCTTGTGCGAGGTGAGAGCACTGCTACCACCTTAAGTCTGAGAGCTGTTGCTGCAATGAGGGCACAGCAGACTGTGGGGTGCTTGTGGGGGGTGAGAGCACTGCTACCACCTTAAGTCTGAGAGCTGCTGTTGCCTCTGCACTGAAGGCACAGCAGACTGTGGGGTGCTTGTGCGTGGTGAGAGCACTGCTACCACCTTATGTCTGAGAGCTGTTGCTGCACTGAGGGCACAGCAGACTGTGGGGTGCTTGTGCGTGGTGAGAGCACTGCTACCACCTTAAGTCTGAGAGCTGCTGCTGCACTGAGGGCACAGCAGGCTGTGGGGTGCTTGTGTGTGGTGAGAGCACTGCTACCACCTTAAGTCTGAGAGCTGTTGCTGCAATGAGGGCACAGCAGACTGTGGGGTGCTTGTGCGTGGTGAAAGCACTGCTACCACCTTAAGTCTGAGAGCTGCTGTTGCCTCTGCACTGAAGGCACAGCAGACTGTGGGGTGCTTGTGTGTGGTGAAACCACTGCTACCACCTTAAGTCTGAGAGCTGTTGCTGCACTGAGGGCACAGCAGACTGTGGGGTGCTTGTGTGTGGTGAGAGCACTGCTACCACCTTAAGTCTGAGAGCTGTTGCTGCACTGAGGGCACAGCAGACTGTGGGGTGCTTGTGCGTGGTGAGAGCACTGCTACCACCTTAAGTCTGAGAGCTGCTGCTGCACTGAGGGCACAGCAGGCTGTGGGGTGCTTGTGCGTGGTGAGAGCACTGCTACCACCTTAAGTCTGAGAGCTGCTGTTGCCTCTGCACTGAAGGCACAGCAGACTGTGGGGTGCTTGTGTGTGGTGAAAGCACTGCTACCACCTTAAGTCTGAGAGCTGCTGTTGCCTCTGCACTGAAGGCACAGCAGACTGTGGGGTGCTTGTGCGTGGTGAGAGCACTGCTACCACCTTAAGTCTGAGAGCTGCTGTTGCCTCTGCACTGAAGGCACAGCAGACTGTGGGGTGCTTGTGTGTGGTGAAAGCACTGCTACCACCTTAAGTCTGAGAGCTGTTGCTGCACTGAGGGCACAGCAGACTGTGGGGTGCTTGTGTGTGGTGAGAGCACTGCTACCACCTTAAGTCTGAGAGCTGCTGCTGCACTGAGGGCACAGCAGGCTGTGGGGTGCTTGTGTGTGGTGAGAGCACTGCTACCACCTTAAGTCTGAGAGCTGTTGCTGCAATGAGGGCACAGCAGACTGTGGGGTGCTTGTGCGTGGTGAAAGCACTGCTACCACCTTAAGTCTGAGAGCTGCTGTTGCCTCTGCACTGAAGGCACAGCAGACTGTGGGGTGCTTGTGTGTGGTGAAAGCACTGCTACCACCTTAAGTCTGAGAGCTGTTGCTGCACTGAGGGCACAGCAGACTGTGGGGTGCTTGTGTGTGGTGAGAGCACTGCTACCACCTTAAGTCTGAGAGCTGTTGCTGCACTGAGGGCACAGCAGACTGTGGGGTGCTTGTGCGTGGTGAGACCACTGCTACCACCTTAAGTCTGAGAGCTGCTGCTGCAATGAGGGCACAGCAGAGTGTGGGGTGCTTGTGTGTGGTGAGAGCACTGCTACCACCTTAAGTCTGAGACCTGCTGCTGCAATGAGGGCACAGCAGGCTGTAGGGTGCTTGTGCGTGGTGAGAGCACTGCTACCACCTTAAGTCTGAGAGCTGCTGTTGCCTCTACACTGAAGGCACAGCAGACTGTGGGGTGCTTGTGTGTGGTGAAAGCACTGCTACCACCTTAAGTCTGAGAGCTGTTGCTGCAATGAGGGCACAGCAGACTGTGGGGTGCTTGTGCGTGGTGAGAGCACTGCTACCACCTTAAGTCTGAGAGCTGCTGCTGCAATGAGGGCACAGCAGACTGTGGGGTGCTTGTGCGTGGTGAGAGCACTGCTACCACCTTAAGTCTGAGAGCTGTTGCTGCACTGAGGGCACAGCAGACTGTGGGGTGCTTGTGCGTGGTGAGAGCACTGCTACCACCTTAAGTCTGAGAGCTGCTGCTGCAATGAGGGCACAGCAGGCTGTAGGGTGCTTGTGCGTGGTGAAAGCACTGCTACCACCTTAAGTCTGAGAGCTGCTGTTGCCTCTGCACTGAAGGCACAGCAGACTGTGGGGTGCTTGTGTGTGGTGAGAGCACTGCTACCACCTTAAGTCTGAGAGCTGTTGCTGCACTGAGGGCACAGCAGACTGTGGGGTGCTTGTGTGTGGTGAGAGCACTGCTACCACCTTAAGTCTGAGAGCTGTTGCTGCACTGAGGGCACAGCAGACTGTGTGGTGCTTGTGCGTGGTGAGAGCACTGCTACCACCTTAAGTCTGAGAGCTGCTGCTGCACTGAGGGCACAGCAGGCTGTGGGGTGCTTGTGCGTGGTGAGAGCACTGCTACCACCTTAAGTCTGAGAGCTGCTGTTGCCTCTGCACTGAAGGCACAGCAGACTGTGGGGTGCTTGTGTGTGGTGAAAGCACTGCTACCACCATAAGTCTGAGAGCTGCTGTTGCCTCTGCACTGAAGGCACAGCAGACTGTGGGGTGCTTGTGCGTGGTGAGAGCACTGCTACCACCTTAAGTCTGAGAGCTGTTGCTGCACTGAGGGCACAGCAGACTGTGGGGTGCTTGTGTGTGGTGAGAGCACTGCTACCACCTTAAGTCTGAGAGCTGTTGCTGCAATGAGGGCACAGCAGACTGTGGGGTGCTTGTGCGTGGTGAAAGCACTGCTACCACCTTAAGTCTGAGAGCTGCTGTTGCCTCTGCACTGAAGGCACAGCAGACTGTGGGGTGCTTGTGTGTGGTAAAACCACTGCTACCACCTTAAGTCTGAGAGCTGCTGCTGCAATGAGAGCACAGCAGGCTGTAGGGTGCTTGTGCGTGGTGAAAGCACTGCTACCACCTTAAGTCTGAGAGCTGCTGTTGCCTCTGCACTGAAGGCACAGCAGACTGTGGGATGCTTGTGTGTGGTGAAAGCACTGCTACCACCTTAAGTCTGAGAGCTGTTGCTGCACTGAGGGCACAGCAGACTGTGGGGTGCTTGTGCGTGGTGAGAGCACTGCTACCACCTTAAGTCTGAGAGCTGCTGCTGCAATGAGGGCACAGCAGACTGTGGGGTGCTTGTGTGTGGTGAGAGCACTGCTACCACCTTAAGACTGAGAGCCGCTCCTGCACTGAGGGCACAGCAGACTCTGGGTGCTTGTGCGTGGTGAGAGCACTGCTACCACCTTAAGTCTGAGAGCTACTCCTGCACTGAGGGCACAGCAGACTGTGGGGTGCTTGTGTGTGATGAGAGCACTGCTACCACCTTAAGTCTGAGAGCCGCTCCTGCACTGAGGGCACAGCAGACTGTGGGGTGCTTGTGCGTGGTGAGAGCACTGCTACCACCTTAAGACTGAGAGCCGCTCCTGCACTGAGGGCACAGCAGACTGTGGGGTGCTTGTGTGTGGTGAGAGCACTGCTCCCACCTTAAGACTGAGAGCCGCTCCTGCACTGAGGGCACAGCAGACTGTGGGGTGCTTGTGCGTGGTGAGAGCACTGCTACCACCTTAAGTCTGAGAGCTGCTGTTGCCTCTACACTGAAGGCACAGCAGACTGTGGGGTGCTTGTGTGTGGTGAAAGCACTGCTACCACCTTAAGTCTGAGAGCTGTTGCTGCAATGAGGGCACAGCAGACTGTGGGGTGCTTGTGCGTGGTGAGAGCACTGCTACCACCTTAAGTCTGAGAGCTGCTGCTGCAATGAGGGCACAGCAGACTGTGGGGTGCTTGTGCGTGGTGAGAGCACTGCTACCACCTTAAGTCTGAGAGCTGTTGCTGCACTGAGGGCACAGCAGACTGTGGGGTGCTTGTGCGTGGTGAGAGCACTGCTACCACCTTAAGTCTGAGAGCTGCTGCTGCAATGAGGGCACAGCAGACTGTGGGGTGCTTGTGCGTGGTGAGAGCACTGCTACCACCTTAAGTCTGAGAGCTGCTGCTGCAATGAGGGCACAGCAGGCTGTAGGGTGCTTGTGCGTGGTGAAAGCACTGCTACCACCTTAAGTCTGAGAGCTGCTGTTGCCTCTGCACTGAAGGCACAGCAGACTGTGGGGTGCTTGTGTGTGGTGAGAGCACTGCTACCACCTTAAGTCTGAGAGCTGTTGCTGCAATGAGGGCACAGCAGACTGTGGGGTGCTTGTGTGTGGTGAGAGCACTGCTACCACCTTAAGTCTGAGAGCTGTTGCTGCACTGAGGGCACAGCAGACTGTGGGGTGCTTGTGTGTGGTGAAACCACTGCTACCACCTTAAGTCTGAGAGCTGTTGCTGCACTGAGGGCACAGCAGACTGTGGGGTGCTTGTGCGTGGTGAGAGCACTGCTACCACCTTAAGTCTGAGAGCTGCTGCTGCAATGAGGGCACAGCAGACTGTGGGGTGCTTGTGCGTGGTGAGAGCACTGCTACCACCTTAAGTCTGAGAGCTGCTGCTGCAATGAGGGCACAGCAGGCTGTAGGGTGCTTGTGCGTGGTGAAAGCACTGCTACCACCTTAAGTCTGAGAGCTGCTGTTGCCTCTGCACTGAAGGCACAGCAGACTGTGGGGTGCTTGTGTGTGGTGAGAGCACTGCTACCACCTTAAGTCTGAGAGCTGTTGCTGCAATGAGGGCACAGCAGACTGTGGGGTGCTTGTGTGTGGTGAGAGCACTGCTACCACCTTAAGTCTGAGAGCTGTTGCTGCACTGAGGGCACAGCAGACTGTGGGGTGCTTGTGTGTGGTGAAACCACTGCTACCACCTTAAGTCTGAGAGCTGTTGCTGCACTGAGGGCACAGCAGACTGTGGGGTGCTTGTGTGTGGTGAGAGCACTGCTATCACCTTAAGTCTGAGAGCTGTTGCTGCACTGAGGGCACAGCAGACTGTGGGGTGCTTGTGCGTGGTGAGAGCACTGCTACCACCTTAAGTCTGAGAGCTGCTGCTGCACTGAGGGCACAGCAGGCTGTGGGGTGCTTGTGCGTGGTGAGAGCACTGCTACCACCTTAAGTCTGAGAGCTGCTGTTGCCTCTGCACTGAAGGCACAGCAGACTGTGGGGTGCTTGTGTGTGGTGAAAGCACTGCTACCACCTTAAGTCTGAGAGCTGCTGTTGCCTCTGCACTGAAGGCACAGCAGACTGTGGGGTGCTTGTGCGTGGTGAGAGAACTGCTACCACCTTAAGTCTGAGAGCTGTTGCTGCACTGAGAGCACAGCAGACTGTGGGGTACTTGTGTGTGGTGAGAGCACTGCTACCACCTTAAGTCTGAGAGCTGTTGCTGCAATGAGGGCACAGCAGACTGTGGGGTGCTTGTGCGTGGTGAAAGCACTGCTACCACCTTAAGTCTGAGAGCTGCTGTTGCCTCTGCACTGAAGGCACAGCAGACTGTGGGGTGCTTGTGTGTGGTGAAACCACTGCTACCACCTTAAGTCTGAGAGCTGCTGCTGCAATGAGAGCACAGCAGGCTGTAGGGTGCTTGTGCGTGGTGAAAGCACTGCTACCACCTTAAGTCTGAGAGCTGCTGTTGCCTCTGCACTGAAGGCACAGCAGACTGTGGGATGCTTGTGTGTGGTGAAAGCACTGCTACCACCTTAAGTCTGAGAGCTGTTGCTGCACTGAGGGCACAGCAGACTGTGGGGTGCTTGTGCGTGGTGAGAGCACTGCTACCACCTTAAGTCTGAGAGCTGTTGCTGCAATGAGGGCACAGCAGGCTGTGGGGTGCTTGTGCGTGGTGAGAGCACTGCTCCCACCTTAAGTCTGAGAGCTGCTCCTGCACTGAGGGCACAGCAGACTGTGGGGTGCTTGTGTGTGATGAGAGCACTGCTCCCACCTTAAGTCTGAGAGCCGCTCCTGCACTGAGGGCACAGCAGACTGTGGGGTGCTTGTGCGTGGTGAGAGCACTGCTACCACCTTAAGACTGAGAGCCGCTCCTGCACTGAGGGCACAGCAGACTGTGGGGTGCTTGTGCGTGTGAGAGCACTGCTACCACCTTAAGTCTGAGAGCTGCTGCTGCAATGAGGGCACAGCAGACTGTGGGGTGCTTGTGTGTGGTGAGAGCACTGCTACCACCTTAAGACTGAGAGCCGCTCCTGCACTGAGGGCACAGCAGACTCTGGGTGCTTGTGCGTGGTGAGAGCACTGCTACCACCTTAAGTCTGAGAGCTGTTGCTGCAATGAGGGCACAGCAGACTGTGGGGTGCTTGTGTGTGGTGAGAGCACTGCTACCACCTTAAGTCTGAGAGCTGTTGCTGCACTGAGGGCACAGCAGACTGTGGGGTGCTTGTGTGTGGTGAAACCACTGCTACCACCTTAAGTCTGAGAGCTGTTGCTGCACTGAGGGCACAGCAGACTGTGGGGTGCTTGTGCGTGGTGAGAGCACTGCTACCACCTTAAGTCTGAGAGCTGCTGCTGCAATGAGGGCACAGCAGACTGTGGGGTGCTTGTGCGTGGTGAGAGCACTGCTACCACCTTAAGTCTGAGAGCTGCTGCTGCAATGAGGGCACAGCAGGCTGTAGGGTGCTTGTGCGTGGTGAAAGCACTGCTACCACCTTAAGTCTGAGAGCTGCTGTTGCCTCTGCACTGAAGGCACAGCAGACTGTGGGGTGCTTGTGTGTGGTGAGAGCACTGCTACCACCTTAAGTCTGAGAGCTGTTGCTGCAATGAGGGCACAGCAGACTGTGGGGTGCTTGTGTGTGGTGAGAGCACTGCTACCACCTTAAGTCTGAGAGCTGTTGCTGCACTGAGGGCACAGCAGACTGTGGGGTGCTTGTGTGTGGTGAAACCACTGCTACCACCTTAAGTCTGAGAGCTGTTGCTGCACTGAGGGCACAGCAGACTGTGGGGTGCTTGTGTGTGGTGAGAGCACTGCTATCACCTTAAGTCTGAGAGCTGTTGCTGCACTGAGGGCACAGCAGACTGTGGGGTGCTTGTGCGTGGTGAGAGCACTGCTACCACCTTAAGTCTGAGAGCTGCTGCTGCACTGAGGGCACAGCAGGCTGTGGGGTGCTTGTGCGTGGTGAGAGCACTGCTACCACCTTAAGTCTGAGAGCTGCTGTTGCCTCTGCACTGAAGGCACAGCAGACTGTGGGGTGCTTGTGTGTGGTGAAAGCACTGCTACCACCTTAAGTCTGAGAGCTGCTGTTGCCTCTGCACTGAAGGCACAGCAGACTGTGGGGTGCTTGTGCGTGGTGAGAGAACTGCTACCACCTTAAGTCTGAGAGCTGTTGCTGCACTGAGAGCACAGCAGACTGTGGGGTACTTGTGTGTGGTGAGAGCACTGCTACCACCTTAAGTCTGAGAGCTGTTGCTGCAATGAGGGCACAGCAGACTGTGGGGTGCTTGTGCGTGGTGAAAGCACTGCTACCACCTTAAGTCTGAGAGCTGCTGTTGCCTCTGCACTGAAGGCACAGCAGACTGTGGGGTGCTTGTGTGTGGTGAAACCACTGCTACCACCTTAAGTCTGAGAGCTGCTGCTGCAATGAGAGCACAGCAGGCTGTAGGGTGCTTGTGCGTGGTGAAAGCACTGCTACCACCTTAAGTCTGAGAGCTGCTGTTGCCTCTGCACTGAAGGCACAGCAGACTGTGGGATGCTTGTGTGTGGTGAAAGCACTGCTACCACCTTAAGTCTGAGAGCTGTTGCTGCACTGAGGGCACAGCAGACTGTGGGGTGCTTGTGCGTGGTGAGAGCACTGCTACCACCTTAAGTCTGAGAGCTGTTGCTGCAATGAGGGCACAGCAGGCTGTGGGGTGCTTGTGCGTGGTGAGAGCACTGCTCCCACCTTAAGTCTGAGAGCTGCTCCTGCACTGAGGGCACAGCAGACTGTGGGGTGCTTGTGTGTGATGAGAGCACTGCTCCCACCTTAAGTCTGAGAGCCGCTCCTGCACTGAGGGCACAGCAGACTGTGGGGTGCTTGTGCGTGGTGAGAGCACTGCTACCACCTTAAGACTGAGAGCCGCTCCTGCACTGAGGGCACAGCAGACTGTGGGGTGCTTGTGCGTGTGAGAGCACTGCTACCACCTTAAGTCTGAGAGCTGCTGCTGCAATGAGGGCACAGCAGACTGTGGGGTGCTTGTGTGTGGTGAGAGCACTGCTACCACCTTAAGACTGAGAGCCGCTCCTGCACTGAGGGCACAGCAGACTCTGGGTGCTTGTGCGTGGTGAGAGCACTGCTACCACCTTAAGTCTGAGAGCTGCTCCTGCACTGAGGGCACAGCAGACTGTGGGGTGCTTGTGTGTGATGAGAGCACTGCTCCCACCTTAAGTCTGAGAGCCGCTCCTGCACTGAGGGCACAGCAGACTGAGGGGTGCTTGTGCGTGGTGAGAGCACTGCTACCACCTTAAGACTGAGAGCCGCTCCTGCACTGAGGGCACAGCAGACTGTGGGGTGCTTGTGCGTGGTGAGAGCACTGCTACCACCTTAAGTCTGAGAGCTGCTGCTGCAATGAGGGCACAGCAGACTGTGGGGTGCTTGTGTGTGGTGAGAGCACTGCTACCACCTTAAGACTGAGAGCCGCTCCTGCACTGAGTGCACAGCAGACTGTGGGGTGCTTGTGTGTGGTGAGAGCACTGCTCCCACCTTAAGACTGAGAACCGCTCCTGCACTGAGGGCACAGCAGACTGTGGGGTGCTTGTGCGTGGTGAGAGCACTGCTACCACCTTAAGTCTGAGAGCTGCTGCTGCAATGAGGACGCAGCAGACTGTGGGTGCTTGTGTATGGCGAGTGCAATGGTATCACCCCAAATCTGAGCGCTGCCGCTGCACTGAGGGCACAGCAGGCTGTAGGGTGCTTGTGCGTGGTGAGAGCACTGCTCCCACCTTAAGACTGAGAGCCGCTCCTGCACTGAGGGCACAGCAGACTGTGGGGTGCTTGTGCGTGGTGAGAGCACTGCTACCACCTTAAGTCTGAGAGCTGCTGTTGCCTCTACACTGAAGGCACAGCAGACTGTGGGGTGCTTGTGTGTGGTGAAAGCACTGCTACCACCTTAAGTCTGAGAGCTGCTGTTGCCTCTACACTGAAGGCACAGCAGACTGTGGGGTGCTTGTGTGTGGTGAAAGCACTGCTACCACCTTAAGTCTGAGAGCTGTTGCTGCAATGAGGGCACAGCAGACTGTGGGGTGCTTGTGCGTGGTGAGAGCACTGCTACCACCTTAAGTCTGAGAGCTGCTGCTGCAATGAGGGCACAGCAGACTGTGGGGTGCTTGTGCGTGGTGAGAGCACTGCTACCACCTTAAGTCTGAGAGCTGCTGCTGCAATGAGGGCACAGCAGACTGTGGGGTGCTTGTGCGTGGTGAGAGCACTGCTACCACCTTAAGTCTGAGAGCTGCTGCTGCAATGAGGGCACAGCAGACTGTGGGGTGCTTGTGCGTGGTGAGAGCACTGCTACCACCTTAAGTCTGAGAGCTGTTGCTGCACTGAGGGCACAGCAGACTGTGGGGTGCTTGTGCGTGGTGTGAGCACTGCTACCACCTTAAGTCTGAGAGCTGCTGCTGCAATGAGGGCACAGCAGACTGTGGGGTGCTTGTGCGTGGTGAGAGCACTGCTACCACCTTAAGTCTGAGAGCTGCTGCTGCAATGAGGGCACAGCAGGCTGTAGGGTGCTTGTGCGTGGTGAAAGCACTGCTACCACCTTAAGTCTGAGAGCTGCTGTTGCCTCTGCACTGAAGGCACAGCAGACTGTGGGGTGCTTGTGTGTGGTGAGAGCACTGCTACCACCTTAAATCTGAGAGCTGTTGCTGCAATGAGGGCACAGCAGACTGTGGGGTGCTTGTGTGTGGTGAGAGCACTGCTTACACCTTAAGTCTGAGAGCTGTTGCTGCACTGAGGGCACAGCAGACTGTGGGGTGCTTGTGTGTGGTGAAACCACTGCTACCACCTTAAGTCTGAGAGCTGTTGCTGCACTGAGGGCACAGCAGACTGTGGGGTGCTTGTGTGTGGTGAGAGCACTGCTACCACCTTAAGTCTGAGAGCTGTTGCTGCACTGAGGGCACAGCAGACTGTGGGTGCTTGTGCGTGGTGAGAGCACTGCTACCACCTTAATTCTGAGAGCTGCTGCTGCACTGAGGGCACAGCAGGCTGTGGGGTGCTTGTGCGTGGTGAGAGCACTGCTACCACCTTAAGTCTGAGAGCTGCTGTTGCCTCTGCACTGAAGGCACAGCAGACTGTGGGGTGCTTGTGTGTGGTGAAAGCACTGCTACCACCTTAAGTCTGAGAGCTGCTGTTGCCTCTGCACTGAAGGCACAGCAGACTGTGGGGGGCTTGTGCGTGGTGAGAGCACTGCTACCACCTTAAGTCTGAGAGCTGTTGCTGCACTGAGAGCACAGCAGACTGTGGGGTGCTTGTGTGTGGTGAGAGCACTGCTACCACCTTAAGTCTGAGAGCTGTTGCTGCAATGAGGGCACAGCAGACTGTGGGGTGCTTGTGCGTGGTGAAAGCACTGCTACCACCTTAAGTCTGAGAGCTGCTGTTGCCTCTGCATTGAAGGCACAGCAGACTGTGGGGTGCTTGTGTGTGGTGAAACCACTGCTACCACCTTAAGTCTGAGAGCTGCTGCTGCAATGAGAGCACAGCAGGCTGTAGGGTGCTTGTGCGTGGTGAAAGCACTGCTACCACCTTAAGTCTGAGAGCTGCTGTTGCCTCTGCACTGAAGGCACAGCAGACTGTGGGATGCTTGTGTGTGGTGAAAGCACTGCTACCACCTTAAGTCTGAGAGCTGTTGCTGCACTGAGGGCACAGCAGACTGTGGGGTGCTTGTGCGTGGTGAGAGCACTGCTACCACCTGAAGTCTGAGAGCTGTTGCTGCAATGAGGGCACAGCAGACTGTGGGGTGCTTGTGGGGGGTGAGAGCACTGCTACCACCTTAAGTCTGAGAGCTGCTGTTGCCTCTGCACTGAAGGCACAGCAGACTGTGGGGTGCTTGTGCGTGGTGAGAGCACTGCTACCACCTTATGTCTGAGAGCTGTTGCTGCACTGAGGGCACAGCAGACTGTGGGGTGCTTGTGCGTGGTGAGAGCACTGCTACCACCTTAAGTCTGAGAGCTGCTGCTGCACTGAGGGCACAGCAGGCTGTGGGGTGCTTGTGTGTGGTGAGAGCACTGCTACCACCTTAAGTCTGAGAGCTGTTGCTGCAATGAGGGCACAGCAGACTGTGGGGTGCTTGTGCGTGGTGAAAGCACTGCTACCACCTTAAGTCTGAGAGCTGCTGTTGCCTCTGCACTGAAGGCACAGCAGACTGTGGGGTGCTTGTGTGTGGTGAAACCACTTATACCACCTTAAGTCTGAGAGCTGCTGCTGCAATGAGAGCACAGCAGGCTGTAGGGTGCTTGTGCGTGGTGAAAGCACTGCTACCACCTTAAGTCTGAGAGCTGCTGTTGCCTCTGCACTGAAGGCACAGCAGACTGTGGGGTGCTTGTGTGTGGTGAAAGCACTGCTACCACCTTAAGTCTGAGAGCTGTTGCTGCACTGAGGGCACAGCAGACTGTGGGGTGCTTGTGTGTGGTGAGAGCACTGCTACCACCTTAAGTCTGAGAGCTGTTGCTGCAATGAGGGCACAGCAGACTGTGGGGTGCTTGTGCGTGGTGAAACCACTGCTACCACCTTAAGTCTGAGAGCTGTTGCTGCACTGAGGGCACAGCAGACTGTGGGTGCTTGTGTGTGGTGAGAGCACTGCTACCACCTTAAGTCTGAGAGCTGTTGCTGCACTGAGGGCACAGCAGACTGTGGGGTGCTTGTGCGTGGTGAGAGCACTGCTACCACCTTAAGTCTGAGAGCTGCTGCTGCACTGAGGGCACAGCAGGCTGTGGGGTGCTTGTGCGTGGTGAGAGCACTGCTACCACCTTAAGTCTGAGAGCTGCTGTTGCCTCTGCACTGAAGGCACAGCAGACTGTGGGGTGCTTGTGTGTGGTGAAAGCACTGCTACCACATCAAGTCTGAGAGCTGCTGTTGCCTCTGCACTGAAGGCACAGCAGACTGTGGGGTGCTTGTGCGTGGTGAGAGCACTGCTACCACCTTAAGTCTGAGAGCTGCTGCTGCAATGAGGGCACAGCAGACTGTGGGGTGCTTGTGTGTGGTGAGAGCACTGCTACCACCTTAATTCCGAGAGCTGCTGCTGCAATGAGGGCACAGCAGGCTGTAGCGTGCTTGTGCGTGGTGAAAGCACTGCTACCACCTTAAGTCTGAGAGCTGCTGTTGCCTCTGCACTGAAGGCACAGCAGACTGTGGGGTGCTTGTGTGTGGTGAGAGCACTGCTACCACCTTAAGTCTGAGAGCTGTTGCTGCACTGAGGGCACAGCAGACTGTGGGTGCTTGTGCGTGGTGAGAGCACTGCTCCCACCTTAAGACTGAGAGCCGCTCCTGCACTGAGGGCACAGCAGACTGTGGGGTGCTTGTGCGTGGTGAGAGCACTGCTACCACCTTAAGTCTGAGAGCTGCTGTTGCAATGAGAGCACAGCAGGCTGTGGGGTGCTTGTGTGTGGTGAAAGCACTGCTACCACCTTAAGACTGAGAGCCGCTCCTGCACTGAGGGCACAGCAGACTGTGGGGTGCTTGTGTGTGATGAGAGCACTGTTACCACCATAGTTCTGAGAGCTGCTGCTGCACTGAGGGCACAGCAGGCTGTGGAGTGTCTGTGTGTGGTGAGAGCACTGCTACCACCTTAAGTCTGAGAGCTGCTTCTGCACTGAGGCCGCAGCAGACTGTGGGGTGCTTGTGTGTGATTAGGGCACTGCTACCACCTCAAGCCTGGGAACAGCTGTTGCTGCAATGAGGGCACAGCAGACTGTGGGGTGCTTGTGCGTGGTGAAAGCACTGCTACCACCTTACGTCTGAGAGCTGCTGTTGCCTCTGCACTGAAGGCAGAGCAGACTGTGGGGTGCTTGTGCGTGGTGAAACCACTGCTACCACCTTAAGTCTGAGAGCTGTTGCTGCAATGAGGGCACAGCAGACTGTAGGGTGCTTGTGCGTGGTGAAACCACTGCTACCACCTTAAGTCTGAGAGCTGTTGCTGCAATGAGGGCACAGCAGACTGTGGGGTGCTTGTGCGTGGTGAGAGCACTGCTACCACCTTAAGTCTGAGAGCTGCTGCTGCAATGAGGGCACAGCAGACTGTGGGGTGCTTGTGTGTGGTGAGAGCACTGCTACCACCTTAAGTCTGAGAGCTGTTGCTGCAATGAGGGCACAGCAGACTGTGGGGTGCTTGTGCGTGGTGAAAGCACTGCTACCACCTTACGTCTGAGAGCTGCTGTTGCCTCTGCACTGAAGGCAGAGCAGACTGTGGGGTGCTTGTGTGTGGTGAAACCACTGCTACCACCTTAAGTCTGAGAGCTGTTGCTGCACTGAGGGCACAGCAGACTGTGGGGTGCTTGTGTGTGGTGAGAGCACTGCTACCACCTTAAGTCTGAGAGCTGTTGCTGCAATGAGGGCACAGCAGACTGTAGGGTGCTTGTGCGTGGTGAAACCACTGCTACCACCTTAAGTCTGAGAGCTGTTGCTGCAATGAGGGCACAGCAGACTGTGGGGTGCTTGTGCGTGGTGAGAGCACTGCTACCACCTTAAGTCTGAGAGCTGTTGCTGCAATGAGAGCACAGCAGGCTGTAGGGTGCTTGTGCGTGGTGAAAGCACTGCTACCACCTTAAGTCTGAGAGCTGTTGCTGCTATGAGGGCACAGCAGACTGTGGGGTGCTTGTGTGTGGTGAGAGCACTGCTACCACCTTAAGTCTGAGAGCTGTTGCTGCAATGAGGGCACAGCAGACTGTGGGGTGCTTGTGCGTGGTGAAACCACTGCTACCACCTTAAGTCTGAGAGCTGCTGCTGCACTGAGGGCACAGCAGACTGTGGGGTGCTTGTGTGTGGTGAGAGCACTGCTACCACCTTAAGTCTGAGAGCTGCTGCTGCACTGAGGGCACAGCAGGCTGTGGGGTGCTTGTGCGTGGTGAGAGCACTGCTACCACCTTAAGTCTGAGAGCTGCTGCTGCAATGAGGGCACAGCAGACTGTGGGGTGCTTGTGCGTGGTGAGAGCACTGCTACCACCTTAAGTCTGAGAGCTGCTGTTGCCTCTACACTGAAGGCACAGCAGACTGTGGGGTGCTTGTGTGTGGTGAAAGCACTGCTACCACCTTAAGTCTGAGAGCTGTTGCTGCAATGAGGGCACAGCAGACTGTGGGGTGCTTGTGTGTGGTGAGAGCACTGCTACCACCTTAAGTCTGAGAGCTGCTGCTGCAATGAGGGCACAGCAGACTGTGGGGTGCTTGTGCGTGGTGAGAGCACTGCTACCACCTTAAGTCTGAGAGCTGTTGCTGCACTGAGGGCACAGCAGACTGTGGGGTGCTTGTGCGTGGTGAGAGCACTGCTACCACCTTAAGTCTGAGAGCTGCTGCTGCAATGAGGGCACAGCAGACTGTGGGGTGCTTGTGTGTGGTGAGAGCACTGCTACCACCTTAAGTCTGAGAGCTGCTGCTGCAATGAGGGCACAGCAGGCTGTAGGGTGCTTGTGCGTGGTGAAAGCACTGCTACCACCTTAAGTCTGAGAGCTGCTGTTGCCTCTGCACTGAAGGCACAGCAGACTGTGGGGTGCTTCTGTGTGGTGAGAGCACTGCTACCACCTTAAGTCTGAGAGCTGTTGCTGCAATGAGGGCACAGCAGACTGTGGGGTGCTTGTGTGTGGTGAGAGCACTGCTACCACCTTAAGTCTGAGAGCTGTTGCTGCACTGAGGGCACAGCAGACTGTGGGGTGCTTGTGTGTGGTGAAACCACTGCTACCACCTTAAGTCTGAGAGCTGTTGCTGCACTGAGGGCACTGCAGACTGTGGGGTGCTTGTGTGTGGTGAGAGCACTGCTACCACCTTAAGTCTGAGAGCTGTTGCTGCACTGAGGGCACAGCAGACTGTGGGGTGCTTGTGCGTGGTGAGAGCACTGCTACCACCTTAAGTCTGAGAGCTGCTGCTGCACTGAGGGCACAGCAGGCTGTGGGGTGCTTGTGCGTGGTGAGAGCACTGCTACCACCTTAAGTCTGAGAGCTGCTGTTGCCTCTGCACTGAAGGCACAGCGGACTGTGGGGTGCTTGTGTGTGGTGAAAGCACTGCTACCACCTTAAGTCTGAGAGCTGCTGTTGCCTCTGCACTGAAGGCACAGCAGACTGTGGGGTGCTTGTGCGTGGTGAGAGCACTGCTACCACCTTAAGTCTGAGAGCTGTTGCTGCATTGAGGGCACAGCAGACTGTGGGGTGCTTGTGTGTGGTGAGAGCACTGCTACCACCTTAAGTCTGAGAGCTGTTGCTGCAATGAGGGCACAGCAGACTGTGGGGTGCTTGTGCGTGGTGAAAGCACTGCTACCACCTTAAGTCTGAGAGCTGCTGTTGCTCTGCACTGAAGGCACAGCAGACTGTGGGGTGCTTGTGTGTGGTGAAACCACTGCTACCACCTTAAGTCTGAGAGCTGCTGCTGCAATGAGAGCACAGCAGGCTGTAGGGTGCTTGTGCGTGGTGAAAGCACTGCTACCACCTTAAGTCTGAGAGCTGCTGTTGCCTCTGCACTGAAGGCACAGCAGACTGTGGGATGCTTGTGTGTGGTGAAAGCACTGCTACCACCTTAAGTCTGAGAGCTGTTGCTGCACTGAGGGCACAGCAGACTGTGGGGTGCTTGTGCGAGGTGAGAGCACTGCTACCACCTTAAGTCTGAGAGCTGTTGCTGCAATGAGGGCACAGCAGACTGTGGGGTGCTTGTGGGGGGTGAGAGCACTGCTACCACCTTAAGTCTGAGAGCTGCTGTTGCCTCTGCACTGAAGGCACAGCAGACTGTGGGGTGCTTGTGCGTGGTGAGAGCACTGCTACCACCTTATGTCTGAGAGCTGTTGCTGCACTGAGGGCACAGCAGACTGTGGGGTGCTTGTGCGTGGTGAGAGCACTGCTACCACCTTAAGTCTGAGAGCTGCTGCTGCACTGAGGGCACAGCAGGCTGTGGGGTGCTTGTGTGTGGTGAGAGCACTGCTACCACCTTAAGTCTGAGAGCTGTTGCTGCAATGAGGGCACAGCAGACTGTGGGGTGCTTGTGCGTGGTGAAAGCACTGCTACCACCTTAAGTCTGAGAGCTGCTGTTGCCTCTGCACTGAAGGCACAGCAGACTGTGGGGTGCTTGTGTGTGGTGAAACCACTGCTACCACCTTAAGTCTGAGAGCTGTTGCTGCACTGAGGGCACAGCAGACTGTGGGGTGCTTGTGTGTGGTGAGAGCACTGCTACCACCTTACGTCTGAGAGCTGCTGTTGCCTCTGCACTGAAGGCAGAGCAGACTGTGGGGTGCTTGTGTGTGGTGAAACCACTGCTTCCACCTTAAGTCTGAGAGCTGTTGCTGCACTGAGGGCACAGCAGACTGTGGGGTGCTTGTGTGTGGTGAGAGCACTGCTACCACCTTAAGTCTGAGAGCTGTTGCTGCAATGAGGGCACAGCAGACTGTAGGGTGCTTGTGCGTGGTGAAACCACTGCTACCACCTTAAGTCTGAGAGCTGTTGCTGCAATGAGGGCACAGCAGACTGTGGGGTGCTTGTGCGTGGTGAGAGCACTGCTACCACCTTAAGTCTGAGAGCTGTTGCTGCAATGAGAGCACAGCAGGCTGTAGGGTGCTTGTGCGTGGTGAAAGCACTGCTACCACCTTAAGTCTGAGAGCTGTTGCTGCTATGAGGGCACAGCAGACTGTGGGGTGCTTGTGTGTGGTGAGAGCACTGCTACCACCTTAAGTCTGAGAGCTGTTGCTGCAATGAGGGCACAGCAGACTGTGGGGTGCTTGTCCGTGGTGAAACCACTGCTACCACCTTAAGTCTGAGAGCTGCTGCTGCACTGAGGGCACAGCAGACTGTGGGGTGCTTGTGTGTGGTGAGAGCACTGCTACCACCTTAAGTCTGAGAGCTGCTGCTGCACTGAGGGCACAGCAGGCTGTGGGGTGCTTGTGCGTGGTGAGAGCACTGCTACCACCTTAAGTCTGAGAGCTGCTGCTGCAATGAGGGCACAGCAGACTGTGGGGTGCTTGTGCATGGTGAGAGCACTGCTACCACCTTAAGTCTGAGAGCTGCTGTTGCCTCTACACTGAAGGCACAGCAGACTGTGGGGTGCTTGTGTGTGGTGAAAGCACTGCTACCACCTTAAGTCTGAGAGCTGTTGCTGCAATGAGGGCACAGCAGACTGTGGGGTGCTTGTGTGTGGTGAGAGCACTGCTACCACCTTAAGTCTGAGAGCTGCTGCTGCAATGAGGGCACAGCAGACTGTGGGGTGCTTGTGCGTGGTGAGAGCACTGCTACCACCTTAAGTCTGAGAGCTGTTGCTGCACTGAGGGCACAGCAGACTGTGGGGTGCTTGTGCGTGGTGAGAGCACTGCTACCACCTTAAGTCTGAGAGCTGCTGCTGCAATGAGGGCACAGCAGACTGTGGGGTGCTTGTGTGTGGTGAGAGCACTGCTACCACCTTAAGTCTGAGAGCTGCTGCTGCAATGAGGGCACAGCAGGCTGTAGGGTGCTTGTGCGTGGTGAAAGCACTGCTACCACCTTAAGTCTGAGAGCTGTTGCTGCACTGAGGGCACAGCAGACTGTGGGGTGCTTGTGTGTGGTGAAACCACTGCTACCACCTTAAGTCTGAGAGCTGTTGCTGCACTGAGGGCACAGCAGACTGTGGGGTGCTTGTGTGTGGTGAGAGCACTGCTACCACCTTAAGTCTGAGAGCTGTTGCTGCACTGAGGGCACAGCAGACTGTGGGGTGCTTGTGCGTGGTGAGAGCACTGCTACCACCTTAAGTCTGAGAGATGCTGCTGCACTGAGAGCACAGCAGGCTGTGGGGTGCTTGTGCGTGGTGAGAGCACTGCTACCACCTTAAGTCTGAGAGCTGCTGTTGCCTCTGCACTGAAGGCACAGCGGACTGTGGGGTGCTTGTGTGTGGTGAAAGCACTGCTACCACCTTAAGTCTGAGAGCTGCTGTTGCCTCTGCACTGAAGGCACAGCAGACTGTGGGGTGCTTGTGCGTGGTGAGAGCACTGCTACCACCTTAAGTCTGAGAGCTGTTGCTGCACTGAGGGCACAGCAGACTGTGGGGTGCTTGTGTGTGGTGAGAGCACTGCTACCACCTTAAGTCTGAGAGCTGTTGCTGCAATGAGGGCACAGCAGACTGTGGGGTGCTTGTGCGTGGTGAAAGCACTGCTACCACCTTAAGTCTGAGAGCTGCTGTTGCCTCTGCACTGAAGGCACAGCAGACTGTGGGGTGCTTGTGTGGGGTGAAACCACTGCTACCACCTTAAGTCTGAGAGCTGCTGCTGCAATGAGAGCACAGCAGGCTGTAGGGTGCTTGTGCGTGGTGAAAGCACTGCTACCACCTTAAGTCTGAGAGCTGCTGTTGCCTCTGCACTGAAGGCACAGCAGACTGTGGGATGCTTGTGTGTGGTGAAAGCACTGCTACCACCTTAAGTCTGAGAGCTGTTGCTGCACTGAGGGCACAGCAGACTGTGGGGTGCTTGTGCGAGGTGAGAGCACTGCTACCACCTTAAGTCTGAGAGCTGTTGCTGCAATGAGGGCACAGCAGACTGTGGGGTGCTTGTGGGGGGTGAGAGCACTGCTACCACCTTAAGTCTGAGAGCTGCTGTTGCCTCTGCACTGAAGGCACAGCAGACTGTGGGGTGCTTGTGCGTGGTGAGAGCACTGCTACCACCTTATGTCTGAGAGCTGTTGCTGCACTGAGGGCACAGCAGACTGTGGGGTGCTTGTGCGTGGTGAGAGCACTGCTACCACCTTAAGTCTGAGAGCTTCTGCTGCACTGAGGGCACAGCAGGCTGTGGGGTGCTTGTGTGTGGTGAGAGCACTGCTACCACCTTAAGTCTGAGAGCTGTTGCTGCAATGAGGGCACAGCAGACTGTGGGGTGCTTGTGCGTGGTGAAAGCACTGCTACCACCTTAAGTCTGAGAGCTGCTGTTGCCTCTGCACTGAAGGCACAGCAGACTGTGGGGTGCTTGTGTGTGGTGAAACCACTGCTACCACCTTAAGTCTGAGATCTGTTGCTGCACTGAGGGCACAGCAGACTGTGGGGTGCTTGTGTGTGGTGAGAGCACTGCTACCACCTTAAGTCTGAGAGCTGTTGCTGCACTGAGGGCACAGCAGACTGTGGGGTGCTTGTGCGTGGTGAGAGCACTGCTACCACCTTAAGTCTGAGAGCTGCTGCTGCACTGAGGGCACAGCAGGCTGTGGGGTGCTTGTGCGTGGTGAGAGCACTGCTACCACCTTAAGTCTGAGAGCTGCTGTTGCCTCTGCACTGAAGGCACAGCAGACTGTGGGGTGCTTGTGTGTGGTGAAAGCACTGCTACCACCTTAAGTCTGAGAGCTGCTGTTGCCTCTGCACTGAAGGCACAGCAGACTGTGGGGTGCTTGTGCGTGGTGAGAGCACTGCTACCACCTTAAGTCTGAGAGCTGTTGCTGCACTGAGGGCACAGCAGACTGTGGGGTGCTTGTGTGTGGTGAGAGCACTGCTACCACCTTAAGTCTGAGAGCTGTTGCTGCAATGAGGGCACAGCAGACTGTGGGGTGCTTGTGCGTGGTGAAAGCACTGCTACCACCTTAAGTCTGAGAGCTGCTGTTGCCTCTGCACTGAAGGCACAGCAGACTGTGGGGTGCTTGTGTGTGGTGAAACCACTGCTACCACCTTAAGTCTGAGAGCTGCTGCTGCAATGAGAGCACAGCAGGCTGAAGGGTGCTTGTGCGTGGTGAAAGCACTGCTACCACCTTAAGTCTGAGAGCTGCTGTTGCCTCTGCACTGAAGGCACAGCAGACTGTGGGATGCTTGTGTGTGGTGAAAGCACTGCTACCACCTTAAGTCTGAGAGCTGTTGCTGCACTGAGGGCACAGCAGACTGTGGGGTGCTTGTGCGAGGTGAGAGCACTGCTTCCACCTTAAGTCTGAGAGCTGTTGCTGCAATGAGGGCACAGCAGACTGTGGGGTGCTTGTGGGGGGTGAGAGCACTGCTACCACCTTAAGTCTGAGAGCTGCTGTTGCCTCTGCACTGAAGGCACAGCAGACTGTGGGGTGCTTGTGCGTGGTGAGAGCACTGCTACCACCTTATGTCTGAGAGCTGTTGCTGCACTGAGGGCACAGCAGACTGTGGGTTGCTTGTGCGTGGTGAGAGCACTGCTACCACCTTAAGTCTGAGAGCTGCTGCTGCACTGAGGGCACAGCAGGCTGTGGGGTGCTTGTGTGTGGTGAGAGCACTGCTACCACCTTAAGTCTGAGAGCTGTTGCTGCAATGAGGGCACAGCAGACTGTGGGGTGCTTGTGCGTGGTGAAAGCACTGCTACCACCTTAAGTCTGAGAGCTGCTGTTGCCTCTGCACTGAAGGCACAGCAGACTGTGGGGTGCTTGTGTGTGGTGAAACCACTGCTACCACCTTAAGTCTGAGAGCTGCTGCTGCAATGAGAGCACAGCAGGCTGTAGGGTGCTTGTGCGTGGTGAAAGCACTGCTACCACCTTAAGTCTGAGAGCTGCTGTTGCCTCTGCACTGAAGGCACAGCAGACTGTGGGGTGCTTGTGTGTGGTGAAACCACTGCTACCACCTTAAGTCTGAGAGCTGCTGCTGCAATGAGGGCACAGCAGACTGTGGGGTGCTTGTGCGAGGTGAGAGCACTGCTACCACCTTAAGTCTGAGAGCTGTTGCTGCAATGAGGGCACAGCAGGCTGTAGGGTGCTTGTGGGGGGTGAGAGCACTGCTACCACCTTAAGTCTGAGAGCTGCTGTTGCCTCTGCACTGAAGGCACAGCAGACTGTGGGGTGCTTGTGTGTGGTGAGAGCACTGCTACCACCTTATGTCTGAGAGCTGTTGCTGCACTGAGGGCACAGCAGACTGTGGGGTGCTTGTGCGTGGTGAGAGCACTGCTACCACCTTAAGTCTGAGAGCTGCTGCTGCACTGAGGGCACAGCAGGCTGTGGGGTGCTTGTGTGTGGTGAGAGCACTGCTACCACCTTAAGACTGAGAGCTGTTGCTGCAATGAGGGCACAGCAGACTGTGGGGTGCTTGTGCGTGGTGAAAGCACTGCTACCACCTTAAGTCTGAGAGCTGCTGTTGCCTCTGCACTGAAGGCACAGCAGACTGTAGGGTGCTTGTGCGTGGTGAAAGCACTGCTACCACCTTAAGTCTGAGAGCTGCTGTTGCCTCTGCACTGAAGGCACAGCAGACTGTGGGATGCTTGTGTGTGGTGAAAGCACTGCTACCACCTTAAGTCTGAGAGCTGTTGCTGCACTGAGGGCACAGCAGACTGTGGGGTGCTTGTGCGTGGTGAGAGCACTGCTACCACCTTAAGTCTGAGAGCTGTTGCTGCAATGAGGGCACAGCAGGCTGTGGGGTGCTTGTGCGTGGTGAGAGCACTGCTCCCACCTTAAGTCTGAGAGCTGCTCCTGCACTGAGGGCACAGCAGACTGTGGGGTGCTTGTGTGTGATGAGAGCACTGCTCCCACCTTAAGTCTGAGAGCCGCTCCTGCACTGAGGGCACAGCAGACTGTGGGGTGCTTGTGCGTGGTGAGAGCACTGCTACCACCTTAAGACTGAGAGCCGCTCCTGCACTGAGGGCACAGCAGACTGTGGGGTGCTTGTGCGTGGTGAGAGCACTGCTACCACCTTAAGTCTGAGAGCTGCTGCTGCAATGAGGGCACAGCAGACTGTGGGGTGCTTGTGTGTGGTGAGAGCACTGCTACCACCTTAAGACTGAGAGCCGCTCCTGCACTGAGGGCACAGCAGACTCTGGGTGCTTGTGCGTGGTGAGAGCACTGCTACCACCTTAAGTCTGAGAGCTGCTCCTGCACTGAGGGCACAGCAGACTGTGGGGTGCTTGTGTGTGATGAGAGCACTGCTCCCACCTTAAGTCTGAGAGCCGCTCCTGCACTGAGGGCACAGCAGACTGTGGGGTGCTTGTTCGTGGTGAGAGCACTGCTACCACCTTAAGACTGAGAGCCGCTCCTGCACTGAGGGCACAGCAGACTGTGGGGTGCTTGTGCGTGGTGAGAGCACTGCTACCACCTTAAGTCTGAGAGCTGCTGCTGCAATGAGGGCACAGCAGACTGTGGGGTGCTTGTGTGTGGTGAGAGCACTGCTACCACCTTAAGACTGAGAGCCGCTCCTGCACTGAGTGCACAGCAGACAGTGGGGTGCTTGTGTGTGGTGAGAGCACTGCTCCCACCTTAAGACTGAGAGCCGCTCCTGCACTGAGGGCACAGCAGACTGTGGGGTGCTTGTGCGTGGTGAGAGCACTGCTACCACCTTAAGTCTGAGAGCTGCTGCTGCAATGAGGACGCAGAAGACTGTGGGTGCTTGTGTATGGCGAGTGCAATGGTATCACCCCAAATCTGAGCGCTGCCGCTGCACTGAGGGCACAGCAGGCTGTAGGGTGCTTGTGCGTGGTGAGAGCACTGCTCCCACCTTAAGACTGAGAGCCGCTCCTGCACTGAGGGCACAGCAGACTGTGGGGTGCTTGTGCGTGGTGAGAGCACTGCTACCACCTTAAGTCTGAGAGCTGCTGTTGCCTCTACACTGAAGGCACAGCAGACTGTGGGGTGCTTGTGTGTGGTGAAAGCACTGCTACCACCTTAAGTCTGAGAGCTGCTGTTGCCTCTACACTGAAGGCACAGCAGACTGTGGGGTGCTTGTGTGTGGTGAAAGCACTGCTACCACCTTAAGTCTGAGAGCTGTTGCTGCAATGAGGGCACAGCAGACTGTGGGGTGCTTGTGCGTGGTGAGAGCACTGCTACCACCTTAAGTCTGAGAGCTGCTGCTGCAATGAGGGCACAGCAGACTGTGGGGTGCTTGTGCGTGGTGAGAGCACTGCTACCACCTTAAGTCTGAGAGCTGTTGCTGCACTGAGGGCACAGCAGACTGTGGGGTGCTTGTGCGTGGTGAGACCACTGCTACCACCTTAAGTCTGAGAGCTGCTGCTGCAATGAGGGCACAGCAGACTGTGGGGTGCTTGTGCGTGGTGAGAGCACTGCTACCACCTTAAGTCTGAGAGCTGCTGCTGCAATGAGGGCACAGCAGGCTGTAGGGTGCTTGTGCGTGGTGAAAGCACTGCTACCACCTTAAGTCTGAGAGCTGCTGTTGCCTCTGCACTGAAGGCACAGCAGACTGTGGGGTGCTTGTGTGTGGTGAGAGCACTGCTACCACCTTAAGTCTGAGAGCTGTTGCTGCAATGAGGGCACAGCAGACTGTGGGGTGCTTGTGTGTGGTGAGAGCACTGCTACCACCTTAAGTCTGAGAGCTGTTGCTGCACTGAGGGCACAGCAGACTGTGGGGTGCTTGTGTGTGGTGAAACCACTGCTACCACCTTAAGTCTGAGAGCTGTTGCTGCACTGAGGGCACAGCAGACTGTGGGGTGCTTGTGTGTGGTGAGAGCACTGCTACCACCTTAAGTCTGAGAGCTGTTGCTGCACTGAGGGCACAGCAGACTGTGGGTGCTTGTGCGTGGTGAGAGCACTGCTACCACCTTAATTCTGAGAGCTGCTGCTGCACTGAGGGCACAGCAGGCTGTGGGGTGCTTGTGCGTGGTGAGAGCACTGCTACCACCTTAAGTCTGAGAGCTGCTGTTGCCTCTGCACTGAAGGCACAGCAGACTGTGGGGTGCTTGTGTGTGGTGAAAGCACTGCTACCACCTTAAGTCTGAGAGCTGCTGTTGCCTCTGCACTGAAGGCACAGCAGACTGTGGGGGGCTTGTGCGTGGTGAGAGCACTGCTACCACCTTAAGTCTGAGAGCTGTTGCTGCACTGAGAGCACAGCAGACTGTGGGGTGCTTGTGTGTGGTGAGAGCACTGCTACCACCTTAAGTCTGAGAGCTGTTGCTGCAATGAGGGCACAGCAGACTGTGGGGTGCTTGTGCGTGGTGAAAGCACTGCTACCACCTTAAGTCTGAGAGCTGCTGTTGCCTCTGCACTGAAGGCACAGCAGACTGTGGGGTGCTTGTGTGTGGTGAAACCACTGCTACCACCTTAAGTCTGAGAGCTGCTGCTGCAATGAGAGCACAGCAGGCTGTAGGGTGCTTGTGCGTGGTGAAAGCACTGCTACCACCTTAAGTCTGAGAGCTGCTGTTGCCTCTGCACTGAAGGCACAGCAGACTGTGGGATGCTTGTGTGTGGTGAAAGCACTGCTACCACCTTAAGTCTGAGAGCTGTTGCTGCACTGAGGGCACAGCAGACTGTGGGGTGCTTGTGCGTGGTGAGAGCACTGCTACCACCTTAAGTCTGAGAGCTGTTGCTGCAATGAGGGCACAGCAGACTGTGGGGTGCTTGTGGGGGGTGAGAGCACTGCTACCACCTTAAGTCTGAGAGCTGCTGTTGCCTCTGCACTGAAGGCACAGCAGACTGTGGGGTGCTTGTGCGTGGTGAGAGCACTGCTACCACCTTATGTCTGAGAGCTGTTGCTGCACTGAGGGCACAGCAGACTGTGGGGTGCTTGTGCGTGGTGAGAGCACTGCTACCACCTTAAGTCTGAGAGCTGCTGCTGCACTGAGGGCACAGCAGGCTGTGGGGTGCTTGTGTGTGGTGAGAGCACTGCTACCACCTTAAGTCTGAGAGCTGTTGCTGCAATGAGGGCACAGCAGACTGTGGGGTGCTTGTGCGTGGTGAAAGCACTGCTACCACCTTAAGTCTGAGAGCTGCTGTTGCCTCTGCACTGAAGGCACAGCAGACTGTGGGGTGCTTGTGTGTGGTGAAACCACTGCTACCACCTTAAGTCTGAGAGCTGCTGCTGCAATGAGAGCACAGCAGGCTGTAGGGTGCTTGTGCGTGGTGAAAGCACTGCTACCACCTTAAGTCTGAGAGCTGCTGTTGCCTCTGCACTGAAGGCACAGCAGACTGTGGGGTGCTTGTGTGTGGTGAAAGCACTGCTACCACCTTAAGTCTGAGAGCTGTTGCTGCACTGAGGGCACAGCAGACCGTGGGGTGCTTGTGTGTGGTGAGAGCACTGCTACCACCTTAAGTCTGAGAGCTGTTGCTGCAATGAGGGCACAGCAGACTGTGGGGTGCTTGTGCGTGGTGAAACCACTGCTACCACCTTAAGTCTGAGAGCTGTTGCTGCACTGAGGGCACAGCAGACTGTGGGGTGCTTGTGTGTGGTGAGAGCACTGCTACCACCTTAAGTCTGAGAGCTGTTGCTGCACTGAGGGCACAGCAGACTGTGGGGTGCTTGTGCGTGGTGAGAGCACTGCTACCACCTTAAGTCTGAGAGCTGCTGCTGCACTGAGGGCACAGCAGGCTGTGGGGTGCTTGTGCGTGGTGAGAGCACTGCTACCACCTTAAGTCTGAGAGCTGCTGTTGCCTCTGCACTGAAGGCACAGCAGACTGTGGGGTGCTTGTGTGTGGTGAAAGCACTGCTACCACATCAAGTGTGAGAGCTGCTGTTGCCTCTGCACTGAAGGCACAGCAGACTGTGGGGTGCTTGTGCGTGGTGAGAGCACTGCTACCACCTTAAGTCTGAGAGCTGCTGCTGCAATGAGGGCACAGCAGACTGTGGGGTGCTTGTGTGTGGTGAGAGCACTGCTACCACCTTAATTCCGAGAGCTGCTGCTGCAATGAGGGCACAGCAGGCTGTAGCGTGCTTGTGCGTGGTGAAAGCACTGCTACCACCTTAAGTCTGAGAGCTGCTGTTGCCTCTGCACTGAAGGCACAGCAGACTGTGGGGTGCTTGTGTGTGGTGAGAGCACTGCTACCACCTTAAGTCTGAGAGCTGTTGCTGCACTGAGGGCACAGCAGACTGTGGGTGCTTGTGCGTGGTGAGAGCACTGCTCCCACCTTAAGACTGAGAGCCGCTCCTGCACTGAGGGCACAGCAGACTGTGGGGTGCTTGTGCGTGGTGAGAGCACTGCTACCACCTTAAGTCTGAGAGCTGCTGTTGCAATGAGAGCACAGCAGGCTGTGGGGTGCTTGTGTGTGGTGAAAGCACTGCTACCACCTTAAGACTGAGAGCCGCTCCTGCACTGAGGGCACAGCAGACTGTGGGGTGCTTGTGTGTGATGAGAGCACTGTTACCACCATAGTTCTGAGAGCTGCTGCTGCACTGAGGGCACAGCAGGCTGTGGAGTGTCTGTGTGTGGTGAGAGCACTGCTACCACCTTAAGTCTGAGAGCTGCTTCTGCACTGAGGCCGCAGCAGACTGTGGGGTGCTTGTGTGTGATTAGGGCACTGCTACCACCTCAAGCCTGGGAACAGCTGTTGCTGCAATGAGGGCACAGCAGACTGTGGGGTGCTTGTGCGTGGTGAAAGCACTGCTACCACCTTACGTCTGAGAGCTGCTGTTGCCTCTGCACTGAAGGCAGAGCAGACTGTGGGGTGCTTGTGCGTGGTGAAACCACTGCTACCACCTTAAGTCTGAGAGCTGTTGCTGCAATGAGGGCACAGCAGACTGTAGGGTGCTTGTGCGTGGTGAAACCACTGCTACCACCTTAAGTCTGAGAGCTGTTGCTGCAATGAGGGCACAGCAGACTGTGGGGTGCTTGTGCGTGGTGAGAGCACTGCTACCACCTTAAGTCTGAGAGCTGCTGCTGCAATGAGGGCACAGCAGACTGTGGGGTGCTTGTGTGTGGTGAGAGCACTGCTACCACCTTAAGTCTGAGAGCTGTTGCTGCAATGAGGGCACAGCAGACTGTGGGGTGCTTGTGCGTGGTGAAAGCACTGCTACCACCTTACGTCTGAGAGCTGCTGTTGCCTCTGCACTGAAGGCAGAGCAGACTGTGGGGTGCTTGTGTGTGGTGAAACCACTGCTACCACCTTAAGTCTGAGAGCTGTTGCTGCACTGAGGGCACAGCAGACTGTGGGGTGCTTGTGTGTGGTGAGAGCACTGCTACCACCTTAAGTCTGAGAGCTGTTGCTGCAATGAGGGCACAGCAGACTGTAGGGTGCTTGTGCGTGGTGAAACCACTGCTACCACCTTAAGTCTGAGAGCTGTTGCTGCAATGAGGGCACAGCAGACTGTGGGGTGCTTGTGCGTGGTGAGAGCACTGCTACCACCTTAAGTCTGAGAGCTGTTGCTGCAATGAGAGCACAGCAGGCTGTAGGGTGCTTGTGCGTGGTGAAAGCACTGCTACCACCTTAAGTCTGAGAGCTGTTGCTGCTATCAGGGCACAGCAGACTGTGGGGTGCTTGTGTGTGGTGAGAGCACTGCTACCACCTTAAGTCTGAGAGCTGTTGCTGCAATGAGGGCACAGCAGACTGTGGGGTGCTTGTGCGTGGTGAAACCACTGCTACCACCTTAAGTCTGAGAGCTGCTGCTGCACTGAGGGCACAGCAGACTGTGGGGTGCTTGTGTGTGGTGAGAGCACTGCTACCACCTTAAGTCTGAGAGCTGCTGCTGCACTGAGGGCACAGCAGGCTGTGGGGTGCTTGTGCGTGGTGAGAGCACTGCTACCACCTTAAGTCTGAGAGCTGCTGCTGCAATGAGGGCACAGCAGACTGTGGGGTGCTTGTGCGTGGTGAGAGCACTGCTACCACCTTAAGTCTGAGAGCTGCTGTTGCCTCTACACTGAAGGCACAGCAGACTGTGGGGTGCTTGTGTGTGGTGAAAGCACTGCTACCACCTTAAGTCTGAGAGCTGTTGCTGCAATGAGGGCACAGCAGACTGTGGGGTGCTTGTGTGTGGTGAGAGCACTGCTACCACCTTAAGTCTGAGAGCTGCTGCTGCAATGAGGGCACAGCAGACTGTGGGGTGCTTGTGCGTGGTGAGAGCACTGCTACCACCTTAAGTCTGAGAGCTGTTGCTGCACTGAGGGCACAGCAGACTGTGGGGTGCTTGTGCGTGGTGAGAGCACTGCTACCACCTTAAGTCTGAGAGCTGCTGCTGCAATGAGGGCACAGCAGACTGTGGGGTGCTTGTGTGTGGTGAGAGCACTGCTACCACCTTAAGTCTGAGAGCTGCTGCTGCAATGAGGGCACAGCAGGTTGTAGGGTGCTTGTGCGTGGTGAAAGCACTGCTACCACCTTAAGTCTGCGAGCTGCTGTTGCCTCTGCACTGAAGGCACAGCAGACTGTGGGGTGCTTCTGTGTGGTGAGAGCACTGCTACCACCTTAAGTCTGAGAGCTGTTGCTGCAATGAGGGCACAGCAGACTGTGGGGTGCTTGTGTGTGGTGAGAGCACTGCTACCACCTTAAGTCTGAGAGCTGTTGCTGCACTGAGGGCACAGCAGACTGTGGGGTGCTTGTGTGTGGTGAAACCACTGCTACCACCTTAAGTCTGAGAGCTGTTGCTGCACTGAGGGCACTGCAGACTGTGGGGTGCTTGTGTGTGGTGAGAGCACTGCTACCACCTTAAGTCTGAGAGCTGTTGCTGCACTGAGGGCACAGCAGACTGTAGGGTGCTTGTGCGTGGTGAGAGCACTGCTACCACCTTAAGTCTGAGAGCTGCTGCTGCACTGAGGGCACAGCAGGCTGTGGGGTGCTTGTGCGTGGTGAGAGCACTGCTACCACCTTAAGTCTGAGAGCTGCTGTTGCCTCTGCACTGAAGGCACAGCGGACTGTGGGGTGCTTGTGTGTGGTGAAAGCACTGCTACCACCTTAAGTCTGAGAGCTGCTGTTGCCTCTGCACTGAAGGCACAGCAGACTGTGGGGTGCTTGTGCGTGGTGAGAGCACTGCTACCACCTTAAGTCTGAGAGCTGTTGCTGCATTGAGGGCACAGCAGACTGTGGGGTGCTTGTGTGTGGTGAGAGCACTGCTACCACCTTAAGTCTGAGAGCTGTTGCTGCAATGAGGGCACAGCAGACTGTGGGGTGCTTGTGCGTGGTGAAAGCACTGCTACCACCTTAAGTCTGAGAGCTGCTGTTGCCTCTGCACTGAAGGCACAGCAGACTGTGGGGTGCTTGTGTGTGGTGAAACCACTGCTACCACCTTAAGTCTGAGAGCTGCTGCTGCAATGAGAGCACAGCAGGCTGTAGGGTGCTTGTGCGTGGTGAAAGCACTGCTACCACCTTAAGTCTGAGAGCTGCTGTTGCCTCTGCACTGAAGGCACAGCAGACTGTGGGATGCTTGTGTGTGGTGAAAGCACTGCTACCACCTTAAGTCTGAGAGCTGTTGCTGCACTGAGGGCACAGCAGACTGTGGGGTGCTTGTGCGAGGTGAGAGCACTGCTACCACCTTAAGTCTGAGAGCTGTTGCTGCAATGAGGGCACAGCAGACTGTGGGGTGCTTGTGGGGGGTGAGAGCACTGCTACCACCTAAAGTCTGAGAGCTGCTGTTGCCTCTGCACTGAAGGCACAGCAGACTGTGGGGTGCTTGTGCGTGGTGAGAGCACTGCTACCACCTTATGTCTGAGAGCTGTTGCTGCACTGAGGGCACAGCAGACTGTGGGGTGCTTGTGCGTGGTGAGAGCACTGCTACCACCTTAAGTCTGAGAGCTGCTGCTGCACTGAGGGCACAGCAGGCTGTGGGGTGCTTGTGTGTGGTGAGAGCACTGCTACCACCTTAAGTCTGAGAGCTGTTGCTGCAATGAGGGCACAGCAGACTGTGGGGTGCTTGTGCGTGGTGAAAGCACTGCTACCACCTTAAGTCTGAGAGCTGCTGTTGCCTCTGCACTGAAGGCACAGCAGACTGTGGGGTGCTTGTGTGTGGTGAAACCACTGCTACCACCTTAAGTCTGAGAGCTGTTGCTGCACTGAGGGCACAGCAGACTGTGGGGTGCTTGTGTCTGGTGAGAGCACTGCTACCACCTTAAGTCTGAGAGCTGTTGCTGCACTGAGGGCACAGCAGACTGTGGGGTGCTTGTGCGTGGTGAGAGCACTGCTACCACCTTAAGTCTGAGAGCTGCTGCTGCACTGAGGGCACAGCAGGCTGTGGGGTGCTTGTGCGTGGTGAGAGCACTGCTACCACCTTAAGTCTGAGAGCTGTTGCTGCACTGAGGGCACAGCAGGCTGTGGGGTGCTTGTGCGTGGTGAGAGCACTGCTCCCACCTTAAGTCTGAGAGCTGCTCCTGCACTGAGGGCACAGCAGACTGTGGGGTGCTTGTGTGTGATGAGAGCACTGCTCCCACCTTAAGTCTGAGAGCCGCTCCTGCACTGAGGGCACAGCAGACTGTGGGGTGCTTGTGCGTGGTGAGAGCACTGCTACCACCTTAAGTCTGAGAGCTGCTGTTGCCTCTGCACTGAAGGCACAGCGGACTGTGGGGTGCTTGTGTGTGGTGAAAGCACTGCTACCACCTTAAGTCTGAGAGCTGCTGTTGCCTCTGCACTGAAGGCACAGCAGACTGTGGGGTGCTTGTGCGTGGTGAGAGCACTGCTACCACCTTAAGTCTGAGAGCTGTTGCTGCATTGAGGGCACAGCAGACTGTGGGGTGCTTGTGTGTGGTGAGAGCACTGCTACCACCTTAAGTCTGAGAGCTGTTGCTGCAATGAGGGCACAGCAGACTGTGGGGTGCTTGTGCGTGGTGAAAGCACTGCTACCACCTTAAGTCTGAGAGCTGCTGTTGCCTCTGCACTGAAGGCACAGCAGACTGTGGGGTGCTTGTGTGTGGTGAAACCACTGCTACCACCTTAAGTCTGAGAGCTGCTGCTGCAATGAGAGCACAGCAGGCTGTAGGGTGCTTGTGCGTGGTGAAAGCACTGCTACCACCTTAAGTCTGAGAGCTGCTGTTGCCTCTGCACTGAAGGCACAGCAGACTGTGGGATGCTTGTGTGTGGTGAAAGCACTGCTACCACCTTAAGTCTGAGAGCTGTTGCTGCACTGAGGGCACAGCAGACTGTGGGGTGCTTGTGCGAGGTGAGAGCACTGCTACCACCTTAAGTCTGAGAGCTGTTGCTGCAATGAGGGCACAGCAGACTGTGGGGTGCTTGTGGGGGGTGAGAGCACTGCTACCACCTAAAGTCTGAGAGCTGCTGTTGCCTCTGCACTGAAGGCACAGCAGACTGTGGGGTGCTTGTGCGTGGTGAGAGCACTGCTACCACCTTATGTCTGAGAGCTGTTGCTGCACTGAGGGCACAGCAGACTGTGGGGTGCTTGTGCGTGGTGAGAGCACTGCTACCACCTTAAGTCTGAGAGCTGCTGCTGCACTGAGGGCACAGCAGGCTGTGGGGTGCTTGTGTGTGGTGAGAGCACTGCTACCACCTTAAGTCTGAGAGCTGTTGCTGCAATGAGGGCACAGCAGACTGTGGGGTGCTTGTGCGTGGTGAAAGCACTGCTACCACCTTAAGTCTGAGAGCTGCTGTTGCCTCTGCACTGAAGGCACAGCAGACTGTGGGGTGCTTGTGTGTGGTGAAACCACTGCTACCACCTTAAGTCTGAGAGCTGTTGCTGCACTGAGGGCACAGCAGACTGTGGGGTGCTTGTGTCTGGTGAGAGCACTGCTACCACCTTAAGTCTGAGAGCTGTTGCTGCACTGAGGGCACAGCAGACTGTGGGGTGCTTGTGCGTGGTGAGAGCACTGCTACCACCTTAAGTCTGAGAGCTGCTGCTGCACTGAGGGCACAGCAGGCTGTGGGGTGCTTGTGCGTGGTGAGAGCACTGCTACCACCTTAAGTCTGAGAGCTGTTGCTGCACTGAGGGCACAGCAGGCTGTGGGGTGCTTGTGCGTGGTGAGAGCACTGCTCCCACCTTAAGTCTGAGAGCTGCTCCTGCACTGAGGGCACAGCAGACTGTGGGGTGCTTGTGTGTGATGAGAGCACTGCTCCCACCTTAAGTCTGAGAGCCGCTCCTGCACTGAGGGCACAGCAGACTGTGGGGTGCTTGTGCGTGGTGAGAGCACTGCTACCACCTTAAGACTGAGAGCCGCTCCTGCACTGAGGGCACAGCAGACTGTGGGGTGCTTGTGCGTGGTGAGAGCACTGCTACCACCTTAAGTCTGAGTGCTGCTGCTGCAATGAGGACGCAGAAGACTGTGGGTGCTTGTGTATGGCGAGTGCAATGGTATCACCCCAAATCTGAGCGCTGCCGCTGCACTGAGGGCACAGCAGGCTGTAGGGTGCTTGTGCGTGGTGAGAGCACTGCTCCCACCTTAAGACTGAGAGCCGCTCCTGCACTGAGGGCACAGCAGACTGTGGGGTGCTTGTGCGTGGTGAGAGCACTGCTACCACCTTAAGTCTGAGAGCTGCTGTTGCCTCTACACTGAAGGCACAGCAGACTGTGGGGTGCTTGTGTGTGGTGAAAGCACTGCTACCACCTTAAGTCTGAGAGCTGCTGTTGCCTCTACACTGAAGGCACAGCAGACTGTGGGGTGCTTGTGTGTGGTGAAAGCACTGCTACCACCTTAAGTCTGAGAGCTGTTGCTGCAATGAGGGCACAGCAGACTGTGGGGTGCTTGTGCGTGGTGAGAGCACTGCTACCACCTTAAGTCTGAGAGCTGCTGCTGCAATGAGGGCACAGCAGACTGTGGGGTGCTTGTGCGTGGTGAGAGCACTGCTACCACCTTAAGTCTGAGAGCTGTTGCTGCACTGAGGGCACAGCAGACTGTGGGGTGCTTGTGCGTGGTGAGAGCACTGCTACCACCTTAAGTCTGAGAGCTGCTGCTGCAATGAGGGCACAGCAGACTGTGGGGTGCTTGTGCGTGGTGAGAGCACTGCTACCACCTTAAGTCTGAGAGCTGCTGCTGCAATGAGGGCACAGCAGGCTGTAGGGTGCTTGTGCGTGGTGAAAGCACTGCTACCACCTTAAGTCTGAGAGCTGCTGTTGCCTCTGCACTGAAGGCACAGCAGACTGTGGGGTGCTTGTGTGTGGTGAGAGCACTGCTACCACCTTAAGTCTGAGAGCTGTTGCTGCACTGAGGGCACAGCAGACTGTGGGGTGCTTGTGTGTGGTGAAACCACTGCTACCACCTTAAGTCTGAGAGCTGTTGCTGCACTGAGGGCACAGCAGACTGTGGGGTGCTTGTGTGTGGTGAGAGCACTGCTACCACCTTAAGTCTGAGAGCTGTTGCTGCACTGAGGGCACAGCAGACTGTGGGTGCTTGTGCGTGGTGAGAGCACTGCTACCACCTTAATTCTGAGAGCTGCTGCTGCACTGAGGGCACAGCAGGCTGTGGGGTGCTTGTGCGTGGTGAGAGCACTGCTACCACCTTAAGTCTGAGAGCTGCTGTTGCCTCTGCACTGAAGGCACAGCAGACTGTGGGGTGCTTGTGTGTGGTGAAAGCACTGCTACCACCTTAAGTCTGAGAGCTGCTGTTGCCTCTGCACTGAAGGCACAGCAGACTGTGGGGGGCTTGTGCGTGGTGAGAGCACTGCTACCACCTTAAGTCTGAGAGCTGTTGCTGCACTGAGAGCACAGCAGACTGTGGGGTGCTTGTGTGTGGTGAGAGCACTGCTACCACCTTAAGTCTGAGAGCTGTTGCTGCAATGAGGGCACAGCAGACTGTGGGGTGCTTGTGCGTGGTGAAAGCACTGCTACCACCTTAAGTCTGAGAGCTGCTGTTGCCTCTGCACTGAAGGCACAGCAGACTGTGGGGTGCTTGTGTGTGGTGAAACCACTGCTACCACCTTAAGTCTGAGAGCTGCTGCTGCAATGAGAGCACAGCAGGCTGTAGGGTGCTTGTGCGTGGTGAAAGCACTGCTACCACCTTAAGTCTGAGAGCTGCTGTTGCCTCTGCACTGAAGGCACAGCAGACTGTGGGATGCTTGTGTGTGGTGAAAGCACTGCTACCACCTTAAGTCTGAGAGCTGTTGCTGCACTGAGGGCACAGCAGACTGTGGGGTGCTTGTGCGTGGTGAGAGCACTGCTACCACCTTAAGTCTGAGAGCTGTTGCTGCAATGAGGGCACAGCAGACTGTGGGGTGCTTGTGGGGGGTGAGAGCACTGCTACCACCTTAAGTCTGAGAGCTGCTGTTGCCTCTGCACTGAAGGCACAGCAGACTGTGGGGTGCTTGTGCGTGGTGAGAGCACTGCTACCACCTTATGTCTGAGAGCTGTTGCTGCACTGAGGGCACAGCAGACTGTGGGGTGCTTGTGCGTGGTGAGAGCACTGCTACCACCTTAAGTCTGAGAGCTGCTGCTGCACTGAGGGCACAGCAGGCTGTGGGGTGCTTGTGTGTGGTGAGAGCACTGCTACCACCTTAAGTCTGAGAGCTGTTGCTGCAATGAGGGCACAGCAGACTGTGGGGTGCTTGTGCGTGGTGAAAGCACTGCTACCACCTTAAGTCTGAGAGCTGCTGTTGCCTCTGCACTGAAGGCACAGCAGACTGTGGGGTGCTTGTGTGTGGTGAAACCACTGCTACCACCTTAAGTCTGAGAGCTGCTGCTGCAATGAGAGCACAGCAGGCTGTAGGGTGCTTGTGCGTGGTGAAAGCACTGCTACCACCTTAAGTCTGAGAGCTGCTGTTGCCTCTGCACTGAAGGCACAGCAGACTGTGGGGTGCTTGTGTGTGGTGAAAGCACTGCTACCACCTTAAGTCTGAGAGCTGTTGCTGCACTGAGGGCACAGCAGACTGTGGGGTGCTTGTGTGTGGTGAGAGCACTGCTACCACCTTAAGTCTGAGAGCTGTTGCTGCAATGAGGGCACAGCAGACTGTGGGGTGCTTGTGCGTGGTGAAACCACTGCTACCACCTTAAGTTTGAGAGCTGTTGCTGCACTGAGGGCACAGCAGACTGTGGGGTGCTTGTGTGTGGTGAGAGCACTGCTACCACCTTAAGTCTGAGAGCTGTTGCTGCACTGAGGGCACAGCAGACTGTGGGGTGCTTGTGCGTGGTGAGAGCACTGCTACCACCTTAAGTCTGAGAGCTGCTGCTGCACTGAGGGCACAGCAGGCTGTGGGGTGCTTGTGCGTGGTGAGAGCACTGCTACCACCTTAAGTCTGAGAGCTGCTGTTGCCTCTGCACTGAAGGCACAGCAGACTGTGGGGTGCTTGTGTGTGGTGAAAGCACTGCTACCACATCAAGTCTGAGAGCTGCTGTTGCCTCTGCACTGAAGGCACAGCAGACTGTGGGGTGCTTGTGCGTGGTGAGAGCACTGCTACCACCTTAAGTCTGAGAGCTGCTGCTGCAATGAGGGCACAGCAGACTGTGGGGTGCTTGTGTGTGGTGAGAGCACTGCTACCACCTTAATTCCGAGAGCTGCTGCTGCAATGAGGGCACAGCAGGCTGTAGCGTGCTTGTGCGTGGTGAAAGCACTGCTACCACCTTAAGTCTGAGAGCTGCTGTTGCCTCTGCACTGAAGGCACAGCAGACTGTGGGGTGCTTGTGTGTGGTGAGAGCACTGCTACCACCTTAAGTCTGAGAGCTGTTGCTGCACTGAGGGCACAGCAGACTGTGGGTGCTTGTGCGTGGTGAGAGCACTGCTCCCACCTTAAGACTGAGAGCCGCTCCTGCACTGAGGGCACAGCAGACTGTGGGGTGCTTGTGCGTGGTGAGAGCACTGCTACCACCTTAAGTCTGAGAGCTGCTGTTGCAATGAGAGCACAGCAGGCTGTGGGGTGCTTGTGTGTGGTGAAAGCACTGCTACCACCTTAAGACTGAGAGCCGCTCCTGCACTGAGGGCACAGCAGACTGTGGGGTGCTTGTGTGTGATGAGAGCACTGTTACCACCATAGTTCTGAGAGCTGCTGCTGCACTGAGGGCACAGCAGGCTGTGGAGTGTCTGTGTGTGGTGAGAGCACTGCTACCACCTTAAGTCTGAGAGCTGCTTCTGCACTGAGGCCGCAGCAGACTGTGGGGTGCTTGTGTGTGATTAGGGCACTGCTACCACCTCAAGCCTGGGAACAGCTGTTGCTGCAATGAGGGCACAGCAGACTGTGGGGTGCTTGTGCGTGGTGAAAGCACTGCTACCACCTTACGTCTGAGAGCTGCTGTTGCCTCTGCACTGAAGGCAGAGCAGACTGTGGGGTGCTTGTGCGTGGTGAAACCACTGCTACCACCTTAAGTCTGAGAGCTGTTGCTGCAATGAGGGCACAGCAGACTGTAGGGTGCTTGTGCGTGGTGAAACCACTGCTACCACCTTAAGTCTGAGAGCTGTTGCTGCAATGAGGGCACAGCAGACTGTGGGGTGCTTGTGCGTGGTGAGAGCACTGCTACCACCTTAAGTCTGAGAGCTGCTGCTGCAATGAGGGCACAGCAGACTGTGGGGTGCTTGTGTGTGGTGAGAGCACTGCTACCACCTTAAGTCTGAGAGCTGTTGCTGCAATGACGGCACAGCAGACTGTGGGGTGCTTGTGCGTGGTGAAAGCACTGCTACCACCTTACGTCTGAGAGCTGCTGTTGCCTCTGCACTGAAGGCAGAGCAGACTGTGGGGTGCTTGTGTGTGGTGAAACCACTGCTACCACCTTAAGTCTGAGAGCTGTTGCTGCACTGAGGGCACAGCAGACTGTGGGGTGCTTGTGTGTGGTGAGAGCACTGCTAATACCTTAAGTCTGAGAGCTGTTGCTGCAATGAGGGCACAGCAGACTGTAGGGTGCTTGTGCGTGGTGAAACCACTGCTACCACCTTAAGTCTGAGAGCTGTTGCTGCAATGAGGGCACAGCAGACTGTGGGGTGCTTGTGCGTGGTGAGAGCACTGCTACCACCTTAAGTCTGAGAGCTGTTGCTGCAATGAGAGCACAGCAGGCTGTAGGGTGCTTGTGCGTGGTGAAAGCACTGCTACCACCTTAAGTCTGAGAGCTGTTGCTGCTATGAGGGCACAGCAGACTGTGGGGTGCTTGTGTGTGGTGAGAGCACTGCTACCACCTTAAGTCTGAGAGCTGTTGCTGCAATGAGGGCACAGCAGACTGTGGGGTGCTTGTGCGTGGTGAAACCACTGCTACCACCTTAAGTCTGAGAGCTGCTGCTGCACTGAGGGCACAGCAGACTGTGGGGTGCTTGTGCGTGGTGAGAGCACTGCTACCACCTTAAGTCTGAGAGCTGCTGCTGCACTGAGGGCACAGCAGGCTGTGGGGTGCTTGTGCGTGGTGAGAGCACTGCTACCACCTTAAGTCTGAGAGCTGCTGCTGCAATGAGGGCACAGCAGACTGTGGGGTGCTTGTGCGTGGTGAGAGCACTGCTACCACCTTAAGTCTGAGAGCTGCTGTTGCCTCTACACTGAAGGCACAGCAGACTGTGGGGTGCTTGTGTGTGGTGAAAGCACTGCTACCACCTTAAGTCTGAGAGCTGTTGCTGCAATGAGGGCACAGCAGACTGTGGGGTGCTTGTGTGTGGTGAGAGCACTGCTACCACCTTAAGTCTGAGAGCTGCTGCTGCAATGAGGGCACAGCAGACTGTGGGGTGCTTGTGCGTGGTGAGAGCACTGCTACCACCTTAAGTCTGAGAGCTGTTGCTGCACTGAGGGCACAGCAGACTGTGGGGTGCTTGTGCGTGGTGAAAGCACTGCTACCACCTTAAGTCTGAGAGCTGCTGTTGCCTCTGCACTGAAGGCACAGCAGACTGTGGGGTGCTTCTGTGTGGTGAGAGCACTGCTACCACCTTAAGTCTGAGAGCTGTTGCTGCAATGAGGGCACAGCAGACTGTGGGGTGCTTGTGTGTGGTGAGAGCACTGCTACCACCTTAAGTCTGAGAGCTGTTGCTGCACTGAGGGCACAGCAGACTGTGGGGTGCTTGTGTGTGGTGAAACCACTGCTACCACCTTAAGTCTGAGAGCTGTTGCTGCACTGAGGGCACTGCAGACTGTGGGGTGCTTGTGTGTGGTGAGAGCACTGCTACCACCTTAAGTCTGAGAGCTGTTGCTGCACTGAGGGCACAGCAGACTGTAGGGTGCTTGTGCGTGGTGAGAGCACTGCTACCACCTTAAGTCTGAGAGCTGCTGCTGCACTGAGGGCACAGCAGGCTGTGGGGTGCTTGTGCGTGGTGAGAGCACTGCTACCACCTTAAGTCTGAGAGCTGCTGTTGCCTCTGCACTGAAGGCACAGCGGACTGTGGGGTGCTTGTGTGTGGTGAAAGCACTGCTACCACCTTAAGTCTGAGAGCTGCTGTTGCCTCTGCACTGAAGGCACAGCAGACTGTGGGGTGCTTGTGCGTGGTGAGAGCACTGCTACCACCTTAAGTCTGAGAGCTGTTGCTGCATTGAGGGCACAGCAGACTGTGGGGTGCTTGTGTGTGGTGAGAGCACTGCTACCACCTTAAGTCTGAGAGCTGTTGCTGCAATGAGGGCACAGCAGACTGTGGGGTGCTTGTGCGTGGTGAAAGCACTGCTACCACCTTAAGTCTGAGAGCTGCTGTTGCCTCTGCACTGAAGGCACAGCAGACTGTGGGGTGCTTGTGTGTGGTGAAACCACTGCTACCACCTTAAGTCTGAGAGCTGCTGCTGCAATGAGAGCACAGCAGGCTGAAGGGTGCTTGTGCGTGGTGAAAGCACTGCTACCACCTTAAGTCTGAGAGCTGCTGTTGCCTCTGCACTGAAGGCACAGCAGACTGTGGGATGCTTGTGTGTGGTGAAAGCACTGCTACCACCTTAAGTCTGAGAGCTGTTGCTGCACTGAGGGCACAGCAGACTGTGGGGTGCTTGTGCGAGGTGAGAGCACTGCTACCACCTTAAGTCTGAGAGCTGTTGCTGCAATGAGGGCACAGCAGACTGTGGGGTGCTTGTGGGGGGTGAGAGCACTGCTACCACCTTAAGTCTGAGAGCTGCTGTTGCCTCTGCACTGAAGGCACAGCAGACTGTGGGGTGCTTGTGCGTGGTGAGAGCACTGCTACCACCTTATGTCTGAGAGCTGTTGCTGCACTGAGGGCACAGCAGACTGTGGGTTGCTTGTGCGTGGTGAGAGCACTGCTACCACCTTAAGTCTGAGAGCTGCTGCTGCACTGAGGGCACAGCAGGCTGTGGGGTGCTTGTGTGTGGTGAGAGCACTGCTACCACCTTAAGTCTGAGAGCTGTTGCTGCAATGAGGGCACAGCAGACTGTGGGGTGCTTGTGCGTGGTGAAAGCACTGCTACCACCTTAAGTCTGAGAGCTGCTGTTGCCTCTGCACTGAAGGCACAGCAGACTGTGGGGTGCTTGTGTGTGGTGAAACCACTGCTACCACCTTAAGTCTGAGAGCTGCTGCTGCAATGAGAGCACAGCAGGCTGTAGGGTGCTTGTGCGTGGTGAAAGCACTGCTACCACCTTAAGTCTGAGAGCTGCTGTTGCCTCTGCACTGAAGGCACAGCAGACTGTGGGGTGCTTGTGTGTGGTGAAACCACTGCTACCACCTTAAGTCTGAGAGCTGCTGCTGCAATGAGGGCACAGCAGACTGTGGGGTGCTTGTGCGAGGTGAGAGCACTGCTACCACCTTAAGTCTGAGAGCTGTTGCTGCAATGAGGGCACAGCAGGTTGTAGGGTGCTTGTGGGGGGTGAGAGCACTGCTACCACCTTAAGTCTGAGAGCTGCTGTTGCCTCTGCACTGAAGGCACAGCAGACTGTGGGGTGCTTGTGTGTGGTGAGAGCACTGCTACCACCTTATGTCTGAGAGCTGTTGCTGCACTGAAGGCACAGCAGACTGTGGGGTGCTTGTGTGTGGTGAGAGCACTGCTACCACCTTATGTCTGAGAGCTGTTGCTGCACTGAGGGCACAGCAGACTGTGGGGTGCTTGTGCGTGGTGAGAGCACTGCTACCACCTTAAGTCTGAGAGCTGCTGCTGCACTGAGGGCACAGCAGGCTGTGGGGTGCTTGTGTGTGGTGAGAGCACTGCTACCACCTTAAGTCTGAGAGCTGTTGCTGCAATGAGGGCACAGCAGACTGTGGGGTGCTTGTGCGTGGTGAAAGCACTGCTACCACCTTAAGTCTGAGAGCTGCTGTTGCCTCTGCACTGAAGGCACAGCAGACTGTAGGGTGCTTGTGCGTGGTGAAAGCACTGCTACCACCTTAAGTCTGAGAGCTGCTGTTGCCTCTGCACTGAAGGCACAGCAGACTGTGGGATGCTTGTGTGTGGTGAAAGCACTGCTACCACCTTAAGTCTGAGAGCTGTTGCTGCACTGAGGGCACAGCAGACTGTGGGGTGCTTGTGCGTGGTGAGAGCACTGCTACCACCTTAAGTCTGAGAGCTGTTGCTGCAATGAGGGCACAGCAGGCTGTGGGGTGCTTGTGCGTGGTGAGAGCACTGCTCCCACCTTAAGTCTGAGAGCTGCTCCTGCACTGAGGGCACAGCAGACTGTGGGGTGCTTGTGTGTGATGAGAGCACTGCTCCCACCTTAAGTCTGAGAGCCGCTCCTGCACTGAGGGCACAGCAGACTGTGGGGTGCTTGTGCGTGGTGAGAGCACTGCTACCACCTTAAGACTGAGAGCCGCTCCTGCACTGAGGGCACAGCAGACTGTGGGGTGCTTGTGCGTGGTGAGAGCACTGCTACCACCTTAAGTCTGAGAGCTGCTGCTGCAATGAGGGCACAGCAGACTGTGGGGTGCTTGTGTGTGGTGAGAGCACTGCTACCACCTTAAGACTGAGAGCCGCTCCTGCACTGAGGGCACAGCAGACTCTGGGTGCTTGTGCGTGGTGAGAGCACTGCTACCACCTTAAGTCTGAGAGCTGCTCCTGCACTGAGGGCACAGCAGACTGTGGGGTGCTTGTGTGTGATGAGAGCACTGCTCCCACCTTAAGTCTGAGAGCCGCTCCTGCACTGAGGGCACAGCAGACTGTGGGGTGCTTGTTCGTGGTGAGAGCACTGCTACCACCTTAAGACTGAGAGCCGCTCCTGCACTGAGGGCACAGCAGACTGTGGGGTGCTTGTGCGTGGTGAGAGCACTGCTACCACCTTAAGTCTGAGAGCTGCTGCTGCAATGAGGGCACAGCAGACTGTGGGGTGCTTGTGTGTGGTGAGAGCACTGCTACCACCTTAAGACTGAGAGCCGCTCCTGCACTGAGTGCACAGCAGACTGTGGGGTGCTTGTGTGTGGTGAGAGCACTGCTCCCACCTTAAGACTGAGAGCCGCTCCTGCACTGAGGGCACAGCAGACTGTGGGGTGCTTGTGCGTGGTGAGAGCACTGCTACCACCTTAAGTCTGAGAGCTGCTGCTGCAATGAGGACGCAGAAGACTGTGGGTGCTTGTGTATGGCGAGTGCAATGGTATCACCCCAAATCTGAGCGCTGCCGCTGCACTGAGGGCACAGCAGGCTGTAGGGTGCTTGTGCGTGGTGAGAGCACTGCTCCCACCTTAAGACTGAGAGCCGCTCCTGCACTGAGGGCACAGCAGACTGTGGGGTGCTTGTGCGTGGTGAGAGCACTGCTACCACCTTAAGTCTGAGAGCTGCTGTTGCCTCTACACTGAAGGCACAGCAGACTGTGGGGTGCTTGTGTGTGGTGAAAGCACTGCTACCACCTTAAGTCTGAGAGCTGCTGTTGCCTCTACACTGAAGGCACAGCAGACTGTGGGGTGCTTGTGTGTGGTGAAAGCACTGCTACCACCTTAAGTCTGAGAGCTGTTGCTGCAATGAGGGCACAGCAGACTGTGGGGTGCTTGTGCGTGGTGAGAGCACTGCTACCACCTTAAGTCTGAGAGCTGCTGCTGCAATGAGGGCACAGCAGACTGTGGGGTGCTTGTGCGTGGTGAGAGCACTGCTACCACCTTAAGTCTGAGAGCTGTTGCTGCACTGAGGGCACAGCAGACTGTGGGGTGCTTGTGCGTGGTGAGACCACTGCTACCACCTTAAGTCTGAGAGCTGCTGCTGCAATGAGGGCACAGCAGACTGTGGGGTGCTTGTGCGTGGTGAGAGCACTGCTACCACCTTAAGTCTGAGAGCTGCTGCTGCAATGAGGGCACAGCAGGCTGTAGGGTGCTTGTGCGTGGTGAAAGCACTGCTACCACCTTAAGTCTGAGAGCTGCTGTTGCCTCTGCACTGAAGGCACAGCAGACTGTGGGGTGCTTGTGTGTGGTGAGAGCACTGCTACCACCTTAAGTCTGAGAGCTGTTGCTGCAATGAGGGCACAGCAGACTGTGGGGTGCTTGTGTGTGGTGAGAGCACTGCTACCACCTTAAGTCTGAGAGCTGTTGCTGCACTGAGGGCACAGCAGACTGTGGGGTGCTTGTGTGTGGTGAAACCACTGCTACCACCTTAAGTCTGAGAGCTGTTGCTGCACTGAGGGCACAGCAGACTGTGGGGTGCTTGTGTGTGGTGAGAGCACTGCTACCACCTTAAGTCTGAGAGCTGTTGCTGCACTGAGGGCACAGCAGACTGTGGGTGCTTGTGCGTGGTGAGAGCACTGCTACCACCTTAATTCTGAGAGCTGCTGCTGCACTGAGGGCACAGCAGGCTGTGGGGTGCTTGTGCGTGGTGAGAGCACTGCTACCACCTTAAGTCTGAGAGCTGCTGTTGCCTCTGCACTGAAGGCACAGCAGACTGTGGGGTGCTTGTGTGTGGTGAAAGCACTGCTACCACCTTAAGTCTGAGAGCTGCTGTTGCCTCTGCACTGAAGGCACAGCAGACTGTGGGGGGCTTGTGCGTGGTGAGAGCACTGCTACCACCTTAAGTCTGAGAGCTGTTGCTGCACTGAGAGCACAGCAGACTGTGGGGTGCTTGTGTGTGGTGAGAGCACTGCTACCACCTTAAGTCTGAGAGCTGTTGCTGCAATGAGGGCACAGCAGACTGTGGGGTGCTTGTGCGTGGTGAAAGCACTGCTACCACCTTAAGTCTGAGAGCTGCTGTTGCCTCTGCACTGAAGGCACAGCAGACTGTGGGGTGCTTGTGTGTGGTGAAACCACTGCTACCACCTTAAGTCTGAGAGCTGCTGCTGCAATGAGAGCACAGCAGGCTGTAGGGTGCTTGTGCGTGGTGAAAGCACTGCTACCACCTTAAGTCTGAGAGCTGCTGTTGCCTCTGCACTGAAGGCACAGCAGACTGTGGGATGCTTGTGTGTGGTGAAAGCACTGCTACCACCTTAAGTCTGAGAGCTGTTGCTGCACTGAGGGCACAGCAGACTGTGGGGTGCTTGTGCGTGGTGAGAGCACTGCTACCACCTTAAGTCTGAGAGCTGTTGCTGCAATGAGGGCACAGCAGACTGTGGGGTGCTTGTGGGGGGTGAGAGCACTGCTACCACCTTAAGTCTGAGAGCTGCTGTTGCCTCTGCACTGAAGGCACAGCAGACTGTGGGGTGCTTGTGCGTGGTGAGAGCACTGCTACCACCTTATGTCTGAGAGCTGTTGCTGCACTGAGGGCACAGCAGACTGTGGGGTGCTTGTGCGTGGTGAGAGCACTGCTACCACCTTAAGTCTGAGAGCTGCTGCTGCACTGAGGGCACAGCAGGCTGTGGGGTGCTTGTGTGTGGTGAGAGCACTGCTACCACCTTAAGTCTGAGAGCTGTTGCTGCAATGAGGGCACAGCAGACTGTGGGGTGCTTGTGCGTGGTGAAAGCACTGCTACCACCTTAAGTCTGAGAGCTGCTGTTGCCTCTGCACTGAAGGCACAGCAGACTGTGGGGTGCTTGTGTGTGGTGAAACCACTGCTACCACCTTAAGTCTGAGAGCTGCTGCTGCAATGAGAGCACAGCAGGCTGTAGGGTGCTTGTGCGTGGTGAAAGCACTGCTACCACCTTAAGTCTGAGAGCTGCTGTTGCCTCTGCACTGAAGGCACAGCAGACTGTGGGGTGCTTGTGTGTGGTGAAAGCACTGCTACCACCTTAAGTCTGAGAGCTGTTGCTGCACTGAGGGCACAGCAGACCGTGGGGTGCTTGTGTGTGGTGAGAGCACTGCTACCACCTTAAGTCTGAGAGCTGTTGCTGCAATGAGGGCACAGCAGACTGTGGGGTGCTTGTGCGTGGTGAAACCACTGCTACCACCTTAAGTCTGAGAGCTGTTGCTGCACTGAGGGCACAGCAGACTGTGGGGTGCTTGTGTGTGGTGAGAGCACTGCTACCACCTTAAGTCTGAGAGCTGTTGCTGCACTGAGGGCACAGCAGACTGTGGGGTGCTTGTGCGTGGTGAGAGCACTGCTACCACCTTAAGTCTGAGAGCTGCTGCTGCACTGAGGGCACAGCAGGCTGTGGGGTGCTTGTGCGTGGTGAGAGCACTGCTACCACCTTAAGTCTGAGAGCTGCTGTTGCCTCTGCACTGAAGGCACAGCAGACTGTGGGGTGCTTGTGTGTGGTGAAAGCACTGCTACCACATCAAGTGTGAGAGCTGCTGTTGCCTCTGCACTGAAGGCACAGCAGACTGTGGGGTGCTTGTGCGTGGTGAGAGCACTGCTACCACCTTAAGTCTGAGAGCTGCTGCTGCAATGAGGGCACAGCAGACTGTGGGGTGCTTGTGTGTGGTGAGAGCACTGCTACCACCTTAATTCCGAGAGCTGCTGCTGCAATGAGGGCACAGCAGGCTGTAGCGTGCTTGTGCGTGGTGAAAGCACTGCTACCACCTTAAGTCTGAGAGCTGCTGTTGCCTCTGCACTGAAGGCACAGCAGACTGTGGGGTGCTTGTGTGTGGTGAGAGCACTGCTACCACCTTAAGTCTGAGAGCTGTTGCTGCACTGAGGGCACAGCAGACTGTGGGTGCTTGTGCGTGGTGAGAGCACTGCTCCCACCTTAAGACTGAGAGCCGCTCCTGCACTGAGGGCACAGCAGACTGTGGGGTGCTTGTGCGTGGTGAGAGCACTGCTACCACCTTAAGTCTGAGAGCTGCTGTTGCAATGAGAGCACAGCAGGCTGTGGGGTGCTTGTGTGTGGTGAAAGCACTGCTACCACCTTAAGACTGAGAGCCGCTCCTGCACTGAGGGCACAGCAGACTGTGGGGTGCTTGTGTGTGATGAGAGCACTGTTACCACCATAGTTCTGAGAGCTGCTGCTGCACTGAGGGCACAGCAGGCTGTGGAGTGTCTGTGTGTGGTGAGAGCACTGCTACCACCTTAAGTCTGAGAGCTGCTTCTGCACTGAGGCCGCAGCAGACTGTGGGGTGCTTGTGTGTGATTAGGGCACTGCTACCACCTCAAGCCTGGGAACAGCTGTTGCTGCAATGAGGGCACAGCAGACTGTGGGGTGCTTGTGCGTGGTGAAAGCACTGCTACCACCTTACGTCTGAGAGCTGCTGTTGCCTCTGCACTGAAGGCAGAGCAGACTGTGGGGTGCTTGTGCGTGGTGAAACCACTGCTACCACCTTAAGTCTGAGAGCTGTTGCTGCAATGAGGGCACAGCAGACTGTAGGGTGCTTGTGCGTGGTGAAACCACTGCTACCACCTTAAGTCTGAGAGCTGTTGCTGCAATGAGGGCACAGCAGACTGTGGGGTGCTTGTGCGTGGTGAGAGCACTGCTACCACCTTAAGTCTGAGAGCTGCTGCTGCAATGAGGGCACAGCAGACTGTGGGGTGCTTGTGTGTGGTGAGAGCACTGCTACCACCTTAAGTCTGAGAGCTGTTGCTGCAATGAGGGCACAGCAGACTGTGGGGTGCTTGTGCGTGGTGAAAGCACTGCTACCACCTTACGTCTGAGAGCTGCTGTTGCCTCTGCACTGAAGGCAGAGCAGACTGTGGGGTGCTTGTGTGTGGTGAAACCACTGCTACCACCTTAAGTCTGAGAGCTGTTGCTGCAATGAGGGCACAGCAGACTGTGGGGTGCTTGTGCGTGGTGAGAGCACTGCTACCACCTTAAGTCTGAGAGCTGCTGCTGCAATGAGGGCACAGCAGACTGTGGGGTGCTTGTGTGTGGTGAGAGCACTGCTACCACCTTAAGTCTGAGAGCTGTTGCTGCACTGAGGGCACAGCAGACTGTGGGGTGCTTGTGCGTGGTGAGAGCACTGCTACCACCTTAAGTCTGAGAGCTGTTGCTGCAATGAGGGCACAGCAGGCTGTGGGGTGCTTGTGCGTGGTGAGAGCACTGCTCCCACCTTAAGTCTGAGAGCTGCTCCTGCACTGAGGGCACAGCAGACTGTGGGGTGCTTGTGTGTGATGAGAGCACTGCTCCCACCTTAAGTCTGAGAGCCGCTCCTGCACTGAGGGCACAGCAGACTGTGGGGTGCTTGTGCGTGGTGAGAGCACTGCTACCACCTTAAGACTGAGAGCCGCTCCTGCACTGAGGGCACAGCAGACTGTGGGGTGCTTGTGCGTGGTGAGAGCACTGCTACCACCTTAAGTCTGAGAGCTGCTGCTGCAATGAGGGCACAGCAGACTGTGGGGTGCTTGTGTGTGGTGAGAGCACTGCTACCACCTTAAGACTGAGAGCCGCTCCTGCACTGAGGGCACAGCAGACTCTGGGTGCTTGTGCGTGGTGAGAGCACTGCTACCACCTTAAGTCTGAGAGCTGCTCCTGCACTGAGGGCACAGCAGACTGTGGGGTGCTTGTGTGTGATGAGAGCACTGCTCCCACCTTAAGTCTGAGAGCCGCTCCTGCACTGAGGGCACAGCAGACTGTGGGGTGCTTGTTCGTGGTGAGAGCACTGCTACCACCTTAAGACTGAGAGCCGCTCCTGCACTGAGGGCACAGCAGACTGTGGGGTGCTTGTGCGTGGTGAGAGCACTGCTACCACCTTAAGTCTGAGAGCTGCTGCTGCAATGAGGGCACAGCAGACTGTGGGGTGCTTGTGTGTGGTGAGAGCACTGCTACCACCTTAAGACTGAGAGCCGCTCCTGCACTGAGTGCACAGCAGACTGTGGGGTGCTTGTGTGTGGTGAGAGCACTGCTCCCACCTTAAGACTGAGAGCCGCTCCTGCACTGAGGGCACAGCAGACTGTGGGGTGCTTGTGCGTGGTGAGAGCACTGCTACCACCTTAAGTCTGAGAGCTGCTGCTGCAATGAGGACGCAGAAGACTGTGGGTGCTTGTGTATGGCGAGTGCAATGGTATCACCCCAAATCTGAGCGCTGCCGCTGCACTGAGGGCACAGCAGGCTGTAGGGTGCTTGTGCGTGGTGAGAGCACTGCTCCCACCTTAAGACTGAGAGCCGCTCCTGCACTGAGGGCACAGCAGACTGTGGGGTGCTTGTGCGTGGTGAGAGCACTGCTACCACCTTAAGTCTGAGAGCTGCTGTTGCCTCTACACTGAAGGCACAGCAGACTGTGGGGTGCTTGTGTGTGGTGAAAGCACTGCTACCACCTTAAGTCTGAGAGCTGCTGTTGCCTCTACACTGAAGGCACAGCAGACTGTGGGGTGCTTGTGTGTGGTGAAAGCACTGCTACCACCTTAAGTCTGAGAGCTGTTGCTGCAATGAGGGCACAGCAGACTGTGGGGTGCTTGTGCGTGGTGAGAGCACTGCTACCACCTTAAGTCTGAGAGCTGCTGCTGCAATGAGGGCACAGCAGACTGTGGGGTGCTTGTGCGTGGTGAGAGCACTGCTACCACCTTAAGTCTGAGAGCTGTTGCTGCACTGAGGGCACAGCAGACTGTGGGGTGCTTGTGCGTGGTGAGACCACTGCTACCACCTTAAGTCTGAGAGCTGCTGCTGCAATGAGGGCACAGCAGACTGTGGGGTGCTTGTGCGTGGTGAGAGCACTGCTACCACCTTAAGTCTGAGAGCTGCTGCTGCAATGAGGGCACAGCAGGCTGTAGGGTGCTTGTGCGTGGTGAAAGCACTGCTACCACCTTAAGTCTGAGAGCTGCTGTTGCCTCTGCACTGAAGGCACAGCAGACTGTGGGGTGCTTGTGTGTGGTGAGAGCACTGCTACCACCTTAAGTCTGAGAGCTGTTGCTGCAATGAGGGCACAGCAGACTGTGGGGTGCTTGTGTGTGGTGAGAGCACTGCTACCACCTTAAGTCTGAGAGCTGTTGCTGCACTGAGGGCACAGCAGACTGTGGGGTGCTTGTGTGTGGTGAAACCACTGCTACCACCTTAAGTCTGAGAGCTGTTGCTGCACTGAGGGCACAGCAGACTGTGGGGTGCTTGTGTGTGGTGAGAGCACTGCTACCACCTTAAGTCTGAGAGCTGTTGCTGCACTGAGGGCACAGCAGACTGTGGGTGCTTGTGCGTGGTGAGAGCACTGCTACCACCTTAATTCTGAGAGCTGCTGCTGCACTGAGGGCACAGCAGGCTGTGGGGTGCTTGTGCGTGGTGAGAGCACTGCTACCACCTTAAGTCTGAGAGCTGCTGTTGCCTCTGCACTGAAGGCACAGCAGACTGTGGGGTGCTTGTGTGTGGTGAAAGCACTGCTACCACCTTAAGTCTGAGAGCTGCTGTTGCCTCTGCACTGAAGGCACAGCAGACTGTGGGGGGCTTGTGCGTGGTGAGAGCACTGCTACCACCTTAAGTCTGAGAGCTGTTGCTGCACTGAGAGCACAGCAGACTGTGGGGTGCTTGTGTGTGGTGAGAGCACTGCTACCACCTTAAGTCTGAGAGCTGTTGCTGCAATGAGGGCACAGCAGACTGTGGGGTGCTTGTGCGTGGTGAAAGCACTGCTACCACCTTAAGTCTGAGAGCTGCTGTTGCCTCTGCACTGAAGGCACAGCAGACTGTGGGGTGCTTGTGTGTGGTGAAACCACTGCTACCACCTTAAGTCTGAGAGCTGCTGCTGCAATGAGAGCACAGCAGGCTGTAGGGTGCTTGTGCGTGGTGAAAGCACTGCTACCACCTTAAGTCTGAGAGCTGCTGTTGCCTCTGCACTGAAGGCACAGCAGACTGTGGGATGCTTGTGTGTGGTGAAAGCACTGCTACCACCTTAAGTCTGAGAGCTGTTGCTGCACTGAGGGCACAGCAGACTGTGGGGTGCTTGTGCGTGGTGAGAGCACTGCTACCACCTTAAGTCTGAGAGCTGTTGCTGCAATGAGGGCACAGCAGACTGTGGGGTGCTTGTGGGGGGTGAGAGCACTGCTACCACCTTAAGTCTGAGAGCTGCTGTTGCCTCTGCACTGAAGGCACAGCAGACTGTGGGGTGCTTGTGCGTGGTGAGAGCACTGCTACCACCTTATGTCTGAGAGCTGTTGCTGCACTGAGGGCACAGCAGACTGTGGGGTGCTTGTGCGTGGTGAGAGCACTGCTACCACCTTAAGTCTGAGAGCTGCTGCTGCACTGAGGGCACAGCAGGCTGTGGGGTGCTTGTGTGTGGTGAGAGCACTGCTACCACCTTAAGTCTGAGAGCTGTTGCTGCAATGAGGGCACAGCAGACTGTGGGGTGCTTGTGCGTGGTGAAAGCACTGCTACCACCTTAAGTCTGAGAGCTGCTGTTGCCTCTGCACTGAAGGCACAGCAGACTGTGGGGTGCTTGTGTGTGGTGAAACCACTGCTACCACCTTAAGTCTGAGAGCTGCTGCTGCAATGAGAGCACAGCAGGCTGTAGGGTGCTTGTGCGTGGTGAAAGCACTGCTACCACCTTAAGTCTGAGAGCTGCTGTTGCCTCTGCACTGAAGGCACAGCAGACTGTGGGGTGCTTGTGTGTGGTGAAAGCACTGCTACCACCTTAAGTCTGAGAGCTGTTGCTGCACTGAGGGCACAGCAGACCGTGGGGTGCTTGTGTGTGGTGAGAGCACTGCTACCACCTTAAGTCTGAGAGCTGTTGCTGCAATGAGGGCACAGCAGACTGTGGGGTGCTTGTGCGTGGTGAAACCACTGCTACCACCTTAAGTCTGAGAGCTGTTGCTGCACTGAGGGCACAGCAGACTGTGGGGTGCTTGTGTGTGGTGAGAGCACTGCTACCACCTTAAGTCTGAGAGCTGTTGCTGCACTGAGGGCACAGCAGACTGTGGGGTGCTTGTGCGTGGTGAGAGCACTGCTACCACCTTAAGTCTGAGAGCTGCTGCTGCACTGAGGGCACAGCAGGCTGTGGGGTGCTTGTGCGTGGTGAGAGCACTGCTACCACCTTAAGTCTGAGAGCTGCTGTTGCCTCTGCACTGAAGGCACAGCAGACTGTGGGGTGCTTGTGTGTGGTGAAAGCACTGCTACCACATCAAGTGTGAGAGCTGCTGTTGCCTCTGCACTGAAGGCACAGCAGACTGTGGGGTGCTTGTGCGTGGTGAGAGCACTGCTACCACCTTAAGTCTGAGAGCTGCTGCTGCAATGAGGGCACAGCAGACTGTGGGGTGCTTGTGTGTGGTGAGAGCACTGCTACCACCTTAATTCCGAGAGCTGCTGCTGCAATGAGGGCACAGCAGGCTGTAGCGTGCTTGTGCGTGGTGAAAGCACTGCTACCACCTTAAGTCTGAGAGCTGCTGTTGCCTCTGCACTGAAGGCACAGCAGACTGTGGGGTGCTTGTGTGTGGTGAGAGCACTGCTACCACCTTAAGTCTGAGAGCTGTTGCTGCACTGAGGGCACAGCAGACTGTGGGTGCTTGTGCGTGGTGAGAGCACTGCTCCCACCTTAAGACTGAGAGCCGCTCCTGCACTGAGGGCACAGCAGACTGTGGGGTGCTTGTGCGTGGTGAGAGCACTGCTACCACCTTAAGTCTGAGAGCTGCTGTTGCAATGAGAGCACAGCAGGCTGTGGGGTGCTTGTGTGTGGTGAAAGCACTGCTACCACCTTAAGACTGAGAGCCGCTCCTGCACTGAGGGCACAGCAGACTGTGGGGTGCTTGTGTGTGATGAGAGCACTGTTACCACCATAGTTCTGAGAGCTGCTGCTGCACTGAGGGCACAGCAGGCTGTGGAGTGTCTGTGTGTGGTGAGAGCACTGCTACCACCTTAAGTCTGAGAGCTGCTTCTGCACTGAGGCCGCAGCAGACTGTGGGGTGCTTGTGTGTGATTAGGGCACTGCTACCACCTCAAGCCTGGGAACAGCTGTTGCTGCAATGAGGGCACAGCAGACTGTGGGGTGCTTGTGCGTGGTGAAAGCACTGCTACCACCTTACGTCTGAGAGCTGCTGTTGCCTCTGCACTGAAGGCAGAGCAGACTGTGGGGTGCTTGTGCGTGGTGAAACCACTGCTACCACCTTAAGTCTGAGAGCTGTTGCTGCAATGAGGGCACAGCAGACTGTAGGGTGCTTGTGCGTGGTGAAACCACTGCTACCACCTTAAGTCTGAGAGCTGTTGCTGCAATGAGGGCACAGCAGACTGTGGGGTGCTTGTGCGTGGTGAGAGCACTGCTACCACCTTAAGTCTGAGAGCTGCTGCTGCAATGAGGGCACAGCAGACTGTGGGGTGCTTGTGTGTGGTGAGAGCACTGCTACCACCTTAAGTCTGAGAGCTGTTGCTGCAATGAGGGCACAGCAGACTGTGGGGTGCTTGTGCGTGGTGAAAGCACTGCTACCACCTTACGTCTGAGAGCTGCTGTTGCCTCTGCACTGAAGGCAGAGCAGACTGTGGGGTGCTTGTGTGTGGTGAAACCACTGCTACCACCTTAAGTCTGAGAGCTGTTGCTGCACTGAGGGCACAGCAGACTGTGGGGTGCTTGTGTGTGGTGAGAGCACTGCTACCACCTTAAGTCTGAGAGCTGTTGCTGCAATGAGGGCACAGCAGACTGTAGGGTGCTTGTGCGTGGTGAAACCACTGCTACCACCTTAAGTCTGAGAGCTGTTGCTGCAATGAGGGCACAGCAGACTGTGGGGTGCTTGTGCGTGGTGAGAGCACTGCTACCACCTTAAGTCTGAGAGCTGTTGCTGCAATGAGAGCACAGCAGGCTGTAGGGTGCTTGTGCGTGGTGAAAGCACTGCTACCACCTTAAGTCTGAGAGCTGTTGCTGCTATCAGGGCACAGCAGACTGTGGGGTGCTTGTGTGTGGTGAGAGCACTGCTACCACCTTAAGTCTGAGAGCTGTTGCTGCAATGAGGGCACAGCAGACTGTGGGGTGCTTGTGCGTGGTGAAACCACTGCTACCACCTTAAGTCTGAGAGCTGCTGCTGCACTGAGGGCACAGCAGACTGTGGGGTGCTTGTGTGTGGTGAGAGCACTGCTACCACCTTAAGTCTGAGAGCTGCTGCTGCACTGAGGGCACAGCAGGCTGTGGGGTGCTTGTGCGTGGTGAGAGCACTGCTACCACCTTAAGTCTGAGAGCTGCTGCTGCAATGAGGGCACAGCAGACTGTGGGGTGCTTGTGCGTGGTGAGAGCACTGCTACCACCTTAAGTCTGAGAGCTGCTGTTGCCTCTACACTGAAGGCACAGCAGACTGTGGGGTGCTTGTGTGTGGTGAAAGCACTGCTACCACCTTAAGTCTGAGAGCTGTTGCTGCAATGAGGGCACAGCAGACTGTGGGGTGCTTGTGTGTGGTGAGAGCACTGCTACCACCTTAAGTCTGAGAGCTGCTGCTGCAATGAGGGCACAGCAGACTGTGGGGTGCTTGTGCGTGGTGAGAGCACTGCTACCACCTTAAGTCTGAGAGCTGTTGCTGCACTGAGGGCACAGCAGACTGTGGGGTGCTTGTGCGTGGTGAGAGCACTGCTACCACCTTAAGTCTGAGAGCTGCTGCTGCAATGAGGGCACAGCAGACTGTGGGGTGCTTGTGTGTGGTGAGAGCACTGCTACCACCTTAAGTCTGAGAGCTGCTGCTGCAATGAGGGCACAGCAGGTTGTAGGGTGCTTGTGCGTGGTGAAAGCACTGCTAACACCTTAAGTCTGCGAGCTGCTGTTGCCTCTGCACTGAAGGCACAGCAGACTGTGGGGTGCTTCTGTGTGGTGAGAGCACTGCTACCACCTTAAGTCTGAGAGCTGTTGCTGCAATGAGGGCACAGCAGACTGTGGGGTGCTTGTGTGTGGTGAGAGCACTGCTACCACCTTAAGTCTGAGAGCTGTTGCTGCACTGAGGGCACAGCAGACTGTGGGGTGCTTGTGTGTGGTGAAACCACTGCTACCACCTTAAGTCTGAGAGCTGTTGCTGCACTGAGGGCACTGCAGACTGTGGGGTGCTTGTGTGTGGTGAGAGCACTGCTACCACCTTAAGTCTGAGAGCTGTTGCTGCACTGAGGGCACAGCAGACTGTAGGGTGCTTGTGCGTGGTGAGAGCACTGCTACCACCTTAAGTCTGAGAGCTGCTGCTGCACTGAGGGCACAGCAGGCTGTGGGGTGCTTGTGCGTGGTGAGAGCACTGCTACCACCTTAAGTCTGAGAGCTGCTGTTGCCTCTGCACTGAAGGCACAGCGGACTGTGGGGTGCTTGTGTGTGGTGAAAGCACTGCTACCACCTTAAGTCTGAGAGCTGCTGTTGCCTCTGCACTGAAGGCACAGCAGACTGTGGGGTGCTTGTGCGTGGTGAGAGCACTGCTACCACCTTAAGTCTGAGAGCTGTTGCTGCATTGAGGGCACAGCAGACTGTGGGGTGCTTGTGTGTGGTGAGAGCACTGCTACCACCTTAAGTCTGAGAGCTGTTGCTGCAATGAGGGCACAGCAGACTGTGGGGTGCTTGTGCGTGGTGAAAGCACTGCTACCACCTTAAGTCTGAGAGCTGCTGTTGCCTCTGCACTGAAGGCACAGCAGACTGTGGGGTGCTTGTGTGTGGTGAAACCACTGCTACCACCTTAAGTCTGAGAGCTGCTGCTGCAATGAGAGCACAGCAGGCTGTAGGGTGCTTGTGCGTGGTGAAAGCACTGCTACCACCTTAAGTCTGAGAGCTGCTGTTGCCTCTGCACTGAAGGCACAGCAGACTGTGGGATGCTTGTGTGTGGTGAAAGCACTGCTACCACCTTAAGTCTGAGAGCTGTTGCTGCACTGAGGGCACAGCAGACTGTGGGGTGCTTGTGCGAGGTGAGAGCACTGCTACCACCTTAAGTCTGAGAGCTGTTGCTGCAATGAGGGCACAGCAGACTGTGGGGTGCTTGTGGGGGGTGAGAGCACTGCTACCACCTAAAGTCTGAGAGCTGCTGTTGCCTCTGCACTGAAGGCACAGCAGACTGTGGGGTGCTTGTGCGTGGTGAGAGCACTGCTACCACCTTATGTCTGAGAGCTGTTGCTGCACTGAGGGCACAGCAGACTGTGGGGTGCTTGTGCGTGGTGAGAGCACTGCTACCACCTTAAGTCTGAGAGCTGCTGCTGCACTGAGGGCACAGCAGGCTGTGGGGTGCTTGTGTGTGGTGAGAGCACTGCTACCACCTTAAGTCTGAGAGCTGTTGCTGCAATGAGGGCACAGCAGACTGTGGGGTGCTTGTGCGTGGTGAAAGCACTGCTACCACCTTAAGTCTGAGAGCTGCTGTTGCCTCTGCACTGAAGGCACAGCAGACTGTGGGGTGCTTGTGTGTGGTGAAACCACTGCTACCACCTTAAGTCTGAGAGCTGCTGCTGCAATGAGAGCACAGCAGGCTGTAGGGTGCTTGTGCGTGGTGAAAGCACTGCTACCACCTTAAGTCTGAGAGCTGCTGTTGCCTCTGCACTGAAGGCACAGCAGACTGTGGGGTGCTTGTGTGTGGTGAAAGCACTGCTACCACCTTAAGTCTGAGAGCTGTTGCTGCACTGAGGGCACAGCAGACCGTGGGGTGCTTGTGTGTGGTGAGAGCACTGCTACCACCTTAAGTCTGAGAGCTGTTGCTGCAATGAGGGCACAGCAGACTGTGGGGTGCTTGTGCGTGGTGAAACCACTGCTACCACCTTAAGTCTGAGAGCTGTTGCTGCACTGAGGGCACTGCAGACTGTGGGGTGCTTGTGTGTGGTGAGAGCACTGCTACCACCTTAAGTCTGAGAGCTGTTGCTGCACTGAGGGCACAGCAGACTGTGGGGTGCTTGTGCGTGGTGAGAGCACTGCTACCACCTTAAGTCTGAGAGCTGCTGCTGCACTGAGGGCACAGCAGGCTGTGGGGTGCTTGTGCGTGGTGAGAGCACTGCTACCACCTTAAGTCTGAGAGCTGCTGTTGCCTCTGCACTGAAGGCACAGCAGACTGTGGGGTGCTTGTGTGTGGTGAAAGCACTGCTACCACATCAAGTGTGAGAGCTGCTGTTGCCTCTGCACTGAAGGCACAGCAGACTGTGGGGTGCTTGTGCGTGGTGAGAGCACTGCTACCACCTTAAGTCTGAGAGCTGCTGCTGCAATGAGGGCACAGCAGACTGTGGGGTGCTTGTGTGTGGTGAGAGCACTGCTACCACCTTAATTCCGAGAGCTGCTGCTGCAATGAGGGCACAGCAGGCTGTAGCGTGCTTGTGCGTGGTGAAAGCACTGCTACCACCTTAAGTCTGAGAGCTGCTGTTGCCTCTGCACTGAAGGCACAGCAGACTGTGGGGTGCTTGTGTGTGGTGAGAGCACTGCTACCACCTTAAGTCTGAGAGCTGTTGCTGCACTGAGGGCACAGCAGACTGTGGGTGCTTGTGCGTGGTGAGAGCACTGCTCCCACCTTAAGACTGAGAGCCGCTCCTGCACTGAGGGCACAGCAGACTGTGGGGTGCTTGTGCGTGGTGAGAGCACTGCTACCACCTTAAGTCTGAGAGCTGCTGTTGCAATGAGAGCACAGCAGGCTGTGGGGTGCTTGTGTGTGGTGAAAGCACTGCTACCACCTTAAGACTGAGAGCCGCTCCTGCACTGAGGGCACAGCAGACTGTGGGGTGCTTGTGTGTGATGAGAGCACTGTTACCACCATAGTTCTGAGAGCTGCTGCTGCACTGAGGGCACAGCAGGCTGTGGAGTGTCTGTGTGTGGTGAGAGCACTGCTACCACCTTAAGTCTGAGAGCTGCTTCTGCACTGAGGCCGCAGCAGACTGTGGGGTGCTTGTGTGTGATTAGGGCACTGCTACCACCTCAAGCCTGGGAACAGCTGTTGCTGCAATGAGGGCACAGCAGACTGTGGGGTGCTTGTGCGTGGTGAAAGCACTGCTACCACCTTACGTCTGAGAGCTGCTGTTGCCTCTGCACTGAAGGCAGAGCAGACTGTGGGGTGCTTGTGCGTGGTGAAACCACTGCTACCACCTTAAGTCTGAGAGCTGTTGCTGCAATGAGGGCACAGCAGACTGTAGGGTGCTTGTGCGTGGTGAAACCACTGCTACCACCTTAAGTCTGAGAGCTGTTGCTGCAATGAGGGCACAGCAGACTGTGGGGTGCTTGTGCGTGGTGAGAGCACTGCTACCACCTTAAGTCTGAGAGCTGCTGCTGCAATGAGGGCACAGCAGACTGTGGGGTGCTTGTGTGTGGTGAGAGCACTGCTACCACCTTAAGTCTGAGAGCTGTTGCTGCAATGAGGGCACAGCAGACTGTGGGGTGCTTGTGCGTGGTGAAAGCACTGCTACCACCTTACGTCTGAGAGCTGCTGTTGCCTCTGCACTGAAGGCAGAGCAGACTGTGGGGTGCTTGTGTGTGGTGAAACCACTGCTACCACCTTAAGTCTGAGAGCTGTTGCTGCACTGAGGGCACAGCAGACTGTGGGGTGCTTGTGTGTGGTGAGAGCACTGCTACCACCTTAAGTCTGAGAGCTGTTGCTGCAATGAGGGCACAGCAGACTGTAGGGTGCTTGTGCGTGGTGAAACCACTGCTACCACCTTAAGTCTGAGAGCTGTTGCTGCAATGAGGGCACAGCAGACTGTGGGGTGCTTGTGCGTGGTGAGAGCACTGCTACCACCTTAAGTCTGAGAGCTGTTGCTGCAATGAGAGCACAGCAGGCTGTAGGGTGCTTGTGCGTGGTGAAAGCACTGCTACCACCTTAAGTCTGAGAGCTGTTGCTGCTATCAGGGCACAGCAGACTGTGGGGTGCTTGTGTGTGGTGAGAGCACTGCTACCACCTTAAGTCTGAGAGCTGTTGCTGCAATGAGGGCACAGCAGACTGTGGGGTGCTTGTGCGTGGTGAAACCACTGCTACCACCTTAAGTCTGAGAGCTGCTGCTGCACTGAGGGCACAGCAGACTGTGGGGTGCTTGTGTGTGGTGAGAGCACTGCTACCACCTTAAGTCTGAGAGCTGCTGCTGCACTGAGGGCACAGCAGGCTGTGGGGTGCTTGTGCGTGGTGAGAGCACTGCTACCACCTTAAGTCTGAGAGCTGCTGCTGCAATGAGGGCACAGCAGACTGTGGGGTGCTTGTGCGTGGTGAGAGCACTGCTACCACCTTAAGTCTGAGAGCTGCTGTTGCCTCTACACTGAAGGCACAGCAGACTGTGGGGTGCTTGTGTGTGGTGAAAGCACTGCTACCACCTTAAGTCTGAGAGCTGTTGCTGCAATGAGGGCACAGCAGACTGTGGGGTGCTTGTGTGTGGTGAGAGCACTGCTACCACCTTAAGTCTGAGAGCTGCTGCTGCAATGAGGGCACAGCAGACTGTGGGGTGCTTGTGCGTGGTGAGAGCACTGCTACCACCTTAAGTCTGAGAGCTGTTGCTGCACTGAGGGCACAGCAGACTGTGGGGTGCTTGTGCGTGGTGAGAGCACTGCTACCACCTTAAGTCTGAGAGCTGCTGCTGCAATGAGGGCACAGCAGACTGTGGGGTGCTTGTGTGTGGTGAGAGCACTGCTACCACCTTAAGTCTGAGAGCTGCTGCTGCAATGAGGGCACAGCAGGTTGTAGGGTGCTTGTGCGTGGTGAAAGCACTGCTACCACCTTAAGTCTGCGAGCTGCTGTTGCCTCTGCACTGAAGGCACAGCAGACTGTGGGGTGCTTCTGTGTGGTGAGAGCACTGCTACCACCTTAAGTCTGAGAGCTGTTGCTGCAATGAGGGCACAGCAGACTGTGGGGTGCTTGTGTGTGGTGAGAGCACTGCTACCACCTTAAGTCTGAGAGCTGTTGCTGCACTGAGGGCACAGCAGACTGTGGGGTGCTTGTGTGTGGTGAAACCACTGCTACCACCTTAAGTCTGAGAGCTGTTGCTGCACTGAGGGCACTGCAGACTGTGGGGTGCTTGTGCGTGGTGAGAGCACTGCTACCACCTTAAGTCTGAGAGCTGCTGCTGCACTGAGGGCACAGCAGGCTGTGGGGTGCTTGTGCGTGGTGAGAGCACTGCTACCACCTTAAGTCTGAGAGCTGCTGCTGCAATGAGGGCACAGCAGACTGTGGGGTGCTTGTGCGTGGTGAGAGCACTGCTACCACCTTAAGTCTGAGAGCTGCTGTTGCCTCTACACTGAAGGCACAGCAGACTGTGGGGTGCTTGTGTGTGGTGAAAGCACTGCTACCACCTTAAGTCTGAGAGCTGTTGCTGCAATGAGGGCACAGCAGACTGTGGGGTGCTTGTGTGTGGTGAGAGCACTGCTACCACCTTAAGTCTGAGAGCTGCTGCTGCAATGAGGGCACAGCAGACTGTGGGGTGCTTGTGCGTGGTGAGAGCACTGCTACCACCTTAAGTCTGAGAGCTGTTGCTGCACTGAGGGCACAGCAGACTGTGGGGTGCTTGTGCGTGGTGAAAGCACTGCTACCACCTTAAGTCTGAGAGCTGCTGTTGCCTCTGCACTGAAGGCACAGCAGACTGTGGGGTGCTTCTGTGTGGTGAGAGCACTGCTACCACCTTAAGTCTGAGAGCTGTTGCTGCAATGAGGGCACAGCAGACTGTGGGGTGCTTGTGAGTGGTGAGAGCACTGCTACCACCTTAAGTCTGAGAGCTGTTGCTGCACTGAGGGCACAGCAGACTGTGGGGTGCTTGTGTGTGGTGAAACCACTGCTACCACCTTAAGTCTGAGAGCTGTTGCTGCACTGAGGGCACTGCAGACTGTGGGGTGCTTGTGTGTGGTGAGAGCACTGCTACCACCTTAAGTCTGAGAGCTGTTGCTGCACTGAGGGCACAGCAGACTGTAGGGTGCTTGTGCGTGGTGAGAGCACTGCTACCACCTTAAGTCTGAGAGCTGCTGCTGCACTGAGGGCACAGCAGGCTGTGGGGTGCTTGTGCGTGGTGAGAGCACTGCTACCACCTTAAGTCTGAGAGCTGCTGTTGCCTCTGCACTGAAGGCACAGCGGACTGTGGGGTGCTTGTGTGTGGTGAAAGCACTGCTACCACCTTAAGTCTGAGAGCTGCTGTTGCCTCTGCACTGAAGGCACAGCAGACTGTGGGGTGCTTGTGCGTGGTGAGAGCACTGCTACCACCTTAAGTCTGAGAGCTGTTGCTGCATTGAGGGCACAGCAGACTGTGGGGTGCTTGTGTGTGGTGAGAGCACTGCTACCACCTTAAGTCTGAGAGCTGTTGCTGCAATGAGGGCACAGCAGACTGTGGGGTGCTTGTGCGTGGTGAAAGCACTGCTACCACCTTAAGTCTGAGAGCTGCTGTTGCCTCTGCACTGAAGGCACAGCAGACTGTGGGGTGCTTGTGTGTGGTGAAACCACTGCTACCACCTTAAGTCTGAGAGCTGCTGCTGCAATGAGAGCACAGCAGGCTGTAGGGTGCTTGTGCGTGGTGAAAGCACTGCTACCACCTTAAGTCTGAGAGCTGCTGTTGCCTCTGCACTGAAGGCACAGCAGACTGTGGGATGCTTGTGTGTGGTGAAAGCACTGCTACCACCTTAAGTCTGAGAGCTGTTGCTGCACTGAGGGCACAGCAGACTGTGGGGTGCTTGTGCGAGGTGAGAGCACTGCTACCACCTTAAGTCTGAGAGCTGTTGCTGCAATGAGGGCACAGCAGACTGTGGGGTGCTTGTGGGGGGTGAGAGCACTGCTACCACCTAAAGTCTGAGAGCTGCTGTTGCCTCTGCACTGAAGGCACAGCAGACTGTGGGGTGCTTGTGCGTGGTGAGAGCACTGCTACCACCTTATGTCTGAGAGCTGTTGCTGCACTGAGGGCACAGCAGACTGTGGGGTGCTTGTGCGTGGTGAGAGCACTGCTACCACCTTAAGTCTGAGAGCTGCTGCTGCACTGAGGGCACAGCAGGCTGTGGGGTGCTTGTGTGTGGTGAGAGCACTGCTACCACCTTAAGTCTGAGAGCTGTTGCTGCAATGAGGGCACAGCAGACTGTGGGGTGCTTGTGCGTGGTGAAAGCACTGCTACCACCTTAAGTCTGAGAGCTGCTGTTGCCTCTGCACTGAAGGCACAGCAGACTGTGGGGTGCTTGTGTGTGGTGAAACCACTGCTACCACCTTAAGTCTGAGAGCTGTTGCTGCACTGAGGGCACAGCAGACTGTGGGGTGCTTGTGTCTGGTGAGAGCACTGCTACCACCTTAAGTCTGAGAGCTGTTGCTGCACTGAGGGCACAGCAGACTGTGGGGTGCTTGTGCGTGGTGAGAGCACTGCTACCACCTTAAGTCTGAGAGCTGCTGCTGCACTGAGGGCACAGCAGGCTGTGGGGTGCTTGTGCGTGGTGAGAGCACTGCTACCACCTTAAGTCTGAGAGCTGTTGCTGCACTGAGGGCACAGCAGGCTGTGGGGTGCTTGTGCGTGGTGAGAGCACTGCTCCCACCTTAAGTCTGAGAGCTGCTCCTGCACTGAGGGCACAGCAGACTGTGGGGTGCTTGTGTGTGATGAGAGCACTGCTCCCACCTTAAGTCTGAGAGCCGCTCCTGCACTGAGGGCACAGCAGACTGTGGGGTGCTTGTGCGTGGTGAGAGCACTGCTACCACCTTAAGACTGAGAGCCGCTCCTGCACTGAGGGCACAGCAGACTGTGGGGTGCTTGTGCGTGGTGAGAGCACTGCTACCACCTTAAGTCTGAGAGCTGCTGCTGCAATGAGGGCACAGCAGACTGTGGGGTGCTTGTGTGTGGTGAGAGCACTGCTACCACCTTAAGACTGAGAGCCGCTCCTGCACTGAGGGCACAGCAGACTCTGGGTGCTTGTGCGTGGTGAGAGCACTGCTACCACCTTAAGTCTGAGAGCTGCTCCTGCACTGAGGGCACAGCAGACTGTGGGGTGCTTGTGTGTGATGAGAGCACTGCTCCCACCTTAAGTCTGAGAGCCGCTCCTGCACTGAGGGCACAGCAGACTGTGGGGTGCTTGTGCGTGGTGAGAGCACTGCTACCACCTTAAGACTGAGAGCCGCTCCTGCACTGAGGGCACAGCAGACTGTGGGGTGCTTGTGCGTGGTGAGAGCACTGCTACCACCTTAAGTCTGAGAGCTGCTGCTGCAATGAGGGCACAGCAGACTGTGGGGTGCTTGTGTGTGGTGAGAGCACTGCTACCACCTTAAGACTGAGAGCCGCTCCTGCACTGAGTGCACAGCAGACTGTGGGGTGCTTGTGTGTGGTGAGAGCACTGCTCCCACCTTAAGACTGAGAGCCGCTCCTGCACTGAGGGCACAGCAGACTGTGGGGTGCTTGTGCGTGGTGAGAGCACTGCTACCACCTTAAGTCTGAGAGCTGCTGCTGCAATGAGGACGCAGAAGACTGTGGGTGCTTGTGTATGGCGAGTGCAATGGTATCACCCCAAATCTGAGCGCTGCCGCTGCACTGAGGGCACAGCAGGCTGTAGGGTGCTTGTGCGTGGTGAGAGCACTGCTCCCACCTTAAGACTGAGAGCCGCTCCTGCACTGAGGGCACAGCAGACTGTGGGGTGCTTGTGCGTGGTGAGAGCACTGCTACCACCTTAAGTCTGAGAGCTGCTGTTGCCTCTACACTGAAGGCACAGCAGACTGTGGGGTGCTTGTGTGTGGTGAAAGCACTGCTACCACCTTAAGTCTGAGAGCTGCTGTTGCCTCTACACTGAAGGCACAGCAGACTGTGGGGTGCTTGTGTGTGGTGAAAGCACTGCTACCACCTTAAGTCTGAGAGCTGTTGCTGCAATGAGGGCACAGCAGACTGTGGGGTGCTTGTGCGTGGTGAGAGCACTGCTACCACCTTAAGTCTGAGAGCTGCTGCTGCAATGAGGGCACAGCAGACTGTGGGGTGCTTGTGCGTGGTGAGAGCACTGCTACCACCTTAAGTCTGAGAGCTGCTGCTGCACTGAGGGCACAGCAGACTGTGGGGTGCTTGTGCGTGGTGAGAGCACTGCTACCACCTTAAGTCTGAGAGCTGCTGCTGCAATGAGGGCACAGCAGACTGTGGGGTGCTTGTGCGTGGTGAGAGCACTGCTACCACCTTAAGTCTGAGAGCTGCTGCTGCAATGAGGGGACAGCAGGCTGTAGGGTGCTTGTGCGTGGTGAAAGCACTGCTACCACCTTAAGTCTGAGAGCTGCTGTTGCCTCTGCACTGAAGGCACAGCAGACTGTGGGGTGCTTGTGTGTGGTGAGAGCACTGCTACCACCTTAAGTCTGAGAGCTGTTGCTGCAATGAGGGCACAGCAGACTGTGGGGTGCTTGTGTGTGGTGAGAGCACTGCTACCACCTTAAGTCTGAGAGCTGTTGCTGCACTGAGGGCACAGCAGACTGTGGGGTGCTTGTGTGTGTGGTGAAACCACTGCTACCACCTTAAGTCTGAGAGCTGTTGCTGCACTGAGGGCACAGCAGACTGTGGGGTGCTTGTGTGTGGTGAGAGCACTGCTACCACCTTAAGTCTGAGAGCTGTTGCTGCACTGAGGGCACAGCAGACTGTGGGTGCTTGTGCGTGGTGAGAGCACTGCTACCACCTTAATTCTGAGAGCTGCTGCTGCACTGAGGGCACAGCAGGCTGTGGGGTGCTTGTGCGTGGTGAGAGCACTGCTACCACCTTAAGTCTGAGAGCTGCTGTTGCCTCTGCACTGAAGGCACAGCAGACTGTGGGGTGCTTGTGTGTGGTGAAAGCACTGCTACCACCTTAAGTCTGAGAGCTGCTGTTGCCTCTGCACTGAAGGCACAGCAGACTGTGGGGGGCTTGTGCGTGGTGAGAGCACTGCTACCACCTTAAGTCTGAGAGCTGTTGCTGCACTGAGAGCACAGCAGACTGTGGGGTGCTTGTGTGTGGTGAGAGCACTGCTACCACCTTAAGTCTGAGAGCTGTTGCTGCAATGAGGGCACAGCAGACTGTGGGGTGCTTGTGCGTGGTGAAAGCACTGCTACCACCTTAAGTCTGAGAGCTGCTGTTGCCTCTGCACTGAAGGCACAGCAGACTGTGGGGTGCTTGTGTGTGGTGAAACCACTGCTACCACCTTAAGTCTGAGAGCTGCTGCTGCAATGAGAGCACAGCAGGCTGTAGGGTGCTTGTGCGTGGTGAAAGCACTGCTACCACCTTAAGTCTGAGAGCTGCTGTTGCCTCTGCACTGAAGGCACAGCAGACTGTGGGATGCTTGTGTGTGGTGAAAGCACTGCTACCACCTTAAGTCTGAGAGCTGTTGCTGCACTGAGGGCACAGCAGACTGTGGGGTGCTTGTGCGTGGTGAGAGCACTGCTACCACCTTAAGTCTGAGAGCTGTTGCTGCAATGAGGGCACAGCAGACTGTGGGGTGCTTGTGGGGGGTGAGAGCACTGCTACCACCTTAAGTCTGAGAGCTGCTGTTGCCTCTGCACTGAAGGCACAGCAGACTGTGGGGTGCTTGTGCGTGGTGAGAGCACTGCTACCACCTTATGTCTGAGAGCTGTTGCTGCACTGAGGGCACAGCAGACTGTGGGGTGCTTGTGCGTGGTGAGAGCACTGCTACCACCTTAAGTCTGAGAGCTGCTGCTGCACTGAGGGCACAGCAGGCTGTGGGGTGCTTGTGTGTGGTGAGAGCACTGCTACCACCTTAAGTCTGAGAGCTGTTGCTGCAATGAGGGCACAGCAGACTGTGGGGTGCTTGTGCGTGGTGAAAGCACTGCTACCACCTTAAGTCTGAGAGCTGCTGTTGCCTCTGCACTGAAGGCACAGCAGACTGTGGGGTGCTTGTGTGTGGTGAAACCACTGCTACCACCTTAAGTCTGAGAGCTGCTGCTGCAATGAGAGCACAGCAGGCTGTAGGGTGCTTGTGCGTGGTGAAAGCACTGCTACCACCTTAAGTCTGAGAGCTGCTGTTGCCTCTGCACTGAAGGCACAGCAGACTGTGGGGTGCTTGTGTGTGGTGAAAGCACTGCTACCACCTTAAGTCTGAGAGCTGTTGCTGCACTGAGGGCACAGCAGACTGTGGGGTGCTTGTGTGTGGTGAGAGCACTGCTACCACCTTAAGTCTGAGAGCTGTTGCTGCAATGAGGGCACAGCAGACTGTGGGGTGCTTGTGCGTGGTGAAACCACTGCTACCACCTTAAGTTTGAGAGCTGTTGCTGCACTGAGGGCACAGCAGACTGTGGGGTGCTTGTGTGTGGTGAGAGCACTGCTACCACCTTAAGTCTGAGAGCTGTTGCTGCACTGAGGGCACAGCAGACTGTGGGGTGCTTGTGCGTGGTGAGAGCACTGCTACCACCTTAAGTCTGAGAGCTGCTGCTGCACTGAGGGCACAGCAGGCTGTGGGGTGCTTGTGCGTGGTGAGAGCACTGCTACCACCTTAAGTCTGAGAGCTGCTGTTGCCTCTGCACTGAAGGCACAGCAGACTGTGGGGTGCTTGTGTGTGGTGAAAGCACTGCTACCACATCAAGTCTGAGAGCTGCTGTTGCCTCTGCACTGAAGGCACAGCAGACTGTGGGGTGCTTGTGCGTGGTGAGAGCACTGCTACCACCTTAAGTCTGAGAGCTGCTGCTGCAATGAGGGCACAGCAGACTGTGGGGTGCTTGTGTGTGGTGAGAGCACTGCTACCACCTTAATTCCGAGAGCTGCTGCTGCAATGAGGGCACAGCAGGCTGTAGCGTGCTTGTGCGTGGTGAAAGCACTGCTACCACCTTAAGTCTGAGAGCTGCTGTTGCCTCTGCACTGAAGGCACAGCAGACTGTGGGGTGCTTGTGTGTGGTGAGAGCACTGCTACCACCTTAAGTCTGAGAGCTGTTGCTGCACTGAGGGCACAGCAGACTGTGGGTGCTTGTGCGTGGTGAGAGCACTGCTCCCACCTTAAGACTGAGAGCCGCTCCTGCACTGAGGGCACAGCAGACTGTGGGGTGCTTGTGCGTGGTGAGAGCACTGCTACCACCTTAAGTCTGAGAGCTGCTGTTGCAATGAGAGCACAGCAGGCTGTGGGGTGCTTGTGTGTGGTGAAAGCACTGCTACCACCTTAAGACTGAGAGCCGCTCCTGCACTGAGGGCACAGCAGACTGTGGGGTGCTTGTGTGTGATGAGAGCACTGTTACCACCATAGTTCTGAGAGCTGCTGCTGCACTGAGGGCACAGCAGGCTGTGGAGTGTCTGTGTGTGGTGAGAGCACTGCTACCACCTTAAGTCTGAGAGCTGCTTCTGCACTGAGGCCGCAGCAGACTGTGGGGTGCTTGTGTGTGATTAGGGCACTGCTACCACCTCAAGCCTGGGAACAGCTGTTGCTGCAATGAGGGCACAGCAGACTGTGGGGTGCTTGTGCGTGGTGAAAGCACTGCTACCACCTTACGTCTGAGAGCTGCTGTTGCCTCTGCACTGAAGGCAGAGCAGACTGTGGGGTGCTTGTGCGTGGTGAAACCACTGCTACCACCTTAAGTCTGAGAGCTGTTGCTGCAATGAGGGCACAGCAGACTGTAGGGTGCTTGTGCGTGGTGAAACCACTGCTACCACCTTAAGTCTGAGAGCTGTTGCTGCAATGAGGGCACAGCAGACTGTGGGGTGCTTGTGCGTGGTGAGAGCACTGCTACCACCTTAAGTCTGAGAGCTGCTGCTGCAATGAGGGCACAGCAGACTGTGGGGTGCTTGTGTGTGGTGAGAGCACTGCTACCACCTTAAGTCTGAGAGCTGTTGCTGCAATGAGGGCACAGCAGACTGTGGGGTGCTTGTGCGTGGTGAAAGCACTGCTACCACCTTACGTCTGAGAGCTGCTGTTGCCTCTGCACTGAAGGCAGAGCAGACTGTGGGGTGCTTGTGTGTGGTGAAACCACTGCTACCACCTTAAGTCTGAGAGCTGTTGCTGCACTGAGGGCACAGCAGACTGTGGGGTGCTTGTGTGTGGTGAGAGCACTGCTACCACCTTAAGTCTGAGAGCTGTTGCTGCAATGAGGGCACAGCAGACTGTAGGGTGCTTGTGCGTGGTGAAACCACTGCTACCACCTTAAGTCTGAGAGCTGTTGCTGCAATGAGGGCACAGCAGACTGTGGGGTGCTTGTGCGTGGTGAGAGCACTGCTACCACCTTAAGTCTGAGAGCTGTTGCTGCAATGAGAGCACAGCAGGCTGTAGGGTGCTTGTGCGTGGTGAAAGCACTGCTACCACCTTAAGTCTGAGAGCTGTTGCTGCTATGAGGGCACAGCAGACTGTGGGGTGCTTGTGTGTGGTGAGAGCACTGCTACCACCTTAAGTCTGAGAGCTGTTGCTGCAATGAGGGCACAGCAGACTGTGGGGTGCTTGTGCGTGGTGAAACCACTGCTACCACCTTAAGTCTGAGAGCTGCTGCTGCACTGAGGGCACAGCAGACTGTGGGGTGCTTGTGTGTGGTGAGAGCACTGCTACCACCTTAAGTCTGAGAGCTGCTGCTGCACTGAGGGCACAGCAGGCTGTGGGGTGCTTGTGCGTGGTGAGAGCACTGCTACCACCTTAAGTCTGAGAGCTGCTGCTGCAATGAGGGCACAGCAGACTGTGGGGTGCTTGTGCGTGGTGAGAGCACTGCTACCACCTTAAGTCTGAGAGCTGCTGTTGCCTCTACTCTGAAGGCACAGCAGACTGTGGGGTGCTTGTGTGTGGTGAAAGCACTGCTACCACCTTAAGTCTGAGAGCTGTTGCTGCAATGAGGGCACAGCAGACTGTGGGGTGCTTGTGTGTGGTGAGAGCACTGCTACCACCTTAAGTCTGAGAGCTGCTGCTGCAATGAGGGCACAGCAGACTGTGGGGTGCTTGTGCGTGGTGAGAGCACTGCTACCACCTTAAGTCTGAGAGCTGTTGCTGCACTGAGGGCACAGCAGACTGTGGGGTGCTTGTGCGTGGTGAGAGCACTGCTACCACCTTAAGTCTGAGAGCTGCTGCTGCAATGAGGGCACAGCAGACTGTGGGGTGCTTGTGTGTGGTGAGAGCACTGCTACCACCTTAAGTCTGAGAGCTGCTGCTGCAATGAGGGCACAGCAGGCTGTAGGGTGCTTGTGCGTGGTGAAAGCACTGCTACCACCTTAAGTCTGAGAGCTGCTGTTGCCTCTGCACTGAAGGCACAGCAGACTGTGGGGTGCTTCTGTGTGGTGAGAGCACTGCTACCACCTTAAGTCTGAGAGCTGTTGCTGCAATGAGGGCACAGCAGACTGTGGGGTGCTTGTGTGTGGTGAGAGCACTGCTACCACCTTAAGTCTGAGAGCTGTTGCTGCACTGAGGGCACAGCAGACTGTGGGGTGCTTGTGTGTGGTGAAACCACTGCTACCACCTTAAGTCTGAGAGCTGTTGCTGCACTGAGGGCACTGCAGACTGTGGGGTGCTTGTGTGTGGTGAGAGCACTGCTACCACCTTAAGTCTGAGAGCTGTTGCTGCACTGAGGGCACAGCAGACTGTGGGGTGCTTGTGCGTGGTGAGAGCACTGCTACCACCTTAAGTCTGAGAGCTGCTGCTGCACTGAGGGCACAGCAGGCTGTGGGGTGCTTGTGCGTGGTGAGAGCACTGCTACCACCTTAAGTCTGAGAGCTGCTGTTGCCTCTGCACTGAAGGCACAGCGGACTGTGGGGTGCTTGTGTGTGGTGAAAGCACTGCTACCACCTTAAGTCTGAGAGCTGCTGTTGCCTCTGCACTGAAGGCACAGCAGACTGTGGGGTGCTTGTGCGTGGTGAGAGCACTGCTACCACCTTAAGTCTGAGAGCTGTTGCTGCATTGAGGGCACAGCAGACTGTGGGGTGCTTGTGTGTGGTGAGAGCACTGCTACCACCTTAAGTCTGAGAGCTGTTGCTGCAATGAGGGCACAGCAGACTGTGGGGTGCTTGTGCGTGGTGAAAGCACTGCTACCACCTTAAGTCTGAGAGCTGCTGTTGCCTCTGCACTGAAGGCACAGCAGACTGTGGGGTGCTTGTGTGTGGTGAAACCACTGCTACCACCTTAAGTCTGAGAGCTGCTGCTGCAATGAGAGCACAGCAGGCTGTAGGGTGCTTGTGCGTGGTGAAAGCACTGCTACCACCTTAAGTCTGAGAGCTGCTGTTGCCTCTGCACTGAAGGCACAGCAGACTGTGGGATGCTTGTGTGTGGTGAAAGCACTGCTACCACCTTAAGTCTGAGAGCTGTTGCTGCACTGAGGGCACAGCAGACTGTGGGGTGCTTGTGCGAGGTGAGAGCACTGCTACCACCTTAAGTCTGAGAGCTGTTGCTGCAATGAGGGCACAGCAGACTGTGGGGTGCTTGTGGGGGGTGAGAGCACTGCTACCACCTAAAGTCTGAGAGCTGCTGTTGCCTCTGCACTGAAGGCACAGCAGACTGTGGGGTGCTTGTGCGTGGTGAGAGCACTGCTACCACCTTATGTCTGAGAGCTGTTGCTGCACTGAGGGCACAGCAGACTGTGGGGTGCTTGTGCGTGGTGAGAGCACTGCTATCACCTTAAGTCTGAGAGCTGCTGCTGCACTGAGGGCACAGCAGGCTGTGGGGTGCTTGTGTGTGGTGAGAGCACTGCTACCACCTTAAGTCTGAGAGCTGTTGCTGCAATGAGGGCACAGCAGACTGTGGGGTGCTTGTGCGTGGTGAAAGCACTGCTACCACCTTAAGTCTGAGAGCTGCTGTTGCCTCTGCACTGAAGGCACAGCAGACTGTGGGGTGCTTGTGTGTGGTGAAACCACTGCTACCACCTTAAGTCTGAGAGCTGTTGCTGCACTGAGGGCACAGCAGACTGTGGGGTGCTTGTGTCTGGTGAGAGCACTGCTACCACCTTAAGTCTGAGAGCTGTTGCTGCACTGAGGGCACAGCAGACTGTGGGGTGCTTGTGCGTGGTGAGAGCACTGCTACCACCTTAAGTCTGAGAGCTGCTGCTGCACTGAGGGCACAGCAGGCTGTGGGGTGCTTGTGCGTGGTGAGAGCACTGCTACCACCTTAAGTCTGAGAGCTGCTGTTGCCTCTGCACTGAAGGCACAGCAGACTGTGGGGTGCTTGTGTGTGGTGAAAGCACTGCTACCACCTTAAGTCTGAGAGCTGCTGTTGCCTCTGCACTGAAGGCACAGCAGACTGTGGGGTGCTTGTGCGTGGTGAGAGCACTGCTACCACCTTAAGTCTGAGAGCTGTTGCTGCACTGAGGGCACAGCAGACTGTGGGGTGCTTGTGTGTGGTGAGAGCACTGCTACCACCTTAAGTCTGAGAGCTGTTGCTGCAATGAGGGCACAGCAGACTGTGGGGTGCTTGTGCGTGGTGAAAGCACTGCTACCACCTTAAGTCTGAGAGCTGCTGTTGCCTCTGCACTGAAGGCACAGCAGACTGTGGGGTGCTTGTGTGTGGTGAAACCACTGCTACCACCTTAAGTCTGAGAGCTGCTGCTGCAATGAGAGCACAGGAGGCTGTAGGGTGCTTGTGCGTGGTGAAAGCACTGCTACCACCTTAAGTCTGAGAGCTGCTGTTGCCTCTGCACTGAAGGCACAGCAGACTGTGGGATGCTTGTGTGTGGTGAAAGCACTGCTACCACCTTAAGTCTGAGAGCTGTTGCTGCACTGAGGGCACAGCAGACTGTGGGGTGCTTGTGCGAGGTGAGAGCACTGCTACCACCTTAAGTCTGAGAGCTGTTGCTGCAATGAGGGCACAGCAGACTGTGGGGTGCTTGTGGGGGGTGAGAGCACTGCTACCACCTTAAGTCTGAGAGCTGCTGTTGCCTCTGCACTGAAGGCACAGCAGACTGTGGGGTGCTTGTGCGTGGTGAGAGCACTGCTACCACCTTATGTCTGAGAGCTGTTGCTGCACTGAGGGCACAGCAGACTGTGGGTTGCTTGTGCGTGGTGAGAGCACTGCTACCACCTTAAGTCTGAGAGCTGCTGCTGCACTGAGGGCACAGCAGGCTGTGGGGTGCTTGTGTGTGGTGAGAGCACTGCTACCACCTTAAGTCTGAGAGCTGTTGCTGCAATGAGGGCACAGCAGACTGTGGGGTGCTTGTGCGTGGTGAAAGCACTGCTACCACCTTAAGTCTGAGAGCTGCTGTTGCCTCTGCACTGAAGGCACAGCAGACTGTGGGGTGCTTGTGTGTGGTGAAACCACTGCTACCACCTTAAGTCTGAGAGCTGCTGCTGCAATGAGAGCACAGCAGGCTGTAGGGTGCTTGTGCGTGGTGAAAGCACTGCTACCACCTTAAGTCTGAGAGCTGCTGTTGCCTCTGCACTGAAGGCACAGCAGACTGTGGGATGCTTGTGTGTGGTGAAAGCACTGCTACCACCTTAAGTCTGAGAGCTGTTGCTGCACTGAGGGCACAGCAGACTGTGGGGTGCTTGTGCGAGGTGAGAGCACTGCTACCACCTTAAGTCTGAGAGCTGTTGATGCAATGAGGGCACAGCAGACTGTGGGGTGCTTGTGGGGGGTGCGAGCACTGCTACCACCTTAAGTCTGAGAGCTGCTGTTGCCTCTGCACTGAAGGCACAGCAGACTGTGGGGTGCTTGTGCGTGGTGAGAGCACTGCTACCACCTTATGTCTGAGAGCTGTTGCTGCACTGAGGGCACAGCAGACTGTGGGGTGCTTGTGCGTGGTGAGAGCACTGCTACCACCTTAAGTCTGAGAGCTGCTGCTGCACTGAGGGCACAGCAGGCTGTGGGGTGCTTGTGTGTGGTGAGAGCACTGCTACCACCTTAAGTCTGAGAGCTGTTGCTGCAATGAAGGCACAGCAGACTGTGGGGTGCTTGTGCGTGGTGAAAGCACTGCTACCACCTTAAGTCTGAGAGCTGCTGTTGCCTCTGCACTGAAGGCACAGCAGACTGTGGGGTGCTTGTGTGTGGTGAAACCACTGCTACCACCTTAAGTCTGAGAGCTGTTGCTGCACTGAGGGCACAGCAGACTGTGGGGTGCTTGTGTGTGGTGAGAGCACTGCTACCACCTTAAGTCTGAGAGCTGTTGCTGCACTGAGGGCACAGCAGACTGTGGGGTGCTTGTGCGTGGTGAGAGCACTGCTACCACCTTAAGTCTGAGAGCTGCTGCTGCACTGAGGGCACAGCAGGCTGTGGGGTGCTTGTGCGTGGTGAGAGCACTGCTACCACCTTAAGTCTGAGAGCTGCTGTTGCCTCTGCACTGAAGGCACAGCAGACTGTGGGGTGCTTGTGTGTGGTGAAAGCACTGCTACCACCTTAAGTCTGAGAGCTGCTGTTGCCTCTGCACTGAAGGCACAGCAGACTGTGGGGTGCTTGTGCGTGGTGAGAGCACTGCTACCACCTTAAGTCTGAGAGCTGTTGCTGCACTGAGGGCACAGCAGACTGTGGGGTGCTTGTGTGTGGTGAGAGCACTGCTACCACCTTAAGTCTGAGAGCTGTTGCTGCAATGAGGGCACAGCAGACTGTGGGGTGCTTGTGCGTGGTGAAAGCACTGCTACCACCTTAAGTCTGAGAGCTGCTGTTGCCTCTGCACTGAAGGCACAGCAGACTGTGGGGTGCTTGTGTGTGGTGAAACCACTGCTACCACCTTAAGTCTGAGAGCTGCTGCTGCAATGAGAGCACAGCAGGCTGTAGGGTGCTTGTGCGTGGTGAAAGCACTGCTACCACCTTAAGTCTGAGAGCTGCTGTTGCCTCTGCACTGAAGGCACAGCAGACTGTGGGATGCTTGTGTGTGGTGAAAGCACTGCTACCACCTTAAGTCTGAGAGCTGTTGCTGCACTGAGGGCACAGCAGACTGTGGGGTGCTTGTGCGAGGTGAGAGCACTGCTACCACCTTAAGTCTGAGAGCTGTTGCTGCAATGAGGGCACAGCAGACTGTGGGGTGCTTGTGGGGGGTGAGAGCACTGCTACCACCTTAAGTCTGAGAGCTGCTGTTGCCTCTGCACTGAAGGCACAGCAGACTGTGGGGTGCTTGTGCGTGGTGAGAGCACTGCTACCACCTTATGTCTGAGAGCTGTTGCTGCACTGAGGGCACAGCAGACTGTGGGTTGCTTGTGCGTGGTGAGAGCACTGCTACCACCTTAAGTCTGAGAGCTGCTGCTGCACTGAGGGCACAGCAGGCTGTGGGGTGCTTGTGTGTGGTGAGAGCACTGCTACCACCTTAAGTCTGAGAGCTGTTGCTGCAATGAGGGCACAGCAGACTGTGGGGTGCTTGTGCGTGGTGAAAGCACTGCTACCACCTTAAGTCTGAGAGCTGCTGTTGCCTCTGCACTGAAGGCACAGCAGACTGTGGGGTGCTTGTGTGTGGTGAAACCACTGCTACCACCTTAAGTCTGAGAGCTGCTGCTGCAATGAGAGCACAGCAGGCTGTAGGGTGCTTGTGCGTGGTGAAAGCACTGCTACCATCTTAAGTCTGAGAGCTGCTGTTGCCTCTGCACTGAAGGCACAGCAGACTGTGGGGTGCTTGTGTGTGGTGAAAGCACTGCTACCACCTTAAGTCTGAGAGCTGTTGCTGCACTGAGGACACAGCAGACTGTGGGGTGCTTGTGTGTGGTGAGAGCACTGCTACCACCTTAAGTCTGAGAGCTGTTGCTGCACTGAGGGCACAGCAGACTGTGGGGTGCTTGTGCGTGGTGAGACCACTGCTACCACCTTAAGTCTGAGAGCTGCTGCTGCAATGAGGGCACAGCAGAGTGTGGGGTGCTTGTGTGTGGTGAGAGCACTGCTACCACCTTAAGTCTGAGAGCTGCTGCTGCAATGAGGGCACAGCAGGCTGTAGGGTGCTTGTGCGTGGTGAGAGCACTGCTACCACCTTAAGTCTGAGAGCTGCTGTTGCCTCTACACTGAAGGCACAGCAGACTGTGGGGTGCTTGTGTGTGGTGAAAGCACTGCTACCACCTTAAGTCTGAGAGCTGTTGCTGCAATGAGGGCACAGCAGACTGTGGGGTGCTTGTGCGTGGTGAGAGCACTGCTACCACCTTAAGTCTGAGAGCTGCTGCTGCAATGAGGGCACAGCAGACTGTGGGGTGCTTGTGCGTGGTGAGAGCACTGCTACCACCTTAAGTCTGAGAGCTGTTGCTGCACTGAGGGCACAGCAGACTGTGGGGTGCTTGTGCGTGGTGAGAGCACTGCTACCACCTTAAGTCTGAGAGCTGCTGCTGCAATGAGGGCACAGCAGACTGTGGGGTGCTTGTGCGTGGTGAGAGCACTGCTACCACCTTAAGTCTGAGAGCTGCTGCTGCAATGAGGGCACAGCAGGCTGTAGGGTGCTTGTGCGTGGTGAAAGCACTGCTACCACCTTAAGTCTGAGAGCTGCTGTTGCCTCTGCACTGAAGGCACAGCAGACTGTGGGGTGCTTGTGTGTGGTGAGAGCACTGCTACCACCTTAAGTCTGAGAGCTGTTGCTGCAATGAGGGCACAGCAGACTGTGGGGTGCTTGTGTGTGGTGAGAGCACTGCTACCACCTTAAGTCTGAGAGCTGTTGCTGCACTGAGGGCACAGCAGACTGTGGGGTGCTTGTGTGTGGTGAAACCACTGCTACCACCTTAAGTCTGAGAGCTGTTGCTGCACTGAGGGCACAGCAGACTGTGGGGTGCTTGTGTGTGGTGAAAGCACTGCTACCACCTTAAGTCTGAGAGCTGCTGTTGCCTCTGCACTGAAGGCACAGCAGACTGTGGGGTGCTTGTGCGTGGTGAGAGCACTGCTACCACCTTAAGTCTGAGAGCTGTTGCTGCACTGAGGGCACAGCAGACTGTGGTGTGCTTGTGTGTGGTGAGAGCACTGCTACCACCTTAAGTCTGAGAGCTGTTGCTGCAATGAGGGCACAGCAGACTGTGGGGTGCTTGTGCGTGGTGAAAGCACTGCTACCACCTTAACTCTGAGAGCTGCTGTTGCCTCTGCACTGAAGGCACAGCAGACTGTGGGGTGCTTGTGTGTGGTGAAACCACTGCTACCACCTTAAGTCTGAGAGCTGCTGCTGCAATGAGAGCACAGCAGGCTGTAGGGTGCTTGTGCGTGGTGAAAGCACTGCTACCACCTTAAGTCTGAGAGCTGCTGTTGCCTCTGCACTGAAGGCACAGCAGACTGTGGGATGCTTGTGTGTGGTGAAAGCACTGCTACCACCTTAAGTCTGAGAGCTGTTGCTGCACTGAGGGCACAGCAGACTGTGGGGTGCTTGTGCGAGGTGAGAGCACTGCTACCACCTTAAGTCTGAGAGCTGTTGCTGCAATGAGGGCACAGCAGACTGTGGGGTGCTTGTGGGGGGTGAGAGCACTGCTACCACCTTAAGTCTGAGAGCTGCTGTTGCCTCTGCACTGAAGGCACAGCAGACTGTGGGGTGCTTGTGCGTGGTGAGAGCACTGCTACCACCTTATGTCTGAGAGCTGTTGCTGCACTGAGGGCACAGCAGACTGTGGGTTGCTTGTGCGTGGTGAGAGCACTGCTACCACCTTAAGTCTGAGAGCTGCTGCTGCACTGAGGGCACAGCAGGCTGTGGGGTGCTTGTGTGTGGTGAGAGCACTGCTACCACCTTAAGTCTGAGAGCTGTTGCTGCAATGAGGGCACAGCAGACTGTGGGGTGCTTGTGCGTGGTGAAAGCACTGCTACCACCTTAAGTCTGAGAGCTGCTGTTGCCTCTGCACTGAAGGCACAGCAGACTGTGGGGTGCTTGTGTGTGGTGAAACCACTGCTACCACCTTAAGTCTGAGAGCTGCTGCTGCAATGAGAGCACAGCAGGCTGTAGGGTGCTTGTGCGTGGTGAAAGCACTGCTACCACCTTAAGTCTGAGAGCTGCTGTTGCCTCTGCACTGAAGGCACAGCAGACTGTGGGGTGCTTGTGTGTGGTGAGAGCACTGCTACCACCTTAAGTCTGAGAGCTGTTGCTGCAATGAGGGCACAGCAGACTGTAGGGTGCTTGTGCGTGGTGAAACCACTGCTACCACCTTAAGTCTGAGAGCTGTTGCTGCAATGAGGGCACAGCAGACTGTGGGGTGCTTGTGCGTGGTGAGAGCACTGCTACCACCTTAAGTCTGAGAGCTGTTGCTGCAATGAGAGCACAGCAGGCTGTAGGGTGCTTGTGCGTGGTGAAAGCACTGCTACCACCTTAAGTCTGAGAGCTGTTGCTGCTATGAGGGCACAGCAGACTGTGGGGTGCTTGTGTGTGGTGAGAGCACTGCTACCACCTTAAGTCTGAGAGCTGTTGCTGCAATGAGGGCACAGCAGACTGTGGGGTGCTTGTGCGTGGTGAAACCACTGCTACCACCTTAAGTCTGAGAGCTGCTGCTGCACTGAGGGCACAGCAGACTGTGGGGTGCTTGTGTGTGGTGAGAGCACTGCTACCACCTTAAGTCTGAGAGCTGCTGCTGCACTGAGGGCACAGCAGGCTGTGGGGTGCTTGTGCGTGGTGAGAGCACTGCTACCACCTTAAGTCTGAGAGCTGCTGCTGCAATGAGGGCACAGCAGACTGTGGGGTGCTTGTGCGTGGTGAGAGCACTGCTACCACCTTAAGTCTGAGAGCTGCTGTTGCCTCTACTCTGAAGGCACAGCAGACTGTGGGGTGCTTGTGTGTGGTGAAAGCACTGCTACCACCTTAAGTCTGAGAGCTGTTGCTGCAATGAGGGCACAGCAGACTGTGGGGTGCTTGTGTGTGGTGAGAGCACTGCTACCACCTTAAGTCTGAGAGCTGCTGCTGCAATGAGGGCACAGCAGACTGTGGGGTGCTTGTGCGTGGTGAGAGCACTGCTACCACCTTAAGTCTGAGAGCTGTTGCTGCACTGAGGGCACAGCAGACTGTGGGGTGCTTGTGCGTGGTGAGAGCACTGCTACCACCTTAAGTCTGAGAGCTGCTGCTGCAATGAGGGCACAGCAGACTGTGGGGTGCTTGTGTGTGGTGAGAGCACTGCTACCACCTTAAGTCTGAGAGCTGCTGCTGCAATGAGGGCACAGCAGGCTGTAGGGTGCTTGTGCGTGGTGAAAGCACTGCTACCACCTTAAGTCTGAGAGCTGCTGTTGCCTCTGCACTGAAGGCACAGCAGACTGTGGGGTGCTTCTGTGTGGTGAGAGCACTGCTACCACCTTAAGTCTGAGAGCTGTTGCTGCAATGAGGGCACAGCAGACTGTGGGGTGCTTGTGTGTGGTGAGAGCACTGCTACCACCTTAAGTCTGAGAGCTGTTGCTGCACTGAGGGCACAGCAGACTGTGGGGTGCTTGTGTGTGGTGAAACCACTGCTACCACCTTAAGTCTGAGAGCTGTTGCTGCACTGAGGGCACTGCAGACTGTGGGGTGCTTGTGTGTGGTGAGAGCACTGCTACCACCTTAAGTCTGAGAGCTGTTGCTGCACTGAGGGCACAGCAGACTGTGGGGTGCTTGTGCGTGGTGAGAGCACTGCTACCACCTTAAGTCTGAGAGCTGCTGCTGCACTGAGGGCACAGCAGGCTGTGGGGTGCTTGTGCGTGGTGAGAGCACTGCTACCACCTTAAGTCTGAGAGCTGCTGTTGCCTCTGCACTGAAGGCACAGCGGACTGTGGGGTGCTTGTGTGTGGTGAAAGCACTGCTACCACCTTAAGTCTGAGAGCTGCTGTTGCCTCTGCACTGAAGGCACAGCAGACTGTGGGGTGCTTGTGCGTGGTGAGAGCACTGCTACCACCTTAAGTCTGAGAGCTGTTGCTGCATTGAGGGCACAGCAGACTGTGGGGTGCTTGTGTGTGGTGAGAGCACTGCTACCACCTTAAGTCTGAGAGCTGTTGCTGCAATGAGGGCACAGCAGACTGTGGGGTGCTTGTGCGTGGTGAAAGCACTGCTACCACCTTAAGTCTGAGAGCTGCTGTTGCCTCTGCACTGAAGGCACAGCAGACTGTGGGGTGCTTGTGTGTGGTGAAACCACTGCTACCACCTTAAGTCTGAGAGCTGCTGCTGCAATGAGAGCACAGCAGGCTGTAGGGTGCTTGTGCGTGGTGAAAGCACTGCTACCACCTTAAGTCTGAGAGCTGCTGTTGCCTCTGCACTGAAGGCACAGCAGACTGTGGGATGCTTGTGTGTGGTGAAAGCACTGCTACCACCTTAAGTCTGAGAGCTGTTGCTGCACTGAGGGCACAGCAGACTGTGGGGTGCTTGTGCGAGGTGAGAGCACTGCTACCACCTTAAGTCTGAGAGCTGTTGCTGCAATGAGGGCACAGCAGACTGTGGGGTGCTTGTGGGGGGTGAGAGCACTGCTACCACCTAAAGTCTGAGAGCTGCTGTTGCCTCTGCACTGAAGGCACAGCAGACTGTGGGGTGCTTGTGCGTGGTGAGAGCACTGCTACCACCTTATGTCTGAGAGCTGTTGCTGCACTGAGGGCACAGCAGACTGTGGGGTGCTTGTGCGTGGTGAGAGCACTGCTATCACCTTAAGTCTGAGAGCTGCTGCTGCACTGAGGGCACAGCAGGCTGTGGGGTGCTTGTGTGTGGTGAGAGCACTGCTACCACCTTAAGTCTGAGAGCTGTTGCTGCAATGAGGGCACAGCAGACTGTGGGGTGCTTGTGCGTGGTGAAAGCACTGCTACCACCTTAAGTCTGAGAGCTGCTGTTGCCTCTGCACTGAAGGCACAGCAGACTGTGGGGTGCTTGTGTGTGGTGAAACCACTGCTACCACCTTAAGTCTGAGAGCTGTTGCTGCACTGAGGGCACAGCAGACTGTGGGGTGCTTGTGTCTGGTGAGAGCACTGCTACCACCTTAAGTCTGAGAGCTGTTGCTGCACTGAGGGCACAGCAGACTGTGGGGTGCTTGTGCGTGGTGAGAGCACTGCTACCACCTTAAGTCTGAGAGCTGCTGCTGCACTGAGGGCACAGCAGGCTGTGGGGTGCTTGTGCGTGGTGAGAGCACTGCTACCACCTTAAGTCTGAGAGCTGCTGTTGCCTCTGCACTGAAGGCACAGCAGACTGTGGGGTGCTTGTGTGTGGTGAAAGCACTGCTACCACCTTAAGTCTGAGAGCTGCTGTTGCCTCTGCACTGAAGGCACAGCAGACTGTGGGGTGCTTGTGCGTGGTGAGAGCACTGCTACCACCTTAAGTCTGAGAGCTGTTGCTGCACTGAGGGCACAGCAGACTGTGGGGTGCTTGTGTGTGGTGAGAGCACTGCTACCACCTTAAGTCTGAGAGCTGTTGCTGCAATGAGGGCACAGCAGACTGTGGGGTGCTTGTGCGTGGTGAAAGCACTGCTACCACCTTAAGTCTGAGAGCTGCTGTTGCCTCTGCACTGAAGGCACAGCAGACTGTGGGGTGCTTGTGTGTGGTGAAACCACTGCTACCACCTTAAGTCTGAGAGCTGCTGCTGCAATGAGAGCACAGGAGGCTGTAGGGTGCTTGTGCGTGGTGAAAGCACTGCTACCACCTTAAGTCTGAGAGCTGCTGTTGCCTCTGCACTGAAGGCACAGCAGACTGTGGGATGCTTGTGTGTGGTGAAAGCACTGCTACCACCTTAAGTCTGAGAGCTGTTGCTGCACTGAGGGCACAGCAGACTGTGGGGTGCTTGTGCGAGGTGAGAGCACTGCTACCACCTTAAGTCTGAGAGCTGTTGCTGCAATGAGGGCACAGCAGACTGTGGGGTGCTTGTGGGGGGTGAGAGCACTGCTACCACCTTAAGTCTGAGAGCTGCTGTTGCCTCTGCACTGAAGGCACAGCAGACTGTGGGGTGCTTGTGTGTGGTGAGAGCACTGCTACCACCTTATGTCTGAGAGCTGTTGCTGCACTGAGGGCACAGCAGACTGTGGGTTGCTTGTGCGTGGTGAGAGCACTGCTACCACCTTAAGTCTGAGAGCTGCTGCTGCACTGAGGGCACAGCAGGCTGTGGGGTGCTTGTGTGTGGTGAGAGCACTGCTACCACCTTAAGTCTGAGAGCTGTTGCTGCAATGAGGGCACAGCAGACTGTGGGGTGCTTGTGCGTGGTGAAAGCACTGCTACCACCTTAAGTCTGAGAGCTGCTGTTGCCTCTGCACTGAAGGCACAGCAGACTGTGGGGTGCTTGTGTGTGGTGAAACCACTGCTACCACCTTAAGTCTGAGAGCTGCTGCTGCAATGAGAGCACAGCAGGCTGTAGGGTGCTTGTGCGTGGTGAAAGCACTGCTACCACCTTAAGTCTGAGAGCTGCTGTTGCCTCTGCACTGAAGGCACAGCAGACTGTGGGATGCTTGTGTGTGGTGAAAGCACTGCTACCACCTTAAGTCTGAGAGCTGTTGCTGCACTGAGGGCACAGCAGACTGTGGGGTGCTTGTGCGAGGTGAGAGCACTGCTACCACCTTAAGTCTGAGAGCTGTTGCTGCAATGAGGGCACAGCAGACTGTGGGGTGCTTGTGGGGGGTGAGAGCACTGCTACCACCTTAAGTCTGAGAGCTGCTGTTGCCTCTGCACTGAAGGCACAGCAGACTGTGGGGTGCTTGTGCGTGGTGAGAGCACTGCTACCACCTTATGTCTGAGAGCTGTTGCTGCACTGAGGGCACAGCAGACTGTGGGGTGCTTGTGCGTGGTGAGAGCACTGCTACCACCTTAAGTCTGAGAGCTGCTGCTGCACTGAGGGCACAGCAGGCTGTGGGGTGCTTGTGTGTGGTGAGAGCACTGCTACCACCTTAAGTCTGAGAGCTGTTGCTGCAATGAAGGCACAGCAGACTGTGGGGTGCTTGTGCGTGGTGAAAGCACTGCTACCACCTTAAGTCTGAGAGCTGCTGTTGCCTCTGCACTGAAGGCACAGCAGACTGTGGGGTGCTTGTGTGTGGTGAAACCACTGCTACCACCTTAAGTCTGAGAGCTGTTGCTGCACTGAGGGCACAGCAGACTGTGGGGTGCTTGTGTGTGGTGAGAGCACTGCTACCACCTTAAGTCTGAGAGCTGTTGCTGCACTGAGGGCACAGCAGACTGTGGGGTGCTTGTGCGTGGTGAGAGCACTGCTACCACCTTAAGTCTGAGAGCTGCTGCTGCACTGAGGGCACAGCAGGCTGTGGGGTGCTTGTGCGTGGTGAGAGCACTGCTACCACCTTAAGTCTGAGAGCTGCTGTTGCCTCTGCACTGAAGGCACAGCAGACTGTGGGGTGCTTGTGTGTGGTGAAAGCACTGCTACCACCTTAAGTCTGAGAGCTGCTGTTGCCTCTGCACTGAAGGCACAGCAGACTGTGGGGTGCTTGTGCGTGGTGAGAGCACTGCTACCACCTTAAGTCTGAGAGCTGTTGCTGCACTGAGGGCACAGCAGACTGTGGGGTGCTTGTGTGTGGTGAGAGCACTGCTACCACCTTAAGTCTGAGAGCTGTTGCTGCAATGAGGGCACAGCAGACTGTGGGGTGCTTGTGCGTGGTGAAAGCACTGCTACCACCTTAAGTCTGAGAGCTGCTGTTGCCTCTGCACTGAAGGCACAGCAGACTGTGGGGTGCTTGTGTGTGGTGAAACCACTGCTACCACCTTAAGTCTGAGAGCTGCTGCTGCAATGAGAGCACAGCAGGCTGTAGGGTGCTTGTGCGTGGTGAAAGCACTGCTACCACCTTAAGTCTGAGAGCTGCTGTTGCCTCTGCACTGAAGGCACAGCAGACTGTGGGATGCTTGTGTGTGGTGAAAGCACTGCTACCACCTTAAGTCTGAGAGCTGTTGCTGCACTGAGGGCACAGCAGACTGTGGGGTGCTTGTGCGAGGTGAGAGCACTGCTACCACCTTAAGTCTGAGAGCTGTTGCTGCAATGAGGGCACAGCAGACTGTGGGGTGCTTGTGGGGGGTGAGAGCACTGCTACCACCTTAAGTCTGAGAGCTGCTGTTGCCTCTGCACTGAAGGCACAGCAGACTGTGGGGTGCTTGTGCGTGGTGAGAGCACTGCTACCACCTTATGTCTGAGAGCTGTTGCTGCACTGAGGGCACAGCAGACTGTGGGTTGCTTGTGCGTGGTGAGAGCACTGCTACCACCTTAAGTCTGAGAGCTGCTGCTGCACTGAGGGCACAGCAGGCTGTGGGGTGCTTGTGTGTGGTGAGAGCACTGCTACCACCTTAAGTCTGAGAGCTGTTGCTGCAATGAGGGCACAGCAGACTGTGGGGTGCTTGTGCGTGGTGAAAGCACTGCTACCACCTTAAGTCTGAGAGCTGCTGTTGCCTCTGCACTGAAGGCACAGCAGACTGTGGGGTGCTTGTGTGTGGTGAAACCACTGCTACCACCTTAAGTCTGAGAGCTGCTGCTGCAATGAGAGCACAGCAGGCTGTAGGGTGCTTGTGCGTGGTGAAAGCACTGCTACCATCTTAAGTCTGAGAGCTGCTGTTGCCTCTGCACTGAAGGCACAGCAGACTGTGGGGTGCTTGTGTGTGGTGAAAGCACTGCTACCACCTTAAGTCTGAGAGCTGTTGCTGCACTGAGGGCACAGCAGACTGTGGGGTGCTTGTGTGTGGTGAGAGCACTGCTACCACCTTAAGTCTGAGAGCTGTTGCTGCACTGAGGGCACAGCAGACTGTGGGGTGCTTGTGCGTGGTGAGACCACTGCTACCACCTTAAGTCTGAGAGCTGCTGCTGCAATGAGGGCACAGCAGAGTGTGGGGTGCTTGTGTGTGGTGAGAGCACTGCTACCACCTTAAGTCTGAGAGCTGCTGCTGCAATGAGGGCACAGCAGGCTGTAGGGTGCTTGTGCGTGGTGAGAGCACTGCTACCACCTTAAGTCTGAGAGCTGCTGTTGCCTCTACACTGAAGGCACAGCAGACTGTGGGGTGCTTGTGTGTGGTGAAAGCACTGCTACCACCTTAAGTCTGAGAGCTGTTGCTGCAATGAGGGCACAGCAGACTGTGGGGTGCTTGTGCGTGGTGAGAGCACTGCTACCACCTTAAGTCTGAGAGCTGCTGCTGCAATGAGGGCACAGCAGACTGTGGGGTGCTTGTGCGTGGTGAGAGCACTGCTACCACCTTAAGTCTGAGAGCTGTTGCTGCACTGAGGGCACAGCAGACTGTGGGGTGCTTGTGCGTGGTGAGAGCACTGCTACCACCTTAAGTCTGAGAGCTGCTGCTGCAATGAGGGCACAGCAGACTGTGGGGTGCTTGTGCGTGGTGAGAGCACTGCTACCACCTTAAGTCTGAGAGCTGCTGCTGCAATGAGGGCACAGCAGGCTGTAGGGTGCTTGTGCGTGGTGAAAGCACTGCTACCACCTTAAGTCTGAGAGCTGCTGTTGCCTCTGCACTGAAGGCACAGCAGACTGTGGGGTGCTTGTGTGTGGTGAGAGCACTGCTACCACCTTAAGTCTGAGAGCTGTTGCTGCAATGAGGGCACAGCAGACTGTGGGGTGCTTGTGTGTGGTGAGAGCACTGCTACCACCTTAAGTCTGAGAGCTGTTGCTGCACTGAGGGCACAGCAGACTGTGGGGTGCTTGTGTGTGGTGAAACCACTGCTACCACCTTAAGTCTGAGAGCTGTTGCTGCACTGAGGGCACAGCAGACTGTGGGGTGCTTGTGTGTGGTGAAAGCACTGCTACCACCTTAAGTCTGAGAGCTGCTGTTGCCTCTGCACTGAAGGCACAGCAGACTGTGGGGTGCTTGTGCGTGGTGAGAGCACTGCTACCACCTTAAGTCTGAGAGCTGTTGCTGCACTGAGGGCACAGCAGACTGTGGGGTGCTTGTGTGTGGTGAGAGCACTGCTACCACCTTAAGTCTGAGAGCTGTTGCTGCAATGAGGGCACAGCAGACTGTGGGGTGCTTGTGCGTGGTGAAAGCACTGCTACCACCTTAACTCTGAGAGCTGCTGTTGCCTCTGCACTGAAGGCACAGCAGACTGTGGGGTGCTTGTGTGTGGTGAAACCACTGCTACCACCTTAAGTCTGAGAGCTGCTGCTGCAATGAGAGCACAGCAGGCTGTAGGGTGCTTGTGCGTGGTGAAAGCACTGCTACCACCTTAAGTCTGAGAGCTGCTGTTGCCTCTGCACTGAAGGCACAGCAGACTGTGGGATGCTTGTGTGTGGTGAAAGCACTGCTACCACCTTAAGTCTGAGAGCTGTTGCTGCACTGAGGGCACAGCAGACTGTGGGGTGCTTGTGCGAGGTGAGAGCACTGCTACCACCTTAAGTCTGAGAGCTGTTGCTGCAATGAGGGCACAGCAGACTGTGGGGTGCTTGTGGGGGGTGAGAGCACTGCTACCACCTTAAGTCTGAGAGCTGCTGTTGCCTCTGCACTGAAGGCACAGCAGACTGTGGGGTGCTTGTGCGTGGTGAGAGCACTGCTACCACCTTATGTCTGAGAGCTGTTGCTGCACTGAGGGCACAGCAGACTGTGGGTTGCTTGTGCGTGGTGAGAGCACTGCTACCACCTTAAGTCTGAGAGCTGCTGCTGCACTGAGGGCACAGCAGGCTGTGGGGTGCTTGTGTGTGGTGAGAGCACTGCTACCACCTTAAGTCTGAGAGCTGTTGCTGCAATGAGGGCACAGCAGACTGTGGGGTGCTTGTGCGTGGTGAAAGCACTGCTACCACCTTAAGTCTGAGAGCTGCTGTTGCCTCTGCACTGAAGGCACAGCAGACTGTGGGGTGCTTGTGTGTGGTGAAACCACTGCTACCACCTTAAGTCTGAGAGCTGCTGCTGCAATGAGAGCACAGCAGGCTGTAGGGTGCTTGTGCGTGGTGAAAGCACTGCTACCACCTTAAGTCTGAGAGCTGCTGTTGCCTCTGCACTGAAGGCACAGCAGACTGTGGGATGCTTGTGTGTGGTGAAAGCACTGCTACCACCTTAAGTCTGAGAGCTGTTGCTGCACTGAGGGCACAGCAGACTGTGGGGTGCTTGTGCGAGGTGAGAGCACTGCTACCACCTTAAGTCTGAGAGCTGTTGCTGCAATGAGGGCACAGCAGACTGTGGGGTGCTTGTGGGGGGTGAGAGCACTGCTACCACCTTAAGTCTGAGAGCTGCTGTTGCCTCTGCACTGAAGGCACAGCAGACTGTGGGGTGCTTGTGCGTGGTGAGAGCACTGCTACCACCTTATGTCTGAGAGCTGTTGCTGCACTGAGGGCACAGCAGACTGTGGGGTGCTTGTGCGTGGTGAGAGCACTGCTACCACCTTAAGTCTGAGAGCTGCTGCTGCACTGAGGGCACAGCAGGCTGTGGGGTGCTTGTGTGTGGTGAGAGCACTGCTACCACCTTAAGTCTGAGAGCTGTTGCTGCAATGAGGGCACAGCAGACTGTGGGGTGCTTGTGCGTGGTGAAAGCACTGCTACCACCTTAAGTCTGAGAGCTGCTGTTGCCTCTGCACTGAAGGCACAGCAGACTGTGGGGTGCTTGTGTGTGGTGAAACCACTGCTACCACCTTAAGTCTGAGAGCTGTTGCTGCACTGAGGGCACAGCAGACTGTGGGGTGCTTGTGTGTGGTGAGAGCACTGCTACCACCTTAAGTCTGAGAGCTGTTGCTGCACTGAGGGCACAGCAGACTGTGGGGTGCTTGTGCGTGGTGAGAGCACTGCTACCACCTTAAGTCTGAGAGCTGCTGCTGCACTGAGGGCACAGCAGGCTGTGGGGTGCTTGTGCGTGGTGAGAGCACTGCTACCACCTTAAGTCTGAGAGCTGCTGTTGCCTCTGCACTGAAGGCACAGCAGACTGTGGGGTGCTTGTATGTGGTGAAAGCACTGCTACCACCTTAAGTCTGAGAGCTGCTGTTGCCTCTGCACTGAAGGCACAGCAGACTGTGGGGTGCTTGTGCGTGGTGAGAGCACTGCTACCACCTTAAGTCTGAGAGCTGTTGCTGCACTGAGGGCACAGCAGACTGTGGGGTGCTTGTGTGTGGTGAGAGCACTGCTACCACCTTAAGTCTGAGAGCTGTTGCTGCAATGAGGGCACAGCAGACTGTGGGGTGCTTGTGCGTGGTGGAAGCACTGCTACCACCTTAAGTCTGAGAGCTGCTGTTGCCTCTGCACTGAAGGCACAGCAGACTGTGGGGTGCTTGTGTGTGGTGAAACCACTGCTACCACCTTAAGTCTGAGAGCTGCTGCTGCAATGAGAGCACAGCAGGCTGTAGGGTGCTTGTGCGTGGTGAAAGCACTGCTACCACCTTAAGTCTGAGAGCTGCTGTTGCCTCTGCACTGAAGGCACAGCAGACTGTGGGATGCTTGTGTGTGGTGAAAGCACTGCTACCACCTTAAGTCTGAGAGCTGTTGCTGCACTGAGGGCACAGCAGACTGTGGGGTGCTTGTGCGAGGTGAGAGCACTGCTACCACCTTAAGTCTGAGAGCTGTTGCTGCAATGAGGGCACAGCAGACTGTGGGGTGCTTGTGGGGGGTGAGAGCACTGCTACCACCTTAAGTCTGAGAGCTGCTGTTGCCTCTGCACTGAAGGCACAGCAGACTGTGGGGTGCTTGTGCGTGGTGAGAGCACTGCTACCACCTTATGTCTGAGAGCTGTTGCTGCACTGAGGGCACAGCAGACTGTGGGTTGCTTGTGCGTGGTGAGAGCACTGCTACCACATTAAGTCTGAGAGCTGCTGCTGCACTGAGGGCACAGCAGGCTGTGGGGTGCTTGTGTGTGGTGAGAGCACTGCTACCACCTTAAGTCTGAGAGCTGTTGCTGCAATGAGGGCACAGCAGACTGTGGGGTGCTTGTGCGTGGTGAAAGCACTGCTACCACCTTAAGTCTGAGAGCTGCTGTTGCCTCTGCACTGAAGGCACAGCAGACTGTGGGGTGCTTGTGTGTGGTGAAACCACTGCTACCACCTTAAGTCTGAGAGCTGCTGCTGCAATGAGAGCACAGCAGGCTGTAGGGTGCTTGTGCGTGGTGAAAGCACTGCTACCACCTTAAGTCTGAGAGCTGCTGTTGCCTCTGCACTGAAGGCACAGCAGACTGTGGGGTGCTTGTGTGTGGTGAAAGCACTGCTACCACCTTAAGTCTGAGAGCTGTTGCTGCACTGAGGGCACAGCAGACTGTGGGGTGCTTGTGTGTGGTGAGAGCACTGCTACCACCTTAAGTCTGAGAGCTGTTGCTGCACTGAGGGCACAGCAGACTGTGGGGTGCTTGTGCGTGGTGAGACCACTGCTACCACCTTAAGTCTGAGAGCTGCTGCTGCAATGAGGGCACAGCAGAGTGTGGGGTGCTTGTGTGTGGTGAGAGCACTGCTACCACCTTAAGTCTGAGAGCTGCTGCTGCAATGAGGGCACAGCAGGCTGTAGGGTGCTTGTGCGTGGTGAGAGCACTGCTACCACCTTAAGTCTGAGAGCTGCTGTTGCCTCTACACTGAAGGCACAGCAGACTGTGGGGTGCTTGTGTGTGGTGAAAGCACTGCTACCACCTTAAGTCTGAGAGCTGTTGCTGCAATGAGGGCACAGCAGACTGTGGGGTGCTTGTGCGTGGTGAGAGCACTGCTACCACCTTAAGTCTGAGAGCTGCTGCTGCTGCAATGAGGGCACAGCAGACTGTGGGGTGCTTGTGCGTGGTGAGAGCACTGCTACCACCTTAAGTCTGAGAGCTGTTGCTGCACTGAGGGCACAGCAGACTGTGGGGTGCTTGTGCGTGGTGAGAGCACTGCTACCACCTTAAGTCTGAGAGCTGCTGCTGCAATGAGGGCACAGCAGACTGTGGGGTGCTTGTGCGTGGTGAGAGCACTGCTACCACCTTAAGTCTGAGAGCTGCTGCTGCAATGAGGGCACAGCAGGCTGTAGGGTGCTTGTGCGTGGTGAAAGCACTGCTACCACCTTAAGTCTGAGAGCTGCTGTTGCCTCTGCACTGAAGGCACAGCAGACTGTGGGGTGCTTGTGTGTGGTGAGAGCACTGCTACCACCTTAAGTCTGAGAGCTGTTGCTGCAATGAGGGCACAGCAGACTGTGGGGTGCTTGTGTGTGGTGAGAGCACTCCTACCACCTTAAGTCTGAGAGCTGTTGCTGCACTGAGGGCACAGCAGACTGTGGGGTGCTTGTGTGTGGTGAAACCACTGCTACCACCTTAAGTCTGAGAGCTGTTGCTGCACTGAGGGCACAGCAGACTGTGGGGTGCTTGTGTGTGGTGAGAGCACTGCTACCACCTTAAGTCTGAGAGCTGTTGCTGCACTGAGGGCACAGCAGACTGTGTGGTGCTTGTGCGTGGTGAGAGCACTGCTACCACCTTAAGTCTGAGAGCTGCTGCTGCACTGAGGGCACAGCAGGCTGTGGGGTGCTTGTGCGTGGTGAGAGCACTGCTACCACCTTAAGTCTGAGAGCTGCTGTTGCCTCTGCACTGAAGGCACAGCAGACTGTGGGGTGCTTGTGTGTGTTGAAAGCACTCCTACCACCTTAAGTCTGAGAGCTGCTGTTGCCTCTGCACTGAAGGCACAGCAGACTGTGGGGTGCTTGTGCGTGGTGAGAGCACTGCTACCACCTTAAGTCTGAGAGCTGTTGCTGCACTGAGGGCACAGCAGACTGTGGGGTGCTTGTGTGTGGTGAGAGCACTGCTACCACCTTAAGTCTGAGAGCTGTTGCTGCAATGAGGGCACAGCAGACTGTGGGGTGCTTGTGCGTGGTGAAAGCACTGCTACCACCTTAAGTCTGAGAGCTGCTGTTGCCTCTGCACTGAAGGCACAGCAGACTGTGGGGTGCTTGTGTGTGGTGAAACCACTGCTACCACCTTAAGTCTGAGAGCTGCTGCTGCAATGAGAGCACAGCAGGCTGTAGGGTGCTTGTGCGTGGTGAAAGCACTGCTACCACCTTAAGTCTGAGAGCTGCTGTTGCCTCTGCACTGAAGGCACAGCAGACTGTGGGATGCTTGTGTGTGGTGAAAGCACTGCTACCACCTTAAGTCTGAGAGCTGTTGCTGCACTGAGGGCACAGCAGACTGTGGGGTGCTTGTGCGTGGTGAGAGCACTGCTACCACCTTAAGTCTGAGAGCTGTTGCTGCAATGAGGGCACAGCAGACTGTGGGGTGCTTGTGGGGGGTGAGAGCACTGCTACCACCTTAAGTCTGAGAGCTGCTGTTGCCTCTGCACTGAAGGCACAGCAGACTGTGGGGTGCTTGTGCGTGGTGAGAGCACTGCTACCACCTTATGTCTGAGAGCTGTTGCTGCACTGAGGGCACAGCAGACTGTGGGGTGCTTGTGCGTGGTGAGAGCACTGCTACCACCTTAAGTCTGAGAGCTGCTGCTGCACTGAGGGCACAGCAGGCTGTGGGGTGCTTGTGTGTGGTGAGAGCACTGCTACCACCTTAAGTCTGAGAGCTGTTGCTGCAATGAGGGCACAGCAGACTGTGGGGTGCTTGTGCGTGGTGAAAGCACTGCTACCACCTTAAGTCTGAGAGCTGCTGTTGCCTCTGCAATGAAGGCACAGCAGACTGTGGGGTGCTTGTGTGTGGTGAAACCACTGCTACCACCTTAAGTCTGAGAGCTGCTGCTGCAATGAGAGCACAGCAGGCTGTAGGGTGCTTCTGCGTGGTGAAAGCACTGCTACCACCTTAAGTCTGAGAGCTGCTGTTGCCTCTGCACTGAAGGCACAGCAGACTGTGGGGTGCTTGTGTGTGGTGAAAGCACTGCTACCACCTTAAGTCTGAGAGCTGTTGCTGCACTGAGGGCACAGCAGACTGTGGGGTGCTTGTGTGTGGTGAGAGCACTGCTACCACCTTAAGTCTGAGAGCTGTTGCTGCAATGAGGGCACAGCAGACTGTGGGGTGCTTGTGCGTGGTGAAACCACTGCTACCACCTTAAGTCTGAGAGCTGTTGCTGCACTGAGGGCACAGCAGACTGTGGGGTGCTTGTGTGTGGTGAGAGCACTGCTACCACCTTAAGTCTGAGAGCTGTTGCTGCACTGAGGGCACAGCAGACTGTGGGGTGCTTGTGCGTGGTGAGAGCACTGCTACCACCTTAAGTCTGAGAGCTGCTGCTGCACTGAGGGCACAGCAGGCTGTGGGGTGCTTGTGCGTGGTGAGAGCACTGCTACCACCTTAAGTCTGAGAGCTGCTGTTGCCTCTGCACTGAAGGCACAGCAGACTGTGGGGTGCTTGTGTGTGGTGAAAGCACTGCTACCACCTCAAGTCTGAGAGCTGCTGTTGCCTCTGCACTGAAGGCACAGCAGACTGTGGGGTGCTTGTGCATGGTGAGAGCACTGCTACCACCTTAAGTCTGAGAGCTGCTGCTGCAATGAGGGCACAGCAGACTGTGGTGTGCTTGTGTGTGGTGAGAGCACTGCTACCACCTTAATTCCGAGAGCTGCTGCTGCAATGAGGGCACAGCAGGCTGTAGGGTGCTTGTGCGTGGTGAAAGCACTGCTACCACCTTAAGTCTGAGAGCTGCTGTTGCCTCTGCACTGAAGGCACAGCAGACTGTGGGGTGCTTGTGTGTGGTGAAAGCACTGCTACCACCTTAAGTCTGAGAGCTGTTGCTGCACTGAGGGCACAGCAGACTGTGGGGTGCTTGTGCGTGGTGAGAGCACTCCTACCACCTTAAGTCTGAGAGCTGCTGCTGCAATGAGGGCACAGCAGACTGTGGGGTGCTTGTGTGTGGTGAGAGCACTGCTACCACCTTAAGTCTGAGAGCTGCTGCTGCAATGAGGGCACAGCAGACTGTGGGGTGCTTGTGTGTGGTGAGAGCACTGCTACCACCTTAAGTCTGAGAGCTGCTGCTGCACTGAGGACACAGCAGGCTGTGGGGTGCTTGTGCGTTGTGAGAGCACTGCTACCTCCTTAAGTCTGAGAGCTGAGAGCACTGCTACCACCTTAAGTCTGAGAGCTGTTGCTACAATGAGGGCACAGCAGGCTGTGGGGTGCTTCTGTGTGGTGAAAGCACTGCTACCACCTTAAGTCTGAGAGCTGTTGCTGCACTGAGGGCACAGCAGGCTGTGGGGTGCTTCTGTGTGGTGAGAGCACTGCTACCACCTTAAGTCTGAGAGCTGTTGCTGCAATGAGGGCACAGCAGACTGTGGGGTGCTTGTGTGTGGTGAGAGCACTGCTACCACCTTAAGTCTGAGAGCTGTTGCTGCAATGAGGGCACAGCAGACTGTGGGGTGCTTGTGTGTGGTGAGAGCACTGCTACCACCTTAAGTCTGAGAGCTGTTGCTGCAATGAGAGCACAGCAGACTGTGGGGTGCTTGTGCGTGGTGAGAGCACTGCTACCACCTTAAGTCTGAGAGCTGTTGCTGCAATGAGGGCACAGCAGACTGTGGGGTGCTTGTGCGTGGTGAGAGCACTGCTACCACCTTAAGTCTGAGAGCTGCTGCTGCACTGAGGGCACAGCAGACTGTGGGGTGCTTGTGCGTGGTGAGAGCACTGCTACCACCTTAAGTCTGAGAGCTGTTGCTGCAATGAGAGCACAGCAGGCTGTAGGGTGCTTGTGCGTGGTGAGAGCACTGCTACCACCTTAAGTCTGAGAGCTGTTGCTGCAATGAGGGCACAGCAGGCTGTGGGGTGCTTGTGCGTGGTGAGAGCACTGCTACCACCTTGAGTCTGAGAGCTGCTGCTGCTGCACTGAGGGCACAGCAGACTGTGGGGTGCTTGTGAGTGGTGAGGGCACTGCTACCACCTTAAGTCTGAGAGCTGTTGCTGCAATGAGAGCACAGCAGGCTGTAGGGTGCTTGTGCGTGGTGAAAGCACTGCTACCACCTTAAGTCTGAGAGCTGTTGCTGCAATGAGGGCACAGCAGGCTGTGGGGTGCTTGTGCGTGGTGAGAGCACTGCTACCACCTTAAGTCTGAGAGCTGTTACTGCAATGAGGGCACAGCAGACTGTGGGGTGCTTGTGCGTGGTGAGAGCACTGCTACCACCTTAAGTCTGAGAGCTGTTGCTGCAATGAGGGCACAGCAGACTGTGGGGTGCTTGTGCTTGGTGAGAGCACTGCTACCACCTTAAGTCTGAGAGCTGTTGCTGCAATGAGGGCACAGCAGACTGTGGAGTGTCTGTGTGTGGTGAGAGCACTGCTACCACCTTAAGTCTAAGAGCTGCTGTTGCCTCTGCACTGAGGGCACAGCAGACTGTAGGGTGCTTGTGTGTGGTGAAAGCACTGCTACCACCTTATGTCTGAGAGCTGCTGCTGCACTGAGGGAACAGCAGACTGTGGGGTGCTTCTGTGTGGTGAGAGCACTGCTACCACCTTAAGTCTGAGAGCTGTTGCTGCAATGAGGGCACAGCAGGCTGTGGGGTGCTTGTGCGTGGTGAGAGCACTGCTACCACCTTAAGTCTGAGAGATGTTGCTGCAATGAGGGCACAGCAGGCTGTGGGGTGCTTGTGCGTGGTGAGAGCACTGCTACCACCTTAAGTCTGAGAGCTGTTGCTGCAATGAGAGCACAGCAGGCTGTAGGGTGCTTGTGCGTGGTGAAAGCACTGCTACCACCTTAAGTCTGAGAGCTGTTGCTGCAATGAGGGCACAGCAGGCTGTGGGGTGCTTGTGCGTGGTGAGAGCACTGCTACCACCTTAAGTCTGAGAGCTGTTGCTGCAATGAGGGCACAGCAGACTGTGGGGTGCTTGTGCGTGGTGAGAGCACTGCTACCACCTTAAGTCTGAGAGCTGTTGCTGCAATGAGGGCACAGCAGACTGTGGGGTGCTTGTGTGTGGTGAGAGCACTGCTACCACCTTAAGTCTGAGAGCTGTTGCTGCACTGAGGGCACAGCAGACTGTGGGGTGCTTGTGCGTGGTGAGAGCACTGCTACCACCTTAAGTCTGAGAGCTGCTGCTGCACTGAGGGCACAGCAGGCTGTGGGGTGCTTGTGCGTGGTGAGAGCACTGCTACCACCTTAAGTCTGAGAGCTGCTGTTGCCTCTGCACTGAAGGCACAGCAGACTGTGGGGTGCTTGTGTGTGGTGAAAGCACTGCTACCACCTTAAGTCTGAGAGCTGCTGTTGCCTCTGCACTGAAGGCACAGCAGACTGTGGGGTGCTTGTGCGTGGTGAGAGCACTGCTACCACCTTAAGTCTGAGAGCTGTTGCTGCACTGAGGGCACAGCAGACTGTGGGGTGCTTGTGTGTGGTGAGAGCACTGCTACCACCTTAAGTCTGAGAGCTGTTGCTGCAATGAGGGCACAGCAGACTGTGGGGTGCTTGTGCGTGGTGGAAGCACTGCTACCACCTTAAGTCTGAGAGCTGCTGTTGCCTCTGCACTGAAGGCACAGCAGACTGTGGGGTGCTTGTGTGTGGTGAAACCACTGCTACCACCTTAAGTCTGAGAGCTGCTGCTGCAATGAGAGCACAGCAGGCTGTAGGGTGCTTGTGCGTGGTGAAAGCACTGCTACCACCTTAAGTCTGAGAGCTGCTGTTGCCTCTGCACTGAAGGCACAGCAGACTGTGGGATGCTTGTGTGTGGTGAAAGCACTGCTACCACCTTAAGTCTGAGAGTTGTTGCTGCACTGAGGGCACAGCAGACTGTGGGGTGCTTGTGCGAGGTGAGAGCACTGCTACCACCTTAAGTCTGAGAGCTGTTGCTGCAATGAGGGCACAGCAGACTGTGGGGTGCTTGTGGGGGGTGAGAGCACTGCTACCACCTTAAGTCTGAGAGCTGCTGTTGCCTCTGCACTGAAGGCACAGCAGACTGTGGGGTGCTTGTGCGTGGTGAGAGCACTGCTACCACCTTATGTCTGAGAGCTGTTGCTGCACTGAGGGCACAGCAGACTGTGGGTTGCTTGTGCGTGGTGAGAGCACTGCTACCACATTAAGTCTGAGAGCTGCTGCTGCACTGAGGGCACAGCAGGCTGTGGGGTGCTTGTGTGTGGTGAGAGCACTGCTACCACCTTAAGTCTGAGAGCTGTTGCTGCAATGAGGGCACAGCAGACTGTGGGGTGCTTGTGCGTGGTGAAAGCACTGCTACCACCTTAAGTCTGAGAGCTGCTGTTGCCTCTGCACTGAAGGCACAGCAGACTGTGGGGTGCTTGTGTGTGGTGAAACCACTGCTACCACCTTAAGTCTGAGAGCTGCTGCTGCAATGAGAGCACAGCAGGCTGTAGGGTGCTTGTGCGTGGTGAAAGCACTGCTACCACCTTAAGTCTGAGAGCTGCTGTTGCCTCTGCACTGAAGGCACAGCAGACTGTGGGGTGCTTGTGTGTGGTGAAAGCACTGCTACCACCTTAAGTCTGAGAGCTGTTGCTGCACTGAGGGCACAGCAGACTGTGGGGTGCTTGTGTGTGGTGAGAGCACTGCTACCACCTTAAGTCTGAGAGCTGTTGCTGCACTGAGGGCACAGCAGACTGTGGGGTGCTTGTGCGTGGTGAGACCACTGCTACCACCTTAAGTCTGAGAGCTGCTGCTGCAATGAGGGCACAGCAGAGTGTGGGGTGCTTGTGTGTGGTGAGAGCACTGCTACCACCTTAAGTCTGAGAGCTGCTGCTGCAATGAGGGCACAGCAGGCTGTAGGGTGCTTGTGCGTGGTGAGAGCACTGCTACCACCTTAAGTCTGAGAGCTGCTGTTGCCTCTACACTGAAGGCACAGCAGACTGTGGGGTGCTTGTGTGTGGTGAAAGCACTGCTACCACCTTAAGTCTGAGAGCTGTTGCTGCAATGAGGGCACAGCAGACTGTGGGGTGCTTGTGCGTGGTGAGAGCACTGCTACCACCTTAAGTCTGAGAGCTGCTGCTGCTGCAATGAGGGCACAGCAGACTGTGGGGTGCTTGTGCGTGGTGAGAGCACTGCTACCACCTTAAGTCTGAGAGCTGTTGCTGCACTGAGGGCACAGCAGACTGTGGGGTGCTTGTGCGTGGTGAGAGCACTGCTACCACCTTAAGTCTGAGAGCTGCTGCTGCAATGAGGGCACAGCAGACTGTGGGGTGCTTGTGCGTGGTGAGAGCACTGCTACCACCTTAAGTCTGAGAGCTGCTGCTGCAATGAGGGCACAGCAGGCTGTAGGGTGCTTGTGCGTGGTGAAAGCACTGCTACCACCTTAAGTCTGAGAGCTGCTGTTGCCTCTGCACTGAAGGCACAGCAGACTGTGGGGTGCTTGTGTGTGGTGAGAGCACTGCTACCACCTTAAGTCTGAGAGCTGTTGCTGCAATGAGGGCACAGCAGACTGTGGGGTGCTTGTGTGTGGTGAGAGCACTCCTACCACCTTAAGTCTGAGAGCTGTTGCTGCACTGAGGGCACAGCAGACTGTGGGGTGCTTGTGTGTGGTGAAACCACTGCTACCACCTTAAGTCTGAGAGCTGTTGCTGCACTGAGGGCACAGCAGACTGTGGGGTGCTTGTGTGTGGTGAGAGCACTGCTACCACCTTAAGTCTGAGAGCTGTTGCTGCACTGAGGGCACAGCAGACTGTGTGGTGCTTGTGCGTGGTGAGAGCACTGCTACCACCTTAAGTCTGAGAGCTGCTGCTGCACTGAGGGCACAGCAGGCTGTGGGGTGCTTGTGCGTGGTGAGAGCACTGCTACCACCTTAAGTCTGAGAGCTGCTGTTGCCTCTGCACTGAAGGCACAGCAGACTGTGGGGTGCTTGTGTGTGTTGAAAGCACTCCTACCACCTTAAGTCTGAGAGCTGCTGTTGCCTCTGCACTGAAGGCACAGCAGACTGTGGGGTGCTTGTGCGTGGTGAGAGCACTGCTACCACCTTAAGTCTGAGAGCTGTTGCTGCACTGAGGGCACAGCAGACTGTGGGGTGCTTGTGTGTGGTGAGAGCACTGCTACCACCTTAAGTCTGAGAGCTGTTGCTGCAATGAGGGCACAGCAGACTGTGGGGTGCTTGTGCGTGGTGAAAGCACTGCTACCACCTTAAGTCTGAGAGCTGCTGTTGCCTCTGCACTGAAGGCACAGCAGACTGTGGGGTGCTTGTGTGTGGTGAAACCACTGCTACCACCTTAAGTCTGAGAGCTGCTGCTGCAATGAGAGCACAGCAGGCTGTAGGGTGCTTGTGCGTGGTGAAAGCACTGCTACCACCTTAAGTCTGAGAGCTGCTGTTGCCTCTGCACTGAAGGCACAGCAGACTGTGGGATGCTTGTGTGTGGTGAAAGCACTGCTACCACCTTAAGTCTGAGAGCTGTTGCTGCACTGAGGGCACAGCAGACTGTGGGGTGCTTGTGCGTGGTGAGAGCACTGCTACCACCTTAAGTCTGAGAGCTGTTGCTGCAATGAGGGCACAGCAGACTGTGGGGTGCTTGTGGGGGGTGAGAGCACTGCTACCACCTTAAGTCTGAGAGCTGCTGTTGCCTCTGCACTGAAGGCACAGCAGACTGTGGGGTGCTTGTGCGTGGTGAGAGCACTGCTACCACCTTATGTCTGAGAGCTGTTGCTGCACTGAGGGCACAGCAGACTGTGGGGTGCTTGTGCGTGGTGAGAGCGCTGCTACCACCTTAAGTCTGAGAGCTGCTGCTGCACTGAGGGCACAGCAGGCTGTGGGGTGCTTGTGTGTGGTGAGAGCACTGCTACCACCTTAAGTCTGAGAGCTGTTGCTGCAATGAGGGCACAGCAGACTGTGGGGTGCTTGTGCGTGGTGAAAGCACTGCTACCACCTTAAGTCTGAGAGCTGCTGTTGCCTCTGCAATGAAGGCACAGCAGACTGTGGGGTGCTTGTGTGTGGTGAAACCACTGCTACCACCTTAAGTCTGAGAGCTGCTGCTGCAATGAGAGCACAGCAGGCTGTAGGGTGCTTCTGCGTGGTGAAAGCACTGCTACCACCTTAAGTCTGAGAGCTGCTGTTGCCTCTGCACTGAAGGCACAGCAGACTGTGGGGTGCTTGTGTGTGGTGAAAGCACTGCTACCACCTTAAGTCTGAGAGCTGTTGCTGCACTGAGGGCACAGCAGACTGTGGGGTGCTTGTGTGTGGTGAGAGCACTGCTACCACCTTAAGTCTGAGAGCTGTTGCTGCAATGAGGGCACAGCAGACTGTGGGGTGCTTGTGCGTGGTGAAACCACTGCTACCACCTTAAGTCTGAGAGCTGTTGCTGCACTGAGGGCACAGCAGACTGTGGGGTGCTTGTGTGTGGTGAGAGCACTGCTACCACCTTAAGTCTGAGAGCTGTTGCTGCACTGAGGGCACAGCAGACTGTGGGGTGCTTGTGCGTGGTGAGAGCACTGCTACCACCTTAAGTCTGAGAGCTGCTGCTGCACTGAGGGCACAGCAGGCTGTGGGGTGCTTGTGCGTGGTGAGAGCACTGCTACCACCTTAAGTCTGAGAGCTGCTGTTGCCTCTGCACTGAAGGCACAGCAGACTGTGGGGTGCTTGTGTGTGGTGAAAGCACTGCTACCACCTCAAGTCTGAGAGCTGCTGTTGCCTCTGCACTGAAGGCACAGCAGACTGTGGGGTGCTTGTGCATGGTGAGAGCACTGCTACCACCTTAAGTCTGAGAGCTGCTGCTGCAATGAGGGCACAGCAGACTGTGGTGTGCTTGTGTGTGGTGAGAGCACTGCTACCACCTTAATTCCGAGAGCTGCTGCTGCAATGAGGGCACAGCAGGCTGTAGGGTGCTTGTGCGTGGTGAAAGCACTGCTACCACCTTAAGTCTGAGAGCTGCTGTTGCCTCTGCACTGAAGGCACAGCAGACTGTGGGGTGCTTGTGTGTGGTGAAAGCACTGCTACCACCTTAAGTCTGAGAGCTGTTGCTGCACTGAGGGCACAGCAGACTGTGGGGTGCTTGTGCGTGGTGAGAGCACTCCTACCACCTTAAGTCTGAGAGCTGCTGCTGCAATGAGGGCACAGCAGACTGTGGGGTGCTTGTGTGTGGTGAGAGCACTGCTACCACCTTAAGTCTGAGAGCTGCTGCTGCAATGAGGGCACAGCAGACTGTGGGGTGCTTGTGTGTGGTGAGAGCACTGCTACCACCTTAAGTCTGAGAGCTGCTGCTGCACTGAGGACACAGCAGGCTGTGGGGTGCTTGTGCGTTGTGAGAGCACTGCTACCTCCTTAAGTCTGAGAGCTGAGAGCACTGCTACCACCTTAAGTCTGAGAGCTGTTGCTACAATGAGGGCACAGCAGGCTGTGGGGTGCTTCTGTGTGGTGAAAGCACTGCTACCACCTTAAGTCTGAGAGCTGTTGCTGCACTGAGGGCACAGCAGGCTGTGGGGTGCTTCTGTGTGGTGAGAGCACTGCTACCACCTTAAGTCTGAGAGCTGTTGCTGCAATGAGGGCACAGCAGACTGTGGGGTGCTTGTGTGTGGTGAGAGCACTGCTACCACCTTAAGTCTGAGAGCTGTTGCTGCAATGAGGGCACAGCAGACTGTGGGGTGCTTGTGTGTGGTGAGAGCACTGCTACCACCTTAAGTCTGAGAGCTGTTGCTGCAATGAGAGCACAGCAGACTGTGGGGTGCTTGTGCGTGGTGAGAGCACTGCTACCACCTTAAGTCTGAGAGCTGTTGCTGCAATGAGGGCACAGCAGACTGTGGGGTGCTTGTGCGTGGTGAGAGCACTGCTACCACCTTAAGTCTGAGAGCTGCTGCTGCACTGAGGGCACAGCAGACTGTGGGGTGCTTGTGCGTGGTGAGAGCACTGCTACCACCTTAAGTCTGAGAGCTGTTGCTGCAATGAGAGCACAGCAGGCTGTAGGGTGCTTGTGCGTGGTGAGAGCACTGCTACCACCTTAAGTCTGAGAGCTGTTGCTGCAATGAGGGCACAGCAGGCTGTGGGGTGCTTGTGCGTGGTGAGAGCACTGCTACCACCTTGAGTCTGAGAGCTGCTGCTGCTGCACTGAGGGCACAGCAGACTGTGGGGTGCTTGTGAGTGGTGAGGGCACTGCTACCACCTTAAGTCTGAGAGCTGTTGCTGCAATGAGAGCACAGCAGGCTGTAGGGTGCTTGTGCGTGGTGAAAGCACTGCTACCACCTTAAGTCTGAGAGCTGTTGCTGCAATGAGGGCACAGCAGGCTGTGGGGTGCTTGTGCGTGGTGAGAGCACTGCTACCACCTTAAGTCTGAGAGCTGTTACTGCAATGAGGGCACAGCAGACTGTGGGGTGCTTGTGCGTGGTGAGAGCACTGCTACCACCTTAAGTCTGAGAGCTGTTGCTGCAATGAGGGCACAGCAGACTGTGGGGTGCTTGTGCTTGGTGAGAGCACTGCTACCACCTTAAGTCTGAGAGCTGTTGCTGCAATGAGGGCACAGCAGACTGTGGAGTGTCTGTGTGTGGTGAGAGCACTGCTACCACCTTAAGTCTAAGAGCTGCTGTTGCCTCTGCACTGAGGGCACAGCAGACTGTAGGGTGCTTGTGTGTGGTGAAAGCACTGCTACCACCTTATGTCTGAGAGCTGCTGCTGCACTGAGGGAACAGCAGACTGTGGGGTGCTTCTGTGTGGTGAGAGCACTGCTACCACCTTAAGTCTGAGAGCTGTTGCTGCAATGAGGGCACAGCAGGCTGTGGGGTGCTTGTGCGTGGTGAGAGCACTGCTACCACCTTAAGTCTGAGAGATGTTGCTGCAATGAGGGCACAGCAGGCTGTGGGGTGCTTGTGCGTGGTGAGAGCACTGCTACCACCTTAAGTCTGAGAGCTGTTGCTGCAATGAGAGCACAGCAGGCTGTAGGGTGCTTGTGCGTGGTGAAAGCACTGCTACCACCTTAAGTCTGAGAGCTGTTGCTGCAATGAGGGCACAGCAGGCTGTGGGGTGCTTGTGCGTGGTGAGAGCACTGCTACCACCTTAAGTCTGAGAGCTGTTGCTGCAATGAGGGCACAGCAGACTGTGGGGTGCTTGTGCGTGGTGAGAGCACTGCTACCACCTTAAGTCTGAGAGCTGTTGCTGCAATGAGGGCACAGCAGACTGTGGGGTGCTTGTGCGTGGTGAGAGCACTGCTACCACCTTAAGTCTGAGAGCTGTTGCTGCAATGAGGGCACAGCAGACTGTGGAGTGTCTGTGTGTGGTGAGAGCACTACTACCACCTTAAGTCTGAGAGCTGCTTCTGCACTGAGGGCACAGCAGGCTGTGGGGTGCTTGTGTGTGGTGAGAGCACTGCTACCACCTTAAGTCTGAGAGCTGCTTCTGCACTGAGGGCGCAGCAGGCTGTGGAGTGTCTGTGTGTGGTGAGGGCACTGCTACCACCTTGAGTCTGAGAGCTGCTGTTGCCTCTGCACTGAAGGCAGAGCAGACTGTGGGGAGGTTGTGTGTGATTAGGGCAGTGTTACCACCTCAAGCCAGAGAACTGCTGCTGCTGCACTGAGGGCACAGCAGGCTGTGGGGTGCTTGTGTGTGGTGAGAGCACTGCTACCACCTTAAGTCTGAGAGCTGCTGTTGCCTCTGCACTAAGAGCACAGCAGACTGTGGGGTGCTTGTGCTTGGTGAAAGCACTGCTACCACCTTAAGACTGAGAGCCGCTGCTGCACGGATGGCACAGCAGACTGTAGGGTGCTTGTGCGTGGTGAAAGCACTGCTACCACCTTAAGTCTGAGAGCTGCTGTTGCCTCTGCACTAAGAGCACAGCAGACTGTGGGGTGCTTGTGCGTGGTGAAAGCACTGCTACCACCTAAGTCTGAGAGCTGCTGTTGCCTCTGCACTGAAGGCAGAGCAGACTGTGGGTTGCTTGTGTGTGGTGAGAGCAATGCTACCACCTTAAGACTGAGAGCTGCTGCACAGATGGCACAGCAGGGTGTAGAGTACAGCTGTGGCTGCCACAAATGTCAAGGGAAAGCGGGTGGATGGGGAAATAACTAAAAAAGAAACACTTACCGTTCACGCTGCCGCTGCCGCCGCCGCCTCATGCCACCTTGCTCCTCTTCTTGTGTTCCAGCATTCACTGGGATACCAGCACAGGCTCCCTAGCAATCCTGGAGCTGCTTTCATGGTAAACCTAGCATGAAAGCAGTGTCAGGATTGGTCTGAGCGGCTTTGACTGCCGCTCAGACACTGCCCTGGGGTCTGTGCAGTTTCTCCAGCCCGGCAGTTCAACACAGCTGAGTTGGAGAAACCTAAGTGCGCATCTGTGTTTGGCCGACCTGAGACGGATGGCCAAACACACATGGGCACTTAGGTGCACTCTCTCCTCCTTGCCCTCCCCTCCCCCCTCTAGTTGCCCAGCCCCGCCCTGCAAGACTGGCTGAGTCATCAGATGAAAAATTAAACAATAGTAAGCTATTGTTTTATTTTTCATCTGCTGGCTCTTTGCCGGGGGGGCTGCGCCCCTTCTCCATTGTGGAGGAGCCGCCCCTGGTGGAGTGTTTCTGTGTGGTGAGGGCATTGCTACCACCTTAAGTCTGAGAGCTGCTGTTGCTACACTGAGGGCAGACCACACTGTGGCGTGCTTGTGTGTGGTGAGAGCACTGTTACCACCATAGTTCTGATGGATACTGATGCACTGAGGGCACAGCAGGCTGTGGAGTGTCTGTGTGTGATGAGGGCAACGTTACCTGAAGCCTGAAGGCTGCTGCTGCAGTGAAGGCACAGGAGCCCATGATCTGCTTGTGTGTGGTGCAGGAGTTATTAATATCCTGCTGAGTCAGGCACGGCTTCAGTTTCACATCACAAGGCAGTCTCACTGACCCTCAATTTAGTTATTTCTGTGCATATGCCCTGCTTAAGGGTTAAGAGTTTAAGGAAATGTACGCTGAAGCACCAAATGAAAAGGGAGAAAACTATGAAAAATTATGAGCACAGCTTTGGACAACTACAGAAAAACTGAACAACTATCTGAATATGAAAAGAAAACTTCTAACAAGAAAAAGAGCCTGAAGACCAGGATAAAGGGCGATTACACTCAATGACAAAATTCTCTAATATCAGAGAATGGCTTATTAACAATAGGAAAAGCAGCAAACAGCTATATAACCAACAAAAAGTTTTAGATGCATCAGAAAACAAGCATTTGCAATGCAATATGTCTCACATTTGCTTGAGTTAGAGCCATTGCCATTGTAAATTCATAACCGGACTTTTCTTGCCACATAAATTGGTCAAACTTGCCTCCTAATTTCATCTTTTCCTGACATATAATTCCAGTGGTCCTCCGTATAACTGAAACACTTCCATTTACATTCTTCCTCTATCTGCATCAAAAAATGAAGATGTTGCCATTTAGCATCCTAATTTAACTCTGTCATGCTAATTACAACAGAATACCACTTTCACCACCCCACCATCAGAGTTGCTGTCTGGTTAACACAATTCCCTCCAAAAAGTCACACGACAGCCACAGAGGAGAAATAAACTACATGGGTCACCCAAACATATCAAGAGTGTTTGAACAGTCATAGTGTAATAGGGATGTTATATTGGCCTAAATTATGGTCATACCTGTAATAAGGAGAAATTATTAAAACATATCCAATTATCATTTAAACCTTTATCAGAAGGAAACTTTTGGCATTAGATTGTAATGCTTAAAACAGCCCCTAGAGAGCACCATAACAAAAATATCATTTGTATGAAACATCGTCATGTAACCATATTGTTAGCTCCTAGAGAACATAACCCCATGAAAAAACAAGAAAAAATAATGCAGTATAACCATATACTTAGCAACTAGAGAACAGTTTTAGGGCTAGCAGGCCTATTGCAATGATATTACAAACAAGGCCTTTGAAACAAAACTTTGCCTAGCTATGAAACAAATGTTCTAGTCATGAGAAAGCTTAGAAGACATTGAATGGTGGGAAGGGTTATTATTTTGGAGTCCCCACTAACATTGTGTGGGGACCCAGAGATGATGTAGACAGAAAGAGCACAGTGTGTTCAATGTTTTAAAGGTTGTCCCATTGTGCTAGGACCACCACAGGCTTAGTTATGAGCAAAAATGTTTTGTAAAAGTAATGCCCTGCAAAGCATTATGTGGCACGTTTCCGTGCCACAAATATTTTAATATGTTGCTATGACTGTAATGTTTAGAACAGCCTCTAGAGGACACCACAATGAAAATAGCATTTGTAAGAAACATGGTCATGAAACTATATAGTTAACCACTAGAGGGCATAACCACACAAGGAGAAAATGGTAATAAATGATACAGAGTAACCATATATGTAACTCCTAGAGGACGTAGTGCATTATGTATTTTCAGGGGTAACAGGCCTATAGCATTGATATTACAAACAAAGCCCTTAAAACACAAGCTATTCTCAGCTGAAAAATAAAAGTCCCAGCTATAAGAATGCTTGAACAGAGACAAAGGTGGGAGGGGTTAATATTTTGGGGTCCCTACTAACCTAGTGTCAAGGACCTCTACAGAAAGTGTGCATTGTGCTGAACTTTTTGGTGGTGATCCCATTGTCCTAGGATCACCACAGGCTGAGTTATGGGCAAACAAGAATGCTTGCAAAGTATTATGGGTCAAGTTTTCCCGAGTGCAGTGAATATTGTAGTATCGGCTCTCCTGCTGTGCCGGCAGAGACGCTTTTGCTTTAAGGGTTTCTGTTTTATGAAAAGCATTTACCAATTTCAAGTGTTTTAAGGGGCGAGCCACAAGAAATTACTCTGATTAGATAACTGTGAACAATATGACCAGCGCTTCAATACCGCAGATCGAGTTCACGCTGTTGTGTCTATTCGCTCTGTGAGCGCTGTGGCCTCCATGCAGCACGAAGGGGAGAGACAAAACAAATAGTTCTCGTACACTGAAGTATATTGGCAATCGTGCAATAATCCATGTACCAGGCAGTCTGCAAGGTGTGTCAAAAGCAGCCTCAAGGCGGGACAAATGTAAAGCAATTATGAATGACATCAAGTGATTTTTGAAAGGCAAGCCCACGAATGAGTGAAAGTGATGGGCATGAGGTAGGCGTAGTTAAAAGCCCAGAATACTTACAACAGGTCAAAGCGCTTGTGCGCTTGACCTAAAAATAACAGAGGTCCCCAGCAGCAGGAAAAAGCTTGTAATTGCCGGGAGAAAAGCTGTGAAACACCACAAGAACACTTCTCTAACATCAGCATGAAAGAAGCACTGCAATCTTGACACAACAGCTTTGAATCACCAGTGATCTAAAGAGAAAACTCCTTGCATCCTAGGAGACAAAAGTAAAAAACTCCACAAACCCAGGGAACATGGGAGAAAAAGTGTGGCACCCAATAGGAATGAAAAGAATAGTCCAGAAGTAAACAGGAGGCTCAGAGAAAAATATTTTAACTCATGTAGCATCAGAAACCCTAGGTGCAAAGATACATGGCCTCAGAAATATGAGGTGAAAATCTATGCACCCCCAAAAAAAAGTTGTTAAAAACATTAATTTCAGAAATATGAGAAAGGCCTTGCAATCCGAGATGGGGAAATATGAACTTTAATCCCAGAAATACCTAGAATAAAATATTATGTCATCATACAATTTGAGGAGAAACTCAGTGTGATAGAGTAAATGTGAGGGAACAGTCACCAACCCAAGCAATCTTGTGGTATAATTCTGTAAAGCTACAAATATGAGAGAAAAAAAGCTTCAGAACTACAAATGGATGCCAAATACAGTTTAGAGACCACAGAGCAAGGAAGAAAAAAGGACTGAAACTGCAAATGGGTGGCCAGCAATTATGTTACAGTATAACTAAAAACATGGGCAACAATGCCAGTAGGATCTTTTTAAACCATGTCAACATGAAGGCGATCCGACAATGTACCGCCGATGACGGCTCAGCATTTGATAAATAACTAAACACTTTAGTACAATCTGACGAATACAGAAACATGGGGATAAGTGTAGACAAATTGGAAAACAATATTACATGGTCCAATGAGCAGGGAAGCCCTTGGATATGATCCATTGAATATGGAGACAGTCTACTATACAATCAGAAAATTGGTAACCTCTTCGCTAGGAGTCATTGAATATGAAGATTCTGTATTTTACTGTCTGACGTATATGGAAACTCTTAGATAGAAGTCATTGAATATGGACAGACTCCTGTATGTTCTGACAAATACTGAAATTCTGGGCTAGGAGTCATCGAATATTGAAATGCTCCTATACATTCTGGCGAATATGGAACTCTTGCATAGGAGTCATTGAATACGGAGACACTCTTGATGGATATCGAAACACCTAAATAACATTAATTGAATATGTAGGCACTCTACTATATAGTCTCATGACTATGGAAATTCTTGGATAGCGTTCATTGAATGTTGAAACACTTTATATGGTCTGATGAATATGGAAATTCTTGGATAGGATTATTGACTATGGAGACACTGTACTATATAGTTTGATGAATATGGAAACTCTTGGATAGGATTATTGACTATGGAGACACTGTACTATATAGTCTGATGAATATGGAAACTCTGGGATAGGATTATTGACTATGGAGACACTGTACTATATAGTCTGATGAATATGGAAACTCTGGGATAGGATTATTGACTGACTATGGAGACACTGTACTATATAGTCTGACGAATATGGAAACTCTTGGATAGGATTATTGACCATGGAGACACTGTACTATATAGTCTGACGAATATGGAAACTCTGGGATAGGATTATTGACCATGGAGACACTGTACTATATAGTCTGACGAATATGGAAACTCTGGGATAGGATTATTGACCATGGAGACACTGTACTATATAGTCTGACGAATATGGAAACTCTGGGATAGGATTATTGACCATGGAGACACTGTACTATATAGTCTGACGAAAATGGAAACTCTGGGATAGGATTATTGACCATGGAGACACTGTACTATATAGTCTGACGAATATGGAAACTCTGGGATAGGATTATTGACCATGGAGACACTGTACTATATAGTCTGACGAATATGGAAACTCTGGGATAGGATTATTGACCATGGAGACACTGTACTATATAGTCTGACGAATATGGAAACTCTGGGATAGGATTATTGACCATGGAGACACTGTACTATATGGTCTGACGAATATGGAAACTCTGGGATAGGATTATTGACCATGGAGACACTGTACTATATGGTCTGACGAATATGGAAACTCTGGGATAGGAGTATTGACCATGGAGACACTGTACTATATAGTCTGACGAATATGGAAACTCTGGGATAGGAGTATTGACCATGGAGACACTGTACTATATAGTCTGATGAATATGGAAACTCTGGGATAGGATTATTGACCATGGAGACACTGTACTATATAGTCTGACGAATATGGAAACTCTGGGATAGGATTATTGACCATGGAGACACTGTACTATATAGTCTGACGAATATGGAAACTCTGGGATAGGATTATTGACCATGGAGACACTGTAATATATAGTCTGACGAATATGGAAACTCTGGGATAGGATTATTGACCATGGAGACACTGTACTATATAGTCTGACGAATATGGAAACTCTGGGATAGGATTATTTACCCTGGAGACACTGTAATATATAGTCTGATGAATATGGAAACTCTGGGATAGGATTATTTACCCTGGAGACACTGTAATATATAGTCTGACGAATATGGAAACTCTTGGATAGGATTATTTACCCTGGAGACACTGTACTATATAGTTTGATGAATATGGAAACTCTTGGATAGGATTATTGACTATGGAGACACTGTACTATATAGTCTGACGAATATGGAAACTCTTGGATAGGATTATTGACCATGGAGACACTGTACTATATAGTCTGATGAATATGGAAACTCTTGGATAGGATTATTGACTATGGAGACACTGTACTATATAGTCTGATGAATATGGAAACTCTTGAAAAGGGTCACAAGAATAGATAGACACTCCTATGAAGACTGATAAATACAGAAGCATTAAAATAAGATTCAATGAGTAAGGAGTCATTGCTATATTCTCTAATGAATGCAGAAACACTTGCATACAATTAGATCTCTGAGAAAACATCCCTACACAATCCAGTGAATGTGGACGCTCTTGTAAAGCACTTGATGGTTAAGGAGACACTTCTATATGGTGCAACAAATACAGAAACACTTGGATAGGATTCCATGAAAAAGAAAAACTCCTGTAGGATCCAACAAGGATGGAAACTCTTGGATAGCATTTGATAAACACAAAACCCTTCAGTAGAGTTGGCGGAATATTAGTATGGAAATATCAAAAGAGTAAAATGTAATTGAAGGAATGAGCTTTAGACTTAAGAAATTAGACTATTATTTTATGTGGTTCGTTTAAAACAATTCAGACCAATGTGAGTTCTCCTGAACTGAATTCCTCAAGGGTGGAAGCTAACCCTGCTATCTCTGTCCACTGCTCTCTTTTTCAATTGAAAACGATTTCCCTTAAGGAATCAGAGAAGACTATTCCCAATTGTAAATCAGGGTCCCCTTGCAATCCCTGTCTGCCCTGTGTTTTTGCCCTGGCGGTAGATGTAATTAACCCTTCCTTTAACAGGCTATTCAATGCCTCCTTGGTATAATCTATGGTCCCTTACTCTTGAAAACAGGCTAAGTTGCCCCACATACTCAAAAACACTCAGCTGACCCCACGCACCTTCAAACTTCAGACCAAACTCACTTTTGTCCTCAGCAGTCAAAATGCCAGAGAGATTAGTTAATGGTCAGATTGCTGGAACAGCATAGCCTGCTACACTCTAGCCCAGGGGTCTCCAAACTGCGGGACGGGCCCGGCAAGGGGGGGCTTCAAGTGATCCCAGGGGGACGCCAGGCTCTGGCTAAAGGAAGCATTATGCAGAAAACAATGCTTTGTTTCAAGCAGAAAAATATTTATTGCATGTTTAAAAAGGTAACAGAACTTAACTGCAATGTTTAAGGAAGTCTAGACATATTTAAACATTGGCAACTTAATAGAATACTTGTGAAAAATTATGAGGGGGTCCCGATGATATTTGTTTCCCACTTGGGGGGGGGGGGGCGTGCAGCATTAGAACGTTTGAAAACCACTGCCCTAGCTAGTCAGATTTCCCACCTGACACAGCACTGAGACTGGCTTGGTGCCTTGGTAGAGGTGTTCGACTCCTTTAAAATTGCATTGGACCAAAGTGGGAACATTATTGGATGTATCAGCAGCGATCAATACTGTCTTGCACACCATCTTCCTGCAAAAGCTTGCAGACATACATGTCTTTTGCCCTGCACTGAGTTGGATCCAGTCATTTTAGTAAGATAGAGAGTAGGCTGTTTGATTGCACCATACTCCTAAGAAAGTAAACCTCTAAATTGTGGGATGCACATGCCCTTTCTTTTAGCCCTACTTTATTTATCATCTATATGGTTCATTTAGCTTCCCTAGTTGAGTCCTTTGCTTTAAAAGCTGTCTCATATGCAGGCGACATGCGGATTCTGTCGATTGACAAATGTCAGCTATATTCAGGAAACCTTTAAAGCCTATCTATAGAAGGTTTTGGACAAAAAAGGTTGCAAAATCCTAGAATGTGCCTGGCACAAAACCTATGATCTTTCGGTCAAGGCAAAACATATGGCCGCCATCAAAAACTATCATAGGGCCATCAGAAAATCGCACCTTGCTTTTTACACTGAGAAAATTGGGAGTTCCTAGGACTCCACTAAGGAAGTTAATTCCCTAACAGACTCTACTCGCGAGGCACCAACCCCACCAGTCTCTGACAAAAGATAGGAACTGGCTGATTTCTTCTGCAAGAAATTTGCACATATATATATATGCCCCATTCCCAGCAGAGGTTCCCCCTGTCATATGCTATAAGGTTCCCAACATGGGACATAGCCTCTCTTCTTTCAGTTTGATTGGCACAGAAAAGTTTGAGGGGCTTTATAATTCCACAAAATCAGGGTCTCCAGGAGATCCGGCACCATCAATGATAATAGAAAAGGGACGTGACATCCTGCTCCTGACCGTGGTTGAGTTCCTCAACCTTTCTATCACCTCTGCCCCACCATATGGCAGGCATGGAAGCACACAATAGCCATACCTCGGCTAAAAAAACTCCTAATCCTAATAAATAGGAGAATGATCGCCCAGGGCGCGCGCTCCGTCAATTCGTGATCCATGTTGGAAAGACAACAATATCCTCAAGAGTTTGATAAAGAACAATGCTGTTTCAGAGTACTTAGGATATCAAAACAGGTTGGAAAATATACTCTGAATTCTATTTGCACATCGCCCTTTACTATTTGAGGAACTTGGGAATTAAGGGGGTCATTTTGAGTTTGGTGGCCGGAAAAGCCCGCCCACCAACCTCCCCCAGTCAGGTTGCTGTCAGTGCGGACGCCTTCCCACTGGCCCCATTACAAGGTCCCCACTCAGTCAGCGAACAGCCCACAACATTGATGCTGCTTCATAATGGCCCGGGCGGCAATGTTGCGGTGCATAGGGTGCAACAGCACCTGTTGCGATTTTCACTGTGTGCATAGCGATGGCGTGATGGCGCTGCCATGGGAGCCCCTGCACTGCTCATGCCAAGTGCACCTGCACCTCATCTCCAACAGGTTTTACATGGCAGTGCAACTGTCATGTAAAAGCTGGCAGAGAGGGGGCTCGTAATCCCCAGGGCGGTGCTGCATGCAGTGCCACCCTGGCAGATTAGGACCACCAGCACCGCCAGTCCCTCCAGTGGAGGGAAACTGGCAGTGCTGGCGGTCCCACTGTGGCCGAACTGCCATGGTCATAATGTGGCAGTCTGACTACCGCCAATGCGGTTGGACACTAATGACGGCCTAAGTGTTTTTTTTTTTACTTTGGACTATTTTGTGAAGGGACATTAAAAAATCCTGCATTAACTATTCCTTGATATGACATGCATATATAATGTACATTTAAGATGCAAATTGTGCTCAGAAAGTGATACCTGCATTGCTAAGAATAGGAATCACAGAATATTGATAAATGTTTGTTATTGTCCAGTTGCACAAAATACAAATCGAGGTCTAAGCTAAGCAGTATTGGAGGGCACATGTAATGCTGGTAGTTATCTTGTCAACAGGGAACAAGGTTGATGAGCATCTCATAACCCACTTATATCTCATTATAGTCCAGCTTCATCTCAAGTGTACAGAGAATTGGTTAAACAGAGATATCTTGAAGGTATATTCTTTCACTGCTTAAGTTAGATGTAGGCAATTAATGCCAGATTATTAAAGAGCTCCTATTTGCCTTTGGGGACCCATTCTGACCTGTAGTCATCCATGCCCAGCAGAGGGACAAGACAGAGTGATGACATAAAGTGTCTCTGTTGTCTACAATTTGTCCAACATATTTACTGTGCATGGTCTGCAGTGGAAGTGGAGGGGGGGTGGAAAAGCGTATTTATCACGTTGGATCCGGAGTATACGGTTAGTGCTTTCGGTCAGATTGCCTGGTCCTTGTTACCATCCATCCTGCTCGATGGATTCTGACTGGACTCAGTCTCAACTGTTTGATATCTTGACCAACTGCAGGAGGAGGTCAGTTCTGTAAAGCCAGAATTACTTGCAATTGAACAAGAGATGAGCACCACACAAAGAACAGAAAGCAAAAACCACAGGGCAAGCAGCTTTGCCGTCATATTCCTGTGCATTACAACCTCCTCTTTGGGGCACTAAGGGTCCCATTTGAAGTTTGGTAGTTATGATGAACCGTCACAAATATGGTGGAGTGACATGTCTGCCAAACTGATAGTCTGCCCGCTCTATTTAGAGTTTGGTGCCCCCTCTGGCTCCAGTGGTGGAACCTTCCACCAATGGCCCGATGGACATGGGCCTTTGGTACAAGTACATCAGACCCCCCCCCCACTTACTGTTAGAATCATGAGCTTATGGGAACTTTAAGGAGATTTAGAGTGTCTGTTCTTTACAAATTCATGTAATTAAGTTTATGGTTCCTGAGAAGATGAAAGCAGTTGACAGTTCTAAGATATTCTCAGGTCTGAGACAGCTTCACATGAACATGATCTCCTTGATTTATTTTGGAAATCAGCATTTAGTTGATGATCCTTCATTCTGTGCCATTTTTGCTATGCTTTGGTTAACTTTAAATAACCCTCTGTTTGGCAGAGCCACAAGAACACTACAACTGAATTCAGACCATTAGCTGCTAAGTTGTTTGACTCCTTGTGATTATTCAGAGAGCAGTCTCACTAGGGTCCTAGCAGGGATTGCTATTTATCCAGCCATTGGTCATGCAACCAAGTGTATCTCTTTCACTCCTTTGTTTTGCCATTATTTCGCATACGTTTTGTGTTGCCTCTGCTCTGTTCCCTGTGTCTTGCCAATTTTTCTCTTTTGTGCCCGTTTGCTTGCCACTGATTCTCCTTGTGCTTGCTGTCGCTGTTGCATTTTTCTGTGCCTCCTGGCTCTTTCCCCTTTCCTGTCTGTTTTTTGCTTCCCTTCCCTGCTGCTCCTTACTCTCCCAGCCCAGCACCTATTGTGCTCCTCCCCCAACCCAGGACCTCATTAATGGCAGCCACAGTGCTGACGCCATGCTGGGGCAGCAAAAGGCAAGGCGTCTGTGACCAGACCATGGCCAATGCCAGAAACCTTGGACATCCCCTGGTCCACCGCAACCCTGACCATACCCTGGCTTCTTACAAAGTCAACTAGCAAGAAGCATAATTGCAGGTCAGCTAGAATGTGGCAGACATCATAAGGACTGAACTGCACTGCAAGCAACTAAAACAGAGATGGAGAGCAAGCGAGGAAGAATTGGACTGGACGTGTTCAACTCCGCCGTACGGCGCTACCACCAGGAAATCTGGGAAACCAAGAGGAATGCCCTAACTGAGTTCATCAATGCAGGCTCAAACAGAAGCAAATAAATTGTCACAATCATCAAAGACTTCACCACACCTGCAGTAACCGCCAGCAACATCACCTCAACTCAAGATCTGTGCAACAAACTCTCTGATTTTTCAGCAGTAAAATCACAGCCAAGTATGAAACTTTAATCCACAACTGGACTCCAACAGCCTGCAAACAAGTCTACTTTTATCAGGCAAAGGAAACAGTTTGATCGCTTAGAATGCTATCATCACAGAGGAAACTGCAACAATCATGAAGACCATCCACTCTGGTGCCCCATTAGATCTGTGCGCCCACCACGCCTTCTACAAGGGTTCCACCCCTATCAGCAAAGCTCTTACCTTCATCCTCAACACTTCCATCGACAGAGCCACCTTCCTGGAAGCTTGAAAGCATGCAGCCGTTAACACCCTCCTAAAGAAGCACTCTGCACACCCAGCCATGCTTGCAAACTACTGACCAAGCTCCCTCCTACCATGCGAAGCCAAGGTCCCAGAAAAAGCCATCAACAGACGCCTCGCTGATCACCTCATCAACTACTAGCTACTTAACACCACACAATGAGGATTCAGAACAAACCATAGTGTGCAGCAACAAATGACATCCGGATGATCCTTGACAGAGGACACCAGCCCTCATCCTACTCGATGTCTCTGTTGCCTTCGACAGTCTCCCATCCCATCCTGATCGGGTGACTACTTGAGTCTGGCAATCAAAGATCAGACATGCGCACTCCTCACCAGAAGAACTCAAACAGTGAACATGCTGCCTTACTTTTCAGAAGTCCAAGAACTAATTAGTGGAACCCCGTAGGGCTCCTAGCTCAGCCCATCCCTCTTCATCATCTACATGACTCCACTGGCAGACGTTATCTGAGCACACCTCATCAATATACTCACCTACGCCAATGACACACAACTGATGCTGTTCTTCTCAGAGAAAACACCCAGCACAAGGAACAACTTCAACACCTGCATGGCAGAAGTGGCCACTTGGATGAAGTCCAACTGCCTGAAGCTGATCACAAACAACTGAAGTGGTGATCTTTGGAAAGGATGCCTTGCCATAGGACTCACTTGGTGGACTACAGACCTTAGACCCACCCCCACACCCAGCCCACAAGCAAAGAAACTCAGGATCATCATCAACAGCAAGTTGGACATGTCCACCTCCGGCAACACCGTCCCCATGGCCTGTTTCCACATCCTTGGGTTGTTGAGAAAGATGCACAAATAACTATCAAACAACATCAGGAAGACTGTCACCCAAGCCCTCATCACCAGCATACTGGCCTACGGGAACACCCTCTATGTAGGAATCTCCAAGCAACACACCAGAAAACTGTAGACTGTCCAAAACACAGCTGACAGTCTCATCCTCAACCTCCCACACTGATCCCGCATCACACCTAAAGTGAGGGAACTCTACTGGCTCCTCATACACAAGCATGCATAGTTCAAGCTTCTCACCCACACATAAAAAGCACATACAACACAGTCTCAGCCTGCCTGAACAGCTGTGTACATTTTCACCAAACGTCCTGGCGCCTCTGAACAACCTGACTCTCACTTGCACACGTCCCATGCATATACAAAAGCAGGTCAGGAGGTTAAGCCTTCTCATACATTGCTCCTATAGCATGGAACGACCTCCCATACCACCTTAGAGTCTCCTCTCTTCTAGAATTAGGCAAGAAGCTGTAGTCCTGGTTTTTCAAGTCCCACACACCTACAAGAGTGCCAGGATACCATCACGGGTCATAGAGATCATATAAAAATACACATAACATATCAAGGGACCACGAGATTAGAGTGGACGTGGATGCCGGTGCTCTCTATTGAGGAAAATCGGGGACAGGCAAAAAGGAACCCAGCTCACACATCCCCTGAATGATACTTTAGACATCAGTAAAGTATTCAGCAGGTAACCTCTCTGTTCTCAGTGAGAACGATTGACTTGAAGCACCACCCAAAACCCTTGTTGAATTACCCTCCGACTCATATGAAACAACTGTCTCTAGTCTGGTTGTAGCTTCTAACGTTGACACCACAAGCACTCCCATTCCTCTTCTTGACACACTCCATCAGACTACCCGGGACCTATTGCTCAACTGTGATAACATCGCACCTTCATTCACCTACGAACCACACCTGTTAATCCAGGATCAGGCAGTTAAGTGTGAGGACACTACATCCATGGTCAGGTCAGCTCCCCTAGACAGATTCCACCAGTCAACCCAGGATCTACTGGGCAATCGTGATAGAGAAGTTCCTCCCCTCCACCAATTCCACCTGCCAGTCTGGTAGCTAATCCTGCGAATATCGCATATGTGGACAGGACAATTCCCCAAAGCACTGGGGTGCGATATGTTTCTTGGAATGTGGCAGGTTTGAGATCTGTCTTCCGCCTTCCGTCTTTCACCTTTTTTTATCGAGGAACATGACCTATGTCTTCTCCAGGAGACATGGTTGATTGAACCACCTTTTCGGACTGGTTACCTAAATAGTCACATTCCTGCTCTTCCCAGCACCAGAGGTAGGCCTTCTGGTGGCTTAACTATTTTGCCAGAACATCATTAAATTGTCGCATATCACAGCTATCCATCGATTCCCCTGACCTATTAGGTCTTCGTCTATCATTTGGGTCAAACGCAGTTGTGATCATCCTTAACATCTACACTAGAGCAGTCAGAGGGAGCCAGTCCTCCGAAACTCTCTATGTCCTGGAGACATTTCTGCCGAACTGTCCCTGGCATGATAAAATCATTGTGGCAGGTGATTTCAATGTCACATTTGAACCTCTCGATAATGATGATCTTGGGTTTACTCATGAGGAGGATCAGGCATGGTCTATTCCCATCCTGGACATTCCACCCATCGAAAGGTGGTTTGAAAGTCATTGACTATTGAATTTGGGCTCAGGGCACTCAGTGGAAGGACTAAATCTGATACAAACAGATTGTGCGTTTAGCAGACCAGTACATCTCCCATGTGAATGCCAAGTATCCTGGCTCAGTGCATGACGCTTACAGTTCGAGGAATAGCAGCATCCCTTATGTGATGGGGCAACTCCAGAGGCACTGTGTGTGGCTAATAGGTGAGCCTAAGGTCCCAACACAGTTTGAATAGGTGTCTGGGTATGGGAGAGTCCTTAAGGGTTGGTGTGTGTCTAACAGTTGTCCCTCGATCTTTGCAGGTGACTCTGGTTACCCCAACCTATCATTGCTACTGACCACAGTGAGGAATCCGAGGACAAGGGCAGAGGAACGCTACAATAAGGGACATGAGCGAACTAGGAGGATAATAGAACGTACTTCGGCCTCCTGAAGACCAGGTTCCAGTGCCTCCATCTGACAGGTGGCTCCCTATACTACTCACCGAAGAAGGTGTTCCAGATCATCGTGGCATGCTGTATGTTGCACAACCTGGCTTTGCGATGCCAGGTGCCTTTTCTGCATGATGGGCCTGATGTTGGTCTTGTAGCAGCTGTGCAGCCTGTGGACAGTGAGGAAGAAGAGGCAGAAGAAGAAGATATAGACAACCGAAATAACATCATCATGCAATACTTCCAGTGAGACACAGGTAAGAGACTGGCACTGCTCCTCTCATATCATACTACTGTAGGACATTGCATGATTCTTCCTTTTTACCTCTGTGTATGGACCCTCACAGTTCACTTTGGCTTTCCATTTCACAGATCTGGGTACCACTTTCTGCCTTCTGCTATGTTTACTGCTTCCCAACAACTGTAGAACATTGGTATGTGATAATGAACATTGACATTGGCATTTGTCAGAGAGGTTGTAATAACACACTTGTGAAAGTATATACTGACTCCAGATCGTTTTGTGATTCAAGGGTGTTTATTTAAGTGCTATTCAGTGGAGGTGTATGTGCAATGGGCAGGGGTGATGGTGGAGGAATGTCCATGGTGGACAGTCTATTGGCATCACAGGTGCATAGTCCAAGTGGGCATAGGGGGTGAAGTAATGGCAGTTCAAGGTGGACAGGGTGACATAGTGGGACAGAAGGGTGACATTCGGGAGAGTCTTATTTCCTGATGGGGGTCTTGGCAATTTTCTCTGGCTTCTGCCTGGATCGCAGGGACCGTTTGCGGGGTGGTTCTCCTTCTGCAGGGGGTGGGGTGCTGGTGACCTTTTGGTCCTGCGCTGGGACCTCCTGTCCACTAGCGCTGGTGGACGTGGAGGGCTGTTCATCGTTCAGGCCAGTGTCAGGGGCCCGGCGGTGTGCCACTGCCTCCCTCATGGTGTTGGCCATGTCAGCCAGCACCCCTGCAATGGTGACTAGGCTGTTGTTAATGGACTTCAAGTCCTCTCTGATCCCCATGTACTGTTCCTCCTGCAGCCGCTGGGTCTCCTGCAACTTAGCCAGTACTGTGACTATGGTCTCCTGGGAATGATGGTATGCTCCCATGCTGTTGGAGAGTGCCTTGTGGAGAGTGGGTTCCCTGGGCCTATCCTCCCCGTGTCGCACAGCAGTCCTCCAAGTTTCCCTGTTGTCCTGTGCCTCTGTCCCCTGAACTGCGTGCCCATTGCCACTGACCCCAGGTCCCTGATTGTCTTGGGTTAGTGGGGTTGCCTCGGGTCCCTGTAGTGGTGGACACACTGCTGATTGATGTGTCCTGGGGACAGAGGGGTGGGCCCGCTGGGTGGGTGCTGTGGTGGTGTTTCCTGAGGGGGAGGTTCAGTGGTGGTTTGTGACTGTGGCAGGGGAACCAACTGTCCCGAGGTCCCTGATGGGCCGGGCTGGTCATCTTGATCCAGCCGTGCAGAGCTGCTGTCGTCACTGTGGGCCTCTTCTGTGGGGGGACTGGATGTGGCTGGCACCTCCTTTCCAGTGACATTGGGTAGGGGTCCTGTTGGGGAGTAAATGCATAGTTATTGTATCTGTGTGTGGCATCTTGTGCAATGGGTGGCTTACACTCTACTCCTGTGCTTGCATTATTGCCTTGGCTTGGCCCTTGTGTGATTGGTGATTTTGTGGCCTGGGTGAGTCTCTCAACTGGACTTGCTTTGGTGATGGGTGTCCATGCATTGTTGGTACATGTCCGGAGGAGATAATGAGAAAAACAAGGAGGAGTCACCCACCAGTCAGGACAGCCCCTAAAGTGTCCTGAGCTGAGGTGGCCCCAGCCTTAGGAAATCCTCCATCTTGTTTTGGAGGATACCTCCCAATGGGATTAGGGATGTGCCCCCCTCCCACAGGGAGGAGGCACAAAGAGGGTGTAGCCACTCTCCAGTGCAGTAGCCATTGGCTACTGCCCCCCAGATCTAAACACACCCCTAAATTGAGTATTTAGGGGTGACCCTGAACCCAGGAAATCAGATTCCTGCAACCTACAACAAGAAGAAGGACTGCTGACCTGGAAGCCCCGCAGAGATGACAGAGACGACAACTGACTTGGCCCCAGCCCTACCGGCCTGTCTCGAGACTCAAAGAACCTGCACAGCAATGCATCAAGTGGAACCAGCGACCTCTGAGGACCAGCACCGGAAGGACTAAGAACCTCCTGAGGACAGCGGCTCTGTCCAGAAACAGCAACAAAATTGCAACAAAGAAGCAACTTTAAAGAGACTCTCACTTCCTGCCAGAAGCGTGAGCCTTCACACTCTGCACCCGACGCCCCCGGCTCGAGTCCAGGACAACCAACACTACAGAGAGGACTCCCAGGTGACTCCAACGACGTGGACACCCTGAGTCAACCCCCCTGAACCCCCACAGCGACGCCTGCAGAGAGGATCCAGAGGCTCCCAATGACCGCAATTGCCTGGTAACAAAGGAACCCGACGCCTGTACCAAGCACTGCACCGGCAGCCCCCAGGACTGAGAGGAACCACCTACCAGTGCAGGAGTGAGCAGCAGGTGGCCCTCTTCCTAGCTCAGTCAGTGGCTGGCCCAAGAAGCCCCTATGCCCTGCCTGCATCGCCAGAGCGACCCCCGGGTCCCTCCATTGTTTTCAATAGCAAACCTGACACCTATTTTGCACACTGCACCCGGCCGCCCCTGTGCCGCTGAGGATGTTTTGTGTGCTCGTGTGTGTCCCTCCCAGTGCTCTACAAAACCCCCCTGGTCTGCTCCCCGAGGACGCAGGTACTTAACTGCTAGCAGACTGAAACCGGAGCACCCCTGTTCTCCATAGGCACCTATGTGTTTTGGGCCCTCCGTTGACCTCTGCACCTGACCGGCCCTGTGTTGCGGGTGTAGTGACTTTGGGGTTGCCTTAAACCCCTAACGGTGGGTTGCCTATGCCCAGGAGACTGACTGTGTAAGTGCTTTACTTACCTGAAAAACTAACCAAAACTTACCTCCCACAGGAACTGTTGATTTTTGCAGTGTCCATTTCTAAAATAGCTTATTGCCATTTTAACCAAAACTGTGTGTACTACTGTTTTAAATCAAAGTTCTATACTTACCTGTGTGAAGTGCTTTGCATTTTATGTTCTTACCTCAAATTTGAATCTTGTGGTTCTAAAAATAAATTAAGAAAATACATTTTTCTATATAAAACCTATTGGCCTGGAGTTAAGTCTTTGAGTGTGTGTTCCTCATTTGTTGCCTGTGTGTGTACAACAAATGCTTAACACTACCCCCTGAGAAGCCTACTGCTCGACCACACTACCACAAAATAGAGCATTAGAATTATCTACTTTTGCCACTATCAACCTCTAAGGGGAACCCTTGGACTCTGTGCATACCATCTCTCACTTGGAGATAGTATATACAGAGCCAACTTCCTACATAGCGCATTGAATATTACAAAGAACATTGCTCCAAAGGATTGGGTAGACCACTTTAGCAGGTTGTACTCCCATGATCATGATAGTATGGCTCCTAAATATAAGGTCTCTTGTTAAATTACTATCCCAACTCCTACCCCTACAGTGTCGCAATTGTTTTCCCATGCGGACATAATATGTTCATTGGGTACTCTAAAGCGTGGTTGGTCGCCTGGTTATGATGGTGTACAGACCTATTCTTAACTGACATCGAAGTCGGGTCAATATATATTACTATCATATCAAATACAACAGCAACTGGGGCACCAATCCCGGAGTCCTGGAAGGGTGCTATTGGAGTCACGGTTTTCAAAAAGGGTGATGGAGCCCCCCTCTGTAATTATAGGCCAATTAGCCTATTAGACTGTGTGCAGAAAGTGTTTTGTCACTGCCTCCTGGGCAAGATCTAAGATTGGGTGGCCGAACGTGATATTCTTAGCCCACTACAGGCTGGTTTTCGTAAAAAAATATCCACTATCGAACAAGCCTTTAGTTTCCTGCTTCTATATTGGAAGACAGTTTTCATTGGCAAAGGGAATTTGTATGTTGCCTTTGTGGACTTGAAATCCACATTTGATCTAGTGCCTCGTAACAAGCCGTTGGAAGCTCTTTGTCTGATGGCAATCCTCGAGCATATTCGTGCATTATTAACACGGCTTCATGAGGATAATTATGCACGTGTAAGGACAGAATCCAGGTGTCAAGGGGAGTACGCCAAGGGTGTGTCCTTGCACCCACCTTGTTCTCTTTATATATTATTAATGATATTGTTTCCTCTTTACTTGGAGTGGAGGCTGATGCACCATCATTAGGCACACTCAAAATTCCTGTCCTGCTCTTTGCAGATGACACACTCCTGATATCTAAAACCCCAAGCGGATTACGAAAACTCCTCATGCACTTTGAGGAATTCTGTTCCTCACGGGGACTTGAAATCAATGCTTCAAAAATTAAATTAATGACGCTCAATCCTCACAGATCCTTCAAAGGAAAGTTTATGCTCGAAGGTACCCCACTTGAAAAGGTGGACACATTCAGTTACCTGGGCCTAATTTTAACAGAGAAAATGTCTTGGGAACCATATATTACAAAGCAGGCGTTACAACTAAATAAAACTACAGGGGTTTTAATAAAGGATTTTAATCTCTCATACACTAAGTCAATACGCCCCATACTCCAGATTTACGAAGCTAAGGCTGTGAGCTCGACTCTTTATGGGGTTGAACTATAGGGCTATGCCAAAGCTCAAGAACTATCAATTTCTGAAAATAATTTTTTAAGAAATCTTGTTTCTCTCCTGTCAAGCACTCCACTGTTTCCCCTTTTCAAGGACCTAGGCATGAAGCGCATAGGCTACAAGGCTCGCCTACTTCCCCTCTTGTATTGTCGGTGTCTCTGGAGCACTCCAGAGCTTGCCTCCTATACTGCAGCCCTACAGGTCATTTTAGAAACTGACCGCTCTCATAATATCCCCTGGCTCAGACACACCAAGGGGCTACTTTATTCACTTGGGCTTAGTGAACTCTGGGATTCTCCAACCACTGCCTCCTTTCCATCAAAAGTAAACCTCTAAAAACAGTCTTGGAAAATGGTAGACTCCTTGGAACTGGGGGTAGCACTTCATACTACACTATCATGTGAATTTTCTGACCTAAAAGAGATCTGTAAATACGAGGTCTTCTGGGACATAATCACGGTGCCTACAGAAAGGAAATTGTACTTCCAGTTTCACATAGGTACCTTGCCACTAAGATCACTTACCAGTCGCTGGTCACCTGAGGGGACAATTACTTGCCCAGCTTGTAAAGCAACTATTGAAAATCTCCCTCGTATTTTATTTGTTTGCCCTGCCTATGCTGCCTCTCACAGGAAATGGTTGGCCCCTGCTTGTAGACTTCTGGGAGACCGCAGATCCAATGCAGACCTTTGAATTCTTAGATCAGATATTCGTTCGACTCTGGTGATCGCTGTTGCCAAGTTCCTTGCAGCAAGTTGGATTCTAAGAGAAAAACTTTTATCTGTATGATGATTTTAGTAACAATGAATCAACATCGCTCTGGAAGAGCGCCTAGCTTTTATTATTCCTATTATTTATTTATTTATATGTATTGTACATAGTTTATATATTTATTGTGTATTTATTTGTTGCTGCTATGTACTTTTATGGCCCTTGTGGCCGAAATAAAGTTTTTTGATGATGGTGATGAACAGAGACAATCCTTGTCATCTTTAAATATAATTGATATTTCAAGATGCATCAACTCTCTTTAAGGAAAGTTAAAATTATTCAATGGTGCCAGTGGCGTGAACTATATTATCCTGATGAATGTTTGTGTATATTACAGTTTAAGAAACATTGAATGTATATCAGAGCCAGAGAGTCTGTTCTCACAAACAGTTGGTCAGTTGTCTTCATCACAGAATGTAGTGAGATTTATGCAAAGCCCAAGTAACATCAGTTACATCGATTGTTTAGGTTTCAGTTCCAGGAATGTCAGAGTTCCATCAGTACCCCACAATCTAAGGCACAGATATATTCTGAAAGTATATATTTTGTTATAGCAAGGGTCTGATGGTTTTAAACAGAGATATGTTAATAGCTCATAAAGCCTCAATATCTCAGCAGATCACATTAGCAAGTAATTTGTCAAGGTCTTTATACATAGCATTGAAGGATTTCACTAACCCTTGAGCCTGTAATCCTGAGCAACCTAAGTCTCAACATTTATGTGATGTCTTAGCTGTTTATTTTGATTAAAAAAAAAAAATGTTTACAACAACTTTGCTAAGTCCACAAATGCTGAACACCGCGATCCTGTTTTACTTAAATCCCCTTTTAAATTTCTGAGCGTTTATCCAATTTTACCTTGTTCACCCCAGAGGAAACTGCTAAGCGTCTTAAAAAAGAAAAGTCCGGCTCACCCACCAATGCCTATCCCCGAGTGTAGTGGCTCCACTTGCTGAGCCCCTAGCCCCGGCCGTATGCTTCCAATTCAATCAATTACCAAAGGTATTCTTCCGAAAGCTTGGAAAGAAGCACAAGTTAGACCTATCCTAAAGAAGGCCCTTCTTTCAGCGACTGATCTATCTAGTTACAGCCCTATCTCTCTTCTTCCTCTGCGAAGAAAAATTCTGGAGGGACTAATAAATAGGCAAGTAACCACTTATCTTGAGAAATATGGCATTTTAGATCCCTCACAATCCGGTTTTTGTTCTGCACACAGTACAGAAACAGCTTTAGTGGCAGTTACGGATTACATCAGACCAGGCCTTAATTCGGACACTCCAGCGACGCTGGCTTGTCTGCCGCTTTTGATACAGTGTCTCAGCTGAAGTTACTACAGAGGTTGCAGGACTGTGGTATCCAAGGGATAGCCTTAAACTGGCTTACAGACTTCTTGAGCAACAGATCACAAACAATCTCCTTAGGCCCATTTAAATCTTCCACCAGGCAGATAGACAAGGGAGTGCCACGTGGTTCCTGCTTGAGTCCTACACTTTTTAACATATATGTTGCCCCCTTAGCACAAATCATTAGAGCTTTTGGACTAGAGATTTATTCCTATAGAAATGAGACTCAACTGGTGATTTCTTTTAATAAAAACCCAGTGATCACCAAACAATGTTTTTAATCTGGTATGAAAACAGTTTCTGCATGGATGTCCCACAATTGTCGTCAATTAAATGCAGCAAAAATGGAGATAATGATGCTCAGTAAAGCTCAGATGTTCTGGCCCGATGATTGGAAACCAGCTGAATTGGGCCCGGCACCCTCTCCTAAGCAGGTAGGTAAGAATGTACGCATTCGACTGGATCAGAACCGAACCATGAAAGAGCAAGTTTCATCAATGGTTGGAACCTGCTTCCACACCTTAGGTTTGCTCATGAAAGCACTTCCATTTCTACTACTACCAGGCAAGAAAACCTTCACTCAAGGGCTTACAAATAGTCAGCTGGACTACTGTAACTTTCTGGTGGCCTCTGTAAATGATAACCTACTTGCTAAAGTTCTAGTAGTACAAAATACATCTGCTAGGCTCATATGCAACCAGCCCCCAGGTACAGGTTCATTACCCCTTCTTAAATTGCTA